>NC_142710.1:14496377-15201377 GCF_055471065.1 Atractosteus spatula | reverse complement strand
ATACTTTTAGAAATTTACCTGACATCTTAAGCAATTAAACAGTTGTTTCCACATAGTATATAATTACACAGTTGTAAATGTGTTAATTACACATTTCACAACATTGTGCCTTTTGTTCTTCTGATTTCAAACTCTGATTTATAAGAATTAATTCTACAAATTCATATTTTTGTTTTAACATTTCAATTATAGATTGATCCCGCTGCATAGAAGCAAAGACTGTGAGCACTTTATTCATAAAGATGTTCAGGTTACCTCCATGTTGAGTCTGCGTTGCTTTTGGATTCTTGTGCTTTAAAATGATCAATAAGTCAATCAATTATGCTCATCCCTTGTGGAAATTATACAAACGTAGCATTCTTTAATGCAGTGAGCATCGTTTCTGACTCGTGTTTACAGGTATTCCAATAACAGCTTTATGCTTATTCAGCATGAACAAAAGTAAGTAATTTAGAAATTTAGTTAGATTACAGCATTAATTTTAAGCCCAGATATTGTCAATAATTCTGGCATTTGCTTTGTGTGGAAATCTGATTTAATTATCTGAAGCTTTTTACGCAGCAAAAGGACAGGGCTGATGTTATGCTGTTCATTGACCAGTCAGTCTTGTTTCACGCAGGTGTGTAGATTTCATCATGAAAAGGGGAGGGTTCATCTTGTATTTTCTTAATTTCTCATTGCGGGTGTCCAGTGTTTCACCCCCAAGAACCTCCTATTTCTGGAGTGGATTAAGATAGAAGATTAAAAATGCATTTTGTCCTCAGTGCTGAGCCCTACCCATGTGTCTCAATGCCCTGCCCAGGAACACAAGCAGTAAGGCTCACAGAGTAGCTTCGCCTCCAAATCAGCCCAGTTTTCCAAGCCTCCCTGTGGGCACACTGCGATTTCCCTTGAGGCACACTGCGATCACTGCCACCCTGTGGGCACACTGCAATCAGGACCCCTTTGTGGACACACTGCACTCCACACCTTCCTATGGGCACACTGCAATCGGTGCCTCCTGGTGGGCACACTGCAATCAGGACCCCTTTGTGGACACACTGCACTCCACACCTTCCTATGGGCACACTGCAATCAGTGCCTCCTGGTGGGCACACTGCAATCAGGACCCCTTTGTGGGGACACTGCAGTCAACACCTTCCTATGGGCACACTGCAATCAGTGCCTCCTGGTGGGCACACTGTAATCAGGGCCTCCCCATGGGTACATTGTGACCAGAATCTCTCTGTGCACACACAGCGATCAGAATCTCTCTGTGGGCACTCCATGTGAGCTGATGTCCAAGACTGTTATGTGGTTGTGTTTACCAGCGTGAGAAACACATACTGTATATCGCATACAGTATATGGCATCATTCATGCATTCTTTATTAGCAACTTAACCATATCTTAATTTAAGTTGCAGTTCTGTCTGATAGCAGCTGTGTGTTGTGTTACTGTTAGCAGGAGCTGTATTCTTTACTTGGTGGCTTAAGTAGTGTAGACAGTGCTAGTGTAAAGCAACTTTTACTGCTAGATCTGTTGTATTATGGAATATAAATGTTCAGTTTCATCCTGCAATGATGTCAGACACAGGGCACAAAGGCAAAAAGAAAGTTGAAATGATTGCCGAACTCCTTTCTGAATTTCAAATATTAAATGATTAATGAACAGAAAAAAATAAAGAAAACAATTGTGCTTTTAACTTCCACTAGAGGGCCTCCAAGCTCAGTTCTGGAAAGCTGGGGCCCCATCTGGGCTAAACATTCTTAACAGCTGTACTGCCTTTTAACAACAGATGTACTTCGTTTTACTCCAGTTGTGTTACATTTACATTATTGAACTCGTCTACCAACTTTTTTATTTTGCTCAGCAGTTTCCCCTGGTTATCACTGCAGTGAATGATCTGTGAAAAACACTCAACAGGTCTTTTTTTCAATGATCGGTTGCCGTTTTATTGCTGCATTTGCTGACGGTCTCCAAGGGCGAGAAGAACCCAGCACACCTCTAGGCCTCTCCTTTTCCCCCATCGCTCCTCACTGTCCTCATGGCTGGAGACTGCGCAGGCGAGAGAGAGCTGTCACAGCACCCTGCCATGGGGCACAGCGGTGTTCACCGGCAGCCTGGGCCGCACTGCCGCTCAAGCCTCCTCGGTTCGCTGTCTGCTGCAGCTCTGTCAATACGACGAATAGAAATGTGAATTGGTAATAGTGGTCTATCTGCTTCGAAATGGTTCAGGAGTACGGGACTGACGAGGAAGGAAGATCCTTTTTTACTTTAATCTGTGCAACAGAAAGAAAACAATTAAGTTTTGCTATTAAATACAAATTGTGCACACTTTCATCACGAGAAAACCCTTTTCTAAACCAGAATGCAAGGCTACCTTTTCAAGCCTGAGCAGGAGCTTTTCAATCTTGGACAGACAAGAATATGAGGGAACATGGAAGTGTGGAATACGTTACTCAGCCATATCGCTGAAGCCGATACACTGGTTTCTTTCAGAGTCACTTGGATCAGTTAACTTCTAACCACCAAACGGGCTCTCGTTTGTAACAGTTCTTATGTTCTTACATGTATGGCAGAGGATGTGGATGAGAGTAAAACTATAACTTAAAGAACTCCAATTAAAAAAAAAATCTAATTTCAATTTATGTTATTAAATACTAATTTATATTACTAAATAATCTTATAGTAATATTATTGATATTATAAAGAAAGCTTTGACTACATGTACTAATGTTCTAAAAAGCATGTAAAATGTACAGTATGTACAAAAACAACTTATTAAATGAACAAAAGCTCTGCTGAGTCTTGGATGTATTTTACATACAGTACATTTTCCTGTAGGCAATGACTGTGTTACTCTATTATACTTGTGATCTTGACTGTATTGTTACAAAGGTGCTGATCTGCTGTCTTATTGGAGTATTACACTCCTGAATGTATTGGTGTGAAGTGGAAATTCCAGTTTATTTACAATGATGATGGGCAGTGGAATGAGACTTTCGTTCCACTTTAGATCGAAGATGCAGTGCATCTTAAAATATCGAGTTTTAAAAAAAGCGTATATGCTATTTCTGTATCACCCTTACTGACCAAGGTTACTGATGATATTTAATTAATTAAATAGGACATTTTCCAAAACAATTAATCAGGGTATTGCTCTGGAAAATACTGTATAATTAAGGAAGTGCATTATTACTGCTGTGAAGTGTAAGATACCAAATTCTGATCATTGTGAGTGTCTATGTTATTAGGACCCAAATTGAAATGCTAATTATTCAGACTGTTTTTAACACGGCCGTAATAAAACTGCTCATGCAGCCCCATTCAAACAAATGTGAAATGATGTTATGAAGAATATGGAGATTAGAATCAATTGGCCTTTGGGAAATTGCTTCACGTTCAAATTAACATTGGAATTGTGTATTGATCTTGTCATTCTACCATGAAGTTTGTTTAACTCCGGCCAGTTCAGTCTCGCTGTTGTATAAGGAAGGACCAGTCAAAAGGGCAGACTGAAAGACAATATTTTAATCCTCACACACGGCACTGACTGGCAGATCAGCACAGTACACGGTGTCTAGTTTGTCACCATCAGAATTAAAGTATTTTTAATGTTCCTTTTAGAGGAGGGTAAAAAGAACCACCAATGTGAGCAGATAAAAGTACTACAAGTGTTTTTCTCACAAGTAACGGCAATGACGGTAGCAGACGAAGATGCACACAGATATGAACGGAAGTATCAGATTTTAGTATTTGTGGGGAGCACGAGTAGTGTCTTCAGCATGGCACTGTGCACTGCGAACTGTTCGAGTGTGAAGCAAGTGCTCTGTGCTTCAGATGCATTGGCACAGACAAACAAGGTGAAGAAGTCCTGGATTCTCTCATCAGGTTCTGCTGCTTTTCACCTCTGAACTAAATACGAGAAGTGCTTTATGTAAAAAAAAAATGCACAAGCACTTGAGCGATTCCAAAAAATATATATTTCTCACAGTTGTAGCTCATTTGGTAAAAACACGATAATGAGGTACAATTCTTCATTATAGTTTCTACACCCAAGTGATGCATGACTCTCACAAGGCAGCAAATTATCCACTTTGCACAAATCAATGAAAATAAAAGTCGCTTGCAATGACTTACTGTAAAAGTTACTACAATGTACTGATGGGAACAGCTGAATCCTGTCTGCCTGCGTTATTTTGCTTGCTTCTCCCCAATTACAAACCGTTACAGGAAGATTTGTGGTAAACAGGTACTGCATAACATAACGCCTACAGAATACCCTCTCAGGGTATACGAAATTGCAAGAGATAAAACAAATTCCCTAGAAGGTCTTCTATCTTTCAGACAACATTTTCATATGGAATGGTATAAATTATTTTTTTAGCAAAACATTTATTTAACAAATAGCCCAGCTCTTTCTACTGTTGCAAAATCTAAAGCCATGTTAAAAAATCAAAAGTATTTTGCTAGACATCAGTCTTTACATTTATAATAATTTATAGTGTAAATTTGTTCATCTGCTCCTGCTCCGTTATGGGAAACAAAAAAATAATAAGGTTTTACTTTCATTTCTTTGTTTTCATCTTTAAAAATCCACCTGATATACTGTACAGCCACTTTGATATACATCTCTTATGTATATACATTTACACTATATTCTAACCATTTTAGTTAGTCCAGTATTTTGCCATCCTTTGGCTATATTTTTTCTGTAAAGACAGTGCAATTTTGTCTTTTGTATTTATGAAACACTCTCAACAGCAAAATCTTCCAGTTCACTCATTGATATGATGTCCAAGTTCCTTGGGCTGACACTGGTCTTGCCTTCACTGTACGCAGAATCATCTGCCACCTGGCTAAGAGATTCGCACGCAGGCTCGATGTAGGGCTGATTCTCCCGGTTGTATTTCTGCTTGAGGACGTCCTGTGCCCAAGCCTCCGAAAGCCGCAGCTTTTCGGGGTCGTCCATGAGAGCCGCGGGGGCTGACATCTGAGAGGAAGATCTCAGGGTCGGCAGCGTCGTCACGGGGAGGGGCAGGAACCCGGGGTACAGCACATAAGAAGGGGTGTTCAGCACCTCCAGCGACGACGCGTGTGACAAGCCCCCCTCGGTCGACCTGATTGACAGCTGAACGTACTTCCCCGTTTCCGGGTCGAAGAAAGTTTTCGTCTTGACCTGCACCGGCATGTCGACCACGAAGTACTGCCCGGACTCGGGGTCTTGCAGGAGCTTCCGCTGGGTGAGGGGGAAAGGCTGGATGGACTGCGCTCCTTTCAGCGCCACCACGTTCGCAGCAGGCGGGACGTAACTGGGCTCGGGCTGCGCGGGGCTAGCCGAGGACACGGGGTTCACGGGAAGGGGCGACGACAGCAGACGAGCTGGAGACGAGGGCGTGCTAGAAACCGTCCGGATGGGCTTCTTGTCTGTCACCGCATTGCTATCCGTTTTGGGCTTGGTATCGACCCTTCTTCTTCTGTTTGTGAGCTTCTTAGCACGCCGAAGGGCTTTTTCCGTTTTCGGGGGAACAGCTGGTGGTTTGCCGAGCGGTTTGCTTTCAGTAGCACTACAGACTGAGTCTGACCTTTCACTAACATCCTTGGAGCCTTCTGTTTCTTCAGCGTTTGCAGCACTCGCAGCCTTCTCCTCCGCGCCTGTTGAGCTTGCGACGCAACTTTCTACATCCTCCGACACTGCATTCACAACTGCCTGACTTTCATCTTCTTTGGGTGCTGAGTTATGTCCAAGAGGGGACTCAGCTTTGCCTGCACCTGGGTCTTCACCCAAACACAGCACTTCATTCTCATTCTGGGGCGGCTCAGGGACCGGGATTTCATCTAAAACAGGAATTTCATTGACACCAGGAGCGTCACTTTGGACTTCAGGACTTGGGGCGACCCCCTGTTCCTCATTCTTCTCCGGGTTGCTCACATGTTCTCTGGGAGCAGTTAGCTGCAGCTCCTCTGGAAATGTCTTGTGCAAAGGTGGCTTGACAGCCTTGATTACAGGCGACGTCCTAAAGGTGTTATCTTTAATTTTGAACATGTTGAGTTTTGTTAAAGATGGAGAGGGCGCGTTTGAGATTGGCACTGGTGTGTAAGCCTTTGCATAATCGATTAAACAGTGCACCCACCCGCCTTCCTCCAGCCCCTTGGGGGATATCTCAGGTTCCTCCTTTGGAGGTGTCCTCTCCTGTCTTTGAGGAGAGCTCTCTGGCCTGGCTTTCCCTTCACTCTCTCCTTCATGGTTACTCAGAGCATAATACTGCACTTCCGACTTGTCCAATTCTTTCTTCCCCTCCTCAGCCTTGTCCTTAGTCTCCTCTTTCTTCTCTTTAGAAACACTCAGATTCCACGAAGCAAATTCCACTTTCACGTCCTCATCATGAATATTTTGAAGGTCTGCTAATAGTTGTGGCTCCTTGGGAGACTTTGTTGGCGCGTTGACGTTGCTGGTTTTAAGAGAAAACGTGGGATTCGGTTTAATACCATTGTCCTGCAATGAAAAATTAGGGGCTTCTGGTTTTTTATTGATCAAGCTTTGCACTGGCTTTCCTGCATTGTCTTTGTCTCTTGTCACAGTGGACTGCAGAGGCCTTTTCACTGTTGCCACCTGCTCTTTCACTTCTTCTTCCTTAGTATTTTCTTTCCTGTATAGTTTCAGTGAAGGGTAGTCTGGTCTCTTTCTCGAGGTGATTTCATGCGACCTAGGAGAAAGCACCACCTGGGAGTCACTGAACCTACTTCTTTGGCTTTCAGCAGGCCGATCTGTGCTCACGGCGCCTTCCTGTGCTGCAGCATTGAAGCACTTATAATTAGCAGCCTCTTTTACGGTGTGAGGTGAACTCAATGTCAAGTAGTCATCTGAGACGCAAGCATCAGCATAATATTTTCGATCAGCAGTTTGCATGTTGATTGTTTGCGAGACAGGGCTGGTAACAGACGGGATATCTCTTGCCTTCAAGTGTCCAGCTGTACCCACTCCAGCAGCAGGAGCATCTGAAGTCATCGGTACGTTTCTGGAAATGACCTCTTGCTTGGAGGGCTGCTTATTTCGGTCATGGACTTCCTGGCTTTTAAAGGTTGTTGGGCTGTATTTGCTCTTCACCCTTTTCCTGTTATCTTTGAGATTAAATAGCAGACTGGAGGCCATAGCTTTGTAGCTGTCACGGAATTTGTGCTCGGGCACAGCTTTGACCTCGGGTTCAGCTAACGTCTTGAGATCGATGACTGGTGGAGAAAGAGCGCACTGCAGGATTTCTGACGTCTCCGTTTCTTGTCTCGCATGAATCACAGGTGTCAGCAGCTTGGAAATGTTGAAAGGAGGAGAGGCAGTGTGAGCCTGCTCAGCCACCAAGGTCTGTGGTCTCTGATGACCTGGAGGCACTTTGCCCGGGGGACACAGACTTTCCTCTCTGTGCCTAGATTTTTCACTCTGGGGGGACACTGTACAGGGTCTGTGCAGGGGAGGCTTGTCTGTGATCAGGTTTCTGTGTTTTCTCCAAGGGGCACAGTTAGCCCCCATCTCAGATTCACACCGTTTCTCAACGGATAAGGCTTTTTGTAGCACTGTCGACCCGGGTACTTCTGCAGGGATCATGTCGTCAGTGTGCCTCCTGTGCGTTTTCCTGTCCCCAGTTTGGGGGGTCTGTGTCCTGTGTGCAGCAGTTAACTCTTTGTAGAGAGGTGAGTCGTACCACCTGGGGATTTCATCTGAGGACAAGAGGTCTGCTACCTCTTCTGTGTCAAACGGGTATCTTTTATAATCCTTCCATGACTGGAATGGGCTGTATTCACTGTGGAGGAACGAGTTCCTCAAGCTCAGTTTCTTCCCCTTGCTCGACTTGCTGCTTTTAGTTTTTGAGTGCTTCGTGGAAGGGACAGTTGCACCCCTGTCAGACGACTGCTGAGCAGCTCTTACTTCCGAAGAATGAAAATGGTTTCTGGGAGGTGGGAATTGCCCTGCTTTCTTCCAGTTGTCACTTGCAGCAGATTTTGTGCTTGAGATAAAATTCTGCTGGTAGGCATCGGAGAATTCCGATAACTCCCTCTGAATACTCAACAGGGCGGATTTGTCCCAGGATTCGCTGTTGTTCTCCCTGTAGTTGTAGTCGTTGTTTGCTGTGCACGCAGTGCTCTGCTTGCTATCGGCAGTCATACTGTTGTCAGTGTCGCTCTCCACAATGTCAAACGCCTTGATGAGCGAGGACACCTTTGATGTATTCTTCCTCTGTGGCCAGGCTGTTCCAATAGACCCATTGCTTAAATGTAACACTGCATCGTTTTTGCAAACTTGCTCTTGCTTTGTCTTTTCCAAGACGGACTGCTGGAATGTTGCAGCAACCTCTGAGGTTTCCTCCGCGTCTGTGTACCTTTTCACCGCAAGAGCGTATCTCTCTTGCGCACTTCCTTTCAGGAGTTCTTGGCTTTGACTGTCTTCGATGAAAGTTCTGTGAAGGCCGGCTGGGGGAGAAGAAAAATCTGCGTCGTTGTAAATGGCCTCATCTCCAACGCACAGACTCCTGAACGCTCGGTCGGTGAGACTGCTGACTTCCCTGTCCGTTTCGTCCATGAAACTCCCAACACTCGAAGAGTCGCTGAAGCCATCTGTGTATTTGTAGTGCCCCTGCATACTTCCTCTGTGACTCATGTGGCACTTTTCCAGAAAGCTCATTTCAGATGCTTATTCACATGCGCTGGGCCAGTTGTCCCAATCAGTCTTCCAGCTGTCTTACCTACACTGTCTTGCATTTAACCAGCTCACCTTCCAAAAGGCAATATGATCTCATTTCTTTCCTGCAAATGACAATGGGATTAGGAACATCCTCCAGCTTTCATTGCAAACTCCACCTCGCAAACGATCACTTGCATTTAAGAAAAAAATATGTTCAATTACGTTGACAGAAGAAAAGCTTACAGGGCTGATGTGATTTGTGGTTCTCTGTTACTCTCAATTTGGACGTAATGCACGTTTTTGCATGGGGTAGAATGGGGTGGAGTGCTGGGGGCATGCATTGAATCTTACTGTAGAAACGGTGCATCTGCATGTATTTCGTAAAAAAAACAATTTGCAGAAGCTTGTTCACTCATCACATTAATCATAGTTAAAAAAAACACTTTAAGTGTAATGTAATGTTTGTATATAATACTGAATTATAAATCACGCTAGCTTGCTTTCATTCAGGGTGAAATTCTTAGATCTGCAGAATCTTTTCGGTAGTAAATCCTACCTGTTGCAGAGCCCACAGCTGCAGCATGCCTCTTCAGCGTTCTCTTATTTAATTATTCCTCGATT
The DNA here is from genome assembly GCF_055471065.1 of Atractosteus spatula. Lineage (NCBI taxonomy): Eukaryota > Metazoa > Chordata > Actinopteri > Semionotiformes > Lepisosteidae > Atractosteus > Atractosteus spatula. The sequence goes on along the minus strand of NC_142710.1, from coordinate 15,192,101 downwards.
CCCAGTGTTTGGTCACATTGATGCCCAGCTGCCGTTAAAAGTTTAAAATAGTATATTAGATGCCCGGAATAGTAAATCATTTCTATACTACAGCTTTGACCTTCTCATATGTGTAGTGAACTCTGCAACAATGACAACATACAAAACCAGTACTGTAATACCAAACATAAGCTATTTTTAAACACCAGGGCTCTTCTATCATAGCAAATAGCTTACAATTGCACTGACCCCTAAAGAAAGCAATCTGTCATCCATTCACCAAAGACTGAAGCCCCATAGAACACCCCTTCCTTTCACTGCGGCCTGTGCCTGCTCTTTAGTTTTGCTGCCTTTGACTACACAGAAAGGTTTTATTTTAATACAGATGTTTTCTATATGGTGTATCTGCATCTCAAAAGAAAACAATGGAGTGCAATCCTTTTGATGTTACATCCTAACATGCAGGGTGGTAAATCTGCCACAAAAAAAAACCTTATGTTACCTAATGAATGCCTAATTAATTAAAAATGAATTAAAGTAAAAAATCATCCTTCAAAGACCAAATGAAAGAAAAAAACATTAACCTCCTGTAAGACTTTTTCATGTGGAAGCAAGAAAGGAACAACACTCAAAATAAAGTGTGTGAGTGCTCCGTCCCCAGTCCCCACAGCAATAAATATTCTGACCCACTCTCCTCTTAATGGCACTTGTTGATTGTGAACTCTGGCTCGACCCCAAGAGATCAAGGAGCTTATAAGGTCTTATGTGGTGTTGATACGCAAATACAGGTTGACTCAGCACTGAGCAGAGCAAAGTGCTTCCTGTCCACACTGTATTGTGTCCTCCAATGCTCAATGTCCAATGTCCAGTGAGAGGACATGAGATGACCAGCCACTCCCCTGACTATTACACAGTCTCAATGCCACACTGCAGAGATAGCCGGCTGTTGCCCCTTCGGTGTGCGAACCACACACCACACAGCTCCTGCTGTGGTCACCTGGATTGTTAGCCTTGTCTGAAATGTCTACAAACATGGGTCTGACTGTGTGTCCCTGCACTGGCTGGCAGCCTTCTGCATGCACTGGCCCTTTCAGGTTAGCTTTCCTCCTTCACACAGACTGTTCTGCATTACAGAAACAAGCACATACAGTACGTGCAGACAAGTAGTACAATATAGACAAGCAGCACATGTAACATTTTTCTTCTTGAAAGCTCCACACCTCTCTCTTCCTCTCTTGGGTGCAGTAATCAATGCATTTCAAATAGTTTTAGAGACTAGTCAAAACACAAGCCGGGAGTTAGGCCTGATTTATTTCTTAACTTCCATATTAATGAAGGAGTTGAGTTACACAGTATGTTGTGGAGCCGCTGACCTCATTCTACAAAACAGTACTTCAGTGGTTTTGTCACAGCAGTGTGAGAAATGGGAGGGGGTTTTATTTCCTGCCTCGAACATGTGACATGGGTGATTTCAACTGGCAGGAGGATGCTCTCCATTTTTTAACCTTTTACTTGTACAACTGACCTAGAAAATCTTGGTAGTCCACATCATAACCTGCTGGCCAACCAGCGTATAAAGAACAACAAACCCCTGAGGGCCTGCAGAGATATGCACAATTTTAAAAGTCTTAATTAAAAAAATAATCCCATCTAACTCACCTGTTACAAACCTTATAAGTCATCATGTGAAATAAATACTAAGAATTCCTTTGATCTGAGTTTAAGACATAAATGACCGGGTTTATGAAATGCCTGTCTTGCGTTATTTTGAGTCACTTTGTTTTGTGAACTGAACAGCATTATCCTTCTATGGATTAAAGGTCCCATTAAAAAAAAAAATTGTTTCACTTGAACATGCTTTTGAATTGAGGTTAATTTTAAAAATGAAAAAAGTTCAAATGATGCACTTAGTCAGAAAATTGAAATTCACATGGTTGGTATGTATTAATAATCACTAAAAGCCCTTATAAACAGTAAAATGTATACAGTACATACACTTTACGCGCATGGTACAGTGAAAGTGGAACGGCTACAAATAAAGCTTTAAAAGTATGTAATACAGCAATTCCAGACAATGGCTGATAAAAGGTATTTAACATCACATACTGTAACTGTTTTTCTGTTGTCCTCAACAGGGGCTATTGGTTTTTGAGGAGCCAACAAAACTTTGATTTAGTGTCATTATGGAAAAATCTAAATGCAGATGCCAATAATCCACACAGTATAAGGAATTCATACAGTAGAATTACTATCAAAATACTAAGAACAGTTTTATCCTCCTGGAATTCCCTCACCAACCAAGAGGTGCTCTAGCCCCTGTCTTTACAGTCTTCCAGTAGCCATGGCAACCACATCCTCTTTTCTCCTGTTCCGCGGCCAACATCTCTGCTGACCAACAAACACCCTGACTGTGACGCTAGCCACACCCTAGATCACTTCTTGTCAAAACTTGCGCTTTGACTACTAAACAAGAAAAACAAGAGCGCTACAAAAGCGTTAAGAAAATATTATATGCCAAGTATGAGAATGTGTTTCCTGTCTGCAGTGATGTTTACAGCAAGTGGCACACTGGCTTTGTGAAGGCCCAGTCCAGCCTGAGAGCCCATTTTGACCTGCTCATCTAAAGGTTTCACAAGTGAACAGAGACATACTGTACTACTCTTCCTTTGCGAAACCTGTCTGTCTGTCTGTCTGTCTGTCTATCTGTCTGTTGGTCTCTATGTTTTCAATCTAGAATGATAACCGTTTTCTAAGCTTTTTTGGTTTCAGACACGTACAGTATGTGTTTCACATACAAGCTCTTGATTTAAAAAGTAAAATAAAATCCACAAAACAGCTGAGTATATTAAAGGGTATCTGATCTGTCTCGACTAAAATACAGCAGCCATTTATGACATTTTCCAGTGCTTATAACTTGATACCAGTAGCAGTCTAGATGATTTCTCCATGTCTGCCTCAGTGACCAGTTTATTTTTAATCTCTGAGGTGCTACCTATTTCACTCGCATACCCAACACCTTGAGTGGAGCCCTTTTTAAATTGAAAAGGGCACACAAATTCCTCTGTCATTAAGGACTTTTCTTTGCTTGTAAATAGGGTATGTTAAATACTGTATGTACACCCCACCTTACCTCTGAAATATTGTTTAACTTTGTGTTAAAAATAAAAAAATGTTTTTTACTATGCAATTTATTTCGCTTGTTCATAAAACTTTCACAGTTACTTTGCCCCTATTAACAACAAATCCAAGTGATTTCTTCCTGTTCTTCATTTTTCTTAATTATTCTTAGTTTTCTTTCTCGGTACAATATGAAGAAAAATATGAGTTAGTATTTTGCTGTAAACTATGTATTTTCTGTCTTTCTTACGATACGATAATACTTTATCGTCTGGTTTCCCCAGACTGCAATACTTTGTCTCACAAAATCTGAGCCGTTTGTCAATTTGCAGCTTACCTTGTGCTCCTGCCTTCCATTCTGAGGTGAGATTTTCAGTCAAGGCTCCAGAAGAATAGTTCACTAGGAAATCCTGAGTTTGTCATTCGAGCAGGGCAACTGCAGAACAGACATTTTCCCCCTCTCACATTACTGAACACTGTGATCCTTTAAACTGCATTGCTTCTTCCTCACAGAAACAAAAGTCAAGAAAATCTTTAAAGACACTCAGACCTCCCAAACTAGGAGAAACGATCTAGGCAAGGAACCAGAAGAAAGTCAAACATCCTGAAATAGATGGTGGAGCAGCCGAAACCAACAGAGTTGTAACATGGGAAGGACCTTGCACACGTATTGGAATAACCATCTGGTGTCAAGTAACAGGCAGATGAAATAAACAGGCTCATCAGCTATTTTTATATTTGGAGCTGCAAGTCCACCTTCCTTTACAGTCCAGTTTATCTTTTTGTACCTCTAGAAACCATTGTATCGAATCCAGAATTCAGCTGAGGTTTACCAGAGAGGCTTTTTTGCTATCCATCATTAATTCGGGCTTGTCAGTGCATCAGGCCGACCACGTGGGCTGTCAAGCTTTTAGGCACTGATGTCTCACAACAGAAATAGCCAATTGCATCACAGACAAATGTGTCCGATGTTCTTGGAGTGAAGCTGAGACCGGAGAATTGCCTCGATGAATGTCATCTGATAATCACAACCGATCATAACAGTTTGGTCCTGGAGGTGTTTAGCTTTCTTTCTTGTTTACATGTTTTTTTTTGTTTCGCAACACCCTGGAAAGAGGAAGCCTTACCTGGCTCCTCTAATGGTGTGCCAGGTTGTGGAAATGTGGACCTGAGGTATTCAGATAAAGGGGGGACGTTCAGATCCTACAATTTCCTGAATAAATCCAGAACGAACACTTAGCAATCCTTCTCACCCAGTGTAATCAGTCCTCTCCCTGACTGCATTTACACACACAGATTCACAAATCATGTTCGTGCACCTTGGTGTCAGGCTGCAAGGGGCACTCCATAGCTCAGCCACTGCTGCGAACATCGCCATTTGGAATTCTAGCTTTGTAACTTAACCCTGCTCCCTTATTCCCGTTCACGAGCCTTTTTTAAAACTTTGAACTCCGTGTACTTTGCTCATGTGGATTTCCCGCAGTCATTTCTCGACTTGATCGCTGCAGGTTTGTTTCGGCAGAATGGCCTCCAGCAGGGCTCTGCCACAGCGTGGCCTCCTGTCTTGTTGTGTCACACCTGCCCTTGTTTTGGTGGTGCTGTAATACGTGACACTATTGGGCAGTCCATCCCATTTACAGCGTTGAGTCAGAAAAGTCAATGTCACTCTTAATTTTGCTTTTTATTCAAGCAATTTGTATTTGTAATCAAGAGTTGAATAGGAAGGATAAGCGTGATATAATATATATTTTATTTTTTGAGTAATTCCATACATACGTGGTCGTATTAGAGCAAACACAGGCTTTGTGTCCAATGCAGTGATTCCAAACAACTATAGGACTTGGGACCCATTCACTTTATGTAAATTTGTCCATTTAAGAGTGTGAATGTCAGCATTTGGTTACATAACTCTTTGAGGCCGTAACTCCATGCAGTTTAGGACCTATTAAACTCTCTAAACTCTGCGGGTAATCATGAGAGATGCTTTGCCAAACATGTGCTGCAGCCCCACTTTGAGTTCTTGCCTATTTTGAAGGAATTTTGGACTACAATTTATTCTTCAGCATATAAAATGTTGCTCATCTGGAGAATGACCTGGCTGGTCTTAGAAGAAAAGTTTCCACTTTTATTCTCCTGATGAACTTTCATCACGTTTCATGGGCTTTATGTTATGGGTCAATGTAATTTAACGTGGTGACGCGTCATCTGATAAGTATGGAAGCAAGTTCTTATACTATACATAAGCAGACAAATCTTTTCTGTAAATTTCAGACTTTGTGCTGATGCTACTGACATTAATTCAATTATCAATAAAGAAAATGTGTGAGTTCCTTACCGGGACTCCCATCAGTGCCCACTCCATGGCTTGACTGACTAGGATCACGAGGTGTGTCTCCACATTTCACCACTCTGTCACTTTGGTAAAGGATTATCTCTGCTGTCTCAGTCTACTGTGATACATTCATTTTGATATCTTCACCTCTGCAGTATGGAGGTTGTGGGTGATTTTACTAACAGCTGTTTTAGGGTTTCCTTGACAGCTCTGATAAAAGTTTGGAAATCTAATTCAAATGTTTTGGTTTGGCGACCCAGTCTTGGTAGTTGGTAACTATACCAGTGGTTACTTTCTTCTTCAGTAAATTTCAAATTGTTTGATTTTGGCCTGTTTCTGTGCAATGATTCTGACTGAGGTTTTCTGACAGTTTCAAATTTGCCCCCTTTTCTTTAGCAGAAAGTTCCTTGGTTTATACTTTGACTTTTGATTAGAGACTCCAAGCACTGACATCAAAGTGAGGTTACTAAGAAGTTCAACTCTTCTATTAGTGTCTAATGATCTAACAGCAAACACTTGGCCAACAAAACACACATTACTGCAGATTGTCGCAATACTTCTGTGCCTGTTAAATAAAGAGATTCAGCATGATCGACTTGTTTCATTCACCCAGAATGTTAGATCTAGACTTTCTTTACTAGATTTCACAGCAAAAGTAACACTTTTTACTGTCCCAATACTTTTGGAGGTCTCTGTAGCTGTCATTTGTAACCTTTCTTATTTATATGTACACAGGTCACGGTTTGATTAGGAAATCCCTATTGCTTTTCATCTATTGAATTATTTAAAAAATATTGTGTCTTAATTTTTGCTGGCTAAGTTTTGAAATATAAATAATAAGTGATGCCATTAACACTCCACTATAGTTCAAAATTTCTTGTCACTATGCGCAGTATGTTTAATTGTTTGCTATGATTGCTAAACAGCCAACATATTTAACATGCTTAGAAAATGCAAGATTGTTTGGCCTGTTTTGGGTAATTTCACAAGAAACAGTCAACATTAAAATATTATAATAATAGTATAGTAAATTTGTAAAAAAAAAATGTTTTTTCCACCCTGCTCTGTACATGGTACAGTAATAAATGGGAACCAATTCTGTTCCTTGTAGCTGTGTGTTCGGCCAGTATCCTACACTTCCTTGAGGCAAGACAAATCCCAGTTTAGTCTCTGGAGACTCAGGGCTCATTGTGCTGTGTCGGCACTTGGGACCTTTTTAAAAGTAGAAAGGAATTCGAGGGCATTTTTATTTTACTATCTGCAGACACTTACCTCTTAGCAAAGAAGGTCATAAGGCATACAGGGGATCTTTATGGCTGCCCAGCCACAGAGGTCCAGAATGACTTTCACGTCAAGTAATCTTCCCACAGCCTTAAATTGCAGGCAGGCAATGCTATAATAGGAGATGGGAGCAGTGAATACTTTCCCAGGAGCCTTGGCTGCTGAGGAGCCCAGGCTGTGGACATGATGGACACCCACACATGGGCTCGAACAGCAGTGTGGTCGGCCATCACTCACGGACACAGAGAGGTGCTGGGAGCAGGTTGCTGCTCACCAGTAAAGCAGGCATTTTTTCTGACGCCCTGGGATTTCACAGGCTGATAGTCACATTCCCCTCATTCCTAGCTCTCCTGTCGCTAGCCAGGGCTCCACTTAGCCCACTTGTCTGCTGCAGTGTCCAGCTTATAGAGCCGCAGGGAGCTGGGACTTCATCTGGCAACATTACAGGTTCTGTCTGATGCAACCTGCAAGGTTTATTTAAGGACAACAACGTCAGTCAATCAAAACAGGCTTTTGACTTTTGGAGGAAGTGCTTGTGGATTTTTACTTCTTTACCTTTACACAAACAACATGCTGTGCTGGCAAAGGGGTGCCATGATTTATATCTAAGCAATTAGCTATTGGGATATTTTTATTTTGCTTCGAACTGCATTCAGTGTCCCTTTCAAGGCACTAGCTATACTATACTGTACATGGAGTACAGGATTTAATTTTACATTGGTATTTCTTGCAACATGCAAATATGCCATGATTAGATGTCCTTTTTTCTCAGTAATCCAATATTTCTCTCTTCCTGAAGTCATTCCAAACTCTGCCTAAAATATATGATATACTTGCTTGAAATGTCAGGGTAAACAGTCATGTCTGCTGTCCTGTGTGTTGCAGTTAGGAGTTTCCTAAAACGAAGGACAAAACATTAGTCCTGTTTACATGCTGTTAAGTGTTTTACTAACAGTTTTATTTAAGAACACGTTATCAAGTGATATGGTAAATTGATAGCAGGAGCATGTTGCTAGAAAGACTCTTAGGCACAAACAATCACACACAAACATCAGAGCCCAAGAAATTCAAGAATCTGGAAATGGCTGCTGGGACTAAACAAGCCTGATCGTTTTACCAACACAAATGTTGTCATGTTGCTGTCAAACCTTTCTTCACAGTTTCTTGGCAGTGAGAGAGGAACACGGATATATTTCAGGCAACAAAACAGGAGCCGATTAACAAAGCAAAGTACTGTATGTGCAATCATCCAATGATTTAAATAAATAACTAAAAGTAGCTATTGTTGTCTCACAATTGGCACTTCATTGCTAAACATAGTTAAATGTGTCTAAGTGCCGTCGAAAGTTTCCACTTGCTGTCACAATAGAGCTTTAGAAACAGAAAGAGTGTTCGGATTCTTCATGATCACACCCCTGCCTATCTCTCATGCCACACTTGTGAATCAAAGTGGGTCCAGTCTGGTGCAGTGCCACCAGGGCACCACAAACAGCCCAGCTATGTTGCCACTGTGTCATTGTCAGAGCGCGCAGTCAGACACAAACTCAGGACAAGACAGTCTCTCATGATGAAACTGCTCAAATTTAAGAGCAGACCTTCGGAAAACATGAGGACCTGTACAAGTATCTTTATTCTTTAAGCCCACGCCTTGAATAATGTAACATCATTGCCAACGTGTCAGAGCCTGTTTCTCGGTAAAAATTGAAATTGAAGTTCCACAGCGGTCCCAATGAGAGGACTAAATCTTTACTAGCAAGCAGTCCCAGCCTCAAAAGAGTACACCAGGGCACTGCAAACAGCCCAGCTATGTTGCCACCGTGTCATTGTCAGAACGCGCCCCCCTCTCAACTCCAGACGCCGCGCCTGAAATAGCCATGAGGCAGGACAAGTAAGCCTTCGCTGGGAGCGGCATGACAATGCAGCGTTGTGAGCAGTGATAAAATGAAGGTTCGAGGGGCCAAACGGACAATGACAGCTATCAATCAGACAAACGCTGACAGTTATGAAGCTGGTACCATATTTCAGGACAAGTGGTGCTTTGAGCTACCTTGGAGCTTTTCCATATACAAAAGGGAATATGAAGTGTTTCTAACATGCATTCAAGCCAGGAGTCCAAGTAGTAGACACCAAGTAGTGTCCATTGCTTGCCTTGCCATCTCTCTATATACCGAGTCATGCTTTTATTAGGATTTCACTGTATCTTTCCTTGTTCCCTATTTCAAACCACAGTAAAACTCGACAAGGGACAGTATCAGTCTCTTTTCAATAAGGTTGGCGATAGTATTGCATAGAAATGTCTGATCCTTGCACCGTTTCATTGGGACAGATAATCCCACTTGACTTGTGACACCGGCCTGTTTGGGGAACAGGCAGTGTTTGGGTGGGAGGCCTCCAGCTGAGTAGCAGCTACAATGAAAAGGGCAGGCAGGCAGAGATGTGAACACAACTATCAAAACAACAGCAAGACGGACTGCAGCAAGGCAGGATGGCCCGTGCATCTGAGGGCTTTCATTTCAACCCCACTCTTGACAGGATCAACCAGCCGGTAACAGGAGCAGTTTAACAGCCTCTCCCCGCTCTTCATGAGCTGCTGCATTAAAGAGACCTGGAGCACCTGCAGACACACGGGCCCTCCCAGCGCAAGACTGGACGTCAGAAATACTGGAGTCAGGTTAGCTGTGTGTGTGGGAGATCCTATTCCCCAAGTCCGGGTAGCTTAACTACTTACAGGTTTGAATTATGGCAGTCAGACACGAACTCAGGACTTAAAGACAAATTTAAGAGCAGATGTTCGGAAAACATGAGGACCTGTACAAGTCCGAGCAAGTAGTATATTTATTCTTTAAGCCCACGCCTTGAATAATGTAACATCATTGCCAACGTGTCAGAGCCTGTTTCTCAGTGAAATTGAAATTGAAGTTCCACAGAGGTCCCAATGAGAGGACTAAATCTTTACTAGCAAGCAGTCCCAGCCTCAAAAGAGTACGCTGCAGCCAGTACCTTCTGCCCAGTCTCTTAGAGGGATTGTAACTGCAGCAGTGAGAAGTGAGAAGAGGACTAGTTACTAATTGACATATGGTTTGACCAATATTATGAATACGTCAGCTTACATAATACACACTTTGAAAAAAAATACTTTAGGATAAGGATCTTTTTAAATGTCAGTTTAACATTACACCTGACACTGAAAAGACTGCCTGCGTGAGAGATGATGAATTTGATTTCTCAAGAAACTTGAATGTACTGTAGTTTTGCATTAAGGTGTCCACTGTCCTTGTGAACAATAATGGTATCAGTGTCACGTCTTATTTACAGTTTCTCTTTCAAGAAGGAACAGACACAGGATGTGGCTGTGTTTCTCTAAACGGGCTAACATGTGACTTGTTTTTTTTTCATTCTTGTAAGAAAGGCAAAAATAATGTGCCAAGAATTCAGAACAAAACAAAATGGTTCAGTCTCTTAGAGTGCTTTCTGCTTTTACTGTGGTCCTACTGACAGGTACGTATGTTCCTTTAATTAACTTCTTAGTTGCTTCTGCATACAGTATGTGCATTGTAAAGTAGTCGTGTGTACAAGTGTTTTAAAACAAACTGAGAAGTTGTTTCCTTGAGCTCAGAAAGCAAACGTGCAGTATTTCTTCCTCAGTGATTGCTGGGGGTTGTATGATTTCAAACACTCAGCAGGAGGGTGGAGACCTAACTAGAACTAGAAAGAGAGTGTTAAAATGTGACAGCTTTGAAATTATTTTTATAGTTTTACATTTTACATGTTTGATCTCTGTTTTCTGTCATAAAACATAATGATTCCTTTCTGAAAGCTTCTAGAAACTATAAACTGATGGTGGTTTTGTGTTTTTGGATTTAACTTCACTTTTTACACTGTTTATTTTTTATTAATGCATACTGATGCAAACATAATCACTCCATTAATAGATTACTTTCAGTGTGATTCAGCTCACTGATAGGCTTCCAGACTGGTTTTGTCATTGTGCAGGAGATGTCACCTTGTGGAATGAGGAATAATAGTGGAGATTGTTGCTGAAAGAGTTTGTGCTCCCTGTCGTGGTGTTATGCTGTTATGCATCTGGTATCCCGACATGACAAACTGAGAGCGAGGAGCCTGGAAGACATTGACCCACAACTGTGTCTGTGTCTCGTGCAGGGAGGAAAGGCAGTGCTTCTGGTGACCACTCTGTCAGAAGTAGCACTGCATAAAAAGAATATGCTTGTGAAAGGTGTTCAGTAACACTGGCTCTTTACAAATTATACATCCAGGTGAGGGTCTTTTTGGTAACAGGCTGAGCAGGGCAGACCAGACCTGCCTTTCCACAGCAACTCCTGTGGGACTTCCAGGTGTTCGCAGTTATAATCCCTCCAGCACGTCCTGGATCTATCCCGGGTCTTGTACCAGTGGGCCGTGCAAACATTTATTAAACAACTGTAGCACTCTAAAAACATTAGTTATGTCTTAGGTTGGGTCAAAACATCTTTAATTCTGACTAAATTCAGACCTATGGCTTAGAGGTCGCAAAACCACTGAGGGGCTCAGTTGGCTTTGCAATACAAAGTCTCAAAGATATCAATGCCATCTGCTCATACTACTGCTGTGGAGTTTAAAGGGTTTAATAAGGATTAACTGGAAAGTACCTTCCTTCTGTTGAGAAATTAAGACTTAAAGATGAAAAATCATAGATTAAAGATCCCACGGCACTGTTCTGCTCTGCTTTTCTCCAGTCTGCCTCTCGAAAGTTCACCCTTAATTCAGCTAGTGAATCAATTTCTCACTCCTCCAACTGGTTGAATGTTCAGTGGGGCTGCTGGTGCAGAGTAGCTGATGTGTGCCACCTAGCAATTCAGTCAAGTCTTGCACGAAGTGGGTCCTCTTCTATCTCTAAATTCTATTCTAACACTTTAGAATCCTCTGCAATTAATGGTGATATACAAATGTAAAGAATTGGGACTGAAAATGTATTGGGCTCTTAAAAAAGTGTCCATTTTAATGGGATTAATGTTTCTCAAAACGATAGTTCTTTGAGAGCTGGTTGCCACAAATATTAAAGTTGTTTTTCTTTGCTTTGAAGATGCTATTTGTAGATAAGCCTTTCTTTTTTAAAAAAAAGTATGTCATATCAACTGTTGCAGTCTTCCTGTAGTGTAATAGCGTCCGCCCGATAAGGTGAGATAAGCAGTGCTTGTTTTTAGACTGATAGTTAAATCAGAAATATATTTTGCTTTTTGTGCTGCACTTCATGAAGTCTTCTTTCCAGATATTGGCTCTGTTGCAACCTGAACTGAAATGGACATCATTCTCTAGTTAAAAGTGTAATAACAGCTGTAGCTGATTGGTGTCAATGCACCTCTCCTTTAAAAATTAGACATCATTTTCAAGAAGTAGTAGAATACAATCCATGTAACTTTATTTTGCAGATGTTTTGGTGGTAGAAGTCCATGCAAATGGATTAAAGAACCCTGACGAACCAGGTAAAGCAAATTCATATAAAGACAGCACAGCCCTGTCCATGTACAGTAGTGTAATGGGAACAATTACATGGTCAAAACATTAATTGTACTTGACGATGTTATATGAGACACAAGGCTGTTTTTTTTTACTTAATGGTAACTGTAGACCTGTTATTGATTAATTTCACTTTAATACAAGTGCATGGTAGCATTATTGAACTTCCCTGGATAGCTGTGATGAGAGGGTTTTGTATTGATTTATCCTGAACTTCCCTTTGATGTGTAGTCTAATTCTATGAGTAAAGTACTGGCAAACTTTTTATTTATTTCTATTTGCAATTCAGAAAGTTTGAAAATTGGTGGGGTTTTTGGTATTTTGTTTGTAGCTAAGCCAATTATTTTGCCATTCCTGAATATTCACATTAACCTCGTATCAAAATACAAAACATGCAACAATACACTTGTTATTGTCTTCTCGTCTTCTGCTTTACAGAGATCAAGTATGCGGTCATTGGAGCTGGAATAGGTGCATTTTTAGCTTTGTGCTTCGTTATAATAAAACTGTACATGATTAAGAAACACATGTTGGATAATGATCTCTCAGGTAAGAGATGGCTGAGGGATACAATTGATATTTATGTTTTTACTTTCAGAAGCGTGCCTGTATTACTGAAAGTGTTTTAGCTTTAAGAATATGTCAGTAACAGCCTGTTCATGCTGCTATTGTGTTAGAAATCATAAGATCCCTGCAACCTAAAGTTTACATTGAAATGGTGTGATAAAAGAGCTACATTTGAATATGTTGGATAAGAATAAAATAGAAAACTAAACTGTAAAAAGGTCAGGATTGGACTTGCGCTAGTAGCAGACAGGAAAGTGTAGTAAAACAGACTTATGCAGTGTTTGTGAACCTTTTACAGACTTGCAATAGCAAAGTAATGGCACTGCAGTCTTTCACTGCAGATGTGTCCTGCACTATATCCACCTCATTGTATGTGTCAGTAGTGGGATATATGATGTAACTCAATTGATATATTAAATCTGTTGAGCTGCTGCTCTTTAGAATTTTTTTTTGGTTTTCTGATGTTAATTCTGTCAAATCTGGAATCGCCTATTGATTATTATTTTGTCTTAACTCTGCCACTCCTGTGTTAGCAAATACTGAGGAACTGTACATGCACTCCTTCAACACCTCTGCCTGTCAAAGGCAGCTTGACCTGCTGCAACCTCCTCAGTGCTTTAGGAATGAGTACTGTTGGGAGCATCTGAGCGCTCCTCAGGGAGGAAATTAGATTAATTACTTTATTTCCTCATATACTTGAAAGTACAGAGATGAAAAGAAACTTGTGACTTATTTTTATTTGACAGTGCACTGCATATTTATCAAGATGCATCCTTTCTGTTGTAGATTACGATTCTGGGAAAAGACCATCATTAAGGTACGTTGCACCAGAATACAAATACAAAAATATACATTTTCATTTACAGAAAACAGTGAATTTTAAACAGAGCAGCTCAGCTCAGAAATGGATTATCAAAATATCAACAAACATCTGGAAAATAAAAAATACTGAAATCTAAAGCCATAACAAAATCTTTCGTACTGTTTTCAAATGAATTCTAACACACTCTATGCTCGATGCAATGATTTTACCTTCTGCTCCTCAACAAACAAACCTCAAAACATCTAAACCTGAGCATTTTGCTATTCTTCAAAAGAAAAGCAGACCTTGAAAAAATTTTACAGCCCATTTTAGCCGAGGATGTGTGGGACACATTTACTGACATCAGAATGTTTGATTTTGTTTCAGGAATGAATGAACTGAAGGAGCAGCTCAAGAGGCCAGAACATTTATCTGCAAGAATGACATCAGACAGAGAAAGGGCTTTTGTAAAAAAGAAAATCTTTTTTATATTTTGTTTACCTTTGTTTGTTTATCTGTTTTTGTATTATTTTACTAGGTAATACTTTAGTTTTTAACAGAAAAACACAACTAGACAAATACAGTTTATTTTTAAAAGAAGGAGAATAACAGTTTGCATTTACTTGTAGTTTTAATATATTTTTTTAACTGAACAGTGTTAATTAATTTAGAAAAATAAACTGTAAAAAGGTCAGGATTGACCTAGTAGCAGATAGGAAAGTTATGCAGTGTTTGTGAACCTTTTACAGATTTGCAATAGCAAAGTAATGGCACTGCAGTCTTTCACTGTAGATGTGTCCTGCACTATATCCACCTCATTGTACATGTGTCAGTAGTGGGATATATGATGTAACTCAATAAACAAAATCCAAATACTTGCTTCTGTACTGAGTTGAGAACACTACTGCACAATGATAAAACCCTTGTTTAGATAATAAAATACCATTTCATGGAATGATGATTATATTCTGATGATGATTTACCTCTTGTGAAGCAGCAAGGATAGCAGTCCAAATCACTTAATGCACCTGGAGTTCTTCAGATTAACCACCTCCGGCTGCGCAGGAGCACAGTGAATAAGTGAACTGAATTGGGCCATTTTCTGCTACTTTGCGCAGTACAAAAATGATCCCTGAAATATTTGCCTGAAGCCTGAGGAAGGCTCTACAGCCGAAATGTTGTGTTTCTTTTCTTCTCTTTTCAGCATGGACTAAACTTTTACTTGTTCCTTTGCACCTACAGTACGCATGCTGATGCAGCTACCTACAGTACTTGAACTATCTGAAATATTTGGCCCACCTCAGCAAGAGAAGCCCACATTCATACTGCTACATAACACTGAAACGCCATGAACTCACCACCTGGCAGTGTGCCATTAGCTCACTGGCACACTCCGTTATTAAACTGATCCACACCTCCCTCAACGGCAATACTGTGAGCATCACCAATGCCTCAATCAATGAATTAATGAAGAAAACCTACAATACAGCACTGTAAGCTGTAGTCTTACAGTCTACAGAAGATATCCACTCTGGCACAATATCTGGTAAAAAGAAAGTTCCTAAACCAACAGCAAAACCTGATCCAGTAGACTGAGTTGCCACACCATGAAGACGGAGATTGACCAACATTGACAGACATGGAAGTTGAAAGAGGAGAGTGTGTAGGTAGAACAAGCAGTGGGACTCACTTTCACTAGGCCTCCTGCTTTAATGTATCCTGTCAGTAAAGCTTTTTGTGATTGAATTACATGAATGACCCTCTTTGACATTCTTCTGTTTTAAATAATGACTAACTAAACAGACAGCTTTCTAGGAATGATCAGATAGTGTTGAGTTTAAAGCACATTCCATTGGCTGGTAAATCTCTTAAAACAAGCTGTTTCATTCAGGCGGCAACTTTTCATGGTACTGAATGACAGAAATGGGGGTGTGAATATTGCACTGGAGTTTAGGATCAAAGGAATTGCGAAAGTTGCTTTTGGCACATCTAGCTCTTTGAAATGCTTTGGACATGAGACAGCGGGGCTCTTTGCTGCAAATTGCCCTGAAAAGGAAACATGGAACCCAGACAAGCAAGGGAGGGAGAATCAACAGGGGTACGTCAGAGGGAGAGGGGAGATCGAACAGCTACATCCCTCCACTAGCTGAGAAGCACTGGCAGATATTGGTACAAATAGTGAGGAAAGCGGAGAACTGGAAGAGTCGGGTGTTGGTTATAGGACTACAAAAACTGAAGGAAGGTGGTTGGCATATTCTTAATGTCGGTGAGGTAGATATAAGACCCTTTCTTGAAATTCAGACAATGGGTGAAAACACTGCATTTCAATTTATTATTGTGTATGCTCCCACTGAAAGCAGAGGAAAAAGTAATGCCTACACAAGATTCCTTTACAAGACGTTTTATAGTAGTGTAAGCCTGAGGAAGTGTTGATGTTATATGGGGATTTGAATTGTCCAGTTAATCACTGCAGTCATAAACTTCATTTAGATCATTGCCCACAATATATCAGTAAGGTTGGAAGGATTATAAAATGTTTTCAGCTAGTCACTGAGGAAAATCACATAGGATGATGTTTTTGTGCTGTAGCTTTTCTTTCGATTGTGTTACGTTTGCAATCTGAATCGCAACCTGAATCTGTTTTAGTCTTCCAGCAGGAAGCTGCTGTCTGTCCTGGGGGGAGTGAAGGGCGGCTGACGGAACCAGATGTTTCCTTGGTAACCCTAAAGCCCCATGTCCTAGGAGCTTTAAGTGCTAGTTGAGCGGGGAGCACATCATGGCGTCTCCGGATACCAGATATTTCCACTTTGGCTCTTCACTCCAGTTTAGGTTTTGCCCTCTCTTAAGTAGTTAAACGCATTCAAGTTCAGCTGGGGATGTGTTACACTTTTTTCAAACACCACTTGCTACAATGTCACAAAGAGCTTCACTGAATCCATGAGACATTCGGGCAGCAAAGGTCCAAGAGGCCTAACAAGCTGTGAGCTCCAGCCCAACAGACAGAGTGATTGGGAGGCTGAATCAGAGAGGGGGAGGAGATGTGTTAGGCAGGGACAGACTCGGACAGTGGTTTGAAAATTCTGGTCAAGAAGCAAGAGCACCACCTTCTGGTCCACTAGCATTTCTTGCAGCAACATGGTGTCTCCCATCCCAGTACTAATCAGGCCCAGCCTTGCTGAACTTCTGAGACCTGACAAGATCAGCCTGCAAGTTAACACAGCACAAAAGTGTTTAGGGACATGATATTTAAGTCTGACAATGTAATATGCTTCTTGTTTGAATGGTATTAGTTGATGTTCTTCTTGAGCTCTATCTATCTACCTTTATTATATTTATGTAGGTCTTTCAGATTTAATATTGAAGAAAGTGATAAAATCTACGGATCTATTTTTCCACAGAGCTGAGCTGACACTATTTTAAAATTAACGCAAAGTAAGTTGTGTTTCTAACCCAACTTGTATTTGTATATCCTGTGAATATGGGATACTAATGCACCCATTAGTGCTGACATGTATGATTGATAAAATCATCAAGTGTATTGCAAAAAGAAATACTTCTGTGTCACTTAGCAGTTTTGATTTCAAACTCTTCATACATTTTTAAAAAGATGAGTAATCAATCGATATGTTTAGTTACAGATGGACTTCTAGCAGTCAAAATGGATCAATATCCTGAATTTCCTGATGTCCATTTCCTTAGAAATCTATCTTTATATAGGCTGAGCCTTTCTATATCAGCTTTGTAAAGAAAACAGGAAATCTATTTTTCTCCATTACACTCTGTGCCATTGAAACCACAGAATATCTTTATCTGCTTCACAAAATGATAACATCAGTCACATAGTTTTTCTGTACCCAGTAATACTGCCTGTTTTATTTGATATAAAGACAATATACCAGTGGGATTACATACAAATCCATTAGTGTAACTACTTTTTACTTTAAAAAAAACCCTATTTCAGATGAGTGGAGGATGTGAGTGAGACATACATGCAGCAATCATTAAAAGCAGTGTCTGACCCTCCTGAACTATTTCTACACTTCAGTAAACAGACACTCCTGGGTCTATAAATCAAAAAGTCTTCAAACCCAGTCCTTCTGTACATGGACAAAGGTCAGAAGAAGAAGAAGTATGTCTGTTACCTTTATTATCTTCTGTAAGTTTCAGCAGCTCATTATTAACATTTAAATAATTAATTTCACTCTGTCCAGTAAAACCATAAACCTCCTATACTGAAGGTGCCCAGGACAGATACTGTTGACAGGCTACAGTGTTGCCATAATAGCCTGACCTTATCAGATCTCCTAAGCTAGAGGCTATAAAGCATTGGGCCTGGTCAGTACTGGGATGGGAAGCCTCTAAGAAAAAACATATTGCTTCTGTCAATGGTGTTGGTGGACCAGTAGGTGATGCTGTTTCCTCTGGAGCAGAATTTCCAATGGTGACCAGATACACTGTGCTGTATGAGGAGATGAAGTGTTATATTTACTTCTTGGCCACCAAAAAACACTCTGGTCTCTGGTTTCTCTAAAGTTCCACCTTAATTCAATTGCTAAACAGTATCTCCCTTGTTCACCTCATGAACAAAATGAATGAGTGGGTTAGTGCCCCCCTCCAAATTTGAATTTTAGAATCCTGTAAAAAGAAATGTGATATACAAATGCAAGTAATTATTCTATTCTTATCATCAATTACTATAAATAAATAGAGTACAGGAAAATTCTTTTAAGGAGCAACAACAGTAATGGGCACACAGAGTAGATAATAGGGTGTACAGTATTTAGAAATTAAGAAGATTTATGATCAAGTTTCTCATAAAAGATTTATTCTTAAACTATAGGGGCTTGGCATTCAGGGAAGTTTGTGCATTTGGATGGAGAATTGGTTAATAAACAAAGAGTACAGATAAGGGGTTGGTTCAGATTGGGATAATGTACTGTAGTTGAGTGATGTACTGTACTGTAGCATGGGGTTTTGTACTAGGACCACTGCTATTCCTATTTGGCATCTAAGATTTAAATTCTGGTTTAGTTAGAAGACTACCAAACGTGGAAGGCTTGCAGATGATGCCGCATAAGAGGATTAACAAACACGGTGGAAGCATCACATGAATTTCAAAAATATTTTGATCAAATTCAAAACTGGGAAAACACCTGGCAAATTATATTAAAGTTGACAAGTGTAGGGTTTTGTTCGTAGGTATAAAAAACATAAACTAAAAATACAAAATGGCAGAATTAAACAAAAAGACGCATTGAAAATGAAAAACATCAAACAAGGGTCACAAGTGAAAATTATGTAAAAGTGCATTTAAAACTGAGAGCAGGAAGCACATCCTTACCCTAAGGGTAGTGGGTGTCTGGAATTAGATGCCCAGTCTTGAGGTTGGAGCTGTTACTTTGTCTTTCTTCAAGAAACAATGAGAAGTCCTTGGATCAATTAGCTACCACCTATCAATGAGGCCAGATGGGCTGAAACCTCCTTTCATTTGTATCCTCTCTTATATTATGGTTTAGTTCAGAAAGCTACATTACAGGTATAAATACATACTTAGTACTTTTATTTCCCAGGTTTGTGAGTGAATTTTCCTCTCTCTGTCTGTGAGGTTTCCGATGAAGAAACCCGAAAAGGCTTGCCCTTCTTTGAAACGCAGCTGTCCTAATCAAGCAAACGCTTTTTGAAACCTGCCCTCTTTTCCAGAAGCCAATCAAGTTAAACAGCGCTGTGTTATGAATACACACGGGGGATAAGAATGAAGATGAACCATTCTACTCACTGCGCCTTGCAAATTAAACCTGACACAAGTGCTGGAACTCCATCACCGATAAACCTGACTGGTATTTCAGATTGAGCTATATTTAGACTCATATATTTAAGGTGAAAGGCAGGAGAGGGAATCTGAAGCATAAACCCTGCAGTACATTCGTGCCGGATCCTTCAGCAAACCAAGACTGGTAAGCATCAAGCCTTTTGTGCATCCAACAGCACAATTAGAAACAAATTGACTGAGAATAATTTGTCTAATGGCAGAGCCAATAAACAAGTAAACTGAGCAAGTGATTTAATGTATCAGCACTGGCTGTTGCCTTACAAATGGCCCAAGTGCCTTTTATGAGTGCTTAGTAGACCCAGGGGGATGGACGTCTAGAACAGAAACAAAAACACGTTTCTTTTGATTTCCCCAGGTTATCAACCTCACAATATACTGTACAGACTGAAATATTTTCAGAACCTGGCTCCTGCTCAGCTACAGGTCCTGCCTCTGGAAATGACCTTTGGAACTGGCCACAAGCACTGCTGATGAGCACTGAAAGCAAGGAATGAGCGGAGGCCATTAGGTCACTCAGTCCGCTGTCAGGGGGCAGAGGGCGAGACAACAGCTGTCTGAGAGCTGCTGGGATTGTGTGTGGGATTGCCTGGAAACATCTCTTTCCTCAGAGCAGCTGCCTGATTTCCCACAATTGCTTTCCTGCTGATCGATTGATCAGCTATTACTTAATCATCGGTATGTAGTGAAAAAGAAGAAACTTTGCCCCGGGACTGGGAGATGCTGCATTTGAGTTCAGCAAGAATACATTATGCATTCAACAACACCATTTAATGACTGGTTAATGCTTAAAAAATTAAAACTTGTTAGAACTCAGTATACAGCAAGAATTGTGAACTCAAAAGGTGCTCTCAGACATTACAGTCCATGTGGAACTTAATTTGTAACTCATTTACAGATAAATTTGAGTGTCAAATGAGAGATGCAATATGTTTTAACAGTGTCATAAAAATGTAGGCAGGAATTAAAAACTGGAATGAAGCTGCCAAAGGGAAATTCAACTATGGTATTCCGACCGTCCCTTTCTGCTCACACAGAGCTCAGTCCGTCCACCAGGTGGCAGTGTCCTTTCCTTCCCTACCTGTGGAGCTTTTGTTAGGGTATCAGCTGAAACAGGGGACCAGAACTGCAGCTGCACACACCCCATGGTCAGTCTCAGCAGCAGCGAACTGGAAAAACACACATGAAATAAACACTGAGCCAAACACAGATTCAGGTCTGAGTACTGGTAGTCACCATTCAGTTATCTATGTTAAGGCATAAATGTAGTTTGTTAAACTGTATTATAAGATCATTACAAACAAATGATAAAAGGGTTTTATCATTGTCAGGAGACGTGTTACAGCACTTGCTCTTAAAGGTTAAAAATGTCATAATAAAACGTGTGGGAAAACAACAAGAAAAGTGGAATGTACTGTAATAAAAGCTTTAATAGATTCATAATGATGTACAAATCAAACATTATTTATTCAGATTTCTGGAGGCAAAGGAAAAGGAAAACAGGTAAGTACAAGTCTAAAGTTCTTTCAAATCTTGGAAACATATTTGCATACAACAGGGATATTCTTTTTTTCTTTTTTAGACTTGTAAGTCATCTATTTTTTCAAACTCTTTCCCTGAACAGAACATGTGTTTTTTATTAATTGTTCATTACTCTAAAGCGTTTAACCCCCAAATCCCTGAGTGAAATTTATCAGGCCGAATGATTTTTTTCTCAAGAAATGGTTTTTGATTTAGTTTATTTTTTGGAGAAATATGAATCAGAGATTTATTATGGAGGGGTGTAATCTACAGCAATTGGCACAGATCAAAGAACACTGTGCAGTTTGTTTTATTTTAAACACATGGCCAGTTTCTCTGTTACCACTGTTTCCACTGATGGAAGACATTGGGGACAAAAAGGATGACTATAGCAGAATTAGGGTACAGTTTTTAGCTGTGCTATTTTTATAACTAATGCTTTCCAATGTCATGAAAGACTTACTGAGACAATGAAGTAAAAATCCAATTCCACTGTTTTTCAGCACATCCAGCGATTTAGGAATTGATATTCCACTGTGAGGAGGCTCTGACACAATTCAGAGGGAGGAGTTATCCAAGGGGCAACTGCACAGGAGGAGATGGAGTGGAGGAACATGAGACTAAAACACAGAAAAAGGTGTTTGCATGAGATGCATACAGAATATAGCAAAAGTCAGTAATGATTATGATTTAAAGCAGCTGGGTGAGATTATTATCATTAACCCTCCCAGACTTGAATCTGCAGTACAGTGCTGAGGAGTCACTAGTTCATGTGTATTCAGTATTGACCTGGGGCTTTACCTTAGATAAGATACAGCTCACCTTGGAGAGATTTCCTGTTGTGTTGCATGTCTTTATGAAACAAGTATACACCGGAAGCAATGATGAAAGATTTCTGTGTGTCAATATATACGATATGAGGTAAAAGTCCTTTTGATTCTGTGGCGCAAGAGGATCTGATATAATCATTTGCAAAATAGGTTGCGAGCCTACAGTATATATGAAAAACATTAAAGTTTTTGGTTAATCATTGCCTAAAATATTTTGAAACACAGTAGATTCTAAATTCTTACCAGCAGCCTAAGACAGCATCCGTGCATACGTTGTGTTAAAACGTGAGAACAATGTTTGATCCTGAGCTGTAATGATGTGACTTACGTCTTGCTTAGCATGAGGGCATTGTCTTGACAGCAGCGTGAGGAAATGTTCTTGAGAGAACAAAACATCAGTTACGTGGCTGACAGGCAGAGCTGTTGAAAGTCAGGACCATGCACTAGGACCAAAAGGGTTAAAAATGTTTTTCAATTTTAATCCTAAACTGTAATCATTTTTTTTTATAATATTGTGCAATCTGCACCCCTGCCAAGGCCCCGACTCCTAGGAAAGAACAACTAACTCAGCACATTATGCACACCAATAAAAGATCAAGTTTCCAACCACAGAGCAGGGTGGAAGACAGAGCTGCCTTGTGGGGCAGACCAACTCTGCTGTCAAGCCCCACAACTGTTCAAAAGACCCAACAGCAACAGTTTGCCTCAGACAGGGGCAGCTGCATGCAAACAGACACGTGACTGAGGGGGAGACAGACACTCGGTGAAATCCGTATTTTCCTTTACTCGTTGGAAGGAGTTTCAGGAGAACACTATTAATCCTGAAATCAGGTTATGTCCATTTTCCCAAAGACGAGTTTTTGTAAGCACACAAGGAAACACTGTTAGATAACGCTACAGGAGACAGTAAGTAATCCTCCCCTGTGATCAGCTAACACAATGAATACAAAGACCCAGTGGTCGTGTTTCATGTAGGTCCAGATGGAAATTTGTGCTGGTTCCAACTGCAGCACAGGAAATGACATTTCCTACATTTGCAGGAGAGGAGTGATTAGAAAGGGAGGGTGTTTCTAACTGAGAACAGAACAAGTACTGTTTCATATTACACACACACACCAAATTACTGGGACTCCTTTCGCGAAGACGTTCAGCTGAGTTTATGGAGCCTGTGTGTCTGAAAAATGAAAATCTCTTCAGTGGTCATAGTTCTCCTGACTAGAGCTTTAATTGGAGGTAAGTGTGCTTTTCTAAGCTTTTAACGAAATTATAAAATAGACAACTCTTTGAGGTAACTTGATCTGCCTGCTGGAGTCAGGATGCAGATGTCATAGATGTGAAAAACACAAATATGTTGCAGGGTAGTGTTAAAAAATTAGTCTTGTTCTTAGAAAGGCTCAAAAGCAGGGAATATTAAAGAGAAGAGAGGATGAAGTGCATCTACTGTATATTACAAATGTGAGCACATCAAGGCATGCATTAGATTTTACTTTGACATGCTTTTGAAACATGCATGAAGAAACTCAGAAGATGTGCCTTTTAACTAGATAAGTTCTTAACTAATGTGATGCAGATGTTCTTTTTCACTTTTTCTTGACTTAAAAGCATTCAGTAAAGATGCAATGTTTTACATTTTCAAGAAAACACCTGTATCAATATGAAATTCCTGAAAATACTTTGCTGTGTTATTGTGCAGTTCTGACGCCATCTAGGAATCAGCTATACCTCAGGTAGAATGGGACTGTTCACATTGTGTCACCAGAAGTGTGTCAAGAGCTCGAATAATCAAGTCCCATTTAATGTAAAATCACTGCAGTCTCTGCTTGGCTCCTTACTTTCATCCATCAATTTCTAATCCACACATTTCACATTTTTATCTAGGCATCTTGTTCTGCACTGCTGTGCTTCTTTTCACCGGGCATCCTTACTCCCTTTTCTTTACTATTTCTTATGTTTTTAAACCTTTTTTGAGAGTATGGAGAAAGCTGGGTATTTTGTCTCTTGTCCTTTGTCAAATTAGAGAGGTAATTCTGTGCTTGAGGCGCTATTAGCCTGTGATGTGGCTGTTGCATGGAAAACCCTTTCTGGATTGGCTCAGGGCAAACATCACAAACAGAGAAGAAAGCAAACAAGACAAATACTTAAACAGATGTTTCCAATCTTGAGTTTGTTTTTTAGCTTCAGAAAACTTCACAAATTCCTTCCACCTGTAGTCTCTCTACTGCTGAACATTATTTAAGTGTACATTCATGTTTGAAATTAATCAGACTGTCTCAAGGATAAAATCCTGTTCAGCACATGAATATAGCATTATGCTGTTGAGAGACATTTGTGCTTAATTACCAGTTTAAAAACTGGGAGCAGGTTAAATATTTTTATTTTATTAGGGACAAAATATTAAGTGTCTGCAATCTTTGTCTTTTGTTGTTGCAGAATGACAAATTTGTTATAATGTGTAGGATAGGTGTGTTTCCATGAAAATGGGTTTAGGGATTTTGAATCTGGAAGATTCTACACATTATTGTCTCTTTCTGAAAACCGTGCCTGTTCCTTTGTCAGTCTTTTTCTTGTCTTTTGTCTTTTCTTCAGTTTAGGAATAGTTACAGTATTTACAACAAGCTCACATGCACGATAGAACAGTATTTTGAACCTGTGGAATTTATTTGCTACAGACGTATGATGTTTACAGCTTTAAAAAGAGGACTGTGGTCTTGTTTACTGTCCTTCATTTTTTCTCAGTGAGTCAGAAACTTTGTCGCTTCATCACAGGGCCTCTTAGCATTGTTTCTTAGCATCATTATTTTATTTCCATCCCCACGTGACAAGACTCACAAAATAAACTCTGGTTTATTCATTAAACTATAAACTTTAATATACTAACTTCATATACAGTCAAAGTCTCTTAATTTCTTAGATAACTATAAAAATGTGTTTAGTTACAATTAGTTTAGTAATGTAAGAAATAATTTAAAAAGCTTTCTTTAAATAATCCGTGACTTTAATATCTATGAAAAGGCTCCTTCTAGGCAGTGCAGACTGCTTGAGAATGTTCATAGCCTGATTAATGCTTTTTAAAGAGTCAATAGCCTGATTGATGTTTTTTAAAGAGTCACTATAAAACAGTCGACAGCATGACAACAACTATTCGGTCTGTGTGTCACTTTGTTGTCCTCATTTTCCTTTCCAGAAGTGTGTGAGGCCCTGAATGTCACTGTGTCTCCCGGACCTATCACTGTCTCGATGGAGGGCGAGAACGTCACTCTCTCCTGCCATGTCTCTCAGAGGAAAAAGTCTAACAGCCATCTGGTCATCCGCTGGGTGTTCTCTCTGGTGTCGGGCAAAGAGCACCTGATTGTCAAAATGAACATGAGGAGGGTCCAAGTGTACGGAAACGACACAAAACGCTTCAATCAGCAGAAGCAGCTGCTTGTAGAAGAGGCAGCAGGAACAATCTACAATCTGGTCATTTTGAACATTTCACAAGAAGACAAAGGCCACTACATGTGTAAAGTCCAGGAAATACTGAGGCATCGGAATAGATGGAGAGCCTCATCAAATGGCACAGCAGCAACGGAATTAAGAGGTGAGGTCAAATCGAAGGACCAGAAAACAGCTCCACCCGTTCACCGGCTTAGTACAGCTCCACCTTCTCCACACACAGACACCAGCCGAGTGCAGCTTGCTAACAGCTTATCACTTCTACATCAGGCATTGAACATTATACAAAGGTGCCCCTTTCTCTCCCTCTCCAAATAATATCGTGCAGAAAAGAAAATAGGGGAAAGAAGTAATCAGAAGTCCATCTCTGGATCAGAAACGGGCTGTGCTTTTAGACTAAGTCAACAGTCACAAGGCAGTAATCCCATGACACACTTCTTTTAGAGGCAAGCGGTGTGTGAGGGGCTTGACTGGGGAAGGTGTCGGGCTCTGTGCTCGACTCCACAGGTGCTTCCTTTGGTAACTTCCGACCAAATTGGACCCTAAACACAGCTGTCCAGATCTGAATTTCCTCACTTCTGGGTTTCTTTAGGAATGGCACTGGCTCGTAATTCCTTCCTCGAACTACGCAGAACACATTATAAAAGGCAGGGCAGCCACTGCCAATTGGGGGGGGGGGGTCAGGCAGCAAGAAAAAGAAAACCAGAAATCGTCAGTACGTGTTTCGACAGCCTGCGTAAGCAAATGGAATCAATCTGCTCTGTTGGAACTGCAATATGCAGTCCTACAGTATTCAAGACTGTGTAATCTTGATCATCAAAACTGCTCACCGAATTCTTTCTAGTAATCCGCTTTGACTTTTTTACATCAACAAAGAAGGTGATTGCAGTGTCGATACTGCTGAGATAGCACATGAGATGGAAAGTCCTTTGTTTATTTCACTGTGGGAGATGAAACTGAATTGTAAAACATTTCAGCTTTTGCTTCCATGCACCATAATATATTATTACCACGATGAATTTGTCTGCTGCCAATACAAACAGCTATTAGGTCTGAAAATGTGTAGAATTTGGACATGCTGAGATGATAACAGAAGGAACTTTGGCATGGGTATTCCAGTAAAATATTGACATTGGCTGCACAGTGAGAGTTCCTCCCTATTTGTACAGTGTTGTGCGTAATGCACAGCCACACGCACTGCTACAAGAACAAAGGAGTGGAGAGTAACAGCCGGTCTTGTCTCATGAGGACCACAGAAAAAGGTGAGATAAAATGCTGTCTGCCTGTCAGGGTCATGGCCAGCTTTGTAAAAAACTTTAAGTTTATTTAGTTAAAGGAAAACAGACATTGTTAATATTGCAGTTAAATAAGTTTCATCCTTTAAATGTTTAATGTGACCTAAAGGGCAGGCAAGAGGGATTTGGAAAAAGTAAGTCTTGCTAAACTGACCTGCTAGAGTTCTTTCAACAAGGACCTCTAGTAAAGGATAGAGATATCCTTTGTTTATGATATAATAAGGTTCAGTATATTTATTGTCCTAAACAATTTAAGAAAGTTCTCATAAAAGATTCTTGAAATTCTTAATTCTCAGTGCCGATATCATTCAAAGTATGCATTTTAGTAACCAGATGGTTAACAGATACAAAACAGAAGACACAGATAAGAGAACAGAACTGCATAATGAACAGAAAACAGAAATCATTGACAGGGAGTTAATGCTCATATGGTAGAGATGTAATTTGTGGAGTACCACAGGTATCTGTGTTAGAGCCAGTGGTATTCTTAATTTCTATCAGTTAGCAAACTAGTCAAATTTTCAGATTATACAGTACCACATTAAGAAGATTGGTAAACATTTTAGAAACAGCAAAACAAATATAATAAGATTTAGTCAAAATTCAATACTCGAGAAACCATTGACAGGTGGCATGTTATGTAGAAATGTGCAGAATTCAGGTAGCAGAAACAAATGCAAGATGAGAAACACTGAGCATGAAGAATTTACAAACAGATAAGGTGTTGACAGTGACACATTTAATGGAGTTTATAATGAATGTTTGGGAACAACGACAACAGCCAAGTTCAATCAGACTCAGTTGTCGGTACTTCACCATCACTCCCGACATCATTTCTCTCCTAAAACATTATAAATACTGCATGGAATCCCCTCTCTCCCTTGCATATGTCTTTCTGCATTCTGCTGTATCTCCACCCCATCTCCACCTCTGCAGCTGCTCCTTGGTCACTCCTCACTCTGCTTGGGAGTCCCAGGCCTCCTTGTCCTATGGCCAGGAGGTCAGCCCTTAGTCAAGAGGGTTAAGCCAAACTAAAACCATAATCCTTTCAGTATGCTTAATTCTTGGGTGTTATTCCTAGTGAACATTTTGTAGACAACAGGGGGAAGCAAAAAAAAGGTTAAATTAAGCTATATCTAAAAGTGTAAAATTTAAATCAAAATAATGTCATGATAAGGTTGTACAGCGTACTATAAAGACCACATTTAGAATATAGTGTTCAGTTTTGGTCACCATGTTTCAAAAGCTTATTTCTGCTCTGGAATGAGTCTAGAGAAGATGCTGAGCTAAGCTTAAAGGAATATCCTACACGGGGAAGGTGAAAGAACTCACTCTTTTAAGTGCTGAACAGAGAAGACTACAAGGGGAACTGATTCAAGTACTGAAAATGGTCAAAAGCACTGAGAAAGGCAACGTGGTGGACTTCAGAGCCAACAGTGAAAATTGATCCAACAGATACAAATGGAAATTAAGTGCAATTAAAACTGAGAACAGAAGGCACTTTTTAGATAAAGGGTTGGGGAGGTGTAACAAGCTACTCAGTCATGTGGTTGAAGCCTGGTTTCTTTCAAGAAATGGCTGGATGAGATCTTTTAATCCATTAGCTACTAACTCCTGTACCAAAGGGTGTAACAGGCTGAATGGCCTCCTCTCATTTGTAACCTTTCTTGTCTTCCTGAGACTCTGCAGTCCAGCCCTTGGAGTGAGATTTTGTTGCGTGCATCTGTGTATTTTGTTGCATAGTTATCTTGCAGGCAAACCACACGTTAGTGCCAATAAAAAGTATTTCGTTGAGGTGTGTGTTAACACTTTTTCAAAGGAATTCTTCAGGCCTCACTCAGCTTCACCACAGAAAATGTGAATCAGATGTGGATTTGAAGGCAGGGTTTGAATCTGGAGTGCTAAATTTACTTTGGAGTCAGAAAAGCTGTTTTTCATTTTTTCTGCAAAGATATTTATATAATAAGAAATGTGTGCATATAGAAATACCTTTATAAGTTTTCACAGTTTGTATTATTCTGGTTTATGACTGCAGTCCTCTTCAAATACAGGGACATATTTAATATACAGAAATTGATATAAGATACTTTAAGTCGTAAGAAGAGTTACGACTTAAAGTATCAACATTCGGAGGAGGTCATTCGTCCCATCTAGGCTGATTGTTTTCTAGTAGATAATTGATCTGAAGATCTCATTCAATCATTTCTTGAAAGAAACAAGGGCATCGTTTTCAACAACACACCATGTGGCTTGTTCCATACTCCCAGAACTCTTGGTGCAAAAATTCATTTTGTTTCATACAAACGTTTTTAAACAAATATGGAATCAACCATAAATTTCCCTTTCATACCCTCAAGTCACCATACGTTGGAGTTGCTAGTCATTAGCCAGCTCTTTATGACACTTTCCCCTGTGGAGCATGCACTTCTAAGAGCTCTCTCCCATTTCAGCAGCTGCATGTCACAGAGTCCTGAGCAGAAAAGACACTGGAGTGGTGCTGTTCTCAGTGGCATCAGTGCACGCTCCCGGCTGCTCTCCTAAGGTGATCCCAGCAGCTGTCTGACTCCTATACATCACCTCTCGGAAAATCCCAGTCACACTCGGCCAAGGGCATAGCTAATACTAGGGCATTAAGATTGGTTTGTTGAAGAGCGTGCAGTTATCAACACTTCCTTCCCGATTCCTTGAGATCACATTAAAGCGAGCAACAGCGAGCAAAACCAGCCTTGTTCAAACTCCTGTATCTTTCAGCAATCAGTTAACAACACTGAGCTTTTCATGAAACAAGGGTGAGAATCCATCTTCGCCAAGGGCTGAGCGAAAATCAATGGGACACCAACAGCTACAAGGTGGACTTTGTCAAATCATGCTTTGCCATCTGGAACCTATTGCCATGGTATTTAATAAACGACCCGACGTGAAAATGATCCAGAGCTCTCAGCGACAGGCATGAGGTTATGTATGGCTTTTGGAAACGAGAACAAATGCATCACACAAATCAGGTGCAGAGGCAGGCATGAAAAATTGTTCTTGGACAGACAGAAGAAAATGAGCGTGTCTCCCATTTCAGCACAGAGAAACTGAATGATTTTTTTAAACATATATTCTAGAATGGGCAGTATTTAGCATTGCTGCCTCACCAAGCTGGTGTCAGTTCTTGCCCTGGTGTGTAATTGACACAAGGTTTGTTCTCACTGCGTTCGTGAGGGTTTTTTCCAGTTTCTTTCCACAGCCCAAAAATTTACTGGTAGATTAATCAGCTCCTGGGACTATCGGCCCTGGTGTAAGTTTGCGTCTGTGTGTGCCCTGTGTCCCGTCCAGGGTGTAGCCTGCTCTGCACCTGTGGCTTAACAGGAATTGGATGAAGGATAGGAAGTGAATGGATAGATATTGTAATAAATACACCCTGAATCTGAATCACCTTAGAACTGCAGTTGACTTTGGGGTGGCTCAGGACAGAGAGGAGCCACAGTTCGTTGGAGCTACTGGTTAATTATCCAGGAAACATCACTCTGGACTTATTTACCCTTAGTGTCAGATAGAAAACACATTATTGCAAAAATATAAGTACTCTAAAAATGAAGTCTTGTCTCTCTTGAAAGGCTCAGAATTGGATTTTGGTCTGATACCTGCATTATATATGCCATGTTTAGTTGCTACCTGTATATACATTATACAGGTACTCACAGATTTAAGTAAATCTGACTTTACCTAGAAAACCATGCTGTATATTTCTTTTAGTCATAGCTGAAACGTGTTCAAGCGGTGTGAAAAGCAATCTGACACTACGATTTAAGATACGTGAAGTTCTGTGTTATGTTCTTTAGCAATGCTCTTTGCACGTGTTACAGTTGTAGTGGTCGTTCTATTTTTTTCCTTAAAAAGTGTGCTGGCTGGTGGAGAAGTAAGAAAAGAATTGGAACCTCTGATGGGTTTATTGCCCTTAATAATGAACAGGTGCATTCTTGTCCTGGAGAGAGGATGAGAGAGGTATCACTCGCTGTCAGCCCATGTAGAAAAAGACAGGAGGAAGAGATCTACCTTCCTCTTTGGACAGTACAGAGGGTGATTGGGAAGAAAGGGAGCAGTTCATCAGTCCTAGCAGTTCATCACTGGGGGTAGAACTTTCCAATACTACAGTATACTATAACAGTATTGTAATAGTGTAGTTGTGCATTATTACAGCACTGTCATAATAATTACATTTATTATCATTAGATGTAAATGCAAACATACTGCATAAAAGTTCATTGGGATTTACGTTTATTTTGGTCTTGGGGAATCCTCACAATTTATTGGCTCTTCTTATCCATTGTGCATTATTTCAAAATGCCTTGCTGAGCTTCAGCTATTGTCTGTGTAATTCCCTGAGGATTTACTGCTGCAGATTGTGGTAAGATTGGTAAAATTGTTCAGAGGGTAATCCTTACACTACTCGAAGAGTGACTGTGTGTATATTTTTTAAAAAACGTGATTGAATTAGCTCTCTATTCAGAGCACGTTTTGGCTCTTTGGGGGCTTCGTTTAGATAAGACACACATTCTCTGCAAGAGAGGCACATTATAAGGTTGTGCACATCATGAGTAATAACCCTGAAATTCCTCATGACCTGTTCTGGAAGTCATTCAATGGAAACAGTCTTGCTCTCATCACTGTATATCACTCCCTTTGTCAAAGAGATTTATGAAAATACTTTTGTAGCAGCGGAGACTAAACATAGTCAAACATGTGCGTCTCTGTCTTGTTTTTAATTTATGAAAAGTTAATGTGTTCAGCTCTCTGCAAGGCCCATGAAAAGCTCTGCCTGTGAAGAACTGCAGCGCGAGACACTGTACAGTAGGTGCAGGGCTCTGACAGGGCTGCTGATAGAGATGAGTCAGTCAGAACAACTCTGAACTCCTAGTGGGGAAAGTAAAGACAGCCAGCAAGAGCCGGGGTGCCATAGGCACCACTGCTCCTCTCTTCGCATGTATTTCTGGACATCTCTGTGGGAGTATGAAAACCACAAGGGAATGAACCAGGAAGCAAGTTTTTTTAGAAATAAAAAGTATAATCTCAGCACAATGATTGCATACTACTCCAACTCCAGCATAGTCCGTCTTACGCACTTACAGAAACATGTAATCAAGCTGTTTTTAGCTCCTCATAGCTGAAGATCACTTTCTAACTGTCTTGCAGTGCGTGTCTCACCCGTTGTGCGGGGCAATGAAGGGATCTGGCGTTTTTTTGAAGGTACTGTTCATTTTTCCTCTTTTTGTCACTGACAGGTTCTGTTTTGGGTGTATATTTAAAGAACAAACAAAAACAAATCAGGTCCCTACCGTGGCCAGATCTTGGGGAATCCTTACAATTTGTTAGCTGTTTTTATCCACTATCCATTATCCATTATGGCGTAATGCCTGGCTGAGCTTCAGCTGTTGTCGGTGTAATTCCCTGAGGATTTACAGTACTGCTGCAGCCTGCCTGCTCACACAGCTCAGGAATCGCTCTGACTGCTCCACTCATGGCCAGCTGTCCTCATTCACCCCACATGGCACAGTCCAGGGGGGGCAGAGCGTCCAGGGGTTTTGATGAATATCTTATTATATGCTTAAATAGAACGATTCATCATTCCACAGCTTATTTCAGGGACCTATGAAACCTGCTGGAATGTGTCTTCCCAGGCTTAAAGCTGTGAACCAATACCTGAACTGAACTCCTCTGTCACAGGTTTGAGAACATAAGTTTATATGTTCTCAGTGGTAGATTGCATGCTTGGCACATGTGTGGTCCTGAGTTCAATCCCTAGCACCTCAAGCAAGTACCAAATGGTCTAAATGAGTTAGATGGCCTCCTTTCATTTATAACCTTTCATATGTTCATATGCACCTCTAGTCCATTTGGTAGTTTGTAGCTAATAAATCTGAGGATCCAGCTTTTTCTTGTAAGACTTCAGGATATTGGCTTCAACCACATGGCTGCTCAGTTTGCTCCAGATTCCCACAGCCCTTCCCAGAACTCTCTGCTCTCTGCAAGCAGATGTCAAGGACACATCTGCACCTCTACAGAGAGCACAGAATTGTTTTGTGTGGGATACGGACAGTGTGCTTGTGTCCAAACTATGCAAAGCTTTTATTCGCTTACACAATACACACCTTTAATATAAAAGCCTATGAGATGCAAACATCAGACGTGTGCGTCTGTGAGTAATCAAACACACACTCAGCAACTGGAACTGATTAGCTTCTAGGAACCAAGAGAGCAAAGGGCTAATGGTCTCATGGTCTCATCCACATCATTGCTTGTGCTCTTGTGTTTTAACTGCTGCTGCCTGTGTGCTGAGAGTAAATTGCTCTGTCTGACCTTACCCCCCCCCCAACAAACCCCCTGAGCCTCATCACTGGCAGAGGCAAAAGCATGAGAATCCTGTGGAAAACTACTCCTGTACACAAACAGCTGGGCACAAAGGCAACACGGCCAGACCTTTTCAAACCATCACAGTTCTTTATTTAGTTAAATACATAGATAAAAAGAATGATACAAATAGTTTTTGTCATTACTTTGCACCAATAGGTGGTTTTTCATTCCTTGGGAGCAATTAAAGTATTAATGGCAAAACTGAAAATAGGGCTCATATATCCACCCCTTGTTCTTTCCTGGGGGAGAGAACCCAGGCAAAAAGTATGAGAAGTGGTATCAGGTAACTTGGACTCTGCCATCCAGCAGAGTACAGTACGTTCATGGGTCTGGACTGATCTAGCACAGCCCAGCACCTGGATTTCAGCGGCTGGTCTCCTGCCTGGATTCGACCAAGCCAGCATTTTTCCCCTTTCAATCTAAAATTAAACTGTAGCTCTTGCTCTCCCAAGTTAAAGAGAGAGTGATCATGGTTTGCAAAAAGGCTTCTAGGACAGCCAATGGGACTGTTCCATCCTCAGTTTTGCATTACTTTACTCAGCCTTGTGGAAAGAAGTAGTGTCCTCTTAGGCACTAGGGGTGAGGTAACTTTGTCAGTTTGCAGGTTTGCTTTCAAATGAAAAGGGCACAAACACTGCACATGATGTTAGTAATTGTCTGTGCTGTAACCCTTTGTCAGGCTTAAACATCTCTAGAAGCACCAAAAGGGCATCAGGTGTTGCATATATTACAGTGTGTTGGAGTGGAGGGGCTCAGACCATACTCCCACGTACAGTACGTGACATATTCTTTCTGCAAAGGTTTTTGTCCAATTTCTCATTTCTCTGATGACATGCACTCATAACGCTTAAGAGGTATAGTCTTTCTCAAAATAAAGTGAAATGCTAAAACTGAAATACTAAAAAAATTCAGGTTAAAAGGCAACACTCATGTGAACAACTACTTCCAATGAATTTAATCATTTCCACCACTAGCATGAAATGTTGAAAAAGAAACCAGATGTTCAGGTTTTGTTTTTCATGCTAATTCTTTTTTTTTAGAAAAGTTGCTTTTTATAATTTCCTACATAGTATTTGTAACCAGTGCGGTGAAAATGTGTAATATCTGTGATTTTTTTTTGCTGGGACATATTTCCAAACCATCTGAAGACGAAGAAATCTGAGCAGAGGCTCCTGTTGTGTTTTCAGATGTGTACCTGTGTGCGGTGCTCATCTGCTCCGTCGGGATAATGTGTGTGTTTGTGTTCACCGTCATCCTGATCTGCCAGTGTCTGCACAGGAAAAGCCGTTTGAAAGGTAAATTTCACCATTTTGAATTCTGGACCTGAAGCACATTCTGATGATGAAATGCAGGACTAAAATCCCCCCTTTCAAAACCATGGGAAAACAAGTGAAAAATAAGCGAAACCCGAACGTTTTTGCGACAACAGTGGAAAGGTGAAGTTTTTGTAACGGATTTATATGAACAGATACATTTCAACAGGGATTAAAACACCCCCACTAAAAATGAACGTGCAGTATCTGAGGGCTTGACACAGCCATTTTCAATCACACACCGAGCAATCCCAAAATGTTGAGCAGACATTGTGCATTTCAATAATTTTTGTTTTATTCCTCCACAGCGAGCTATTATTTGGTCAAGAGTCCACAGAACAGGTAGGTCTCTTTCAATACTCTTAACATTGGTGGGTTTTCTCAACAAAAGGAAAGGGAACGTAAAAATGATTTGCAGCAGCTGTGGAGAGCATTTAATTAGTTTTGGGGAGGAGCGTGGCTAGTGACTTGCCAGACGGTGGGCCGCACGGAATCCCAGAATGGTTCCCATGGCAGCATCCTTCAGTTCCTGCCCTATTAAAACAACCCGCACAAGATATAACAATGCATCTTGGAGACTCACTTCAGACTCTATTAAATGCCATGACAGCACTCTGTAAGGTTAACAACTCACATGTGGCACCTCCTGCAATTTCCCTGCCGGCCTGAAACCTTGCTTTCTGGAATACACCTGTATCTACAGGAGAGGGGGAAAAAAAGAGATCTGTTAATAAATTGTATTTTTCAAAGCAGTGCCCATAGATGATATTGCATCCTGGTAGACTCCAAGGCATGGTTTGTATCCTCGAGGACAGACACCGTTTATCTGATTAGCCAAACCACTATTGGCTGCTTAATAAGAAGAATTTGCCAATACAACAATGCACATGTAGGGCAAATTACATCGAATCAGCATAAACATGTGCCCGAGCTAGATTCTATGAACTGCCGTTTACCCACATGTACACATTTTCTTATTAGGCCAAGGTCAGACAGTCTCTGCCACAGAGCAGAACGGCGCTGTTCGCCTCCTCAGCTCTTTCGTTTCTCCTTGTACTGTAGCTCTGGGGAGACTGTAACCAGCGTTGTTAGCTCCTCGCCCGTGCTTCCCAAGAAAGAAAAGAAATTCAAAAAGAAAAAGAGCAAAGAAAATGCTGACGTGCCTCCAGAAATACCAGCGAAAGGTATATTTGTATTCTCAGACACTCAGACTATTTTGTGAAATGGTGGCTGTATGTACTTGTCTTGTTTTTTTATTATTAAACATTTAGGGATTAGAAATAATAATAATAATAATTTTACTTGTCATTTAAGCTTTTAAAAACCAAAATAATTAAACAAAACCTTGTTTTTCATTTGTGTTTCAACCTCCTGGGATTATTTATGAGAATTTCTATATTGAACTTTTATTGAACTTTTCTATATTCACTTTTAGGTCACATCATAAAGCAGAAATCGGTGTAACCGAGAATATCTCTATCACCGCATTCATGTTTTGTATATTATACTGGTCAGTTTAAACATAAGTTGCACCATGCACCCACACCTACACTAACATTTATTTTACAGACTTGGACCATTTTATTAAAACAAGCAGGTTAAGATAAATTTAGAAGAACTCAATCACGTACCTGCGTTGCACGCACATTGCTATCTGCAAAACAACAATTACACCAGCACCACATGGCTGGCTCTAAAGGGGTGCATACTGCAATGTATCAGCCTTGCTTTGTCAAATGAATTAAAAAATTGCAGGTATGTTTCGATAGCGAAAAATCAAATCTTGACAGGAAATAAAGGCATTTTGTCCACATCTTAAAGATGAAGCAGTTTCTTTAATTGCCAGAGCTGCGGCTAAAATCCATAATACTTTGGCAGAGCATCTGGATTAATTATACAGTAAGTGTCGTTAGTACAATTACAATTAAAGATTTATGTTTTTAAAGAAACTGGGCTACTCTGCAAATTCTAGTCATTTCGCTTGGCCGTGTGAATACAAGTCACTTTGACATTTATCATCATGTTCCGGATTCGTATGGTACAGAGGAAAACCAGCATTCTCCCTCAGTGAACTGTCACTGCGGCCTTTCGGGCTGTTAATATTGATGTAAAATCTTAAGATTACAAAATACTAGACACAGTTCAACCATGCAACACAGCAGAAAATTCACAGGCTCGGGAAGTCAGAGGAAATGTGCTTTTTCTTAATCAATAAAAAACAAAAACAAATGAAATGTAACTTATCCTGGCTTACTTTTTCTAGCTCCTATTGCTGATATGCCCAGAAGGCCCAAACTTCTGAAAGCCCAGCCCAGGAAGGCGGTGCTGGTGAGTGGGATGTTGCATTGTGTGTTTTGGACATGGCCATCGCTTGCGATTTGCTGGGTGCAGGGTCATCCCGCAACCCTGGTTGCGTGATTTCTTTGTGCTAAAATTGCCATTGCAATTTGACATCCTTTGATGAAGAAGACATGTTTTCTTGTAAATCTATGGTAAATAATAATTCCAATTCTAGACAAATGTCTCTTTGTAAACTTGGTACATTATTTCAATTCTAATTAATTTGGCAGTATTGCAATCTGCTGCAATTGATTTTAGGTATTAACTCGAAGTTCTGCAAATCATATTGATCCATTCATAATTGTAAAGAGTACTCAGTCATTCATAACCTATTTTGGTATAACATTTCTGTTGTTTTCCTTATGAGAGGAATGTTAACAGAAGATATGGTTTTGCAGCTGGTGTCTGTTTTATTTTGTTGTTTTATTTTGTCATCTTTGAATGTCAATTGCTGCCAAGTACAGTGTACATTGATAAATGACCTTAAACTGTTTATAAATAAACCAGTCATCACTATTGAAAATATCCACATGCATCTATTAATTTCTGAAATCAGCTTTATTCTTTAAGGTACTTTATTTTATGTTTTCAACATTTACGTAGCAACGCTGTTTTTGCTGCAGTAATAGAACTAGTGAACCGATTATCTTCCTCAGACAAAATAAAGCGGAGACATTTCACGGTACTCTTTCTTCTGCTTTGCCTCCACAGAAAGCTCACCTTTTTACATACCATGTGGAACAAATGGGAGCTAATTAAAAAAAGAAGTTTAATTATTACATTAAAAGTGTTTTTTTAAGGTCCTTGTTTTATTAATCATAGTTGTATGTTTAATCTTTTTGTTATAAATTGTATAATCTTTACATTTTAAAACCTCTGGTGCTTTTGTTCATATTTTCAATTGAATTATTACAAGCAAGAAATATGCATGGGGGAAATTACACTGCGTGCTTTATAGTGCCCTATTGTTTGTAGAAGTTATTGCTGTACCTTCTTCCATTTATGAAAGTACTAATTTTATTTTGTTTTATTGCTTTCCAAAACGCAATTATTTATTTAGCGGGCTTCGTCTTTATTGCATTATATTTACTATAGAAGTATCATAAAAAATATATAAAAAACATCACTGCAATCCTGCTCCGTGACCCATCTCAAGGAATTCTGTTATTTTCAAAATCTAAACATAATGTGATAACTTCAAAAATAAGGAGACAATACACAACAGATACAATGAAATTTCCAGTTAATGAAATCAAACATCTGCCCAGCATGATTTCATAAAGCCGGGTTGTTGAATTTGTTTGATCAGGAGGCTTGGAGTTTGTCTGCGGACTCAAAATTACAACGGGTACCTCTGTATTTTACTTGTCATTAAAGCCTTTGGGTTTTGTGATGACCGTGGCTCTGCTCACATACTGGGGGTGTCTGCTTCACAGCACTTAGTCAGCCTTGTGTTCCTGCATCATCTCAGTGGTTCAGTGACCCGCTCTGGGCATTTTGTCGGCTCTCAGCACCAGTTATTATGTCATTATAATCATCAGGGTTCTGTTTGAGACACACATCTGCATTTTAGACCAATGAGGCCAGCCTTTGGTCTGAGTGAAGGCCCATGCATGCTCCCCAGTCTAGGGCAATCCTTTGGTGTGAGTCAAGCCTGATGTGTGTGCACCGCGCTAAGGCAATCCTTTGGCGTGAGTTTAAGGACTGGACTGGATTGTTTTGTAGATCCTGTGCCTAGCTGACTTTTTTGTTTCTGTTCAGAACGCTGTACTGAACAGTTTCTACAGCAGCACTGCGTAAGAACCTTTGAACGCTCTAGTCCCCAGGAAAAACCAAACACATTTTAAAGTGATCAAAACACATACACTGAACAGGCATGGTCAGAGTGAAGATCAATGTGTATGACCACTGCTAAGGCGATCCTTCCCCTGGTAAGACGCTCTTGATGTTAGAGTGAAGCCCGAAGTGTGTGGCCCCTGTTAGGCGCTCTTGATGTTAGAGTGAAGCCCGAAGTGTGTGGCCCCTGTTAGGCGCTCTTGATGTTAGAGTGAAGCTCGAAGTGTGTGGCCCCTGTTAGGCGCTCTTGATCTCAGAGTGAAGCCTGAAGTGTGTGGCCCCTGTTAGGCGCTCTTGATGTCAGAGTGAAGCCCGAAGTGTGTGGCCCCTGTTAGGCGCTCTTGATGTCAGAGTGAAGCTCGAAGTGTGTGGCCCCTGTTAGGCGCTCTTGATCTCAGAGTGAAGCCCGAAGTGTGTGGCCCTGTTAAGGCACATTTGATATCAGAGTGGCGTGCCTTTGTGCGTGGCACCTGTTAAGGAGCTCTTGTCCTGTATTTTTCAGCCGAGGATTGCAGAGGAGAGCCTGACGTACGCAGAACTGGAGCTCGTCAAGCCCCAGCCAGAGACCCGGACAGCCTGCACAGGGACCGTGTACGCTCAGATTCTGTTTGAGGAGAAACAGCTGTAAATATTCCTGTACCATAATCAGATAAATTACTATATTGTTTATTTATAAAAATATTTTTCGTTTTGTTTTTTCTTTCATGTTTCTGTTTCAAAGCTTAGATTGTTTTGTCTTCGTGTGGATACACTTCTATTCTATTCTGATAGATCAGTTTACCTAAAAGGATAAATCTTCAACCTCTTGAGATCTAATAGAATAGACAAAAAGAAATTACTGAACAAATATATTTTTGAAGAAATATTACATTGATGAAGAGTCATGTCCAGTAGCATCCCGCGATCAAATACCATGTGTCTGTCTGTCTTGTAAAACATGAAAATTTAAATTTTATTTTAGGACAAAAGATAAGTATGGAAATTTAAACATAACTGCATGTGTTTTAAATTGTAATTTTAATGGTCTTTTTATAAGTATTTTTATATCCCATAGTAATGAATAAAAAACAGACATAATGCCCATTGAAAACCTGTGTATTAAATTTCAAAACTTAAGTGTGGTTATTTTGTGCGTGCTCATCTGTCACACCCTTTTTATTCTGAAGAGTGGAGCCACTGTAAATCACAGCTGTTGTAAATCAAAGGGATTTGTGGGTTAAAGCCTGATGGG
Source organism: Atractosteus spatula (assembly GCF_055471065.1). Classification (NCBI taxonomy): domain Eukaryota; kingdom Metazoa; phylum Chordata; class Actinopteri; order Semionotiformes; family Lepisosteidae; genus Atractosteus; species Atractosteus spatula. The sequence continues at coordinate 15,152,485 of NC_142710.1, read as the reverse complement.
TTACAGTATGACCGGTGTAACAACAGAGCAGGGCCCAAAGTTGCCCAGCACACAATTCCTGTGCTTAGATTTTACAAATGGACAGGAATGTCAAGCCTAAGGAACATGGAGATGAAAACCATGTAAGATTGGCAGTCTCTAAAAAGTTCATAGCTGATTCAACAAAAGATTTTAAGCTGTACCTTTGATATGCCTGGTGCCAAGCAGGGTGCCCAAGTTGTCAGTGCCTGTGATGAACTCACCCATGGTTACATTTATTAAAAATTATAGTAATTGTAATGACGCTTAATAATTAGCTTCACAGTGCATTATAATTGGGTTAGACTACAAGATGGTTCTGCCTAGGTGCTGTAATTTATTTGATTTAATTATTTCAAAGAGCCTAACAGTCTGACATTTAATATTACAAAATCATTGGTGTATTAAAATTGAAACCGCTGTTGTCTTTTAGAAGGTCATTTGCTTCTTCACGGAGATATATGATGATTATTTTCCAGTCTATTAAGCCGTTATACTTAGCACAATTAGCACTGTGTGCAAAGGTTAAAGAGAGTGCTCTCCCTCTTCATTGTGGTCAGAACACAGATTTATCTCGAGCTGCACCTGCCCTTTTCTCCAATGCGTGTGGTTTTCAAGAAACAGGGAGTACTGTGCACTAAAGCTGCAGGCCTGCTGCGCTCACGACCGCTGCGAATTCTGCGCTCCGTCACATTGAGCAGTGCTGAAAGTGCAAACCCAAACACACCACAATAATAATAATAATTGAGCTCATTCAGTACTTAATTAGATCATACCAAAATAGCGAAAATCCAGACATTGTAAGTAGCATTGTTTCATTCTCCTAAATCACCATTTGTTTATTCTGACGATGGCCATTCATGTCATAAAAGACGGTATGTATGTAACATATCTTTTAAAGACATAGGTAACACCACTGTATGCTTGTCTGCAGTATTCCTGATCAGCCAAAGCTCTTTTGTATTCCGCAACCAAAAAATAAAGTGGAGTACCTTAAAGTATAGGAACAATAACCTTACTGTTGAGCTGATGTCAACCCCTCATTAGACTGGGGCAGTTACTATCTCTCTGACTACCCTTCCTTTCCAAGATGATTCATATGTCTTAATGATGGTAATTAGGGAAAGCAGTTCTAAAGACTGGGAGTAAGGCAACAATTAGCCTTCTCCCCCAGGAAATGAATGGTGCATATAGAGAGGGGGGCTCTTATTCCAGGAATCAACACATCACTTTCCCCACAGTGACAGTATTAAACTACCCCCTTCTGAAATATTTTTCTCGTCACGTAGTCAAATGGCAGCAGTCCCTTGTACAGTCTCTTAAGATAAAAAAAAAAAACATTTTGCAGTACATGATAACAGGTAATTTAAAACAGGCTTCAAATAAAGGTCTCATGTGGCTAATTACGTAACATTCCCCTAGAGTTAGGAATGGGCCAAGAGTCTGGAAGCTGCTGTAGAGCCTGGAGCAGCTCTGTTGTGTGAAGGCTGTCCTTCATCCTGGTACGGTAGGTGCCAGTTCAGATCTAGGCTGTGCCCCTAGCTGCCTGTGATTGGTGCTTCTTAGGAAGTAACATGGACATGGCTGTCAGGGTGGAGTATTGTGGGTCCTCAGATCACAGTACACCAGCACCACCCCCAGGCTGAGTGCCTGTTCATCCGGGCACTATTAGCAAAGGCTGTGTAATTGTTTCACTTGCAGTGAATGCTCTGCTGTCTGCTTCAAAGTGCCTGCTTTGAAAGATGTGCTGTTCTCATCTCGCTGGTGTGGGCCAAGAAATAGATTAGCATTCAAACACAAGGGTACAACAAGAGATGCAATCTGAGCTCCATATTTGCACAACAACATCCAAAAATGTATGACTGTGTATTTTAGTTTTAATTTAACCCTTTATTTAACCATGCATGCCAAATGAGAGCTACAGTAATTCCTATTTGCAATGATGACCTGGAGATCCATTTATGTTGCACTGTACTTGTTGGAGCTTTGAGTGAACATGCTGGTGAGTACGACAGCAGAATCCCAGGCATGATCTGAACTCCCAATGTTCTAGTCTAGAACACTGACCATTTCTCCAATGTTAAACACTATTAAATGTAATTATACACAAACAGATCGATATCTTCACATTGACATTCTGTAGAGAATGTGTAATTTTTCTCTCTTTTCCTCTATTCTGCTCGGGAGAGGCATTTAAAATTCCTGATTTTGTAACAGAGTGCTAATTTAGTCCCTCTCTTTGGGAGATCAATGACTTCTTCGGATTGACTAGTGCAAAATGATTTGTTTTTCAGAGTGACCTAAACCACTGAGACTACACAAAGCACTGCCGCTGTTCACTGGGCTTTGAGAATTTATTTTTACGTTACAGAAATATCAGTCCATATAAAGAACCTTCTTTTTCTGTGTGTACTAGTTATATCAAGGGCCTCCTTCAATAAACAATAAATAACAGACTTCTAAATTGTGAAAGGCGAAAAAATAAATCCTTACTGACAGCCTCTACTGTTTTACTGTTCTGCTACCTGTTACTAGTTGGCTCTTGTGTAGGAATAATGAACATCACCTATCTGAAATAGACCCTGCATTTAGTAAGATCAGGCCTTCAAACCAAATCGAAGAAACAGTAACAATTTGACCTTCGTATTATTACGAGCAGATGGTTGTAAACACCTCCTGTGTTACCTACCTCAGCCTGTAACAATATAAAGGATATCAGCTGTCCCAAATGAAGACATGGATATGTAATTGCAGTATGAACATACAGAACTTATTTAAACAATGAAGCGTCACCCTGAATGTGTGGTCCCAGCTATTAAACATAAAGTGAAGCCATTGATTTGGGGACACGCTTTGTATGATATAGCAGTTCTTAGTAAATTATATTTGCCTGAGGGTTAAAGGAGTTCTTAAATATCTGCATACCATAAAATGTTTTTAATCCTTCCACTGAAGTATTGTTCTTTAATTCCACTTCTCCAATGAGGTGTTCTGTTTCCAGCAAGCTGTTGTATGACATTCATTGAACGTTAGCATTTTAAATAAGCATCTTGTCATCCTCTTAATCTTGTCATCTTGTCTTTATTGATTTGGTCCTACTGAGATCTGAAGGTGTTGATAGAACAATCCAAATGTACAAAGAATATTTTACTCACATAGGCCTTCCTTGAGAGTTACAGTAAAAGAAAAGAAGATAATCAGTTATGCAATATAAATATGGGACCTCTAGTTAAATTATTTAGGGCATTTATTTTAACAGTAGTGCCCCTCATCGTGTCTAAAGATTGAGTATCTGTAGTAATCTATTGTGATATTTGATAATAAAACAAAGCACAAATGCCTGGACGTTTATTCATCAAAATACTATTCATTTTTAAAACAAGGAAGAAAAACGTGTTCTGTAGTTGTGGCCCTGCACTCACAATAATTAAAAGAGGTCATACTCAATTCCAGACAGATTATTCTTGTACATTTCTGGCACCAGAAAACAGAAACATAACCTAGCAAACCAATCTTTCCCACATGCAGAGTATTTCAAATATACATATGTAGGTGAAAGTAATTATATACAGTAGTTATAGTGAATAGTTTTCTGTTAAACCTGTATGAAAATTTCATTTGCTATAAAATGAAAAAGTCCAAAGGTATTTGATTGGTTTCATAAGGAAGAAAAGGTACTATGATAGTAATGTATTTCAGGGCAAGTGTTTACCAGAAACAAATTAATTCAAAGAAAAAAGAACCAGAGAGGCTACAAATCAACAATAAAAGCCAAGGTTTGACTTTGTTAAGAGAAAGGCCATCTGGTGGTCAAGGATGTGTTGGACACTGAGCCACAAACACTTTTACCATTTCACCGATTAATAGTTTAATCAGAACATAAAGATTTTACATACAGTACATACAGCAGCAAATGTCCGTAAAGTATTTATTTACATTTGATAACAAGGGCAAAGCATTTATTTTATGTACAGACTGAATCAAATATGACGAAAAAATCAGATATTTTAGCAAAATAAAGAAACTTTTTACTGTTTACTGTATTCTAACCCAAAAGAATTAATGAAAAAAGTAATTGACTACTCTAACAACATATTAGATCCTAAAATAACACAAAAAAACATTTACATGAGCCTCAGAACAGACTGGGATTCTTTGGGATGAAATGAATTATATAAACGTAAGGAATTGTTATTATAATTAATTATTAACAGAAACCTGCAGCCCAGACTGTGAGGCACATGTACTCCTCCAGAGAACAAGGACATAAATCATCGGTCTATTGGGTAGAGACAAAAAAAATCCTTAAAACAGAATTTATATCAAAAATAATAAATGATATTCCGACATGTGGCTCTGAAACTGAACCAGATGAATGTTTATAAAATAAACACTCTTTCGGCTAAACATTCACAAGCCAGTGGCCTACTGTAGAACAGCCCCGAGACAAACTGCAGCCTCTTCAGTTTCATAAGCCAACAGGATTCAGTTTTTTTGTCTTTCTTTCCACTTCTCCAGAGCTCCACGATCTAGGATGATCCAGTCTACAGCAGTCCAGTCATTAGAATAAATCCTAAGACCCCTCTGAGCTCCAGCGCTGCAGTAGAAGAGGCGCTGTCCCCTGTGCTTGCAAAGAGGGTGGCGTCAGGTCACGCCGGCTGGCTCTACAGCTCACAGGCCCAGCTGTGCACGCGCCCCCAGGCATCCCCCACCAGCAGGGTATTGTGAGTCCTGGAAGAGGAAGGTAAGATAGAAGATATAAGATATAAGATCACTTTATTGGCCATATACAATTTCTTGCATTAGGAATTTGTCTTTTCACATATCCCAACTTGCTCTCCATGAGACACACAGACGGGGAGAGAAGCTTGGGGTCAGAGCGCAGGGCCAGCCATTTACACGGTGGCCCTGGAGCAGTTGGGGTTAAGGGCCTTGCTCAGGGGCCCAATGGAGTAGGATTCCTCTAGCAGCTGTGGGAGTTGAACTGGCAGCCTTCCAGCCGCAGATCCTGAGCCACAGAGCCACCGCTCCGCCCCAAAAACACACATTTATCTCTCCTTGTGAGCGCAGCGCACATGGCTGAGATAGAGTGAACTCTTCCGCGCCTCAGCCAGTTGCGACCTGTCCTCAGGGGCTTTCACACGAGCTCATCCGGTGCGCAAGGAGGTGAGCGAACGCAGGGGTAACAACAGGTGACGACAACATGTATAGATCGTGTTTATTGTTCCATTTCTTCAGTAATAATTCCGGAGGGTAATGGTTTTGAAGTTGCGCTTTACAGCAAAATCTATCTGCTGCTGGTTACAATGTAAGAACACCATCTGCTTTCTCAGCCAATACTTCCTAAACACTCATGACCTGTGTTGACTGTTTCGCAGAAAAGGATTAGCGAGGTCTGGGCAGTTTAACTTGATTCAGAGGCTGGTATTTTCAAAAAGACACCTTCCAAAACATCACCTGATGAGAACTTTTTTTAATAAGCCTTGATGGCAGTACACTTTATTAGAATCTGTGGTTGAAAAATGTTTAAAAGCCCAAAGACATGTAATGCCCCGACTTCTCCACCAGAATGTGCAGCTTTTAACCCTTTCAATGTTGACTACTGTCAAGCTGAATGTGTGCAATGGGAGCACAATGTGTGACAGATGCACTGATAGCAGAATCAGACTGGCCATATCTGTGCCACAGTGCTGAGCTATCTGCACGGAAGAACACTGGCAAGCACACACCTTATAAAGTCTACTGCAGTCCCAAATTCTCAGAAAGGTTATTTAATCTCGGCAAAAAAATAAATTCATCGACTATATCGCAAAATTTTACAAATTCCAAATTAAGCACAAAATCGGAAACGCAGAATGTAGCACTGCACATACCTGCAAATTTAATCTGTTTTGTGATGTAAATTGGTTGTTTTCCACATTACAATGTACATTTTATTTTCATAGTTCCAAGTAGGGAGCTGTGTCAGCATGCGTAGGCTGCAAAGGAACAAGTAAAGGTTTATTCCACACTGAAAAGAGAAGAAAAGAAACACAATGTTTCGGCTGTAGAGCCTTCTTCAGGTCACCTTGTGTTGTGTGTCATGTTGTGTTTCTTTTTTTCTCTTTTCAGCATGGAATAAAGCTTTACTTGTTCCTTTGCTTTTTAGTTTCACTGTGGTTTGAAATGCACTCATCAATGCTGATTATTTCTAACCCCGAAATATAAAAATAGCATTGCAGTTCCCCTTTAAACTGTCTTTGGATTGGAAGAGAAACTTGTCAGAGGAATTTGACACCGAAATAACACCCCAGGAAGGGTGTTATTTGTAAAGTACATTGCAGGGCTGGAAAGCAGATACTGTGGGAGGGACACAATTCTTAGAAGTTTCTTTAGCTCTGTATTTCCGCAATAACTTTAGCCGCATCATGGTACCTTGGCGAAGGTTTGATATAACAGAACAGAATTATTCTCTTTCACAGGCATTATTCTCAAAGTGATACAGACATACAGACACAAGAGTTTTTATTGTTCAAAATTGAAACCTTTAGATAAAGCAGACTGGTAGAAAGCAGCAATTTGTGCATCCTTATCAAATTAGCATCTCACCAGAAAATGGTTGGAACTGGTTCACGGAGTTCCAAATCCTAGCCTTTCCTCTTTAATCAAATTAAAAAAAATAACAGTAATGTACCACTTGATTTCAGTTTTATACTTTTTTTACTTTCATTGTAAATGCAATAAGTATTCAACAATATGCATATATTTGTGGGCTCATATATTTCAAAGGTAAATATAGCCCAATTAAAAAAATACGTTGTATGCATATAGTAAACACAGTAAATCTATTAAAGTTAAATTATTTACAGGAGATCAGATGACACATGGAGAGCTGCACCTTAGAATAATAACAGATGATCCCAGTAATTGTGGTGATAATCTGGATAATTTTATAGAACAAAGCACACTGAGAACCTATTACTCAGCAACATGAAGAGGTAAAGTGAAGATTTTTTCTGGTACAATGCCCTCTACTGGACTCTAAGTATCATGTCAATCTTATTATCATTATTTCTATTATTAATGTTGTTTTTACTGTGACTGTTTTTGTTGTAGCAAAAGGAAAGTTCGAATTTGCGCCAAATATTACCTTGATATAGCCAGTGCTGTGACTGCAGGATTATTTCTGTAGCGTTTACGAGAAGCCATCTGGCTCCTGTTCAGCTCACGACAGAGAACAAGGTGTTTCTCCCACTCTTTACCTGATGGGTTAGAAAACAAAGACGAGCAAGAATTAGAAGCTGCTTTTATTTATGGTCAGCATGTTGTTAAATTGAGAAAAATACATCTAATATAAGCCTTAGCTGTTGCAAGAGGGGTTGTCCCAATTTAATTTGTACATTGTGATACTTATATGCGCTGACGCAGTGCTGTAACCAATGTGTGCTAAATTGGATTTGGGTATTATTGCTTTCTAAATTGCATGCCTAGTTCAGCAGAATTGCTCATCAGTGTTTACTGGCTTTATGTTTAATAACTTGCCCCACAATCCCTTGCAGCTAGGCTTAATGCTGTGTACAACTGGCACAAACATTATGAACTTTTATTCAAATCCCTTGCACAATCAAACTTAAAAATCGGTATCATACTTAAGTGCAGATTTCATTAAACTCATAAGCAGCTTTGCAGCACGAGAAAACTTTTTTAATCCCGTTTTTCATATACCTAACGCTTCAATCAGAATAACCTAAAATGTATAGAATCATAAGCCTGTTCTTGCAATTTTCAATTCACATCTGTATCTTCTTTTCTTGTTCCTTGTTTCTTGAGCACCAAAGTAGATTGAAAATGTGTTTCATTTAATATTCAAGCTTAACGGATTTTTGGGGGAAAAAAAATCCTTGAAAAGGTGTATAATTAACAAACTTCTGTACTGTTACTTCAACACTTGAGAAGAGGGTACACTGGTACTTTTAAAGTTTTAGACTTGCATGAATGTCACAAGCTGCCAAATAATGAAGCAGTTCTACAAATCAGAGGATACAGTCCTGCAGGAGCTCCCAGAAATCGCTGTGACAGTCACCAGCAATTGCAACATGTCGGAAGGAGGAAAGATGTTAGGAATAATGGAAAAAGGAGAAACGGTCTCTGATAACTCTGGTCCCTAGCCACAGTTAATGTGAAGTATATTAATGTGACCTCTCTCCTCTGGAGCTGAAGCCGGTGAGTGCCCTGGAGAGGGTGCCTGGAGATGATGTGCTGGTAATTGTGCTTTCACATATTCAGTCTTCCATAACTATATGGGGAACAAAATTCAAACATAATTCACCCGAGAGATAAAATCATAAATCAAATACACAGGCTGCTGATGTAGGTGGCCAGTTTGATGCCTAATTTAGAAACCTTTTGGATGTAATAACTGCATTTAAATAACTGCATTTCAAGTGAACTTATGGTATTACCTGTATATTATGTTATATAATCTAGTTCCCATATATCAATATGCATTTAAACATAAGCTTGACAAACTATACTGTAATTGCCAATATATTTTCTTTATATGTTTCTGCAGTATTTTCGGGCTGGAGGCATTGGACAGTTTTCTGAAGAATTACAATAGCAAAAAAATAAATTAAAAAGGCCGCAGTAGATTCCTTTCAAATGGGCTTTCTCTTCATGTCACAAATAAAGAGATTTTACTGCCACAGTGCCAATGTCTTGTAACCAGAAACTTCATGCTTCATCCAATATGCACTAGGGTTACAAACAGCATCAGGTACTGAAAAGTAATTCCATGTTCAGTTATCATGTCTTGCGATTGCTTGTTGAATATTTTATCTGTGAAGGCGTTCACAGTTTGTAGTCGATCACAGCCCGAAAGGAGACTTTTCTCTTGATGTCAGGTCGAACAGGAACTATTTAATTGCCAAGGGAAGAACTAAGTGCTCTCCTTTCCAATGACAAGCCTCGACAAAAGCCCTGCCGCAACATATTACTCTTACCCGTACAATCCCATCAGCACAGCCAGTCACTATGACATTTCTGGAGTCCCACTCGTTCCTCTGCGTAAAGCAACAGCACAGAATCTCCCCCTCCGGCCCGCAGATGGAGTTGATCCAGGACAGGAGCTGCCCCCTCGGAGTCCAAAGGTAAAGATACGTCCCTGCACAGGACACAATCTCACCCTGTGCAAGGAGGACGTCCCATTAATGTGTCATTATTGATATGATGATGATGATGATGAAGAAGAAATTCACAATCTAATACAATATCTAACTCTATAATTCCAGATCCCTCACATTGATCAACAAACCAATGCACACTTGTGAGTTGGGCCCAGTTTGTTGTTAACTGATTTTTCAGTTACCCAGAAACACTCTAGAACCCAGAACACCCCCTGCCCCATTGTAAATGTTAGTAAACATATTTTAGTGACCATATGTTGGTTAGGGTTTTAAATGGATGAGATCCTTACAGTTAAATCGTTGATGGCCACCGTCGACAGCCCTGCACTGTGTCCTGGCAGCTGAGTGACATAGCTGAGCTCCTCAAAGTCCCACACAATGCACGTCTTGTCCAGCGACCCACTGACTATAACACCGAAAGGCACTGAGACAGCCAGGCAGGTCACTGCATCTGTGTGTCCGTACAGAGTCTGAGAACACAAGGGCAGAAACATGAAGCTTTGACTTTGATCGATAAGTTTGGAACCTGGCAGTCAAGGACGTGTGACATGTAGCGAGGACGCATTCATAATGGGGGACTTTAAATTTTCTTCACGTGGACTGGGACAGACCAGCAGGGAGCACAAATGGCGACATTGAAATGGTTGACATGGCGAATGATGGCTTTGTTCCCAGATTGTCAGAGCACGGTCTTAGGGAAGGTGCCTGCCTGGATCTGCTCTTGCCAAGTAGCCCAGACAGAGTCGGAAAGGTAGAAGAGAGAGAATCATTGGGAATTTGGGACCACTGACCCTTTCACCACCTTTACAATACAATAGATCATCGACCATTCAACTTACAATACTCTGGCTTCCAACATATCTCATTAAACAGGTACCATACTAAATGTAATATTTTGTACTTGGCACTAAACAAGCTAAAATAATGTATGCCGTACAGCACTGTTTCTGCAATATTGTACTTTAGTATTTGATTTTTGTGTAGTAAGTAACCAATGAGTAATTAATAATCTATGTACAATATTTTAAATAGCAAACAAATTCCAAATACTAAAAAAACATGTACACAACACATCAGGACTTCAGCTCCCTGGAAAGGTGTGCATTTTCAAAAAGGTTTATTTACATTGTAGTGGAATTTCTGCAAGGAAAAACCTCGATCTCAGTGTGTCATCTCAGAAGACATTACTCTTTCAATATCCATGAAACAGGATATTAAATAGAACTGAAGTAAGATATGTAATATTAGGGAACACTGTAGATCAACTCTCAGTTCCTTACACTGAGAATGTTGTGTTGAAATCTATTTCATTAAGAGATGATACTATCAATGCATATCAAAATTTTCAAGCCATGTATTAATTACATTTTTAGAATGTTTTAGAAAGATTTAACACATGTTAACATACATGCCATTAATGACAAGTAAGGGTCTGTTTCCACCAACCCACAAATTACCTTATCAGCAAAAAATTAAAATATGATGAAACTCTTGTGACTCTTTCAGCAAGTCTCAAGGCATTTTCAAAGCAGACACGATGTGAAAAGACAACTTCCATCCTTCAGATGAAGATGCTTCTGAGACAAAAGGGTTGAAAGGGAACGCCTGAGAAACCGACCTGTTTTAACTTCATGTGTTTGAGGTTGTTCTTGCTGAGTGCCACGTCCCACACGCAGACGACAGCGCTGCTGCCCGCGGTGAGGAGCACGCTCTGAGTAGGCCAGGCAGCACACAGGCACTCCCCCCAGTCTGTCGGGCTCTCGCTGATGGCAAAGACCTGTCAAAAGAGCAGGGAAGACAACATTGCCCATATTGCCAGCACTGGAGCACACTGCCCATTAACAGGGCACCAGTAGTCAGGGCTCTGGACTCCAAAGGGTTTCGAATTCCAGGAGATGTGCTGCTGTTGCACTCTTGAGCAAGGTGCTCTAGTAAATGAGAGGCTGTATAAATGGGCTTCTAGGTCAGCACTGTAAATGGGAATTTGTTCTCAAGTGTTAAAATGACAGATTAACACAAAAATCTCGCATTAAAACAAAACACCATTTTTGGGGGTTCAAAACAAGACAGGAATCATTGTATTTGAATGTAGAAAAGTTGCTTTGACACTGTCGCTTTCCAGTACTTTTGGCCAATACTGACACAGCAACAGTTACATCCATTTATAACGGACTGCAGAAACACAAAAGGAATGAGTGAGATCCCCAAATATCAACTCTCCTTTAGCTGGACCAAAAGAGACAGTGTTCTCTCAGCTCAGATTCCTCTTGTAGGAACCTGATGATATTATGTTATCTTGGTCTGAGGCTACACAACACAAGATGCAGTACAATATGTTTCCTGTGTTTTAGATTTCAAATCAGTATCAGAACAAACGCTGAGCTAAAGATAAGCTTCCCGTGTAAAGAGCAGAGGCACCTTTTCTGAAACAACGCTCCCAAAAGCGCAAGTGTTGTCATTAAACCCCCAGGCGAAGAAGATGTTCCCAAGCGTTGGCATGAGGAGCTTGTTCTTCTCCACGGCAAGCAGCTCTTTCTCTCCGCAGACGATGTGTCCCACTGGGCCCTTGATCAGTTCTGAACGGCACAGGGGGGATAACGGACTGTGATCAGCTGCCATTTCTAACACCAATGAAAAATTGTTCGCAACAAAGGGCTCATTGAGCAAGGTTTTGAAGAGGAGAGAAAGTGACTATGCTGCCCCAGAGTTTATACTACTACAAACCTGGCCACAATTCTTTCCACAAAGAGGAAAGTGTCACAACTGAATGCATTCTTAGGGTGTGACAGCCTTTGCCCATCTGCTTAAGGTAGATTTTTGAAGACTGGTGGCAAACTGAGTGTCGTCCCCAAGAAGGACGGCCAGGAGCTCGGCAGCACATTGGTCACAAGCAGCCCGATCCTCTCTCACAGAGGGGAAGGGTACAGCCTGAGTACACCTGGGCAGAGACACGGGCAGAGGCCTGAGAGTGCTCTTCGCATGGTGCCAACTACCTTGATGTACCAGCTTCCAGTGGATTTGCTGGTGATAAAGGGGACTTCGCGAAACAGGAAGCAAATTCCAGTTTGCCAGGAATGTATTAAGCAAACAGTTCATAACAGGCCTCTCCAAAGCCTGAACGTGCCTATCAGAAAACAATGGCAAGAAGCAGATTTGAGCAATGAGATAAAACGCAGCGCTCCCATTCAGTTCATTACCGTAATTGCAACTAAATAATTGAGCTACTGAGGCGTAAACACCACAAAATCAATTTTTTTCCACTACAGACTTGCGGTGATTAAGCACTGTCCCAGCTTACAGTTCGCACAGGAACCCAAAAGCTCTGATTGCCGTGCAGGTTTATATGCCTATTTGACTGAGTGATGGACTGAAATGTAGTATGGAGACGAGTACCCACAGAGCTGAAAGAAATTCATCTCATTTTCAGGAGAAATCCTTCTGGGATATTCAGATTATTAAATAAGCATCAGTTGCGGCATCATCAAGATAGTTCTAACAAATAGGATGCCTGCTCTCTCTGCCTAGGAAAATGATCCCTTAAAAAGTCTAGCCAGCATCTTCTCTTGCTTTGCTATTGCTCCCCATGGGCTGTGCTGCATCTTAGATATAATAATTGAGAAAAGGGATAAAATATATAACAGTGACAAAGAATGATTAAGCACTAGTGGGTTCTTCGCTTGCATTTATTTCTGGAAATAATAACAGCAGAGCCCCGTTTCTGCGGAATACCTTTCAGAGGCTGGAGAGAGGGCTTCAGCTTGTCGAGGCTGAGGAAGAAGGGCTGCGTCTGCGTGGACCCAGGCACCTCTCTGGTGGAGGAGCCCTTCGGCTGCCCAGCGCGAGGAGGATGAGGCTTGGTGAAAAGCTGAAGGCCAAGCAATTGTCTTTATCAGTATTTATCACGGGATCACTGTCTCGCTGATCGCAACTGATGAAGACAGATGGCAGTGTCTCGTGTAGCGTATTCTATTATTTAACACAAGGTAAAAATTTAGCTAAACATCCTCAACAGGAATGGTCTGCTTATTAGCACTGAAAAGCATTACTGTAATGACTGCGAAGAGGCAATATTTCGCTGCACTCACAGTAAAGGAGCTGCCACAGAGACTTAACTTAATGCCATTACATGTTGTGTTTCGCACGGCTCGAAAAATCACAATAACAGCAAGAATAATGATAATGGAACTAATGTTTGTGTGTGAATACAATTAAAGAAATGTGTTAAGTAGGTTTGTCTGATTGGTTCCTAACAGTGTGGATATGTCATCACAGGAAAGATGGAGTCTTGGGTACAGAGAAAAAAGTGAAATAATAATATCGACAGGGGAACAACAACATTGTATTGATAGGTGTTTCATTCCAGGATTCTCAGTGATTCGATGAGCAGGCAGTGGCGTGTGTTCTCATAGCATCTGTACACCACTGACTACGCAGACATCTGACTGGTCAATAAGGGAAGACGTTACTTTTCACCAGTCCTGAGACGCTTCGAAAAAAAACCCAACCAAACATGTTGCTACCTGCTTCGGTATTTGTCCGAAGTTACTGACGAAGCCAAGGATGGTGCTCTTCTTCAGTGGGTCTTTCATGCTCTCTGCATCCAGCCTCTCTGCATAGAAGTAGGGGTGGAAGGTGTTGACCGATTCCACAGCGCTGGGACCCTGCTGCTTGTAGCCAAAGATCAGGTCAATCCAGTGGTGCAGGTGGGCACTGACGTAGTTGCTCTCCAAAGCCTGAAAGCACACGACCCACCAGCTGCTTCAGTCACGGCACAGATACATTTCTTCGATGATATTGCTGTGGAGGAGTATTGCACTCATTTAAATGGCACCTGACGTTATTTAAACATATACCGTAGATTTTATGTTCAACACAGTGTCCCACTAGCTCAGTTCAGTTTTGTTTGTCATACGCACAAGTGCAATGAAATGCTTATTTGCATGTATGCTCTGATACAAAGACATGAAGGAATCACCTAAAACATAAACACAGAACAGCAGCAACAACAAGTTAAATCACATACAACTGAAAAAAAAACATCAGTGTGAGCCAGTGGTCGGGGTAGAGTTCAGTAATCTGACAGCTGGCAGGAAGAAACGGTCTCTGAATCTGGAGGTTCGTGCCTTTATGCTCCTATAACGCTTACCAGAGGGAAGGGGACTGAAAAGTGAGAAACCAGAATGATTTACACTACAGGATTCAATACAATGGCTTGCTGTCACGGAGGTCAGTGCTGCAGCCTGACATCTCTGGGGTCCCAGGTTCGATGCTTGTACACTATGCTTTCAGGGCAGGCTCTGAGCAGCCAGGGCCCTGACCTCTAACATGTGGCTTTGAGGTAATGGTTTAAAAAAAGCCTCTTCAAGTGTGTAAATGGGGCGAATGCTCAGCCGCAATGACAGGAACCAAGTTCACTCTCACCTCACGCTGCCCTAACTCCCAATCATTCCTGAAGGCTTTTCCCGAACACCATGAAATCCCAAAGGAACCCTGTCTTCACCTCAATCATCTTCTCTCCACCCCAACCCCACCTGTGCAGCTGTTCCTCCCTTCACTCTCTGCATGGGGGCCCAGCCTCCTGTCAGGCCTAGAGACTCCGATACAACATAGCTTATATATGGAAGCACTAACAAATCAACCACATGAACTAATACAGGGATAACGTCAGGACTCCACTATCGGACTCAGAGAGGGGGCTCACATAGTTATGGATTTCTGGACTTGTCCAGTTTCTGACAAACACATTGACCACAAAGTCAAAGCAAAGACAGGACAATATAAGAGCATTCCAAATCAAATGCTACAAAGAAAGAAATCTAGCCATTTGGCATCCCCAGACTCAAGCATAGCAACTATTTCATGTGAAACTGGTATTCTAGTGTGAGCTTCTCATTTAATCTCTCAGTGAAAAACTGCTGTCTACAGATGTTATCATTTACCCAGCTAACAAACATTAATCTTTTCCGTTAATTTTAGAAGGAAAACAGAAGGAAACAATTCCTTCACTGTTTAAAAAAATTAAAATGTTTACCTTGTTTTCTCAGAACTGGGAATGATATACTGTACATTTCTTTGTTAGACTGCTAATTGATAAAGCACAGCCTAAATACACCTTCGGGATACACTATGAAAACAAAAGGTATTCTTTTCAATAAGCACCCTTAGTAATGGAGTTATGAGATACTACAGATATTGCACTCCCTCAGAACTGCTGTATTATCTTTTAATGACTTCTAATGGCTTCAAACAGAATAATGGGCGTCCCACCAAGAAAACAACAATATCTATTTTTATGAAAATAGCTTTGTAGAAATATTTAACCCTTTAATATCATAAAGTCCTCAACTGGAGATTTACAAACTATTGCTTCCCTATCAATTCTGAAGCAAACATTGACGTGGAAAACGTCATTTCACGTGGAAAATTCTCATTTCACGTGACGAAGAAGACTCTCTAAGACTTTTTTTTCAGTTTGGGACCTAAATACAGATTCTGACTGTGTCAAGTAGAGATGGTAATTGGATGAAAAATAACGTCTTCATTCAAAAATACTTTCTCATTATCGTCACGTTGGCACACAACGGAGAGCAGAACACACACATAAAGATTTCCACTCTCAATCACTGGGCTTTCTGAGTGATTAAATAGAAAGTATTTAAGCGAAATGCACTGCCCCCTCCCACGTCACGAAAACAGTGCCTGAGGTGGCCAAGGTACTCTACTGTAGTGAAAGAAACAGTCAGCAGCATTCAGCAACTCAATCAGCGGTCATTAGCGGCGTTGCGGAAAACTCTGGAATGAGGAGCAAGGAAGAGGTGCATGCTGGAAAGGACCCTAACCTCCCTGTGCAGCCGGATGAATTCCTGGGGATCCCCTTTCGCCCAGGGGGGCAACTTCACATCCCCAAGAGAGGTCCCATCTTGCATGCAGCCTGAAATGACACGGAGATATGTGTTTTGGCTGAAGCAGACATACAGGAATAGAAGATCTGAGCTGTCAAATGAATCACTCTAAACAGGCTGGAACTAGATCAGCGCTCTTCACCCCTGGTCCCCGACAGGAACTCAAACTTGAGTAACAGACTTGGAAACTGTTGCCACTGAGGCGACTGAAGTCAATAGGCGATTCCATCAGGTCGTTGAGCTTGAGATGTGGCTCTCCAGGACCAAAAGTGAGGCTCGCAGAATGAGATGACAAGGTCAGATTTTTTGGCTTTGTTGTTTTAATTAAAAACGTATGTTTTTGATTTGATCATTTGCAGTAAAAAGATTACCTATATTAAATAAAAATAATATATACATAGTAAATGTTGTTAGTGCTACAAATCACTGGCAATTTCCCTCACGGGATCAATAAAGTATCTGTCTATGTTGTTGTTTTTTTTTATTTAGGACAGCAAACTCACCCAGCTCAAAGCCATTGGAGTTGACGAGAAAATCTGGCAGGTAGAAGAACTCAGGGGTGAGCTCTCGGACGTCGCTCATGTTGTCTCTGGAGGCCGACTCCCACTCTTTCTTCACACTGTGGAACATCCTGTCCGCAACGTCGAGGCTCCCCCCCTGCAACACAGGAGGCACCACATCCCTTCATCCCCAGCAGACCCGTGGGACCCCACACTCCCCCTCGCAGATCTTTTACACTAAAGGCGTGCGCATTGCCCAGAACAATCAGGGAAAAAGCCAGACTTGTTTTGTTTTTTTTCAGTTACTTTTTGATGGAGGGAGGTGTTTTGCTCTGAGAAGTGTTACTTGGGAATTTCACTTGGAAAAGGAACCCGGAGCACTGCTGAAGAACCACACAGAAAGGCAAAAGTCAATAAATCAGACCGCGCTATTTTTTTTTCTCTGCAGAATATTAAATACATTATACATTTAATCGTGGATCACTGTATCTGCCAAGGGCTGATTGAAGCTTTTCATTTTTTGCAGGTTTTATAAATCCTGATAGTAATCTCCTGAGAAGCACTATAATTTGCAGTAAAAAGATTACCTATATTAAATAAAAATAATATATACATAGTAAATGTTGTTAGTGCTACAAATCAAGTTAAAGATATTACAGCAAAGAGGAATGTGATTCTTCTGCAGCCTAATACATTGTGGTGCAGCTAATATCTTTATTGTTTTATGCAGATTATTAAATATGCATGACATTTTATTTTAATCAATTGGATCGCACTGTATAAATCTAATACTTTTAAAAGAGGAAACCTGATTTTTATATGCTTTTGATGCTAATAAATTTATTTGCATATATATTGAAATCATGTTTTTTTTTCACAACAAATAAAAGAAGGGATTTATAAAGAACCGAAGGAGTGCTGGATTCAGTTCATAAGAAAGATGAAGTGGCAGATATTTAATCTAAAAGGGTTATTTTCACAATTATGTTTCATCAATGAAATCTATTAAAAAATCGTTTTTTTTTTGTACTGCTGCAACTGTATTGTGCTTCTCTCTGCTGAAAACTCTCCAAATGTCTCTTTTACCTGCATCGGTTTATTTCAGTTTCTTCACTGCTTTGATTTTTGCTTTATTAGACAAATAACACGAGGACAAAGATGCAAAGATGCCTTTCCACATCAGTTGCATTTCCTAACAGTTAAGCTTGCTAAATCTCAAATTCCAAATTTGGCAGGTATCCTAAACCTACAACAATGCTACCGTCTTTTCTAAAACCAGACAGGCTATAAACAGAGGTTTCAATCAAACAAAAAAAAAGTCCTTCTGAGCCCTCATGACCCCTGCCGAACGGTTCCTATGAGCGATCGTACCTGGAGAGACAGAGAGGTCTGAGTGAAAGGCTCCATGCGCACCAGAAAGGAGGCCACAATGATTGCAGAGGAGTAAAATGTGCAGTAGTGACACTGTGCCGACAAGTCCCCTGAAACAGAGACACAACGTCATACAGACTGCTGCCCAGATGTCAGACTCGTGTCCTGCTGGACTGCAAACGCTGCAGGAACATGGACTCCAGGGCACTGGAGTGTTGGGTTTAATTTACTCCTCTTCTCAATTCCTTGTAAAACTCATTCTTGCATTCAGGGAATCTTTTTTTTTGGGGGGGGGGTTCATACTGCTTGGAGAGTTTGAAGCATTGTCTCAAGTACCAGTGGGGTTGTTTGTGTCTGCCTAACCACCAGCACACATGACAGGCTGGCTCACGGGGGATCAAAACCATTGAAATGGCTCACCGTCGTTGTTTTCAACCTCATTATATCGCTGAATAAACTTCTGCTTCCTTTTGTCAGTCTGGGCTCCCATGGGCTTGGTCAGGTCTCGGAAGGTGCCGGGGCGAGACAGATCCAGGTTCTGCGAAAGGAGGGGAATGTGTTTCAGAGTCTGCGGCGCAGACCGAGGCTGCAGCCCCTGCAGGCGCTGCTGTGCCGCTCCACCCCTCACCTCCGAGTCATAGTCCGCGAGCACCCAGGGGAACACGGGGTACTGCATCAGGTCATTGTAGGTGCGTCCCGCAGAGGAGTTCAGGTGCATGAGGTATTCAAAGTTACTGATCTCCCCTTTCTGTGAGCAATAAAAGAAAAAAAAATCGTATTGTTTCCGCACTGTAAGAACATGAGGCGTGAGGAAGGGGTACAAAACAGCGAGGCCACACTGCATGTTTTGCTCTCATATGGTAGATGGCAGCTAATTGTTCTCGCTCATCTGCTTCTGCTTCAGTAGCATCCACCTGCACCCCTTTGTGCGGAGAAGCCCTGCTCCCCAGCGAAACCACACTTCCTCTTCGGGGTGCAACAGCCCAGCACGTTGACTTTGCAAATCAGGTGTTGTACCTGCCACTTGTGAAGCATCATCTTCTCTCCCACTGCGTTCCGTCTGAAAAGAGATAATACACTTTTTTTTTTGCACTATGAATAAGATGCAAGCGTTCAGGCATCCAAATGCTGACTGCTGGAATGTCAGACCCCATTTAAGGCACACAGTGATAAAGATGAGTGAATGCACAGTTCCGACTTTCAGGATCCATGACATCATCGTATGCCCATGGAAAGATAGATTCAAGATGACTAATATGACTGTTCAATAATTTAATCCATAGTATACCATGTTTTATTGACGTCTTTTTATTTCTAAACAGTTGCTGATTCCCAGTATTTCTCATTATATAGATTCATAAAATGAAAAGACTAACAATTAAAGGGAGAGGAATGCTGATTTTAATACACAACACTTTAGAACTCAGTTAAGAGGATTACATCACAGCACTCAGTTCCATTGCTAGTTGCATAGCAACTAGCAAGAAGTACACTAAATGAATATTCTAAATCTGTAACACAGAACTACCAGAGCAGGGCTGTGACACATCTAAAGCAGAATGAACAGGTAAATGTGATAGATTTGTCAACTTGGGGGGGGGAAAGAAAATAAGTCTAATTTCATTTTCCTTTTCCAACAGAACTAAACATTTTTGGAATGCAGTGCAATCCCACCTACCGTACTGTATGATAATTGTAGAGTCATTCCACAAATATCCAAATATCTATTGAGCCACAGGCTATTATGTTTCATTCTATAATTTAATTCTGCAAATTTGTTTTTTACAAAACAAGTCCATGTTTTATGCGTGTGTGCTTTT
Organism: Atractosteus spatula; assembly: GCF_055471065.1. Classification (NCBI taxonomy): domain Eukaryota; kingdom Metazoa; phylum Chordata; class Actinopteri; order Semionotiformes; family Lepisosteidae; genus Atractosteus; species Atractosteus spatula. Next base: position 15,132,710 of record NC_142710.1, on the reverse strand, counting down.
GGTATGAGGTGGCGAGAAAATTGTGGAGGAAGTGGCTACAGTATCACTGGTCTTAGGTGAGGTGCAGTACAATGCCTGAAGTTGCTGCTTTAAATACATTTCCTAACACAATGAGAAAACACCTACAGTGAGGTCAAAGTAAACTAGTGAGAGAGTAGAAGAACAAAACAGCTTTGAGCTCGGAGAGTGCATTCATTACATGAAAGCCCATGGACAAGTAATGAGCACTGTAAGAGCAGCGCAGATAAAACAGCCAAGTGTGTTTCGCGAACTGAAGAAGACAATTACAAGGCACCGCAAATGCTAAATAAACGAAGGCTGTTGTGAAAACACAGCTTTTGAAGCCATTCAAAGATGGAAACTTGCTGTTTCCATCACGCCCTGCGCCCTATCTTACCTGGCTACATTATGGCTCACTTGCTGAGCGAGCCTGCAGGAGGTCTGAGCCATGCTGTTGCCCAGGTGTGGTCATCACACCCCTGCTATCATCTGCGTGCTGCTCTCCAGACCATTCAGTCAGAGACCTCTGTTTTGGTCGTAGCGGGTCATAATCTTTTTTTAATGGAAAGCAAATCCTGTGTGCACTGAACTGATAACAGTAGCGCTCTTTTTTTTTATAAACAATAGGCACTGGCAAAATTTAACAGATGGTATTTTTTTTTGCACAGATTAACAGAGGGACTGTTATTAGAATCAGTGTTCAATTAAAATGATAAATGTTGTATTACCTAGCAACCACAGAACATGTACTATAGTATTACTCCTGAAGAGGGTAGGCACAATACAAATAAACACAGGGGTATGGTTTCTGTTTCTAGGTTCTTGAAATTTAGGAGCAAATAAGGATCGGTCTTCCAGGAGAGGCAGAAAGAGAGACAGTCCTTCAGGAAGTACTGTCTGAAACACTCATCAACAGGTACCCATTGTGCATAGACACAGCACTTTCCTCTATAATCTTTCAGTGATTACTCAATAAAAGCAGCGTCACTACCTTTTAGCCTGGCAATGTCAGATCTAATAATGTCAGCAAGGCTGAGTCTGGTCAGTACTGGGTTAGAAGACCTCTAAGGAAAACCAGACTGCTGCTGTAAGTAGGTGGTGCTCTTTTCTCTGGTCGCGAATTCCCAAACCAATGCCCCAATATGGTGAAAGGTGACAAAGTATACTACAGATGTGACTGTAAACTGAGGTCCTGATAACTGGCCCAGCCACTAAAATTCCCAGGGCACTGTTCACAAGAACAGGGGGGTTAACCCTGCTGTCCAGGCTGAATTCCACTATAGGCAGGAACTACTGTATATCCCCAAAGCTCCTTCTTAATTCACCTGGCAAACACAATCTCACTCCTCCACCTGACTGGGGATTGATGCCACAGAATGGCTGCCGTGTGTTAATGGTGCATAAAGTGCTTCCCCTCCTATATACAGTATGCAGTGCTTTGGAATCCTCTGAGATGTTACTTATAAATGCAATTAATGATTAATAAATGTTATTAAAATTATGATGTACTGAAAGACAATTACCCTCTAAAGGTACTGAACGTCATTTAAAGTTTTGGTTGTTTGCAGTAGTTCGTAAATGCTCGTCATTACAAACTTAATAATGACAAACGTGTAAATACACGACTCCTGAATTTTGTAGCCATGTTAACTGAAGATGAAATATTGTGATTCAGAATTTAGTCTTTAAAGAAGGGTTGTAGGAAGTGATTAAAATGTTTCTTACTTTATATAACTGATTTCTCAGTATCTACATGTACTGCTTTTAAAATTGCACACTTCTACATGTAAGCCAAAAAAAGAGAATCAGTTCTTTTTCAAGAGCCCTGGACTCTCCTTCACACACACCCAGCACTGTATAGAAGACCTGAGTCACTGTTCCTGGCTCTCCGTTCTCTGCAGCACTGGCCTTATAATATTACGCCTTTCCGAGGCAATCTCTTAAACTGAAATCTTAAACCAGACCTCGAATTTCCTTCAAAGGAACATGTTTCAACTTGTTCAGCTCATGCTCCAGTGTTCATTGTTTGTCAGTAAGGCAAGCAGGTTTCCTCCCTAACAACTGAATAACAGGTGACAGTCCAAACACTCAGGAACCAAGTTCTGGAACATAAATTCTGAGTTCATTATTACTATAATAAAATATCCTTCTTCTGTTGCATGCAGTGATCTTTATACAACATTTACAACTCAGTGTTTCACATGATGGTACAGTATGTGTCAGAATGACACAAATACAGGCAAATCGCCAGGTGCAGCAGAGGTCTGAAACAACTACCAAAGATTACAAACACAGCCACAGAACAGAAATGCTGTTTCTGAGACCCTCTTTAAGAAAAAAAAAAGATCCATTTTAAAGCACAGCCTGTTATGTGGAGTAAAGACAGCGCTGTAATATAGAGTTTCACCCCTGTGTGCCTCTCAGTCCATGAATTTTAATTACCTCACTGTGGACTCACACTCACTACTCTTTTTTAAGCTGTACTATTTTTACAACGCTACTGCTCTTTTTCAAGATCGTATTTTTGTTTGGGAAATGATTGTGAGAAAGCTTATAATACCTAGCCCACTAAAACAAAGAGCCATCAATCCTCTTTCCCCCCCGTGTTGGGCACTAACATTTCAATAAACTCCAGGCACCACAGATTGTAGTTGCTTAGTAACAAAGTTAAACAAGACAGGGAACAGAAGTTAAGCCAGTCTGGCTTTTCAGTGCCTGCACTCCATCTGGGAGACTGGCTAGGCTGTTTTATCTGACTACTTCCATACCGATGTAAAACACATTGTGAGCCCTGCATTTGTACCCTGTGGGTTTCATTTGCAAAGTCTTCAGAAGGTCCTAAACTCTAATTCACAGGAAGAGAGATGAAAGAACCTACAACAAAGATGGCCAGATCCCGGGAGCACAACCCACTGCTCTGACTTCAGAGACCGAGCTCTTCACAGTGTGTGCGTGTATTCTCCTGCCTCAAAGATTGCACTGAAACTGCAGCTGGTAAGAGTTTACCGTAGCCTTCACTAGATCACAGCTGTCCTCTCGGTGCTTTTGAACGCACATTTTGGGACAATTTAACTTGCATGCCCACAGTTCAAAGTAACAAAGTAGTTTGAATCTCGTGTGCTCGTTAATATGGTGACTGAGGCAAGACCACTACTGATTTATCCTGCTTTTAAAGGTTTTAGCATGTACTGACAGAAACATTTCAGTCGAAAAAAAATTTAACAAATCCTGGATAAAGAAATATTTTATATTGTTTGCAGTCAAGTGGTACAGTAAATACTGTATATGGTGACTTTGGTGTATTGTTTGCCTTTGCTTTCGTATATTTTGTTTTACAACAGCATCGATACTGAGTCTAATCCCTGAAAGACTGCGTAGCAACATGTCTCTTTAGGAGAATAAATGTCAATTAAATACATTTACCAATTTTATGATTTCCTGTACTTGCTTGTGCCAACAAAACCTAAACCTAATACTAAAGAAATGACAAACCAGGCACTTCTTCACTCTTTCACACTGTCTAGAGCGTTCTGTCACCAAGCAGCACAATAAATCAAAAGATAAAATATCATCAATAACATATCTATATATTACAGAAACTGTACTCTACAATTGCATGTTAAACGAACAAATCCATGTGGATGAATCTGTAAATTGCACATGTACGGCAATTGTTTTGTATACCAGATAATCGAAATTAGCTAAACTACATTAGCTTCTCTTAGAGCTCCCCTTCATACTCTTGAATATGATTAATGAGTAGCCAAAGGGCCTGAAGGGCTTATAATAAAGCCTTTCTTTTAAATGGGGAGGTGTGAAATACAAAAACCCATATCACTTCCCAAACCATCATTTATCAAAGGCCTGATTTGACTTCATTCATTCTGACTTGCTTGCATGAAAGAAGCTGGAGATCAATCAGCTGTAACCCATGTTAGTTTTGTGCTTGCAATCAACAGTCATTTGTTTTTGCAAAATTACATTAATTACTTCCCTGCCTATTGTTAGTATTTATTAACATTAATTAGTGAAAGTATTATTTTGGAACATCCCTTCGGGCTGAGATGGGTGAGCGAACAGGACTCTAGACATGACACCTTTTCATTCCTGGAAACCCAGGCTTCACTTCATACAGCTCCCAGGCACGAAGGCACCGGCAGCCCTGCCTTCATGCAGACAACAGCAGTGTATCACATTGCTCAGCTCAGGTCTGTACTCCAGCAAACCGGCAGCTGCAACAACTTCATCATCACTGAAGTTCCAGAGCTGTCAAGAGGAAACGTGTCACAGTACGAGTTCAGAGTTCAGTTTAATTGTCATATGCACAAGTGCAATGAAATGCTTATTTGCATGTATGCTCCAATACAAAGATAATCAAGGAAACGCCAACTTAGACCCACCACAACAGCAGCAACAACAATGAAGTTAAAAATGCACGTATTGGAGAAAACAATTTCCCTCAGGGGACAATAAATCTTATCTTATCTTATAAACTCTTCTGTCTTCTTCGGTCATTTCAGGACAATGGGAAAAGGGAAGAAGTCTGCTGGGCCCAAAGGCAAGAAGATTACCCTGAAAATCGCCAAGAACTCCCTGAAAATGACGATAGACGGCAAGCGCCGCCTCGACCTCAGCAATATGGGGATCACCACCTTCCCCAAGTGCATTCTCAAACTGGCCGACGTGGACGAGCTGGACCTGAGCAGGAACATGTTAAAAAAGATTCCCGACTACATTGACAAGTTCCAGAACCTCCGCTGGCTGGACTTCCACAGCAACCAAATAGAACAGCTTCCGGAAACCATAGGGCAGCTGCAGAACCTCTTTTACTTCAACCTCTGCAACAACAGGCTGACATCCCACACTCTCCCAGCAGAGATCGGCCAGCTGAAGAGCCTACGGGTCCTCAACCTTGGCATGAACAACATAGAGTGCCTTCCGTCATCTATCGCTGCGCTGAAGGAGCTACAGGAGCTAGGCCTCTTTGACAACAGCTTCACCACACTGCCAGACACCATCTCTAAACTTCCCAAGCTCAAGAAGGTCAATACAAAACGAAACCCTCTGACCAAACCCGGCGACGACAAGGATGCAGACCCCATTAAACGTGTGGAGAGCCTATATTTAGTCCACGATAATTCCCTGTGCAAGCCTTGCATGAAAAAGTGCAAAGACGAGAGAGACAGGCTGAATAAGCTCAGGAACTCAGCACCCTCGCAGAAGAAGACCAATTTCTCCGGACTGGTGACTCCAAACTCAACGGCACAGGAAACACAGGCTCTATGGAGGTGAACGGTGTTTACAGCTCTGCAAGGTCATTCAAAGACATGCTGCATATGAACCAAGGCTATTTGTTTTACCCTAGTCTTCCTTCAATTAATTACTATAAACAAATAAATATGGAGAAATATTATACCAAACTCACATTTTTCTTACTTTAGTCATCGGTAACCTGTAATGGACAAAATAATATTAATAATACCCTTACAATTATATGGCGGTTTCCTGGATACTCCACGCAAAGCACTTTACAAGTAATGGGGACACCCGTTCACCACCACCATTGTGCAGCATCACATACTGTATGTAGCACCTGGATGATGCACACAGGCTGCACACAGTCGTAAAAGGGCTTCAGCCACAGTTCTGTCCAATTATCTTTTTATTGTCCAGCAGCTGCATCGCCTGAATATACTGTAAATACATACACGTTGTACCTGCACAAACAAACACAGATGCACATGCACACAAGTTATGCCTCCTGAAAGGAGAGAGAAACTGGACAGCCTGCAGAATCCCCACAGGAACACACCGAGAGCACACAGAAGACACCCCAGATGGCAACTTGAACTGCCACACCCCCCTGCAGCCCACCACGCGATTTGACAAAACCAAAATCAAGCGGATTTCATGGGAAATCAATTTTCAGGTCAGCTACAGAACAGATCTACACTTAATGAAACACAAACCAATCATAACTGAAGTGGTGTCAACTGGAGGCAGAATGAAATGGAATAGTACTGTGTTCCCGCAAAAGCATTTTGGCACAAATGAATATTAACATACCAAGCGTACACAATGTAACTTAATTGTCTAGCCTAAAATAATTGGCACTGTAAGTGCTTTCTGGATCTGCAATTCCTGGTTTAAATAAAGACTATTCTGTACCTGCTGCAATCTAAAGAACTGATGTTAATTGCTTTGCAATATATTTAAACAGGCCACTAAATCAAAACAATTCACTCGCCAGTGAGCATTCTTCAAATAAATGAAGGCATGACGTTTAACTTCAGACTAGGAACAAATTTTAGCATTGGGCAGCAGGGAATAACTGTTTACATTTGTAAAGGTTAGTAAAGAGATCATAGTATAAAAATAAAACAAATTTAATTAAAAAATCTCAAAGCTTCTATTGGTGAATAAACTGGTACAGTCTATAATTTAAAAACTGTAACTAATTTAAAAACTGGACTTTATGGGGAGCATCTCGATCAGTGGATATATCAACTCTGTCAGTGGATTAAAATACTTAAATTTCCTACGGAGAGTCTCTCTTTTTAATTAATTCCACTGACTTTTGTTACTTTTTGTTTAAAACCTGTATTTCACTCACAATTCCGTTAACGATAGCAGCTATTTGGTATTCACAGGAAAATCATATGCATCTCCTGAGACAAAGCTATTATAGCTCATAACAAATTATGGATTATGAAATGTAAACTGATTAAGCTCTGTAGCCAATAATAAGTAAGACATTAGACACAATCAGATAACTGAGGTTCAAAGTGATTATGCCAAGCTATGGTAATGTCAGCCCCAGAATCTTTTTACTTCAGTCTTGCATATGATTTACAGTCGAGGTACATTCTTTTATTAGATACACATAATGGCTCCCAAAATTAAAAACTGAAGGAGGAGCGAGAGAATGAGTTTTGGACAAACGCTGAAATATTAGTTGCAGGGGGCTCACTGTACCCTTGCACACAATTACCAAGTGGGAATGCTAAATTCATCGCATCCTATTGCTGTGATAAAGCATCTGTAGAATGCTCACTGGCTTTCATCAGGTTGGGAGGGAATTTTCTTGTTTTAGCGGTCGTGTAGCAGTATAACGAGTCGGACTGTGATAAACTGTCATGTGTCTCTGAGATTAGGAATGTGAAGTAAATGTACCGCATTGTAAAAGAGTAGATCTTGTCCAGGAATGGGTTCAAGACTTCTAGGAGTCCGTTGTTTCAAATTATTAATGTCTCAGCCATTGGTTTTGGTAGAAATAGATAAATAATCAAAAGACTTAATAGCCGACTTAACTATTACTGTACACATGGCTTGTGTGGCCTCAGATCGGCTGTTTCTATGATGTCTTATAATTAGCTAAACTGATACGACGCTTGGACTGTATTGGCTCTTACCGCAGGTTAATAATGGCTTCCGTGACTCCCTTCCCTTTTAATGAAGGAACAGCGGAGCACAACCTGCCGGAAGAGGAAAATCAATCTCACTCTCGGTCCCAGCACCCTGGCCGGTGACAGCAGAAGCCGCCTGAGCCCCCCAGCTTTACCTTTTATACGCCGTGACGTGCTCTTTGTTCTGAAAAACGAGAAACCGGGACTGTCTGTCCCTCGTGAAGATCTCAAGGGCGTTTTCCTGAAAGAATCCCAAGCAACGAAAACCCACGGTCAACATATACTTCTGCACCCGCCTGTTTCAAGACAAATAAGGTGCTGTATGAGGAACTATGACAGCCGCCAACAAATGGCAGACAAAGGGGGCAAAATGTATTTCTTTTTCTCTTAGTGATGACAAAGCAATTGCACAATTATTCCCACAGTGCCCAGACTAGTGTGTGCTAAGGATTTCTAGAGGTGGTCCAACTTCTCAGACAAAAAAGGTACTTCCTGGGGCAGACCCAAACATAATAATCCGGAATACTTCAACAACTGTACTGTAGTTAGGCATTTGCCATGTGAACAATGTCCCTTCTCCCCTGCAAGAAAGACAGTAAACCAGTGCGGAAATGACCCGTGGAGGGATGAAGCAGGTTTCCCAGGGCCCTACGCGCTGGATGTGGAAGAGCGTGGTTAGTCAGTCATTTTCAGTCATGGCAGCCTCGCCTCTGGGAACGTTTCCCATCATTCAGCCTCACCTGCAGGAGGAAGCGCCTGAAGAGGGCGTCTTTAATTTCCTCATAAGGATACCTCCTGCAGTCCAGACCCCCTGTGGGTCTGTCCTTGCTGAACATGCTGCGGATGAAGGAATCCCTCACACTGGAAAAAAAATAATAAATAAAAAAATATTGTGTGAACCAAAGAGGTTATTCATTTAATCTCTCATGCTTGGCTTGAACCGCTGTATTTTCCTCTTTCACATGCTTTATTTCATTAATTAAATATAACAACATAAATAAGGCCCTCATTAAAACAATTCACGAATTAAGCACACATCCTTTCAAAGCTCTTCTTCAGCTTAGTCATTTTTTCCTTCCTACTGTGTGCACCCAGGATTGATTCAAAACTGGGCCATTACGTCAGGGAGTGTGTTTGAACTTAGCTGACAGATGTGTTTCTCATAAAGTAAACCTCAAACACACTGCCAAGATTTCACAACAATATCAATGAGAGGAAATGAAAGGAACGAGCAACAAGACCTTACCTAGAAGGGTGGTGGTTTTTACAATGCACATCCCCCGTCGGCGATAAGATGAAGCTCTCACACACATAAAAATCGGCTTTACCGAATAACAGCACCCCCTCTGTTATTACATGACCTTTAACAACAACCACAGAAAGCTTCAAGTCGACCTAAAACAGAATAAACAATACAGAAAACAGACGTCTAATTATCAGATTTCAATCTCCAAGCACTAGTCATTTAGAATAAGGCCATTAAAAAGCCCTTTCCGTGACTTTTTTTCCCCTCTTCATAAAATGGAATTGAAAAAGAATTTCCTTGGGCCGTACAGAGCCCTGAATGGCTTTATCTATACAAATATCTTAAAGTTATACACTGAAAAAGGCAAGCAGAATGACAACGATCTTCTCTGCAGAACAGTAGGCCAAGGTGAGCAGGGTAGCGAGACCTACGGTAAAATGCCTGAGTTATGCTTGGCTGATGTCATTGTTCCTCTTCATTTCAAACAGCAGATCTGCACCTGGCCCCCTCCGATCACCAGCCTAGCCGAAACCCCACAGGACCAAAATGCCCAAACCATATGGGGCACCAGCATACTGGCAGCCGGTTTGCAATTAATACAAATCAAATAAACCTTCTTTTCCGCAAACACTTCTTGGCCGCAGTGAGAGACCTTGGTGTTTATTACCAAAATTAATCAATGACACACACACACAATGGAAACATGCTAATTGATACAAGTTTCCCAGGAAGTGATCCCCCAGGGACACTTTTATTTTGGAACTTGTTTAAATGCATGCAAAACAGAACCAACAAAGGACACCCTTGAATTGCTATAACGGGGGACTTGTCTAATCATACATTCATTATGGCCCAATGTTGCCCAGTGCTGACCAGCCCGACCAGCTGATCCAGACAGAAACTATGATCTTCCGCTGAGCGCCTTCCCCCCAAGAAAACAAAACCTGTAAACTGTAATCATACGCCTTGCACCTGACTGCAAATGTAGGGAGTAGGGAGTTGTTAATTAAACTCTTTTTTTTCCGAACTAATTTTACTCTCTAAACACTTACAGTACATCCCAGATAGAAGAAGTCATTTTCACGTATAATTTCACCAATGTACTGTACTGTACTATGAGTTTTGCTCTGGACCAATCAGTGCAGAAGGACAGCTTTCAGAGATGTCGAATTGGGACGGGACGTTCAGAGGCGGATGAGGACCCACCGCAGGTCCTGGAGTGTCACCCACCCTCTGGTTGTATGTGTCTTGAGGCTGCAGGGTTTCAATAAAATGCTTCTACAATATGTTGTGTTGATGCTATAACTGTAAGTGTAACCTAGAGGGATCGTATGACCTCTGGAAGTATAAAAAGTTTTTTTTTTCTGTCATATTATTATTTTAAAGCCTTAAGGTAGGCCTGCTAAGCAAGCAGTTAAGATATAAATACAAAAACAGGACTATTAAAAAAATATGAACGAGGAGGCTAAAAAAGGCGAAGATGAAAATATCACATTAGTAAACTGCCGAATGTCACAATCCTAATTAACTCTAAGAGCTGGAAAGTATCAAAGAACACAGCTCGAACTGTGATCACAGTTTACTGAGCAGGAGAGAAACTATTCATCTGACAGTCAGCACAGCAGGACTAAAATGAATACAAGACAGCTGACGTCACCCCCTGCTGATTTTATTAATACTTCTGTCATGTGTACAAAACCATGCCAGTATTTTGCTGTAAATTCCCACTCAACCTGTGGTTTCCTCAAGCACTTACACTCTTGACATCTTTCGTCTTATCTCCTAGAGCTCTGTAAAGCTGCACCTACAGTACACTGAGTCTCCCTGATTAAAAGGTGTTGCAGAACAGGAAGAGACCTGCATGAGTGCTGATCTCACTGCTGCATCATTACAGACCTCACAAATACTACATGTGGCAAACTACTGTATTGTGCCAAATTTGGAGTGGGATACTAGGCACAGACTGTTCAGGTCAATCAATGCCTATCCAACCACTGTCCAGACATGAATTCCCTTTAGAAAGCAATGAATGGAAAAATGGTAAATAACAGCAGTACTGTTTCTTAAACTTGAACATTAACAGCTGTAACTACGTGAAAGGTTAGAAAGGTTAGAAATATATTTTTGTGTTCTGAGGAAGTGTGATTTTTATCTTACTGTACATACCTGCATTTAAACATGAATTAAATTCTAATTAAATTGAAACTAAACCTATTTTAACCATGAAGCAGGTTTAATTATTTCTGCTCCTTCCATTTTTAAAGAAAAAAAAGAAAAAGATCATTATTATATATCACAGGTCATATCTGAAACATTTCCCCTTCAGCCAAACTCCTAAGGACTTCCCTCTGATGATCTTTTATGATTTGTGACAGATTTTTGATGAACTGCTTCTTCAGATAGCATGTCTTGACGTGATGTCAACTGCACCCTCTGTGCACAGATAGCAAAGTTATACTATGTCAGCACTCTCAGAAATTGAAATATCCCTAACAAAAGATTCCATCTTATTGTAGAAAACAATTAAGAAGCAAACGGGATGCAGTGTCTCAGTTCCAGGGACAGAGGCAGGGGGAGTGTGCTCAGAAATGAAAGACAGGTGCCCTGCTCCTCGCTGATACTTCAGCAGCTTTAGAAAAATAAAACCTTCAGTTCTGAGAAAGCGAGATGGTAAATGGTTTTGATCATGAAGGAGCCGGGCCATTCGAACCCCTTCACCAACTAGCTAAATTGCAGCGTTTAGAAACAGCCTGAAGAGAGAGGGGCGTGAAGCAGCGAGCGCCGGGGAAGGGGTTGCTCGTCACCAGTGGGGACACAGCCAGGCGTCCCGCACTGTCCCCCCGCAGGTTCGTTTTCCCCAGCTGCGCGCGCCGGCGCTTACCTCTTCTGCCTCCGAGAGCTCCCGCAGGACGAGCTGGGTCTCCAGGCACTGCTCGGAGTAGTCGTCCGAGAGCAGGGAGCTTTCGTTCAGGGAGGGGAAGAACGTGAGCTGGCTACACTCCAGCCCGCTTTCCGCTGCTTCGTCACCCACGGCACTGAGAATTCTGGGCTCTGGCGCAGCGCATCACACAGGGACAATTAGCGGCATAGACCTCAACGGGTCTCTTACAGCATGAATGAGTATGGATTTCATTATTACTTATTCATTCACATTGATTACTTTATTATTATTATTTATTATTATTCATACTATTAATATAAATTTTATTTGAGCTTGTGTAGTCTTCAATTGGTTTCAGGATTGTGAATTTTACACTATTGCTGCTGAAATGCCCAGTCATTAAAATTGTAGAGCAAGAGATTCGTGATAACTACCCCAGGTGAAAAATGACCTTAATTTGCTACATTTATGGTGTACTGAGAGCACCTCAGTGAGACTGTGTGATTTTTAAAACTGAGGGAATGCTGTTTAAATCTGTATTGAGCATCTGCCTTTTAAAAGAGAGCTGTACCTGCTGCCAGGAGTTCAAAATGATAAAATTTACTATAAAAACTTCTTCAATGAAATAAATTAAGCAATGCATTTTACCTGACTCAGCTTCACCGATTTCCTCTATCCCCTTGTTCTCTTTAATGGGATTACATTTCAGATAAAGTCCTTGGTCAGATACTGAAAACTTTAATAATAATAATAATAAAGTTAAAATCTTAACTTACTTAACATTTTAGAATTTTATAATAATAACCAATGAATGATATTCGTGATCTATTTTAAACAAACTCGAAAGCAACCGCAGACATAAAACACTCAACAGAATAATAAATGGAAAAGAATCACCGTAAATTGATTTCTTGAAATCAAGAAAACAATCTAACTTCCACATTAAATGCTTTAGAGAAAACCCAGGTGTGTTAGTGAGATGTAGCAATGAACTGGCCCAGGGAGCTACACAGATGTTGTGCTGCAAACAGGAGGTTCTGGTGCTCACTGGGAGTTGAGCAAGAAAGGCCTGAAAATTCAGATTGCAGGTTAGGAGCTGGACTGTATTAATGCAGTAGGAGCTGGACAATTTAGTGAGCAGAAGAACCTTAAATTTCCTATTGCAGGGGACTTAAAGTATGTACTCATGTAGAGTGCCCTTAGTTAGCACATAAGCCACAACCAATTCTGCACATTTCAAAGCCTATAGAGCATTTTCAGTAAACTGACCCGTTAAAACCAAGATTAAAAATAAACAATAATTTAGTTTAATTCCTTAAGACAAGCTAGAGCTGTACCAGTCAGGGTCTGGAAGTCCAGGTGAAATGTCACCGGGAGCCAGGCTGTTGACCGAGGATATGAGTTAGATGCTAATACTTAAAAGTAATTTTAATCTATTTATACGAAGGCAGATTTATTCAAAGAAAGTGTACTGTACATTTCTGTAATTTAATAACAATAAGCCTTTGTTTACAAAATGATGTTAATGATGCATAAAAGATCCATTCTGAATATGATTATCTTAGGAAGATAAAGATATTATTGGATAAAAATAAACAAAACAGGTGAGACTCACTTTCACCACTTTCTCTGAAGGAGCGAGAGCCTTTCTGCGGATCTTCTGCCTCATTCTCAGGGGCCCCTCAGTGGGGAGCTGTGTCCAGCCCACGGGGAGGAAGAGCCCCTCTCTGGGCCCGAACAGGGCCCTCTCCCGCAGAAGCTCGCCCTCAGCCTGCGCCCACAGTTTACTCAGCCTGCTGCTGTCACAGTGAAGCATCTGTCGAGGACAACAAAGACAATCCACACTCTTGCGCTAATCAGCAGCCCGCGTGTCGAGGATGCTGATAGAATGTAACATATCCAGGCAGGTGGAGAAATTAAATGAAAACGAGCTCCGACAGAACCTGTATGTGATTCTTCAAGAGGGCTTCGAACATCTCCTGCGCGGTCTTCCTGTAGGCCTCCACACAAGCCAAATATGCCTGGAAACAAGGAAAACGTCATCAGCGGAGTTGCACAAACCTGCACAGGTGGGGAAGCATGGACGGATGTGTCCAGTTTGACCCCTAACACACCATTTGAACACTCCCATCAGAACTCCAGCATTTTCTGAGGGTGAAACACAGTTCATCCTTCTTTTTTTAACTCACATCTGTTTGAGCTTTTTAAAATGTTGAGTAAATTTGCACACTGGAGTGAAAAGATATTAAAAAACAAAAATGAAACCCTGAAGATGTTGAAATAGGCCCTGAAAAAGACAAAGATGAAATATAAATGATATTTTCTAGGTGAATATCCTACTGGCTACAGTGGCTACAATAAAACCTGAGTCTAAGCACAATGGATTTCCGTGTGATATACAGTAATTAAGTTAAACTACAATTTCTACACCGTGCAGTGTTGCTACTGGCGGTTTGCCAGAGTTGATGCCCTGCTGATACATTATATTGATAGGCATTACCCTGCAGGAGACTCACAGAGTACACTGACAGCACACTTCCATTCAGTTTGCCTAAAGGGTCATTAAGCCAATCATCACAGTGGTGTCCTCACAAAACCAGTCAGCTATCCACGGGATGCTGGCTATAAAGAGTGACCCAGAAAAACATTCTGTAGACCTCGGGGAGTAACAGTTAACAATGCAGATCTCATGCAAGATAAGTGCAGACAGCTTATGCTAAATGAACTATTAGAGTCATTCTGTTTGCTAATGTAGCAGGACTTGTCGTGCATGGGGCGCTCATGGTGAGACTGTACCACCTCTGTAGGCTGCCAGGTCTGGGTTCTGCTTTGTGGTTAAAGTCCATCTGTGAGCTTTGTGCCCAGGAATATGGCACCCTCTAGTGTTGGAACAGACAGCACAATACTGCCATTCCCTGTAGTAATACTTTGTGTATACAATGCAAACTAAAAATGAGTGAGACACTCCCTGGTGTCCTCTAAGAAAGATGCTAATCACAGAGATCAGTACAGGAAAGCAGGGCAGAGCACCCATACCCACCTGTTATAAAAAGCGATGCAATTTACTGATTTTTAACCAGTCTTAAAGTTAATCAACAGAATCGATCAATTTAGATATTCAAGAAAAAGTAGCAGTTTTCAGAACTTGGGCTAGCATTAAAAAGAGCACGATTTTCAAAAAGAGAAGGCTTGGATGAGGTAGTATTTAGCATTGAGTTTTCTTGCAGAACTCTACAGTCATTCACATATTGCAAACCACAGGTGGGGTACTCTGTCTGATTATTTTTACCCCACAAAAATCTCATTGCTATCTAGTGACCCCATCCATATTTAACAAAGTCTAACAGTGATATATAGCGTTAATGAATATTTGTGTTAAATAACAAGTACATTGTTGCTGTAAGCATTCTGAATTAAACATTCCATTCCTAACATCCTCTCTGCAATTAACATCATGCTAATTTACATTTTAATTACTTCCCAAGAAATCACTACCTTTGTTGACAATACAACATAATGTCAACTTCATTGTGTGCTATTGGTGAATCCGTAATGAACTTAATTTGATAATTAGTGATGTTAATTATCTTTCTAATATGAAGATAAAGATATAATTATGCAAATAGTACACTGGATTTCGAAAAATAAATCCCTCAAAGGTTTTCACACAGACAATTGCAAGGGCATTTTCTGCAGAGGTGAGGCATCTGTCTTTCCTTAGGTTTCCAGAGCAAACAGAACATCCACACGGTGGGTGTTCTGCCTAGGTGAGGCGTTTATAAATGAGTGACATCTCAACTTTTTAACGCCTTTTGGAATCCAAAGTTTATTTATACAGGGATCTTTTCAATATATTCTACAGGGGGGAAACACAGATGGCTGAGAAAGACAGCAGAGTGAAGCTGAGGATTAGACTCCCGAAGCACTCCTGACTTATCCTGCTGTCCAAACCTCTGGTTACAGTGAGGGACAGCTAGTGGGGCAGAGTTTTCTCTGACTTCATTTCCAGAGCGCATGCAGCTTTGCAGGAAGAAGCAGCAGTCTGCCTACAGGCGGCAGTTTACTATATTTTCACCTGTATGTACAGTAGCCATCCATCTCTTGTAGTGCTCTAAATGCATTGGGAGTTAAAAAAAAAAAACAACTACCCAGGGTTCTGTGCAGTTCACACAGGATAGTAAAAAAATCCCAAACAGTACTCATACGGGTTGAAATAAGCAACAATTGGTCTTTTTGCAAATATAGATATTGACACTTGATGACAGTTTGTAGAGATCAGGAGACGCAGGCAAGAACAGAGAGTGATTTCAGAACTGCATAGCTGTCCATACTATGTATAGAGCTCATCTACCTAAATTTGTTGTTTTTTTTACAATTCTGTCATTACAACATGTTTCTGATTATGACGAAGACAGTCATGTTTACACAACCCTCACTACAGACATTTGGCAAACATGCAAATCTCTTCCAGTTCTAGCTTTGCGATATCTTCTGAAAACATTTTGCAAGGCACAATACTGGCAAACAGGATTGCAAACAGTTCAGCAACATCCAAATTGTAGGACTGATAAGTTTAAGGACTGTATTAATTTTACGCAGACTAAAATCCATCTTTAAGTTATTTCCAGTGGGATGTTTTCTTTTTGAAAGAGATCCCCATGCTTGTAAATGAAAAAAAAAACTTTACATTTTGTCTCTAATACCTAACACAATTCACATTCCACTGGCATTATCTTTCAAAAGAAGAACAATTTATCAAAGGTGCTGATAGGCTGTCACATCTTGATATGATAAGGAATAACACAAAATGAATAATGTTTTCATCAGATTGGGGCTTTTTATAATTACTACCCCTTTTTGCCGGCGAACAGAGACAGCAGTTGCAGAAACGCCAATTTCATGCACTCGTGCCTGAATAATATCTCTGTGCTTCCTTTTCCAGATGGCAACGTTTTCACTGGAGGAACTAATGATGTGGGCACATTTAGGGAGAAAAACAACAATAACAGCGTCTTTAACCTTCAACAGCAAAATGCGTGTTCTACAAAATGTTCCCTGGGATAAATTAACAAATATCAATTACATTGCTCACTGAGGTGTAATCGGCTGTAATAATCAAAATTAATTTTAAAAAATAATTAAACAGACCCCAGGGCGAATTGTCCCAGCTCAGTGGTATGACATCACTGGATGCACATGTACCTGTGAATGAGATCTCACTTTGCTAATGACCCCGGCGCCCCAGAGAAACGAACGTCCGACGCACGTCCATCAAAACGTGCAGCGTAGCCAATTGAGCAGACACTCAGAGACATAGATATCTATGCACTGAAATCAGTCTAAATAAATGACTACATTTTTTTTGGGCCATGACTGAGGAAAAGTCATTACAGATATACGCTCAGATATTTTCTGCCAACAAATTTGCTTCGAAATGAATGGCAGCCTCACTCTGAATAAGTAATAAAATCCATTAAAAGCCAGCGTGCGGTACATTGTCCCAAACATGGGTTCATTCCAGTTTTGTGGGGATTGTATAATCAAAACAGCGCAATATGACAGTGTTACAAGTGTGTCACTGTCTCAGAGCCCTTGTTACATTTGTGGCGTTCCGTTCTTTTTCTGTCAGTCTGAAACCCTGGAAATTCCGGAACGCAACAGCATGAAATAGACTCAGAGTTTTGGGAAGGATTCTAGAACATTTTAGCTCAACCTGCATGTCGTAGACCTCTTCCACACGGCAGAGGACAAGGAGAGATCTGGCAACCACATTAGTACAATGATTCTCTTTTCCATTTATAACAACTGCAAACAGAAAGATGTTTAACCTCCCCACCATTCTCAACTATTTATTCCTTTTTTAAAGATAAAAAGTTCATGATGACTTAAAGCTGGTTGGCACAAACTTGTAAGAGAGCACGCATATTTTATATTAAGGACCTAATATATCAGTTTTTTTCTACTTTAAAAATAGGGCTTTACTTTAAAACATCCATCCATGATCGAATCCAGTACATGATCAAGGGGGAGCCGGAGCCTATCCCAGCAAACAATGGGCGCAAGGCAGGGTACACCCTGGACAGGACGCCAGTCCATCGCCGGGGAGACACAGACATGCACACGCTCACACCATGGCCAGTTTTCTCAGAAAACCAATGAATCTATCAGCATGTCTTTGGACTGTGGGGGGAAACCGGAGCACACAGTGAAAACCTATGTTAACAAGGAGAGAATATACAAACTCCACTCAGATTCCTCCTCCTCCTCAGGATTTAAACCCAAGAGCCCCGGCTCTGCAAAGGCTGCAATGCTAACTACTTCACCACCGTGCTGCCCGGAAACAAGAGTTGCAATCATTCTGAGAGAAAGAAAATCTCCAAGCAGAGACAAGACAGATGCTCCCACCTCAACAGTGCAGCTTGTGTCCTTACTGAGCTTCTTCTGTGCCGAGCGCATCACAGAGGTCAGAGGGTTTGCTTTCTTCTGGTACATCTTGTTCAGCTTCTTCTTCTGGGAATCTAAAAATCACACGTTCGAAGACACGGCCCCATATCATAGCAGCAGGATTAGAATTATGGAAGAAAAAAAACGGCACTGGAGATTTTCAAACAGGAACATTTTCTCTTGATAAACAAGTCACAGCTTTCAAAGACAAACAGTATTTCACACAAACATTTTGGTGATCAATTACTTGCAAAAAAAAGCATTCTGAAGGATCTTAAAAAAGAAGGAAACAATAAGCCAAAACTTTTCTTGCTCAGCAGATTAGACATTACTGGGGAATGACTTCTATGGGTGTGAACTGCCATGCATTTTGTATGTACCTAATATTGCTTAGGAATGTGTCACATTTGTAGAGTAGATTTATTTCAGGCGAGCATTCTCTCCCCGGCACACTTACCTAAAATACAGGAAAGGATTCGCTTTTACACACTGTAATGGGAATAATATATATATTTTTTTTAACCAACAAACCCATGAACTGTTGCCAAGCCCTGACGGCGGTCTCTTCCCACAGGGGGGTGACCTCCGAAATGTTGACAGCCCCCTCGACACCCCCCTGCTTCACGGACAGGTCAATCTTGTACGTCTCCTCTAAGGTGTGTCTCCTCTCCGCCAGCAGCCTCTTCCACGTGGACCCCACCAGATTCAACAGCTCTGACTGAACTGGAAGGAATGTGCCGGATAACTTGAAGCAAGCAGTCATGTTTAAGGTCTGTGTTGTAAGTCAGTACGTAGGACGTTTTTATATAGATGCACACACAAAACAACAAAGAGAATTTGCTTTATGACCAAATCTGTGTAAAGGTGTATTCCAAAAGATATATCGCCATGTCTGTTTTGCAGCACTACAAAGCATAGCTAATGGTGTACTGTGTCTATAAAGTCAAAGTCAGCAGTTAATTAACAGTCACGCTCCCACAATTCATGAAATATATAACGTTTTCCATTCCCAATGGGTGCTGGGGATGAACTAGATAAAATAAAGTTGTTATTACCTTGAAGGAATAGAAACAAAAATCTAAAATGAAATATTTTTCTTCTAAAATCACTCATCGAGCAAGTTAACAGTGAAAGCTGAGGTTTTTTTTTAGAATACAGATTGCTACAGTATGAAATAAAATGTTGGGAATACTGGAAAAAAAATTGCTAAAGAAAATGAGAGAATTCTGCACTTATAAAGAAAGCCGTAGAACAGCAACTAACAGTCAAAAATAAAAACTGAAGGACCCACTGGATAGTCCCATGTAATACACAAACTTTAGTTTGACACAAACTGAAGAAAAGATCACTGTCCTAAAATTGCAAACAGTCTTCCACCTCTTTGACACCTACAATGTGTAGAGGATACAAACACTTGGGCTGAACCAGACATACAGTATCTCCATATTACATGGTTAATTAAGCACGAGCAACCACTATAAACCTAAGCATCTGAGGTCTCAGTTCATTAATTCAGAATTATACCGCTTGGTAATGTTAATAGGGGATTAAATATTTAAGCCTGATTGGGTAATGAAAAAAGTACAATACTGTGTCGTACTGCTGCTTTGTACAGTTCCTACGCCTTGCTCCACACCAGGTCAAAATCCAATTCAAATAGAAGCACAATGTCTGTGGACACACAGCACAGGCCCTCAGGCTGCAGACATTACCCACTGGGGGGGTGGGGCTGTGGACCACCTACTGTACACAAAGACAGGCACACACTGCTCGCAGATGCACTGCACACAACACACAACTCACCGTCAAACGACTCCGAAACTTCAGGGGTCACGTTCACCTGCGAGTTTTTATTTGGCAAGAAATGATACCAGATTTTCTTGGAATGTTTTTTCTGAGCTTCCCATCCAAAGCCGTCTGAATCACTGTGACATTGAAACCATCATGTTACAATGCTGAACCGAAACACGTTATCATGAAGAACACTGCTACTCTCTGCTCTGAGGTACAGAAAATTAGAAAATTGGTATTCTCCACTATTTAAAACACAGTAAAGCACAGTGAAATCAAGGAAAAGTATAGTAAATTTGTGTAACATAAAAGCACAGTAAAGTGCAGTAAGGCGCTGTGAAATCAAGATTAAAGCACAGTAAAGTGAAGTAAAGCACAGTGAAATCAAGGTAAAAGCAAAGTAAAGTGCTTTTATTGTGAAATTCTGTTTAACATATAGAGTAGTAAAGTGTAGTGAAGATCACTGTAATCATGGTAAAAACATGGTGAATTGTAATAAAACAGTGAAACTGTGGTACAAACAAGCACA
The DNA here is from genome assembly GCF_055471065.1 of Atractosteus spatula. Classification (NCBI taxonomy): domain Eukaryota; kingdom Metazoa; phylum Chordata; class Actinopteri; order Semionotiformes; family Lepisosteidae; genus Atractosteus; species Atractosteus spatula. The sequence goes on along the minus strand of NC_142710.1, from coordinate 15,112,413 downwards.
CAGAAGCACAGAGAGGTAGAGTAAAGCACGAGTACACATGGGATAAGGGTGGTGAGACCTTGGAAACCCTGTGAAAGCACCGTGCACCTCTACTGCAGCGCAGGCAATCAGCGACAGAGACTGAGACTGAGACACAGCATGTGGGCACCTTCCGGAGCTGATCTGGATGAGGCAGTGCGTCAGGCAGGTAACGAAGTTGATGTTGGCGTTGTACGTGGCCAGGATAACGTCCCACTGCTCCTGCAGGACTCTCAGGGTGCTCACAATGACCTGCTGCTCCGGCAAGCTCTGCCGTGGCCGCGACAGGAAGTACAGTATCGCCCGGTTCAAGCTGTTGTACAGCACGCTCACGGTTTTCTCCCGGTGGGCCCGGGCCTTCTCCATCACCTGCACACAGCACAGGGGCTTTCAGCGGAGAGTGTTCACATGGGGCCGAGGTACAGTAAACAAGTAACAGCTGGGGAAACACTTTCCACATGCAAAACAGAAGCAATGCCCTGTGCTTCCACAGAAAACCAGCTGAGAGGATTTACTGTATATTACATGACTGCAAAATTTCATGCTAATAAACAAATTCAGCATTGTGCGGTATCAAAGTCCAGTTCTATTTAATGCAAAATTTACCACCACAATCTGTTCCGTGATAAACAGAAGGATCTTTTCAGGCTCCACCGCCAACATCCCAGTGTAGAGCTTCTCCACCAGTTTCTTACTGAAGAAAGCAACGTTCCCAACCAATGTGGTGATTTTGTTGTCTGTGGAAATAATAAAACAGTAAAGGCCCAGTGCTCTCACAGCTTCCAGCTCAAAACCAAAAGCGTGTGTAATTAGTGCAGCTATGGTGCTAACACAGAGACACAAAACAAGTTAAAGAGATAAGGCTTCTTTCCCTAAAAAGTGTCCAGCAAAAGAAAGACACTACAGACACTACTTTACCATCTCTCGACACGTGTGTGGCTTGGCCCTCTTCCTGGAACGTCATGTGGACTATGTCCATTAGAAACACCAGCACCTCAGTCTGGAAACTTTGCTTTTGGTCGTGGGAGGCTTTCTCTGTAGAGAACTTAGCGCAAACAAAGAAAGCAAGGTTGAAAACACTGTGCCAAAAGGTGTTAATCTAGTCATGATATTAACGATTTGTTCACATATGAGATAAGGGTTCTAATTCTAACAGCATCAGCACCCCACACCCACCTCACATCCCATTCTCTAATTTCAGGAGTATCCCCTCAGTCCTGACGATCAGCTCCACAACTGAGTAAACAGTGACACCTCATGGAGAAAATGAAAAATGCACACAGCCAAACCAGCCAAACTGCCCTAAACCAAATACCTTCCTTTACTGGCAATTAATATTGATTCCATACATACAGTATGCTCTGTGCTGTATGCTTCACAGGTGTGCTGTTTCTTAATTCAGAAGGCAGAGGGCGTCCCCTCAGAGGTCTGGCTTGGGAGACATCTATAAGTTTTGAAGCGATAAAAAAGGCTGGGTCGCACACAAGCAGTTTCCTACCTCCAGAAGAAGCACGAAGGGGTGCAGCTGTCTCTTGGCGGGGATGTTGATGAGACTGTCCATCAGCAGAATGCGCATGAAATCGCACACCTGTTTCCTGGCTGGGTGGGGGTCCGGCAGCAGCACCTCTTCTTGAGCAGCACCCGCCTCCGACAGCACCGCGCTGTCCTGAGAGGAGGCCGCGACACAGGCCTGTGGGACAACACGGACAACATGGACCCCACTCACAAGACCACTGAACACATCGCACCGGTGGAATGGCACCAGAGCCGTTCCACATTCAGCACTGGAATGTGTGGCAGGCCCTTATGGACAGCAGCCGAGCCGGACAAGCGAGGATCAGACCGCCATGAAACTTTCATCCCGCTTCCAGCTGCAACTATGAACCCAGTCGCTGAGAGGGTCTCAAGAAAGAAGCATCTCTTCAAGAACATGGTTATACAGGCGGTGTTCAAGTCCCAGGGAGGAAATGCCAGAACGCACAACGTCATTTCGAAAAGGTTTAAAAAAACCAGAAAGGTCAGGGAGGTCTAGATTCATTCACACTCTGTCACAAAACCACTGACCGAGCTCAGTGAATTTGTTAGAGATCAAATCAAATTCCTGTACGCAGCTTTATAAGACAGGCCCTGCAGGAGCTGGTTACAGCGGAGACAGAGACATTACAAGGTGTGAGTGGTAGAGAGAGGGTGCTGGCTTTTTGGTGCTGAAGCGATCCGGTTTCCTTTCAGGCCAGCAGAGGGAGTTTGAATCCCCATCAGGGCATACTGGCTTCTTAAGCATTTCCATCTGGAAATTGTACTTATCTGTCAAAAGTTGTGTTTAGGCCTCTTGTGAATGACTACAGTAGAACAGTGTCATCTCATGACAGGTGGAAGAATTAGCTTGAATGCAGGGAGGAGGAAACACAGGAAACTCATTCTCGACATCAGAAAGCCCAGGAAGTGTGAGCGTTCTGTCACAACATCCCTGAATTACAAGATGCCACATCTGCAATACTCCTTTGTATAGTATTTCACTTGTGGTGAAATTCGAACAGAGTCTGCCGTAAAACTATTTTTGTTGAATTTTTTTTGTCAAAGTTTTGTTGAAGAAGGTTCCAGAAAGCGCCAGAACGGCAATCCGGCTCCCGAAAACAAGTGCCCAAATGGCGGCGCGGCACATTCTGCTACAATTCAAATATATTCAGCACTTTTGACGTAATGCGACTATTCAAACACACCAAGTCCGACTGTAGTCCAGTCTTCCAGTTTACTTTAGAGAGGATTATAATAATCCCATGGCTGCCGTACACAGTGGCATAACAAACAGAAGGAGCACAGAAGCTTCCGACGGACTTACTTCATGGGAGTCTGGAGGGAAAACTGCTCCTGCCAAGGCGTGAAGGAAGTCGGGAGAGGCCCACAGAGGGCTCCTGGGGAACATGCTGTGGACCAGGCAGAAGAACTGCATGATGCTCCCTGGATAGTTTATTTCCCAGGAGTCCTCTGCGCTTGTTATGGGCTTCATGGTACGAGAGAGGCAGAGGCAAAAGCAAAAGATCGATAAGACATTACCAGAACATCGGTACAAAGTGTTTTTCTTCTGTCAACATTAGACAGATTTGTTTGGTATACTGTATGTGAAGAGCTTAGGAAGTATGTTTTTTTTCTAACATAAACAACAGCCATTAAATGTTGAATTCACTCTTTAAGAAAAAGTCATTTGCATGATGTGTAAACAGAAAAGTGCTTATTTACATCAAAGGGCATAGATTGAATTAGTTCACAAAGCGCCATGGTTTAGTGAGACGATAAATAGGTTTTTGGTCACACACCTTGCTTAAAATAATCTTCACCAGCTCTAGGAGCAGAATGGCCACATCAGCACACAGCTGGATGTCCTGGTTTTCATCCAAGCTGTCTATCAGACCCTGCAGTCCGACATCAAGGTACATCTGTGGCGAGAGAGAGACAGAGGAAGTCTTGCTATCACTGCCACTCAAGTGAGCCTGTCATGAAATCCTTACAAATCATAATGAGAAAACCAGTCGCAGAGAAAGTCAGTCACTCAATCTCACCACTCTGTTTCATTTTTGCCTGCTGGTCTCACACTTCATTATACTTTGCTGTGCGGAGGAAATATTATCACTAGTGACCAGGTGCCAATAGATATGTGTGAATTGTCTAATCTGACACTCTGCTGACACATACTCTGTCATTGTTTCCACAAGTTAAAGACTTGCCTTTGCAAATCTCATCCACAGTTTTCCAGCTTTTCCAGGACCTGTGGGATTCCACCTCTATATTTGCACTTTACAGGAGGAAGGTTCTCAACAATGCAATCCTGGAATGTGCTGCAGCCCCTTTTATCATTGTTTTCATAAAATGCACAGAAAGCAGCTTGAATCTGACAATCAGCTCAAACCTAACAAACCTGCCCCCCCAGGCAGATTATTACCTGTCCTGTTGGTACTTCACAGCCAGTTTTTTGCAGGAACAAAGCGGCCAGCAAAAAGTAAACCTGCGGGATGTTTATGTGGTTTCCCAAGAGCCTTTGCAATAAATCGAATCCCGGAGATGCAGAGTTTGTGCGTTCAAATGACCAGGAACGCATCTTCAAATTGTCTGTTAAGAAAATGAAAAAAATAGTGCAATTACAACATCTGGGAACTCCGTCTCACCTGGTTAACCTGGAAAACCTTCACCCTAAATCATTCTGCAGTTTTACTCCCTCTTACCCCCCCCAGAATGACATCATTTAGTGTAATAACAGGAAATAAAAGTATAGGCATAACTATTAAGTAAACAAAAAACAAAAAGGTCATTGTAAAATCTCATATTCGTTCTTGATTTGCTCGACTCCAGGTGCTGTGTTTTGTCATTCCTGCTTTAACAGGAATAAATAAGCAAAGCAGCTGTGTGTTGTGTGTTGTATGGCAGATGGAATCCACCCGTACCTATTGGGATCCTGCACTCTCCCATCATGGATTCAGCCAGGGCTCCAGGAGCTTCGCCATCTCTGAACTTCATTAAAATGTTCTGGTTGGACAGGAACCCCGTGAGTAGCCGTAGTCCCAGCAGGACTGATGTTGAATGAATTTTGCCTTGTACGAAGAGCAGAAACCAGTCAGGTCCCAACGCGGTAAAGATTTCCTCTTGATTCCTGGGGGAAAAAAAGTAAAGGAATGTAACAGGGCAGCTCAGAATGCTAATGACTGACATGGTTCTTCAAGGTCAGGACATTCACAGCTACCACTGCAGGTGCACGAGCTGCTGTATGTGTGGTACAACAAAGAAACACAAGCAGCTGAGACCTCATTGTCTACACAGATTACAAAATAATACAAAGAAAAAAAATGTTTTAGGATCGAGCAATACAGATTGTGCACCTTACTTTTACCACTGGAAATGTGTTCCAGTTTATGTGAAGACAACTATTAGGGATATTAACACCAGTTCCACATACTGTATAATTGCTGACGTACGGGATACTGGGTGAAAATCGTAAGCGTTAATTCTAACGCTGTGCCGTATGACCTCTAAATTAAAAAATGCAAGCACAGAATACAACCGTCTTGTGGCTGTCTTTCCTCTCTGTGACACTCACTTCGAAGACAGAGCACTGTCTGAGCAGATTAAATCAAACAGCAGCTCCAGCAACTGGTTTCTGATCCATATTGTCCTTGCAGGTGTTTGGCCCAGGGCTACAAAAGCAGAAGTGAAAGAAACTGCTCATATCACAGCGTGCTGGTTGAGTGGTTTGGATTTCAGCTCAAGACAATTCAGTCCTTGAGAAAATAAGGAGAGAAATTCTGCAGTTTTTGGTGTACTTCTATCTCAGAAGATGTTTGAAAATGGGACGTTAGAACAATTACGTTCAGAAAAAAGTAATCAATTATTACGGGCAAAAGGTAATGGGAGATCTTCATTATGAAATTAAAAGCAACATACAAAGTCCCAGTTTTGATAGTTACTGTAGCATCGATCACACAATGCTCAACAGGACCGCAGAACTAGTCTGGCCCAAAGAGAGCATAATTCAGTGGCGATTCTAATGCTGTCTAGATAAGAAGATTGCAGTCCCAAACCACACAACTACTTAAACTTTAATATCATTACCTTGTGGTGATACATCAAAAACGAAATCAGAAAAAATGACATTCTCATTTAAGGTGGGTGGCAGCAACGTGTGAACCAGGAACAATCCAAGTCTAGATGAAAACCATAAGCATGCAAATATGAAGACAAGACAGAAATCAAATCTTTAATCAATACAATGCAATAAATATGCGAATACTCTGACATTGTGATCAATATGAATGAGATTCCATATAAGCCTTATGATAATCCTAGATTTAACTTTAATTCTCTATATATAAATTCTATATAACGCTAAAACCTTCTTCAACCCTCAATACTAAAACCTAAACCTAATCCCTAACCTTAAATCCAAATCCTTATCCCAATTCCTCAAATCCCAACACTAATCTTAAACTCATGTTTCTGGAGAGCCACAGTTCACCAGTTTTTTTAACACAATGTACTGTATAATCCTCAGTGAGTAAAGATCTGGAAACTGTGGTAATTAAGAGAACAAGACAGGACAGGATCTCTCGGCAGAGATTTTTAAGTATGTGCACTGCATCCATGACTATGAGCACAAGGTTAATCTGGTAGGAAAGTGAAATGATTTATGTGTCAGCTTCTATGCCCACCACTACATGAATATCTAATAACCAACAAGTGACCTAGGATCCCCACTGAATACCTCACTAGAAATATGTCCTCTTGACAATTTAAGTTTCAAGTAGAAAACGTTAATCAAAACCAAGGCAGGGGGCCCTGTCATACCTGCATACATCCTTGATGTGAAAGTACCCTTTGAGCAGTCCTTTCATGATGGTACAGATAATGGCTACTTTTTCACATGTGACAGAAGGGTCATTCAGAAGGAAAAGAAGCTTTCTCATCATGTTTAACCGATGCATGACTTCAGCATTCCGAGGGTCGCCGCTGAAAGGGATAAGAACATCATCCTGGAGGACTGAGGAGGAAACAGCAAGATTTTCTGAATCTATAATCAACCGTGTGACCCAGTCAGCATTAGCCCTGGGTGTTTGTAATCGTTTGTCCACTTTGCCTGTCATGCCCACTGTGCTGTGCCCAATTGCAGGTTCACTTGTGTTTTCACACACGTTTATCACACAGCACCCTTCTGGTTTCCATCATACACTACCACCACAGACCGCATTGCTGATTATTTGAAACAATACACAATCTACGGTATTGTCATTTTTATTCCAGCGTGCGTTTGCCATTATTTTTCCCCTCTCCAGTATTCCCTTGGGGTTAAAAAGCTACTTAAGCACAAGCTTCATAGTGCAGCATCTACAGTACCTCATCTGTCAGGCCCTCCCTGAGAACATATACTGTAGTATTGATTCGTCTGACGGTTCACTTTAGAAGTCTAGACACAAGTCCTTTGATTCACAACTTTCTCAGCTGTTTATGTTGCTTCCTCCTTTTTAGTAAGTTTTTCCTGAGAAACTCTCTCTCTCCAGAATCCAGTTTAAAGTTGAGCAGAAAAAAAGATTTGGAAGCATGCGAGTTAGTGATGAGGAGGCAAAATCTATCATGAGTTCATGGATAAGAACAAAGAATACCTTGACGATTTCAGAATATCCACAAAGTGTTTTAAAACAGCCAAGTCAAGATTTTCTGGAGCCTTCTGCCAGACCTTTAAAATGAGTTAAACACAAATAAATCATTGTTTTGTGATCCACAAATTCAGTTACTGTAGTGAACAGTGGAAGCTAAAGATAAATACATGTATTTTTATTTCTGAACAATTTAAAGCTTCATTAAAAATACTGAACAGCATCTTACACTAGGCTAACACTGTGTATCATAAATGCATACGTTTCTTAATTCTGTGGTACTGTAAATCTTCTTTTCCCATTTCACCAGTGATGTGGAACATTCTTTAAGAAAATGTTATACTCACTATCTGTTTTTTCTGGTGAATTCCCAAAATTAATTTCTTAATTTTTCACATTTTAACTAAAGTGACTGAGAGCTCAAGAAGATAAATGCACAACATGTGAACAATGATCTAAATCCAGTTTTGAATCCTAATGCTACACTCAATTTAGTATAAATAAAAAACAAGTAGAATTCAGATAGCACTTGAAGCAAGAATCAGACATTTAAACTGATTCTGTCAATATAAATTGTTTCAAGTGGGCTATAAATGCACACCTTCACTCAAAAGAGCTGTGTTTAGAAGACGATGTACTGTACCTCAAAATCACAGAGGATCCCCTCAAAGGCACAGAGGTTCTGCACTGACACTGAGCCGCAGCCCAGCTCCATGGTTCCCACTATGGACAGGACCAGCTGGAAAACCCTGCGGCTTATCAGACGACACTTCATCTTCAGCAGGAACGCCAGCAGCTGGGAAGATGGAGCATACAGTTGGAGCATGTTCACTTCATGTGTGAATTTCAACACAAATTTCAGGATACAAAAAAAAGTCATCTTTGTTATTGATCAGGAAGTGTCCTGGGATTCAGTGAGACCACTTTTCACTAACACCCAAAGTAACACTAACCTTTACAACCATCCTAACCCTAACTCTATCCCTAACCCTAACACACCCCTTCTAACCCTAACCCTAACTTCCATCCTAATCATAAGCGCAACCCTAACCCAACCAGCCCGAACCCTAACCCAAACATCCATCCTAACCCAAACTCTATTCCTAGCCCTAACACACCCATTCTAACCCTAACCCTATCCTTACCACTAACCCACACTCTATCCCTACCCTAACAGCCATTCTCACTCTATCCCTACCACTAAGCTAAACCCTATCCCTAATCCTTACAGCCAAACGGAGAAAAGCAGTGAAATTCATCATGACTGTTGCATTGTTTGCACTACCTGTGTGCCAGGTCCACAGTGCTTTTTTCATATTTGTTACATTTTCCACAACTGTAGCCTTTGATGGCCAGTCAAACCGTATGTAACTTAACTAGACCTCCTCGCGATGGAGACCTCCTGGCCATCATTTTTAATAATTCACCTACTGTGTAGTAGAGAGCAATACAAAATCATTCATTTTTATAATCCGCGGCACAGAGTCATTACCCTGTAGCCCTGTACTCGAATCATTTCCTTCTCGAAGCTGGAGCTGGTGCTCAGGACGGAAAGGAGGACTTTCACAGCTGCGTACATGGAGCTGTCGTCTGACGCCATGGCGACCAGGCTGAGGATCACCGCAGGCCCCCCGATGTACTGGAAGCTGCTGGCTGCACTCTTCGACACAAACGTCCTCACTCCTGCAGACAACAACAACAGGTCATCCGACTCTGTGAATACGAAAGGTCTCCGAGTACAAGAGAGAAAGAGCTATGAGTGACTAAGCAGCTAGATACATATTTGGACAGTGAAGAACTACTTCACTGCCACTGCTACTACTAATAATACTATCCTTACTTCTGGACACCCTCCTCAATGGTGACTTACGAAATAAAAAATTCACATTAAGAGCAAGTGCGAGAAACAATCATTTGTGTACAATAAGGTAAAATGCATATATGAATAAAATGACAATGAGACTAGTGCCACACAAAAAGAACTAAAATAGTGTAGAGACAATACAGGTTATTGGACATTGAATAGTAACGTAATCCTTGCAGGTACACTGAGTTGGTATTCATTGAGTACTGAGTTACTGATGTCTACTGTAGCATGTAAATGTTTAATATCGTAGTTTAAGGTATTCCCAAAGCCATTTCCATCCTATAGCTGTATTTCTGTAATGCTAATATCATTTTCTCTGCTGACCCTACGCTGTAATACAAAATCCGAATACCTTCTTTTTTGTGAGTGTCCTAGTTCATAAAAACAACAAAGAAACACATATTTGACAGGAGAAGCTTCAGTACCGATATCTCCCACCAAAGCCGCGCCGATGGTCCGGGCAGATCCTGAAAGGTGCTGAGCAATATTTTTGGCCAGGTAAACTGGAGTTGAGCTGTCGCGTGACACGAGCCCCATCTTAAATAAACACAGAGGGGCAGACACAGGGAAAACAGGCATGAACTGGCTAGGACTGATAACGAATGCAAGATTTAAGCAAGCCTCTGTAGCGTTTCAGGACATGTGTCAAAAGATGGTTTCAGAGGACTGAATTTTACACAAAAAAAATTAAGGGAGCCGGACAGCGTCTTCCAGACGCAGTTGTGTGCTTTCTGTTTTTTTTCGAATGACAAGGACAAAAAGCGGAAAACCTGCTCGGCGATCAGTCGGCTGTCGACTTCATTGTAAAGGTCCCTGATTTCTGTGACAGCGGTGACGGCGGACACTGCTGGATTGATGCCGAAAGAAATCCGCTCCTCTGCGACAATTCGGAAAGGCGGCAGGTCCGGGTGATCAACCCCTAAAAAATGAACACGGGGGGGTAGTTACTGAGAAGCTACTTACATAATCACACATGATGAGGAAGAATAATCCCAATGCACTTCACACAAGTCCCAAAATTAAGAAAGACTAAGATACAAGTAAAAGGTTTATTCCATGCTGAAAAAAAGAAGAAAGAAAACACAACATTTCGGCTGTGGAGCCTGCTTCAGGTGTGAGGAAGAAGGCACCTGGAGAAGGCTCCACGGCCGAAACGTTGTGTTTTCTTTCTTCTTTTTTTCAGCATGGAATAAACCTTTACTTGTCCCTTTGCAGCCTACGCATGCTGACGCAGCTCCCCACCTGAAAGACAAAGATGTTAACTTCACTCTGGTAAATGCTTTAGGACCGCCCTACTTACGGAACACACCCTCGGGAACGAGGGCCTGAAAGTTGCCCAGGTAGCTCGGCCCCAGTTTGTAAACGACGACCGCGGCCTCGGGCGACACCGCCTCCTCCAGCAGCCACGTGGGGCCGAGCCGCCAGACCAAGGAGGCGGGCCGCGCCCATCGGAGCGGGGTGCCTATGATCCCGCACACGTCCACGGCCGCGGCGGGGTCCATGGCGCCGCTCTGTCCTGGGAACGGCTGGATGTACCGCATCTGCCAGGAGGAGAGGTGGCTCTTTCAGTCTGGAGAGGCGGAGGTCCGTTTCAACAACGGATTGTAAATATTGTCCTACATGTTAAGGATTTGAAAGTAAAATATATTTTCGGATGTGAAAACTGATACAACAAATGGCGAGACTATTTTCAGCATCACCAGCAGTCAATTCTTTTAGGGGTTACAGATAAGTTTTGCTGTGGCTGGCAACTACATACTGTACATGGTGTGCTTGTGATAATAGGTTAATATAGTACGTGTGTGTAATAATGGGTCTATATCATACATGTGTGTGATAGTGGATCTATATAGTATGTGTGTGCCATCATAGGTATACAGTATATACTGTAGTACATGTGTGTGATAACAGGTATATGTAGTATGTGTGTGATAACAGGTTAATATAGTACGCGTGTGTGTGATAATAGGTTACCTTCTCTGCTCCTATTAGTTTGCCATTCAAGTAGGCCATGACTTTGCAGGTTTTTTTCACATCCTTGGCAATGACGACGGTGAGGTGATGCCACTGTCCAGGGATCAGCTGCTTGGAACATCTGAAGCGAACTGAGGCTGGTAAAGAGCTTGAGCCTTGAGCTTCCGGCTCCATCATATCTGAAACACCCACAGAGTGTACCTCAGGCACGCACTGACAGAGACTGCGAAATTGCAGAGTGTGCAGCATGCATGCCTTGAAGGGATGTCACAAGTGGCCCATCTATGTGAATTCATTTCCTGTACAAGTGAGTGATCAGACGAAAAAACAGCTTGTTCACAAGAGCAGCGCAATCTCTCTTTAGTGGTACAGTTGTGTAAAGCCTGGTGTCATGTGTCAGGCATCAGGTTATACAAGGAGGAAGCCAGGAGTGCCAAGGTAATTGTCTCTAAAGCAGTGCTAGGGTGATCGTTAGGGGATGCAAAACAACAAGTGAAAGTCAAACAGGCCTGAGGTCACGCACTGTATAAGAAAAAATAGTTTCACATCCACTACTGAAAGCTATTTCACCTAGGAACTGAAATGGTTCCTCCTCTGTAGAGATCACTAAGCAGCCATCTGTCGCGGAGATGCTGATGGAGAGGCAGACGAAGTGCAGGGTGACTCTGGACATGTGGCGCACGACAGTGAGGAGGCGGAGAGGATGTGTGTCGCACGAGGAGCTGAACTTGCTGATCAGAAACCAGGAGGAGAAAGACAGACCGGCAGATGGAGGAAAGCCCCGGCACTCTGAAATGGAAAAGGAAACAAATACAGCACCACCCTTATTTCGTCAAACCCATCGAAGGCTTTACGAGATATTGATACCTGCACAATGATTCAGAATGGGTCTCTGTGTAATAATATAATAAATGTATGAATGACTCAATCTGTTTTAAGGAACACATGAAATATGAAGAACATCTTCTGAATGCAGATATAAAGCTGTAGTCCATTGGTTCTAGTGGAACAGGTGCACACAGTATATCCTACCAGAGCCAACCCCTCCAGTTGGAATGGCTTCTGCATTCACACCCTTCACTGTGGCCAGCGATGGGAGGAAAAGGCATCTGCAAAAACAACAGGAGTAAGAAATCAGCACCACAGATACACTTATCATAAGCAGCAATAATGCCACTGTTTTTCTAAGACTGAGGCTTGGATTATACAGCAACTCCAGCCCACTTGCCAATATAACACCGGAAACCCAGTTCTGGCAGAGTAGATCAGGAAGTCTCTGGCAAATGATAACCTGTTGTTAAACGATGGGTTTGGTTTGTTAAGCGTATTTGTTGTGGCTGATCAAAGGAGATGAGCACTGTCCTCAGCCCCAGCCTGGACTCCAGCAGGCCTCATGTCACAGAGCAGGGCTGGCTGGCTATCCTTGGCTGTGCTCTCCTGAGGGCCTGCAGAGCTGCCCGGCTCGTCCCACAGGAGTGAAAACAAGCTGCCCAAAACTAGACACAGGTCCAAGAGAAACCGAACACAGGCCACTGGGAAACTGGGCACAACCACCAAGAAAATGGACAATAGGCCACTGGGACACTGGACACAGGCCACTGGGAAACCGGGCACAGCCACTAAGAAACTGGGCACAGACCAGTGAAAAATGGGACATAACCATCAAGCAACTGAAAGCAGACCACTGAGAAACTGGACGCAGGCCACTGGAAAACCGGGCACAGCCACTGAGAAACTGGGCACAGACCAGTGAAAAATGGGACATAACCATCAAGCAACTGAACGCAGACCACTGAGAAAGCGGACACAACCAACAAGAAAATGGGCACAGGCCACTGAGAAACTGGGAACAACCACTGACAAACTAGACACAGTCCACCGACCTTCTTCCCCTCAGCATGCGCTACTCTCTAGAGTCCACAGGGCCGCGCTGCCTTGACTTTTAAGACTATCGTTCCTGTCAGACAGCTGGTCTCTAACACTTCTTGACCACAGAGAGCAAGAGCGAGCCCCCCTCACCCATATCCAGTGCTGCTCATATCGAACTCGACGAAGGATGGCGACGCCGAGACTCGGAGGGGGTGAAGGTTCCGTGGGGAGGTCATGGAGATGAGGCTGACAGTGCGTAGCAGAGGGACCGCCGAGCCCCCTCGCTCACTCAGCAAACTGAAGCTGGGCTTCAGCTTTCTGTGTGGCAAGCCGGCAGTCTGGTCCGTGACCTGTCCTGAGAGCACAAACAAGGAGGCAGCCTTTCACCATCGTTATAGACCGAATTTCACAGACAGAGGTTGGCTATGAATTTCAATTCAATTTTTGCTTTTTGAATGCCATGGCAGCTGCAATCTGTCAGCAGAAGTCTCACTTACATACTGTATGACCCTAATCCTAATGTAGACTTAAATTAATTTGAAATACAGACTGAAAGGAACTAATAATTTCATTGATTAGGCTTGTGAAGATATGGGTTACAGAATGACGAGTCCTGTCAGATTGTCCGGGTTTTCTTACCCTGCGAAGATGAGCTGGAAGATCGTGAATCAGCCCGCTGTGCAGACGGGGAAGGACTTCCTTCTCCACACTGCAAGGGGTCTCCCAGGCGCAGAAACGACCTGAACAAGAAAACAAATGTCAACCTAGCAAAGATCCAGGACAGATTCAAGAGATTTCATTAAAATGACCTGGTGAGAGAAAACAAATTGTGCACATCCTTTACCGCCATACCATAACCGCAACAACTAAGTGGGAAGGATACAGAGATCATCACAAAACCTTGAGGCTTTTTTAAAATTATGTTTTTGTTCTTTTTTTTGCCCTGTACTGCTGTGTGGTTCAGAGGGAGAGAAATCTGAGGTACAGATTTGATGACAGTGTGCTGGGTTTCTAGGTAGAATGAGCCAAGAAGCAGCTGCAAGGGTGGAAACAAGATGGAGGAGATGTGCACAGCAATGCATGTTGGGAAGGTGGGCTTGTCACCCAGGTTTATATTTAACTGGGTGTGGTAGAGACGTCCTTTATCTTCTGCACATTTTGTTTTATTGTACTAGAACTTCCACACTTTATATACAATAGAATAGAACAGAGTATATACAAAAGAACTAAAGAAATGTACCCTATAATGCAAGCTTGCACTCACCTCAAACACTTGTGATCAATAGCCTGTGAAGCCAGCTTCTCAAAGATCCTGATGACTGGCAGGTGTAGGGGGTCGTCTGTACTGTCCAGAATGGCCTGACAGTCTGTCAGGAGCGTGTGCAGAAGCCCAGACTCACACATGATCTGTCGATTTCTCTCGGGCTTCACTAGTGTCTGAACGTGATCGGCTAAAGCACACTGGAGTTCTTTTGACAGCTGGAAATTAAAGAGAAGTGCCTTTAGGTCTTCTCAAACATTGCTGACAGGAAGATTACAGAGGAAGCAAATTAATGTAATAGGCTTTGACATTTATTACAATTATTTCATCTTCTACAACTTTTACATCATTTCAGAATCCTGATTATTGTGACTGTGCGCACTAGCAACATAAAGAGATAAAATAAAGGAACACACAAAGAGCTAAGAACACATGGGAGTATTGCTGCTAACCTACAGCACTTTTGTAGCTAAAAGCTCTGGTGTATATGACCACATATTTAATATAATAATTATGGCACTATTAATTAACTATATTTACTCCATTTGGTTAAATATCCTCTTTGTAAAAGGGCAAAGATACATTATGGTATATGCTTTACAAATTCCTAGAAAAAGTAAGCATTCACTTCCTATGAAAGAGTGTAAAAACATACCTGTACATCTTCCACACTAAATATTTTTGGAAGAAGGGTCATCATAACACGGACTGCTCCAGGATGCACAATTCTCTGATTCCAAGCGAACCTAGCAGAAACAAACAGAGCTTGTACATGGAACACACCAACATGGCTCTCCAGCTGTATCCCAGCTCGTACCCGCAACACACCGGCATGGCTCTTCGATTGTCTCTGAGCTCGTACCTGCGACACACCGGCATGGCTCTCCAGCTGTATCTCAGCTCGTACCCGCGACACACCGGCATGGCTCTCCAGCTGTATCTCAGCTCGTACCCGAGACACACCGGCATGGCTCTCCAGCTGTATCTCAGCTCGTACCCGCAACACACCGGCATGGCTCTCCAGCTGTATCTCAGCTCGTACCCGAGACACACCGGCATGGCTCTCCAGCTGTATCTCAGCTCGTACCCGCGACACACCGGCATGGCTCTCCAGCTGTATCCCAGCTCGTACCCACGACACACCGGCATGGCTCTCCAGCTGTATCCCAGCTCGTACCCGAGACACACCGGCATGGCTCTCCAGCTGTATCCCAGCTCGTACCCACGACACACCGGCATGGCTCTCCAGCTGTATCCCAGCTCGTACCCGAGACACACCGGCATGGCTCTCCAGCTGTATCCCAGCTCGTACCCGAGACACACCGGCATGGCTCTCCAGCTGTATCCCAGCTCGTACCCACGACACACCGGCATGGCTCTCCAGCTGTATCCCAGCTCGTACCCGCGACACACCGGCATGGCTCTCCAGCTGTATCCCAGCTCGTACCCACGACACACCGGCATGGCTCTCCAGCTGTATCCCAGCTCGTACCCGCGACACACCGGCATGGCTCTTCGATTGTCTCCGAGCTCGTACCCGCGACACACCGGCATGGCTCTCCAGCTGTATCCCAGCTCGTACCCGAGACACACCGGCATGGCTCCCCGGCTGTCTCTGAGCTCGTACCCGAGACACACCGGCATGGCTCCCCGGCTGTCTCTGAGCTCGTACCCGGGACACACCGGCATGGCTCCCCGGCTGTCTCCGAGCTCGTACCCGGGACACACAGTTTCATCAGTTTTAGATTGGCATCTAACTGTGTGATTACTTCCCCGTGTGTTTTCTGGTGCAACAGTGTGAACTTTGTGAACCCAGAGAGTTTGTTTAACTGGAATGACAGATGGCGGGTTTAGAGGAAGGAAGGCAGCAGGTTACCTGTTATCAAATTCCCCAGCTACAGAAGACACGCTGTGGGCAGCCCGTCGACCCGTCCCCAGCAGATCCGGGTCCTCGGGGGCGTCGGGCTGCCCTGCACTGCTCGGATGTCCGCAGTTCTCCACAGTGTCCTCCGGGGCGCTGGGGAGCTCCATGGACAGGAAGGAGCCTCGGGCCACCTGATCAAGACAGTCCAGGAGCTTCACGCAGTCGCGCAAGCACAGCGGCAGCTGATCCCTGGAGCTCCCGGCCGCCTCCACGAACTCCCGAAATGCCCTCCAACTCGTTAGGCGGACGTCGGCGCCCCCCGACCCTCCGTCCTGGAAGCAGCCGAGCAGCAGCAGGGCCTCCGCCAGCCTCCCCCAGTAGCCCTCGGCCTGGAAGAGGTGGCTGCTGGCCGGGTCCAGGTGGATGGCCACAGCCACGGCGCGCAGGGTCAGGAGGAGCAGGCCCAGCAGGCTGTCATGATCCAGGGCGGCCCAAGCTCTGGGGGGCTCACGGCGCAGCGCTCCCTCCATGTCCAGGACGACAGACAGCAGCCCGACGAAGCCGCCCGCCGCCCTGAGGGCCGCCCAACACGTCCGGGTCTCCAGCGCCTTCAGCAGGGACTGCGAGCGGGAAAGAAACGTCAACTGCTTGGCTTCGCACACAGAAACTAGAGCGCCTCAGTCCGTGTGGCTGTGTGCCGTGTGCCGTGTGTGGGGGGCTATTTGTGGAAACAGTGCAGTGTGTTTCCCCCCCCAGCCTCGAGTATGCTCTCTCTGTAAACCTTCAAAAGCCTGGGGGGCTGAAATAAAGAAGGAAGCTGCAGAGCATTTCCACCGAATAGTGGTGGCAAAAAATTAACCAACCCAAGACCCCCTTCCCTTGGATGTGCTTAAATTGCTATTATTCTCTAAATATGTAAGACACAGTATATAACTAAAGGTCAAAGCTGTATTAATAGGTGGCAGGACTAATGCTTCGGTCTCCACAGCTTCAAGAGCCCCCTTCACAATCCAGGCCTTCCCGGCGTAACTCCCCATCAGTACCTTCCTCAGACCACAGCAGAGGGCCGCACTCTCCACGTTCCTCTTTAATGAGCTCGATCTTTGCCATTAAAATCAAATTCTGGTGATTTTCGAGTCATTTTAAACAAGCAGGTTCTGCAGTACATAAAAATAAATATATTTCTTGGGGAAATGGATTGTGAAGAGCCGGGAGAATTAAATTAGCGTTATTCAATTTAGCATGATGATATATCAAATGGGTAAATGTGTCATAAAGGGAAATACAATTTAATCAGCGCCAATAGAAGTAATCAGAATGGCTTTGACACATTTCGGTAAAGGTCACAGGAAATCTGATTGCCACTGGCTCAAACCCAGTTACAGTTTAATCGCCTGTGAGTTAGTATTCCTCTGACTTGAATCTATAAAAACTGATGTGTACTGTAAGTCAGTAATTTGGTTAGACCTAATTGAATTTATTTCACATTCCATGATCTGATATTGCTCATAATTTTTGGTGTGTCACACTGCAAGACTGCCGGTGTAATCAAATTGAAGCTGAGTTAACAGCTAAATATATATTAGCAAATCAATCTGAATTTGCCCGTAATGCAATCAGGCTCCCTTAGGCTAAGATAATAAATTCACTTGCTTATTATGTTTTAAATGTGTTACAATTTGTCAAAATTAGACATAAAAACTGAATTTGCACATCATTTTGGACCTTGCACACTGAATTGGTTAGTGGAGATGTTTTCAATTCATAGCAGTAACTGTTGCTTTTATGATAGCATTTCAATTTACGATAGCAGATCAAAATGTACAAAGAGCAGAGCTGTGTTAGTGCACGTACTTAGTTATTAAGCTATTTTTAGGGGCAAAGTAAGATGCTTTCATCTCCTATATGGAAATCAGTTGATAAACTACATGAACGTGAATCTTCTTTGTTTGTTTTTCCATTTGAACAACATAGGTTTACTATTATTCAGACAGTCACTGCAGAAGATAATGGCATTTGGTCTTTTGCAGGGCAATACTATTGGATAAACTACCAACTTCAGCCAACGTGATAGAGATCCTTGATTACAGGAAAAAAGACCTGTCAAATCAAGGCTTCAGCCAACCTCCAACAGCACAGCGCCCCCGAAAAGCCTCACTCAGGGAAGAGGAAGACAGAGCAGTTCCTGCAGCCTGAGACGCATGAGGCTGTTTTACTGAAGTGAAAATATTTAACCACACAGACATTATTTCCAAATCAGGCTCAGGCAATCAACATATTTTAAGTGAAAAACCAATGCCAATACTTCAATAATCATGTATGTTATTTACATTCAAACTGTTTACCTTACTTGTTTACTTGTACATTGTCTGCTGTTTCTTTGTATATTGTCTTGATGCACTGTCTGCACTTGTTTTAACAATCGAGAGACTTTCTGTAAGTAAGAATTCCATTGTACCAGTACATGTACCGGTTACATATGGCAATAAAGTTCAAGTTCAAGTTCAAGTTATATAACTGCTCTAGATAAGGACAAAAGCAGCGCTTTGTATGACAGATTTTGTTTTCAGCACAAGACAAAAGCCCTGTCCTACACCTCTGGGCAGTGCGGCAGCGATTGCAATGACAAAAACCCTATTATAAAAAGTTTAACCTTTGAAAGACATTGTAACTAGTTCACTTAGTACCACACAACCAGATGCATCGAGACTTCATCTTAAAATGTATCTCATGCTGTTTTGCGACATACTTCTCAATGATTTCTTAAAACTAAGCACACATTTGAATTCATTCCAATATCAGAGAGCATGACCTAGGTCTGGCCAGAAGATATTGTGCAATTAGACTTCATGGAGAAAAAGATGTTTTGAAAGATTTTGTAGGCTGTACAAGAGAACAGAGGTGATGGGCACCTGCAGAAGGTCGTGTTTCAGCAGGATCTCTCCCTCCGTGGATGAGCACAGCTTTCCGATTACCGTGCTCATATACTCCTCTGGGTTTATAGCTGACAGCTGTTCCATAATGCACAGCGCAGAGCTCCGGAACTGCTGATCATCAAGAAATATCTTAATATATGGAACCATCCCAGTGTCTCTTAAGAACACTAAAAGAAGTAAAATATGGACAACAAGAAAAATAAATATGATTATGCAAAATCTATTTTTATACTTTAAATTACATATTTGCACTTAAATAGTACTGTCAAATATTGACATGCATAAAGCATATCATAAGTTTTATTTCTGCAAGTAAATCATACATTGAAATACTACAATAATAATAATAATACTACAGTGATCAATTTTTTTGTCTACAGTCTGTTTAAGCAATCCAATTTTCCCAGGACTTCATTGCAGAAATGAAATTGTGAACACACACCAGTTGGTGTGATAAATACACGTACATCACATAGTATAAGATAATGCTATCATCCTTACCAGTGTTTTTCACAGATTGTAATGTCAGTGCAGCTACTACTTTCAGCATATTAGAGGTTAGGTTCTTCTGAATGTCCTCTTCATGCAAGAGTTCCTTGGTCCCTTTGGTAAAAAACAGATCAGTTTTAATACTTTAGCCAAGAATGTGCTGAAACATTGGTCTGTGCAGAAGAAAAGCTAATACAAATAAACTGCAGAATGGAGCAATTAATTAACTACAAATCAGTAACTGTTTATGGAAGAACAAAGAAACCAGTGAGACACAGTTCAATCCTATCTGTCGTACCTGCTTTCCTCAGAATCTTAGCTTGTTTCCGCAGTTGACCCAGGAGAAATTCCAGCAGCCCTGAGTCACTGAAGACGTCACTGAACAGCCCATTGTACATCACCAACTTGTAAAAGCACTCCAACACGGCTGTATTAAACCCAGGAGAGAGGTTTTGTCGAAAGATACAGTTGATTTTATTCAGCGTCTCATGAGGAATGTAGGACAAGTGAAAAACTACAAGTTCCACTAGCTCAAAAAACAGGGGGTGAACCTGTTGAGGTTTCAAACAAATGCATTCAGCAAGCTGTGAGAGAGACTGCAGAGTCCACTCCAGAAGAAAGAAATTTGCCTTCTCCCAAGTCCAGATCTTTTTAATGGTATGCAGAATTTGGGTGCAGATGTATGGGTTTTTGGATTGGAGAAAAGCCGACTGCAGAACCCTGAAAGCTGGGAGATTTTTCACAGAGGAAGAGGAACCTTGAAAACATAAAAGAACAAATTCAGCTTTGCAGCCAAAATACTTTATTTTAATACTTAATACTTAACTTAAATATTTACAGCACTCTGTGTGGACACATCATTTACAGATTGGTAGCCTAAGGCCACAATGTAAAGGCAAGAGTAGACAGGTTTATTAATAACACGTGCTGCAGCTTCAGTAAGTGCTTCAGCAGAATAAACTACAGTATGTAGGCACCAGCATGACAAGTAAAGTATATCCTTGGATTTAACAGACAAAATCTGCTAAAGGGAATTTTGTCTGTAAAATCAGAAATACTTGTCTTTTTGTGTGTAATAACTGGGGAAGTGCACAAATAATTAAACAAGGTAAACATAAATACTACATAGGTATAAAATGTAGGAATATCACCGATGTCATATAAGGGTAGGTAGGTCAATGGCTTATGTTGGGTGTTGTTTGTGTTTCCTATGCTTTAGTGAAGTTTATACAGTATATTTACAACACATAAAGTAAAGAGATGGTTTACTTAAAATACAAAAAAAAAGACACAGGAACAATGTTCATTAAAATTGATTGCAACTGTTAAAAAATAAGTCAAAAGATTCAGAAAGTACAAATAGCATATATTTGTCATGTAATAGTGTGTTTTTGGCTGAAAAAAAACACCATTTGTGATGTAATGGACACGCACCAATAAAAGACACCTCTTTCCCTCTATTAAACCATTAAACCAAGGGTTGATGATTCCTTGCATATGGGTTCCATGAAAGACTGAATAGATACAGGTATCAGGATTGCCTTTAGCAGGGGAAACCAAACTCATCAGGGCAGCACAAGCAGTAGTGTGTGCAGTGTAATTGTACAAAGGGTAATACACTCAAAACATATCACATAGCAAAGTGACAGGAAGAGGTCAGTGGAGAGCCAAGAAAATAGGACAAATTAACCGATCGAAATACACAGGCCTCACATTGCCAGGCTTTGGCAAGACGGTAAGTACTTCAGCTCTAAAAGCTGCACCTACAGTATTATCACTGCACGAGCTGGAAGAATCACATTACAGAATGAAAAGCCATCGCATCATATTCTCACAATCAATGTGCCTGCCTGCACAGGCAATTTACTGTAGCAATATAACAGTTGAGACTGAGATTTTGTTGCAACAAAGGAAATATATGCATACAAGGCAAGCAGCATGATTTAATTTCAGTGCTGATTAAAATCACATTATAGCAAAATGAAATAAACACCTCGTGCTTCACCTTCTCTTGTCATAGGCACCTATAAATGATAAATGGCTATTTTGTGCAGAGCCATAATAAGCAAGTATAGTACTTCTTAATCTTATTAGACTAGGAAATGATACTTCATCACCCTGGGCCCCACTGCCTTTTGGGAGGCATGCCATTCTTTTGGAGCAGGATTCGTGCCGTTTGCTTGCTTACCGGTGCTGAGAGGCGGATCAAACGAGAATCCCGGAGGCTGAGGATTGCTCACACAAACAGCGACTTTTAATTCAGCTTTGCCACAGATGGTAAGCGAGGCTATGAAGTCCATCAGGTCCTCAATAGGTTTTCCATTCTTGTCGTTCAATCCCTCATCACAACTGCAACCACGCAAAGACATCAGTGCGTCAACATTGTTGTGTGGCGCAACATGAAATATCAGCTGCTTAAATCTGAATTTATTTAAAGTTTATCTTGTAAGGGAGATTTTCTCTCTACGCTATTGTACTTTACACCGCAGAAATAAAAAACCAATCTAGAAGGCCTATTCTTCACAGGACAGGCCTTGTAATTTGAGGACTGATATGAAGCCAAATCATTGTCAAGCTTATAGTCCTGGTTTTAAGGGGAACCAGTGATTCAGGACATCAGTGATATCTGAAACCTCATAGCATGCCGGAACTCATGTGCCATTACCCACTGTGAGCCCTGCAAGACTGTGTGAGATCAACACTCTTCACAGACATCAGGAGAGAGCTCAATCTCTCCCCACAGCTGAGTGCCACCACTGGCGGCCCATTTCAGATCATGTGCTGTCCACAGATAGTGACTGAAGACTGCCAGCACTGCTCATCATTAACAGGGTAAAGCTACACGGCTCTACAGCTCAAGCCATACTGCTGATGCTTGCTCCAGTAACCTGACTGCGTAGATACAAGCACAGGCACTTTTCTGGTGGGTACTTCACAAGTTCATATTTACATTGCTGCTTCTTGCCTGTTCTGCACAGATCTTCTTGGGAATGTTGCAAGGTCACAGGCAGTTCTGCATCGCACGAACATGACAGCACTTTGTTGAGAGTATTTCGAGACCACCCTGCCTCCATCACAACTAATGTGCTGTATTTAGCAGAAAATATTATTTCCTTTCTAACAGTCTCATTCTTTATTTTCATCGAGATTGTAACTCTTGCAGCCGGTATTGCCCTTTACTGTCTTAGAACCGATTGCACTTTTCCAGCCACCCAAGAGCCGCTCCAGTTTGCAAACTAACAGGTTAGAGGATGATGCCATCTCTCTGGCCCTGCACTTGAACTTGAACACCTGGACAGACGGGACACCTGTGTCAGGATGCTCTTTTCTGATTACAGCTCAGCCTTCAGTACAATTGTTTCCTCTGAGCTGGTCTTGAAACTCAAAGCCTATGTCATAATACAGACTGATAACCACCCCAAAATCAAACTGTTCTCACCTCTAAGGTTTGGCAGTGGTACCGAAGCACCAAAACACAGACCTCCAGGTCCAGGAACAGTTTTTATCCCTAAACGGTATGTATCTAAAACAGCATATACTGTAGCTAACTGCAAACTGACTGACTACTAGCCACCACCAGTGACTGTTGAATTCTACATTTATGTACTGCATAATGCACAGTTTTTGTTTACTACTGTATATTGTAAAATTCTGTATCTTGTTTTGCATTGTGTACTGGAAGGAACTGTCTTTGCACTGTTCTGTTACCGCTTTTATTTTTTACTGTCTTCACCTGTCCCTACACTGAGAGAACAAGCGTAATTAAGAATTCCAATGTACTTGTTACAAATGGAAAATAAACTTTAAACTTGAATTCTTGCTTTTCTCGATTCGCAGATATTGCACTGACATCCAGAGATATCACAGGAATTACAGATTTGCACGCCATACAGGACCCTAAACATTTCCTGAAATGTTTCGACCTCAATACGTCTGGGGACATGAATGAATATGTACTTGCCGGGACAGTATTGTCTCCAGAATCCTGTAGCCCTCGTTATTCTCAAAGTCCTCCAGGAGTGCTGGGCTGAGGGAGTAAGAGTCCCTGATGAAGCTGAACACACCGACAGCCACCTCTGCCAGGACAAGAGCTGGCACCTGGTCCAACATCTTCTGCAGGTTCTGAATGCAGATCTTCACACAGTCCTTTGCTAAAGGAGAGTCCATGAGGGAATCGAAGAGCAAGAGCAAGTCAAAAACTGTCTGGAAGTGTTATTCATTTTTAAGGCTATTTATTTTTACTAATGCCATCACCAGAGATACTGTAACAATGCAAATAGAGGCCAGCCCTTTCCCCCCTTTTTTACTACTATATGCAAGATGACAAGGATGTTGCATGGTTCACTGTCTATGAGGTAACACCTCCCTGTCCTCATTGGGAAACCCAGACACTCAGTCCTGGCATATGCTAAATACCTGGCTGTTCAAAAGACTTTAAGCAAGGCAGGAGCTGTGACCACTGAATAATCAATGTCATGTGAATTACAATGAATCGATGGATAATTCACATAAAGAGAATGAAGTCTTGCGCGAATGCTTGGAACACAAGCCTCCTGCGATAGCCCAGGGTTCCTCTGGTGTGTGGCCATGGACTATTCATTCTGAAGGGGATTAATCACTATTACTGGGCTGAATGTGACACAAGCACTGTTGTCAGTACCAGTAATTGTGGTGGATGGGCAGCTTTATTGGGTTTTTACTGATAAAAATGCATCCGAAAAAATATCTTGAATATAGACATAAAGAATGTATGATAAATGTACTGTATTTGCCTAGTAATGGAAAGAATCTACACAAATAAGAACAAAGCATTTGTGATATTGGACATATGAATTCATATTGAAATCAGCTCCATGATAAGGGCAACTGTGGCATCATCCACCCATCCTCTCTTTCATCCATTCATCTGTCAATCCACTCTTCCATCCCTCTATCCATTCCTGATCAGAAGCTAGGGATCACAACTAGGAGCCCTTTCACAGCACGGGGTGCAAGTAAGAACGACACCCTGAATGGGACGCCAGTATTGACCTTTAATATTGAACAACTGCACAGTCTATCTGAAATAACAGCACTCGCTATCTGATTATGTTAAAAAATTTGTGTTTCTTAAAGCATACCTCTTGTATGCTCTCAAACACTCATACTTCCCAGAATATAGCGTCAGCGAACCGGGCGCCGATACCGTACATGTCTGCAGTAGGGGTTAGCGGAAAGCTGTGTTCACCTCTCAGAGCTGCGGCCGTGTTCGGAGAGCCAGCCCCCGACAGGACTCTCAGCACCAGAGACGCCTGGCGTCTCCAGGAAGGGCTGCACTGGTCCCACAGGGACGTCAGGGCTATAATTAGGCAGTGCAGCTCACAGCTCTCCACCACTTCCTCCACACATGGCTTGTGCCCACACAGCGACGAGGTTATCTGAAAGATCAGACAGCGAGGATGTCTTCTACCACTCCTAAAACTACATACCTGTACAGTTATTGACCTGTTTTTTTTCCTCAGAGTGAATCTTTACCAAAAGAGGAAAAAAATGAAGATTGTAGTATACAGTAATTAGTATACATTAGTATACATACTGATCTCCCATTCGTTTTGATCTAAAACATATCATTGTGTTCATGGACCTCTGACATCTAATTGAAAACAGCAGGGAAACTACAACTTTAACACATACCACTGTCTGTTGTGGTACTGTTGGTGCCTGTCCAGCCTAATTAACTATAATTAGTACAAAACAAAGCTTACTAGCTCTTCCAGGATATGTCATGGATTATTCACTGTGCAGAGGCCACTGAATGCCACGCAAACCACTCACACTAGTCACTGAGGTTTTAATGCATTAATACGGAATTAATTTAATTCAAATTGATTAATTGAAATGAAACAAATGCACTGATTACCTGAATGAACACTTCCTGGAAAGAAGAGTGGGCCACTTCTTCGCCAGGCAAGGACACAAACAGATACAAGCATTTGATAAGAGCAGATGGTAGCCCGCTGTGGATGATGGCTGCAAGGGTCTCCTACAAAACAATTCACACAGGCAAGAGACTGTCATGTTGAATAGAGTACAAGTGCTTTTTGTTGGAAACCTGCTAATAGCAGGGAACATTATAGGAGAATTTGCCAATAAAAAGAGTATGTGTGCATACTCTGACCCCTAAACACACTGCAATACCTATCAAAGCAAAACAGCAGTCCTGACAACTTCCTACAGGAATAAATTAGAAAGAGTGGTGTTACCACCTTGAAGCGTAATCTTGTCAGATCTTAGCAGCTTAGCAACACTGATCAGTCCTGACACCGATCTGAGGGATCTAGGTTGCTGCTGTAAGGGGTGGTGGTGGACCAGCATGTCCCTGCAGACCAGTATTTACAAACCACTGTCCCAGTATGGTGACAGGAGGCACTGTGCTTTAGGCGGGAGCTTCCTTCAGCTCAGATGTTAAACCAAGATCCACACTACTCTGCCAGTTAAGATGCCATGACCGTTTTTGGAGGGGTGTTAACCCCAGAGTCCTGATTGAAAATTCCTCTCTGGACCTACTCAATCTGGCCTCCCTGCATTTCTCTCTTCATTCAGGCAATTTCTCACTTGTCCATAAGATATCTGATCTGCTCAAAATAGGTCTCCTCCTATACAGCATGTAAAGCACTCTGGGATCCTTAATGATGAAAAACAATAAAAATACACATTATTGAATTAATTATTGATGTGTTTCATGGATTTGTAATTAATAACAGGAACATGTCAGTCCAGGGTTGTATATTTAACTCATTAGTTAAATTAGTTATTTCACTAAGTCACTAAGGTTTTATCCACACCTTCAACATGGCCCTACCCATCAGCGAGAACTTTGATTGAATAAATTAATTTTACCAAGACGAACGTATACTGTGGTTAACTCACTGAATCCACACTGCACAAGAAACTGATGGACTTCAGCAAGAGCCACCCTCTGTTGCTTTTCACTTCTTCTTTCCACTGAAAGAATTGTTCCACCGCAAGGCGCGCTTCCTCTGTTTAAAACACACCAACCAGCAGCAGCGTCACAAATACAGCTAAGTGCAGCGAGCTCAGACATATAATATCAACAGGAATGTATTTTTGGTGAGCAAGGCAGGGATCCACCCTTGACCGGACGCTAGCTGATGACAGGGCACACACACAGCGCACAGGAACAGCAACCTAGCCAGCATGTCTGGATGCTGTAGAAGAATCACACATTGAGAGTAAATTCAGGGAAAGCTCAGTGAGAACATGCAAACGTTGCACAGCAGGCACCCCAGGTCCAGATCTCCACAAGGAAAATGGTTTATCAAAGTGAAGCAATCAGGTCTCATACAGCCAAAGAACAGGATGCAAAATGTCAACTGTCCACTTCTACGCCAAGGGTTTTTCTGCCTGACAATTTATACCTGTTGTTTCAAAAAGCTTACAGTTGCATGATGGTGTAGGAATTAGACCTCAAAGGAATATGAGAAAAAACACATATAGGAAAAATGTACGCAAAAACTTTTACATTTCATATTGCAAAATAGCATAACCATAGTTTATCCTGATGGAACTGCGGAAAAACAGACACAATTTCATTACTCAAAACAGAACTCCACTAGTTCCCTACAGAGGAAAGTACCTCAACCCACAGGCACCCTAACATAACAGCGGTAATGAGAAACCCAGCCACATCGGTGCTGGTTGGCTCTTGCTCAGCAGCTGATGTTAGCGGGGCACCACAGCCGAAAAGCGACAAGGTTGTCTTCTCAACAACACCTGACTCTTCACGAACACTTTACAGAAAACATTTCAGGTAATGAGAGAGGCCTCTGGCTCTGGCAAATAATGAGAAACAAAGCTTCTGCAAGAGGCAGCAGAAAAGCGTTACAGGCTGAGGTACAGTAGGTGACAATGGAGGTGTCTAAGACTGTGTGTAACACCTGGCAGTGTAAACATTTCCAGCTTCAAAGCAGGTGAGATGTTTGCTGAGATGTAGGGGGTTCAGATCCTGTGATCAAAGTAATCAGAAAGTTTACTTTGGTTTGCCTTACTTAATTAGTTCCTGGGTAAATGATGAAAGGATGACAAAGTGTCAATCGACAGTCCAGAAACACACCATATAAAATCAGATGAAGACAGAGAGAAAGGAAAAGAAGAAAAAAACAAGGAACCACAAGCGAGAGAGAAAACTGGAGGGAAACTCCAAGCATCTTTCAGACGAGAGAGTTCCTACTTCACGATCATCCAAAAAGACCTGATTGGACCTAAGTACTTGAACCTTGCTAAATCTTGCTAAGCTTGCTATTCTGGGCATTTAGGGAACTTAGATTTCCTGAGTGAAGAATACCTTGGTTAAAAATGGCCATTCCTGCTTGGTAGGTGATTTTTTAGAATAGGGAGATAAGCTCCCACTTACTGTATTTTGTGGCATCTGGATTTGCAGAGGGAGAGATTTAACTACAGGTTGTATTACATTTAATTTAAAAGGCAGCTTCTCTCTTATTTTGGCCTCTGTAGGCATTATTTAACAGTTGAATACTTGGTTTACTGAGGTTTTTCTGGGTGTTCTGTTTCTGGTTTGTTTTCTATGTCTAGTGCTTGTATTTGTCATTGGTGATAAATATTTGTTTTTACCAAGTGTGCCAGAATTACTACTCTTTTCACAAAAGCTGTGTCTCTAACTATACCAACCGCTCTGGTTTATTGTTGGAAAAATCCTTACAAGTTAGGGGTTATGATCAATTGTATTTAATTTACTTATTGACTCAGCCACTTGGTCAATTTCCTGTTACTCACTATTTTCGTAACCCCCAATTTGTAACAATATTCTGGCATTTAAATGCTTTAATTGTTTAGTAACTCCTTGTGTCATATAGGGAGTCAGAATGATGTAGAAAAAGTTAGCAGTTAAATCAACATCACATTAGATTGCTTCTTGCAAGAAAAACAGAAGGTAGATAGGAATGTTGCACAATTCTGAAATAGAACGAGTGCAACATTAAGAGTGGTTTACACAGGTAGGCACAGGTCAAGCAAGAGAAGACAACTTAATTTTAAACTCAGAGTATTGTTCTGTTTTGAGAAACATCCGTCCAGTTTCTAACCATTTCAGCCAATTCAGGGTCACTGAAAAGCCAGAGCTTTCCTGTTACAATAACAGTACAATAACAATGTACCTCAACAGGTATTGTACAGTGTACCTCAAGGCGGGGTATACAGTCAATCACAGTCAATCACAGGGCACACACACAAACACACTCCCGCCAGAGTCAATTTTCCCAGGAGTCAATGAACCTGCCAGTATGTCTTTGGACAGTTTGACTAAACCAGACTAACCAGAGGGAACCCCATGTGAACACGGGCAGAAGTTAGCAATACAATACATACCTGCAGGTCGGTTTGAAACCTTCTCCTGTATATCTGTAACCAACATCTGGGCAACTTTACCAGCAAAGGTCTGTAAGTTCTTTACGTGGTCTTGTAAACAAGAGCTTTCAGCAACCTGCAAGAAAAGAAAGTGAATGTAGTGAAACTGAGCATCTGGAGTCACAGGCATTTGACAACAGGTATAAAAGAGGAAATTCTCTTAATGTCTCTACAGTGGCCATATACTGTTGATTGCATGGGAAGTTATGTCAAATATTTTTTTTATCAAATGTTTTTTGTTATTAAACCTTTTGTGATTAGAAATAAGTCTGCTAGCACATCAGAACACAGAAATCTTGAATTTTCCACTTCTGACCCAAATCTTTAAAGCAAATAGCGATTTTCAATAACACACAGTGAAGTGAGATCATACTTTTTGTGTATTATTATTAAATTTTCTACCCCAATTAAAATAATAATAAATGATGAAAGGAACAGGAACAGAGCTTTTCTCTGATATCGAACACAAATATTCATTCTGCACCCAAAGCAGGTGCATTTTAACATCAGTCCTTTGTGTTCTATGAACGTTTTACAGAGGATATCTGTTACCTCTAGCCCAATAATAAATAATATCACTTTCAGTATATCGCTTGCCATCTTACTTTTTATTATCACTTACTGGATACAATGTACTTTTTACACATTGGTGTTCTGTGTAGTACCTCAATAAAAAGTGGCAGTAGGTCAAGTATCTTAGTCTCCCGTTCCTCCTTTGGAAGCTGAGTGTTTCTTTCCAAGCGTAACAGCTCGTCGCTCAGTCTTGGCTGTGCCATAGCGGAGTCCTGCTCCTGTGCCTCCTGGACACCCTGGTGCTGTTGGGAATCTCCAGGCCTTCTGGGAATCTCCACCTCGGAATCTTCTCCCCGTTCTGAGCTCACTGGCTGCATGACTCGCGCAGGGCTTTCTCTTGACAACACAGAAGTCGAATGTTAGTGGCCTCTCTGAAAGGCCGGTTACCACCTAATCAAGGACACATGACGCCTTTGCATCTAACAACGCAGTCCTTTGCTTCAGCAAAATACCTGCCTTATAAAACAGTATAAGCAGAAATGCCTAGATTTTTTTTGCGCCTCCAACTTTTACGCTAAAATCACCATCGAATACAGTGGCTGCATACTGCGGGTTTAAGTAACAAAAAAAAATCAAAGGTTTTGTCATAAGAAAACCGTCTTCACTTCTCTAACTTCTTCCACCCCTGTATTCATCTACTGCACACTTCAGTATAAGAACACAGGAGAGGTAACAAACATGAGGGGCGCATCTTGCCCGGCTGGCTAACTGGGTTTTACTGGCTAATTGATTCCAGGATCTTATCCTTCCTTCTTCTTCACATGGTACAGTATCTCCCTAGGTGGTTTTCTGCTTTGACAACATGGCTCAGGCGATTGTTCCAGAGACTTCCACAACCCTACAACACACAAACAGTTCTCAAAACCATCTTTCTCTTTCTTCTTGCTGTTTACTATAGCTGGCAGCCTTCTGAGTATCAGCTCTTAGTATCACACCTCAAGCAGATATTCGGCTGTCTAATTGTTTCCTGTGCTAAAGGGGTAGGAGGATAATTCTTTTTCTTTGAGGTCACCTAACCACACACACACTACTGTCGGGGAGACATTTCAACACACTGTAACTGCGAAATGTAATTCATCTTCTTAATGACTCTGGAAACATGTTCATTGGCAACAAACTACTACAGCTCGGCTGCATTGTGTAATGCAGTAATCTTACTATAGGAGTACACTGCATTATATATCGACATAGCAAAGGTTACAAATGAGAGAGCATTAGGAAAGTGAAAACAGGCCACTCATTACATTTCTGTAACTTCCACTATTTGCCTATCATATATTACTCATTTACAGTACATTGGAGCCCGAAGTCACCTTGGATAGAAGATTGAGCCAAATGAATGATGATAACAACATTTGGTTTATTTTAAGAAAACTTTTCCCCCATGCTACGTGGGCAATGCAAAAAAAGACTTTAATTTTTATGAATGGATTTTTAGTTTACCAGATTGCTGGTAATATCTTTTTGCTTTGCTCTCCAGGCTGTATCGAGGCAGGACAAAGGAACCTGGCATCTGGAACTCTCTGGATCCTAATTTCCTAATTGTTACTCACAAGCAGGAGGCATGACATGTACTGTACAGTCACAGCCACTGAAAGCAGAAGACAATGTCAGAAATGCAGAAGCCACGCAGGAGCCATCGCTGTCCAGAACTGAGCCCAGGACACAAGAGCTGACAGACAGCCGCCTGACAGTCCACACCACCCCCCTGCACAGAAAACAGAAATGAAAATCAGCCCACCTGTGTGCTTCATCTTGCTGCTGTCTTGGGCTTGCTGCGATCTGGCCAAGTCTTGCAGAGGACTGTCCTGTTGTTTTAACACCTCAAAACATGTTCACCAACACAAGTGCCGGCCGTGTCTTCATCCAGCAAATACTTGTAATGTGTGGGGGGTGTGAACTTTGTACAATGAATAACTCCTAACTCCGCCACGCTAAATCATGTGCTTCATTTCCTGGGAGGAAAAGCAGAAGTGAAGAGATCAGTTGTTACGCTCAAAGTGTTTTACATTCACTTTTAAAGTGCACACATGCAGCTTGACATTAGACCCTGCCCCCCCAGTTTCTGGTAGAAGAGACTATGAAACAGAACTGATAACCCCAGCTCTCTTATTACTTATTGCTTATCACTCTACAAATGCTATACAGCTACAGTCCCGCCACACAGCTCAGAAGTTGTGGTTGTCAGCTGTTCATGTGCTGGCACATCTATTTCAGTATGCAAAAGCTGCCTGTATAATGAGTGCTCTAGATTAGTTCGGTATGTTAGTTTTAGAGGTTTGCTGCAATGGCAGTGTTTGTGCTCTTCCCTGTGTTGATGTGGGTTTTCTCCAGGTGCTGTGTTTGTCCTGTGTTTGTCCGAAGATATGTTGCTCAGGTTAACTGGCGTCTCTACATTGCCCCTCCTAAGTTTGGGAGAAGGAATGTGTGAGTGTGTGTGAGAGAAAATGTGTGTGTTTTAGAAAGGAATGTGTGGATGAATATGTGAGGGAGAATGTGTGAGTGTGTGTGCAGGAATGTGTGTGTGTGAGACAGATAGTGTGAGTGTCTGAGAGAGAGACTGTGCGTGTTAGAGAGAATGTGTGTATGAGTGAATGAGAGAGATTGTGAGAGTGTGTGAGAGAGAGATTGTGTGTGTGTGAGTGTGTGTGTGAGAGAGAATGTATGAGTGTGTGTGAGCAGGAATGTGTGTGTGAGTACAGTATGTGAGAGAGAGATTGTGTGAGCGTGTGTGAGCAGGAATGGGTGTATGAGAGAGAGATTGTGTGTGAGCGTGTGTGAGCAGGAATGTGTGTGTGAGTGTCTGCGAGTGCCCAGTGAGGGCCTGCTGTGCCACCCAGGGTGTACCCCACATTCCGCCCTTTCAGTTTGGGCACTAGTTCAGTGCCAGTCTCTGAGGATAAAGAGATCAGACACTTCTAAAAGCAGGAGTGTGCTAATACAAAGTGCACAGCAGTCAGTGTAAAAGACTTTCTTTGAACCATTCATCTTTCCTAGGGTACTGCATGGCCACTTTCACAAAACATTTAAGCTGTACAAAAAAGTGCTCACTGGTCAAGCGCACTGTGGACGTGTCCCCGGTGGCATTTAACGAAAACACGATAACTTTGATTTAATCATTCTACGAGGTTGAGTGGTAAAGGCGAAACAAATTAATCGACAGCGACATCTAGCGGAATTGGCTTTGGGAACAGCCTGACTATACCTCGATCTGTGCATAATAACTCGTGCATTCACGAAGAGTAATTCTTGATTTAATAATCTCCCACATCGCGGCGCGTGTTGAAATGTTAACGCTGACGCCTTTAGTTCTGTTTAATTCTATAATAATTTGTGTATACCTTTGGCTTTTTTTTTTCAATCTAACTTCTTATCGTGTCGGACATAAAGTTAATCGACGCTTCCTTCAACGCCGTCGCCCGCAGCGGACGTCTCACCTGTGATCGATGCTCGGCAGAATCTGCACGTGACACGCGAGGTGGCCGCTGCTGCCCGTCACGAGGCCCGGACCCCACTCCCACAGGCGGGGAGTCAGCCACGGCAGCGTCACGAACGAGCTATACTGCTCTTTCGCTCGTACTCTTCAGTGTGCCATAAGGAACTTTTCCATCACGAGATTACTAGATCATCATCCCCCGCAATCCTTCTTTTTGCGCAAGGAAGCCCTGTACTTCCGGTTGTAATTTTACACAAGGCACGAAAAATAAATATACGCCGTGTGCCTAGCAATATTTGACATTTTATACACCTGACGCTGCCATACTATTTTTTTAAAAGAATGAAAGCAGGAAGATTCTCGGAGCTCGTCTGGAATCTTTATATCCGGGTTCATTTCTTTTGGGTTGTGTCACATAGCTGGGAGCAAAACCAAGTCACCGGAAAACACCTTTCCTATGGAGAAAAGGAAAATACTCTGGACGTCGCTCACAGCCAAGCTCTTCCATTAGAGCTTCCTCTGCATCAGATGCATGAAGGTGATTCAGATCGCTAAATAGCAAATCTGGAACACAAGCAGATTTACAGAAGGGACAGGGAAGGTAATAACTGATAGACACATTAAACAACGGTTTATTTGCAAGGACATAACGCGCAAAGGGCGGGCATCACAAATCCTGGCCTCGATAGGGCTATATACCTACAGACCCCCTCCTGCCGCTGGTGCGACAGCGCTCCCCGACCCGCAGCGCCGGACCAGCAGCCCGGCCACACGCGCGGTGACGTCAGCACGGGCTCGTGTCGTCATCGGCGCAGACCCCGCGACTGGGCCTTCGGGGCGGGGCCTGTGTGTATATAGATAATTTAAACAAGCAGTACCCGTTAAATTCCCCGTCCAGATCACCGCTTTTTTTTTTTCAAAGCGATATTGAATCAGTGCTACCTTGTTATCAATAGCGGCAATTGCCAACAGTTTTGGAAACCACGGGGATCGATTCATTTTGGTCTTCCTTCCACACACGTCATTGTAATAAAGCCTTGTTAATGTCGAAAGTTGTTGCGATATAGCGTTGAGCATGCTTCCTCCGGCGGCCGGGGCAGTTGCGGGCAGCGACATTTTCGACGCAGTGCAAAGAGGAGACGCGGAGCGCTGCGCGTACCTCCTGGAGCTTGACCGTTCGCTGCTGGCGCGGCGGGGTGAGTCTGAACAAGCGGCGTGTGCGCTGTGGGCCCGTGGGTTCGGTCTCTCTGCGTTGGGTTGTGCGCCGACCGGGTGGGATTGTATGATTACAGTGAGCGAGTCTATCCTGCGTCCAGCCGAGCCCCCAGTGCTGTGCGTTGTCCTCTACTGTCTGAGACTCGGTTCTCCGGGACGGGGGCTGGTGAGGATGTATTAAGCGGTACAGTACATAGCACGATCAGAAGCTGCATTGATATTCATTCTGTATTAACCTATTTGATAATTTCTTATCACCGGGTCTATACGGGTGGATTGGCACTTAGCAGCTATTGCTCGTTATTGGCAGCAATTCATGTGTTTTACTTCCCTCTTTATTGCTGACAATATTCCTGGAGCGATTTCAGGACAGTTCCTGATTTATTCATAACCGGGAAAATACTGTGGTTTGTATTTGCTCTTCAGCTTCACCTGTGATAATTGAAATGAAATCCAAGAGGGCTTTAACTACAGTAGTTCTTACTCCAAAACCATACATGACTTTTGAATGCAAAGCTCCTATAATGTAAGCTTTTTTTTAACTTTTAAAAATGTCTCATGACATTTAGTGATACATTTTGGTGGAAATGTTTCAAGCATGTGACTTTTTTTTTTACAGAATCTTCTGGGGTATTTTTTTATACAGTATTTATCAAACTTGGTATATCCTTTTATTTAATGGTTAGAAAACAGTATAGATTTTGTGATGAATTCTTTTGGGGTGATGTCTCTAGTGGAGTTCCACAGGGATCTGTACTAGGACCACTGCTCTTCCCAGTCTGTATCAATGATCTAGATTTTGGTTTTGTCTGTAAACTAGTCTTGTTTTCAGACGATAACAAAAGTATGAGCATTAGGAAACACTGTAGAATCAACAAGGAATATTCATAAAGATTTATTTTGACATATCAAGTTTGTGTTCCAGGCAGAGTAGAGAAGAAATAAAAAAGACAAACAAAATGTTTGGATATATTGTATAGTAAAATTGTAGAATCAAAGGTTTCTGTGTCAAAATATGTGGATTACAGTGTACTAGTAAGGTCTTATTTTGAATATTGTGTACAATTTTGGTCACCGTGCTACAAAAAAGACATTGCCATTCTGGAAACAGTCCAGAGAAGAGCAACCAGATACAATCTTAAGCTTAAAGGAATGTCCTGCACTGAGAGGCTGAAAAAACTGACCTTTTTTAGTCTTGAATGGAGAAAACTTCAAAGAGACTTCAAGTATTCAAAATATTCAAACTGTTTTAAGGTTGCAAAATCATCAAAGGTGTTAACAGCATCAGACTACTAAATATCTTCAGAATCAACAGGAACCAGAGCACCAAGTAACAGGTGGGACCTCCAGGACACTGTATTTACATGTACGGCTGAAAATGAGAGGCACTCTATCACTCATCAAACATCAGTACAACAGTAATAGTAAAAATTAAGAATGTCTCTAGGTGTCCTAGCAGTGTGCTGGCCAGTCTTTTCTGTGTCCAGGCTGGGCTGGCTTCACTCCCCTCACTGCTCGGTGTATCTCTCTGTGTCCAGGCTGGGCTGGCTTCACTCCCCTCACTGCTCGGTGTATCTCTCTGTGTCCAGGCTGGGCTGGCTTCACTCCCCTCACTGCTCGGTGTATCTCTCTGTGTCCAGGCTGGGCTGGCTTCACTCCCCTCACTGCTCGGTGTATCTCTCTGTGTCCAGGCTGGGCTGGCTTCACTCCCCTCACTGCTCTGTGTATCTCTCTGTGTCCAGGCTGGGCTGGCTTCACTCCCCTCACTGCTCTGTGTATCTCTCTGTGTCCAGGCTGGGCTGGCTTCACTCCCCTCACTGCTCTGCGTATCTCTCTGTGTCCAGGCTGGGCTGGCTTCACTCCCCTCACTGCTCTGCGTATCTCTCTGTGTCCAGGCTGGGCTGGCTTCACTCCCCTCACTGCTCTGCGTATCTCTCTGTGTCCAGGCTGGGCTGGCTTCACTCCCCTCACTGCTCTGCGTATCTCTCTGTGTCCAGGCTGGGCTGGCTTCACTCCCCTTCACTTTGCTGCCTACCAGGGGAACAGGACTCTGGCAGAGCTGTTGCTGCGGAGTGGAGCTGACCCCAACACACCAACTGATGCAGGACAAACGCCCTTTCATTTCGCCTGCAGGTCAGTGTCTGCGTGCATTTCCCCCCATTTGTCGTGCATTAACAAATATATAAAAGAGCCCTGTTCTTTGAAGTTGTACTCTGAAAACCATTTCACAAAAGTGGCTCTCGGGGAACACCCTGGACTGACTGCAGAGCTGGCCCTGTGTGTCGTTGTCAGGCATGGCGATGTCTTTGTCCTTCACCTGATGCTGAGGCACGGCGCCGACCTGAGCCTCGTAGACCAGCAGGGGAAGACGGCTCTTCACTATTCAGTCACCGGGGGAAGTATGTAAGTCGTTATTGCCGTTTTTAGGCATGTTCCTTGTACACAGCTTTCTCTTCATTTTAAGTGTCTCCGATCTAATCACCAAATGTTGTTACATCAGTTATGGCCCTTGCCTCAGCTGCACGGTCACCCCATGCTTGTCGTCGGCCCGAGTGGGTGCTTGTCTCTCTCACTGTACACGTTTAACCCTGATATGTGCACGTGCCTGTGGTCCTGCTTCGGGCCCCGTGCTTCAGGGGTCGTCAGTGGGTTGAAGGAACCACCAGGATAGACCGCTTTCCAGTAGCGACCGATGACGTATCGGGACGTCTTTTTTTTTTATTCTGCTTACAGATTTGCTATACGGTACCTGGAGGAGACTGGCAGGTTCTCTTTCTCCGACACCGATAAGTTCGCGGTCACTCCGCTCCATCTCGCAGCGTCGACTGGAAACGTCGATGTGGTGAAGTACTTGCTGAGGAATGACGTAGGTATTCCCCAGGCGTTCCTGCTGCTTTCTGACAAGTCCTCTGGGCAGTTTTTCTGGCTGTTGTAATGGTACCAGTGATCCAGGTTTAATCTTTTATTAAATGCAGTGTAGAAATCTTACTCGGGCCTGGGGTCATTGCTCCCCACCTGGCTTGAGAGAGTTTTAAATGGACACCTGCTGTTGTACATGACACCTCAATGTACATAGCTGAAAGGTGGGACAACATCACCAGGAATAGCCAGTGGGACATAAGTAGAATGCAGACTCTTAAACCCCCATTCAAGGCAATAACATGGCTGGACTAAGACTATAAGCCCCTCTGTAAAGCTGTTGTAATTCAGGACATTGTCGGAAATACACCTTGTGTGTGTCTCCTTCAGTGCTCTCCGGAAATGGCACTTTTCCATTACGATTAAACTCGTCTCAAACCTGCACTGGACTGTGCTGTGACTCCCTTGCATTTCTACAGCAGGGATTGTGAGTCAAAGCATTACAAGAGGCAATGCAAATATGCCAGAATCAAAATCAGTGACTTGGTGTTTTTGGGCCTGAGCTTTCACACACTGCTGCTGAGTAGTCTAGTAGGCCATGATCTTACAATAATAAAAAATAATTCCTTACACTTACATAGCACTTTTCTGGACACTCCATGCAAAGTGCTTTACAGGTAATGGGGACTCCTCCACCACCACCAGTGTGCAGCCCCACCTGGATGATGCGACGGCAGCCATAGTGCGCCAGAACGCTCCCCACACACCAGCTCTCAGAGTGGAGCAGAGCAGAGTAATGAAGCCAATTCAGAGATGTACTGTGTTGTACAACTGTGTTGCTCCTGGGCGCTGGAGGAGTGAGCACTGACGAGCGCGGTGTGGCTGTCTGTGCAGAGGTGCCCGGCTGGGGCGGAGGACTGGCAGGGGGGGACGGCCCTGCACACCGCAGCCGAGGCGGGCGCTGTCGATGTGAGCTGGGCGCTGCTGCAGGAGGCCGGCTTCCACCTCCTGCACTTGAAGAACCGGAACGGACGTACCCCCCTCGACCTCTCCGGGCAGGGAGCGACGTACAGGTGCGAGAGCGCTCGAACGAAGGAGCACGGCCGTCACAGGCGCCATCGATCCCCCGCGTGAGAACAGGTGTAGCCGCAGGACAGACTTGACTCCCGCGCCAGGTTCCTAAGCTGGAGCGGTTGGAGCATCTGCTACACTGGAGCCTCTGAGCCACTACACAACCGCACAGAGTGTGTGTCCTGTAGAGGAGAACAAAAAGACCTGTTCCAATCGATCAATCGAGGTTTATTTATCAACGCACGCACAGAACAGCATACAGCGGTGTTGTCGGTAATGAAATGCTTTATCCGCGAGCTCGTTAAGAGGGATAGAAGAGTAGAAGGACAGACGTTTAGATTAGGATACAATAAATTATACAATTGCTATTTACAATACAATTAAAGATTGTGCGTAAGTAACACAAGGATAGGATGTATTGACCACTGTTCATACGTGTCCTGAGTGTGCAAAGTGACAGGAGGGCGCTGGTGCACCCTATCAGTAATCAATCAATCATTCAGTCATTGATTGATTGATTGATTGGAACTGTAGCTATGGGTTTCTCCTGTTTTCACTAGGACAGCGATAACTCATTTGGCGTAATGAACATATGCACTGTGCTGTGCAGTGTCTGCTCCTTGTTGGCTCTCTGAAACCAGGGGTTGTGAGAGCACCCCTGGCTCAGTGTTGTCTGTAGGAATATTGAATGTGTTTTAGCACCTACTGTAAAAAGCAGCATTCAGCTGAGATACAGCGCCTGTTGTGTGTTTTTGTTTTGTAGACATCAGCAGCTAACAAACATTTTGCGCAAGTTCATCAATGAACCGGTGGATCAGAAACCCAAGGCTTCCTATGGTAAAAAATATTCATGGCCAATGTGACTTTTTATATGCATAGCTTCTAATTAATCATTTATCTGTAGTATGTTAATAGAAGCCTGATGATTTTACTCTTCTGAAATTATTGATCTTATTCTGAATTCATTCAATGTTTATAGTTGCACAAATCTCCATTTTCAAAGTAATTTACATCGACACAGAACACTCTTGACGTGGTAGCACAGATCTGTAGAGTTTGAGCTGTGGGGTCTTACTCTGGCTACTTTTTAAAATGATCCTAGAGATGGCCCATCAATAGTTAAGGTAATCTTTCCTTCATCGCCACTAGAGGGCAGCATATTACCATAAAGCTGGTTGAAGTGCCACAGAATCCTCACTAAATGTTCATTATGGACTTGGAATATGGGAAATTGTCACATTCCTTTTTAATCATTATTCAGATATTCTTCTTCACTCTTGTTTTACATGTTGTTGAAAGGCTTGTACTACTGGACTCTTCTGTTTCCTGGTGTCTTTGGATCTGTGGTCCTGCTGGTTGCTGCTCTGCTGGGGAAATATGGGGGGATATTCTGTGGCCTCATATTCCCTTGGCTTGGAAGAGTCATTTTCTCACAGTACCACAGGATGAGCGGCCATCAGAGGTGTGTAGGATTTACATCACTAATACATTAGTTACAAAGCATCCTACAGTACATGTTTAGGATCTAACAAAAAGGGAAGAGTTTAAATTAACCCTGTTGTTGGGTCTATTAAGAGTCCAGCTGTTTGAAGGGGACCTGCAGTCCCAATTTCTCAGACCGATTGTTAAATCTCAGTAACAAAATAAATTAATTGGTGGTATAGAAGAAATTGACAAATTTCAAATTAAGCCCAAAACCTTTGTGGATGTTCTGTAAGTCGCCATGTGGTCGCAAACCTCTGGTCTTTCCACGGGCGAGAACAAGTGGTCCCACGACTTGTGACGTGAATCGGCCCTTCCTGCTCACTAGTCACTGTAATGACTAATGTAATGTGATGTATGAGTGAGTAAGTACAGGTTGTGCAGCAGGCATTTCACTCGAGAAATATTCCATTGTGATCTGCATCCAGAGTTAATAAGTTATATTTGTCCGCAAAACCATCTCAAGGTCAAGAGCAATATTTCTATTGAATTAAAAGAGACGTATTCACAAGTCTGCTTGTTTACAATGTCATAAGGCTGTAACACATCATTCGTTTTGTTGCCTCTTTCTGAATCACAGAAAATGGGGCTGTGCATACCTGGAAATAAAGTCTATTTTGGGATTAAAGTTGGGGGTTTTTACAAGTTACTGTGTACATTTTACTTTAATTGTGGTTTGAAATGGACTCATCAATGTTGTTTCTTTCTTACCCTGAATTTGAAAAATAGCCTTGCAGTTTCCCTTTAATTGAAGGCTCATGTGGAACAAAGCTCAGCAGGTGTTTGGGTCCCCATTACCAGGATAGGAACCCTTGGAGCAGCTGACTTTGGTATCGTGGCCGGCAGAGAATCGCACTCAAGTTTAGATAAAGCTGAAGGTGCTGTCTCCGAGTTCAATGGTGTCTCCAAACCTAGTTTTTGTAGTCAAGATTTTTTTAAAGCAAACAGTATAACGCAGCTTAGTCATGGACTAGCTTCATGGATCAGCTTGGATAAGCTTCAAACCCTGGATAGGAGACTCCATGCCTCTGTATCTGATCTAAGAAAACATCAGGCAGCCCCTAGAGAGCTTGTGGAGCAGAGAGTTAGACAGCACTGTCAGTGAAAACTTCACAGTCAGAACATCATCTTTGCATTTCCATATACACAAAATACAAATTGTATATTTCACTTCTGTTTCAGGTCGCCTAATCCTATATACCTTGGAACACTGGCAGCCGGCATTTTCCATACTTTGGTCTGCTTTTTTGGCAAGATCTTGCCAGATATCCTTTGCTAAAGGTCATTTATGTGTTGGATTTGAGTCCTTCTGTCACATTGAATAAAATATTCAGTTTCTGTTTTAACATTTGTTAGAAGTGGACATTGATCAGTTTCTTTAATGAATATGGCATCTCCCCATAGTTGCTTACAAATGAAGTAGAAATATGAATTTTAGATCCGTATTTGCAAGTGAGAAGTAGCGTTTATCGATTAGTCTATCAGTCCCTTTAAGTGTGCCAGCATTTATCGTGTTGCTGTTGTTATTTCCCTAGTGATCTTTTCGGCCTCAGTGCAATTCAGTTTCTCTGCTTGCTCGCACAGGAAGTGCCTCATCTACGCAATGTGCAGGGCAGTCTTGGACAGAGCAGTCGGTGCAGTGTAGTAATGGGCAGTCTTGGATAGAATGATGCCCTCTTGTTTGTAACTCTCCCTAAGTTCTAGTAGATTAGATGGACTCTTTCAGTCAGTTTTAGTGTACCAGTTGCTGTCATGGGAACCTGGTATAAGGTTTCAGCTGATTGCACCAGTATAGTGATACTTGATTTGGCAAAATAATGCAATATATACCTGAGCAATATGTGCTCAGGGCTTTCAGGCTCTCTGGGACTGGTAAAACTGAATGGAGTCCTCTGTCCTCGACTTGACAAATGTTTGTTATTTTTACACCGTTTCTTAAATCATACATTTTGTGGCTTTTCGTCTGCTCGGGTAAGCGACAGGACTGTGAAACAGGTACAGGTTTGAGTACAGCACGCTGAAGTTCAGGAGGTCCTTGACTCTGGCACGTATCTGGCCTGCCAGCGCCTTGTTCCTGGTGTCAGTGACCCACTTCGCAGGGACACTGTGGATCTTCAGGGTGCTCCTCACCAGAGACCCAGGCCAGTTACAGACGGCCGCCAGCGACCCACAGTTTGCAAAGTTTGCAGACCTTGTGGATGCAGACCACACTCCCATCAACTTTTGCATCTACTGTGAGGTACTGTAAGTTTTCTCCGGAACGTCAAAGCTTTTCTTCCTTTGTTTTTTTTTTTATTTGTCACCAGCCCTGGCTGCGTTGCAGATAAGGTGAAAGACATGATGATTTTCATCCAGCTGATCTGAGCAATCTGATCTGATCGCTCTCGTCTGCCAAACAGCTTTTCAGTTCTTGTAAACTGTTACAGGAATTAAGCCACCTATCCACAAACCTCA
The DNA here is from genome assembly GCF_055471065.1 of Atractosteus spatula. Lineage (NCBI taxonomy): Eukaryota > Metazoa > Chordata > Actinopteri > Semionotiformes > Lepisosteidae > Atractosteus > Atractosteus spatula. The sequence goes on along the minus strand of NC_142710.1, from coordinate 15,070,486 downwards.
CCCCTGGAACAGAGTCACTCTTTCTGTGCTAGAACAGCCTGAAAGAATGGATACAAATGCGAGGAGGCTATTGAGGCCATCCAGCTGTTTCTTGAATGCCAGGGAATCGGCTTCATCTGACGGCCTCTCCTGACTAGGTCTCATGAGCATGATGTTGTCTTGACATTAATGCTGATATGGAAAAAAAAATTATAAATGTTATTGAACAGACATAAAGAGCACATGGTTTATCTAATTCAAGAAGGTCATACAAATTTGATTTACTTTTATGTAATATGTCAAATAAACTTAATTTACTGCCGGGGAGGTTAAAGGCTTGATACAGTATACACCTCTTGATATAATCGTAAATACCTTTACTCTTCAGGATCTCCAAGAGATTTTACTAGATTCAATTGTTTTACACAATCTTTATCTTTACAGTCGGAAGGGCACTGTTGAATGTTTTGTGAAAGTTAGCAAGCTGCGGTCATTTTGGAAGAGAAACATGCTTGCTCTTTTTCAAACGACTGAGTATGTCACGGAACGTGACCTTGTGGACTCCAGTGCAGAGGCAGCCAATCTAATTACACAGCCATTCAGGCAAACATGCTCAATAATGAAATCAAATGATGGCAAAACAGTACTGATCTGTACAGATATCTAGCAGGACTATGATACAGAATTTTCTGCTTTCTTTCTCTAAAGTTTGCTTGACTGATAAACAACTGATCACGTCAAGGTCATGTCCCATGATGCACTTGTGTTTCTTCTCTGAAACGGTTGGCATAACCCCTTCGAGTAGTATTTCTTGTTTTGTGCAGGTTTGTTCTCTAGTGATAGAAAGGTGATATCCATGCTTGTAAAACTCTTTTTCACCTGTCCACAGCTATTCCAGCCAGAAAGGTGCAAGCACTGCAAACTTTGCAACATCTGTGTGCTTGACTTCGACCACCACTGTCTCTTCCTAAACCGCTGCATTGCCAAGAACAACCATCGCCTCTTCCTGATCTTTCTGCTGGAGCTGACAGTCGCACATGGGATCTTTATATTCTCGGCGCTGTACTACCTCCATCGGAAATACAGTCAGCCTCTTTGGACCGTGTGCATGGCGGTTCTGACCGAGGAGGTGTGGGTGCTGGTTCTGACCGTCATGAACCTCCTGACCTTAGTGTGGGAGGCCTGTCTTCTCAAGGAGCAGATTGGAGCCGTCTCAGTGGGCTCCACCACGCACTTCAAGCCACACCCTGGCAAGCCCCTCTCCTGGACACGACAGTGCAGGGCCATCTTGACATTTCTGTCCGAAGACAAAAGGACTGCCGATTTTCATCAAAAGGCCTCCGTAAATATTTGAACCATTATTAATAAGTACGTTAGAATCAATAGGTTGTCGTGGGTTCTTGTAAATCTGTTTTGGATGGCTGATTCTCAGCATAGAGGGGTGAGCCTCCCTCTGCGCCAGCATGGAGGCTGTTGCTGGGGTGCACTCGAGCCCCACGTCTCCGCGCTCGTGTCGTCACGAGCGGCTGGCGAGTTTGAGGGACGCCCTGGCCCTGTCCATGGGCTGCCCCTCACAGGGAGGAGCTGACTGATCACACTTGCCCTCAACAGGGTAAAACTGGGCTCGGTGGGGTCAGTGGATGTCCTTTATTCAGGGACAAAACAACTTGGCAGCACAATTTGTGCTGAAGTCTTACAGGTGTGTTAAGAACTTTTTTTTTTCTGATACCCAAACCTACAGTTTCATATAAGCTTCCAAGCTGCCAACTCGTATTTCTCATGGTTCTTTAAAAGGAATTGTCCCTATTTTTGTGAATAGCACTGGAACAATAAGCAGGAATTTATTTTTTTACACCTACAAATATTTTAATGGGGATTTTTTTTAAAGAAATGTCTAATTTTAATAGCGTTTTACAGATGGCAGTGAAGGTCTCGGCTGATACTGATATCGGAGACGTTGAACATGAATGAGGGTTGATGGCACAAGGAAGCTTTTTTTGTCTAATGGATTTCTTCCCAAAGCGTTTTACTGTCTTCCAAAACTGGAATGCATTAGACCCATTTTAATTCTAAAATGTGTACAGTGCACTTACACCATTCGGTTTTTAGTAATATGAAATAACATGGGGTTTTTTTTGTTGGAAATTTGTGTACATTTTTTAGATTATTTTGTTTTATTCTCGAAATCTGATCACATTTCCTCAAATGAAACAAGATTTTCATATCTACAGTACCTTTCTGAGAAGCAGTGTGAATTATTCGCTTTCTTTTCTTTCCTCTTTAAGCCACACAGCAAAGCCATTAAAAGCGACCCCCTACTGTACTGTTTAAATTATTTCCACTAAGTTGCTTTATCCTTTGAGACCCAGAGAAAGTATGTGTCAGAGAAAGTGTAATCTATTTATATTTTGTGAGTAGAGGAGAAAAGGCTTTTTCTACATGTGTGTAGAAACGCAAGGAATTGTTCCGATTGTGACCCTAGCAAGCCGCCTTACATAAAATTTCTTCTGCTAATTTCTTTATATTTGTTTTGCTACCGTTGTTATTATCTATATTATCGGTTTTTGTCGTGGTTAATAATAATTGTAGCTTAGCTGTTTCATAATAATAATACAAGTTTTATAATATCGTTCCAAACACTCACAGTGCTTTAACATGTAAGACGCGTGGAGGAAGTAAAAAGAAAGCTTAGCTGTAGAAAACGTGACTACATTTTGAAAATGTAGCCAGAAAATTGGCTTTGTGAAACCAAGAATAAAATGAATTTAAAAACTATTAAAAGTATTCATGAAAAGGCTAGAAAATCCGTTGACATTCTCGTTGGGGAAACTGCACTGGTGTTTCCATGTCTTCGAAACTGAGCGCATTCCAGCATTTTTGGGGACCCAGGAGAAGACACCCCTACCTAGGAACCTAGGAATTTCCCTTTACGGTGCTATTCCAGCAGGCTTTGTCCAGCTACATTGTTGGCTGCTAATAATTAACCATTTCCATATCCTGGGATATCATCTCCTGGTTCGTCTTTGATCTGAGTTCCAATAGTGGTATTAACGTAATTAAAATCGCAGTGTGCAGGGTCAAGCGAGTTCAGAGACTATAATTGTGTTTCAGACTGTAACTGCAGGGACATCAAGCCCAGCTTCCTGATTCTGAGGTGTTGCAGCCATTAATGGAAGGGGTCCAGTACCGTCTGATTTCCAATAATTGATCTCTATTCATTTGTTCCAAGAACGCAATGTTTGGGTAATTAAGTCAGCAAATTTTTATACTGTTCCATCCCTTATAGATGTCTTTTACAGCTGGGATATCATGACGCTCATTTAATATGTTTTACGTTGCCTGTAATGTAACTGGAACTATCAAGGCCTGAGGAATCCGCCAGCTGGGTTTGGCAGAGTTTAAAGAGCAGCAGCCTTCTGGCTCATAATAACATTTGTCTCCATACCAACTGACAGCCTTTCTGCTCATGCCTGCAGTGAATCATTGTTATGGACTTTAACAGCCATCTTCATGTGAAGCATTGCATCTTCTGGTAGTCAGCTATTCAATTGTTCCGTATCCATTAGTAAATTGAATAATATTTCAATCTAATTGCACATATTACGTTAATCTAGTTTTATTCTGGCTCAGAATTTCCTGGTAATTCTGTGTCTGTTGCAAGTCACTATCTGCTCCAGAAAACCATTCTTATCTGTGCACAGTCCCATCGCAGAGAGAGAGAAAAGTCTTTATAGAGCTTCTGGAAACATCCTTTTGTATTTATAGATGTATATTCAGACAAGACCCGTCAAGGATATTCTGAAATGGGATAAATTTACATTTAAACAACATGAGGATGACAAAGCCAATGATGGGTTTTCTTTTTTTCATCTTTATTGTTATTAATGTTTTTATTAATAATAATATAGGAAAACATGGTCCTATTTGCAGTGTCTCTGCACATACTGTGGGTGTGTTAATATTGTTATGACTGTAACTGCTTTCTTATAGTTGACTTTTTGTTTCAAAACAGTATTAATTATAGCATTTTAACTGTGATTTAAGCTAAACTGAATGACAACATACATCTACTTCCCTTCTCATGAAGCACAATTAGATCAAATTGGTGAAACAACTGTGATTCTGATTTAACCATATTTCATATCTATGTGACAATGAATACATTTATCACATTAAATGCGCAGCTGATATTATGTCCACAAAGCTTCAGTGAGGCGAACCTCATATTTTACAGGCGATACAGAAATAGATTTGCACTGCAAGTCTGGTGTTCAGGCTATTGTATGCCCTGCATTAATTTGTGGAAGAGCAGCTCCTGGCTTTGTAGGAAGCGAGCCACTCTGACAGATGGTTTTGTCAAGGGATTTCCCAGGCGAGAGGCACACACCATCCGCTACAGCCCCCGTGCAGCTTGGCGAGATCATTGCCTGCTTGTTGTTCTTGGGGTCATTCATCCATTCATCCCTCCCTTTTCTAAACACTTCATCCAGGACAGGGTCACAGGGGAGATGGAGTCGGGCGGAGCAGTGGCTCTGGCTAAGGATCTACGCTTGTGGTTGGAAGGTTGCCGGTTCAAATCCTGTGGCTGGCAAGGCCCTTAACCCCAACTGCTCCAGAGGCGCTGTATAAATGTCTGACCCTGTGCTCTGACCCCAAGCTTTTCTCCCTGTCTGTGTCCCTCAGGGAGAGCAAGTTGGGGTATGCAAAAAGACAAATTCCTGATGCAAGTATAGTAATTGTATATGACTAATAAAGTGATCTAATCTTATCTTATCCTGGAAAGCAACAGATACAAGGTGAGATACACCCTGGACGGGATGCCAGTCCATTGCAGGGTACACACAGACACGGATGTGCACACACTCACACCTGGGCAAGTTTTCCCAGTTAACCTCCCAGTACGTCTTTGGACTGTGGGGAAAAAATCGGAGCGCCCAGCGGAAACCCGCAAGAACAAGGGGGCCCACATACAAACTCCATGCAGATAACACCCCAGGAACCGAACCCAGCGCCCAGGTGCTGTGAGGCAGCACTGCTAACCACTGCACCAGCGTGCCGCCCTGGGGACATTCACTCTTTGCAAAATGGAATTTCTGTTCCTTCACCATTTTATAAGAAATGTAGCTTTTCAGCAGCATCAATGAGGTCTGAGTCAAGTGATTAACTGCACTGAGAGGTATTAAAAAACCCCAACAAATGCTATTCGCTCGAGTACTCTTTTGTTGCATTTTTAATGCCTCTCAATATATTTTAGATAATAAGGAACATTTAAAAGAATCAATACACTCCTGCTCTGTTCCATGACTTCATTCTGATCTTATTTGACAAGGAAACTACCGGGGTTGCATCAAATCACAAATTTATAGGCACAATGCCTCTGATATAAACCTCGAATGCTGCCTGACGTCATTAAATAAGTAAAAGCATTTACGGGCAGTCAGTATTAAATTGTAGGAAAAGGCCATTCTAATGCTGCTGGGACTCTGCGTGTTGATTCTGACATACTTTTCACCAAAGTTTCCTACAAAGAAATATGATGCCCTTTAAACAACAATTTACATAAATATCCAATATTTGAATTGTATGGTCATTGTAATATCAATTTTTTTAAATGTGTTTCAGCCAATTCATTTGTAAACTAAAATCTATAGTAGATGTAATTTTTGGTAGAATATTCTTACATGGCCAATAGTTACTTGTACACCTAAGTGCACAGTATACCATTTGAATATCTTTATTATGTGCTGTATTGCACTGTGTATGTACAGTATGTGGTAGCATTTGTGAAAGGATATTTTATGATTTACAGTACAATGTTAAATTTGGGCGGCACGGTAGTGGTGTGGTTAGCATTGCTGTGCTGGGGCTCTGGGTTCAATTCCAGACCCTGGGGTACTATCTGTGTGGAGTTTGTGTGTCCGCCCAGTGTTCATGTGGGTTTTCTCTGGGTGCTCCAGTTTCCTCCCACAGTCCAAAAACATACTGGTAGGTTAATTGGCTTCTGGGGAAACTGGCCCAGGCGTGAGTGTGTTCGTGTCTGCCCTGAGATGGAATGGTGTCCAATGCAGGGTGTACCCTGCCTTGTGCCTGTTGCTTGATGGGATAGGCTCTGACTCCCCTGCTTCCGGAAATAAGATATCAGATAAGGGACGGATGTGCAATTTGCTAAACGTTTGACCTTTACCAGAAGTTGTGACATATGCTAAATTGGCTTATTTAAAATGTACTGGATAGCAGATTGTAGATTATTCAAAACAAGAACATTCATTTGACACCTTTTCTCTATATCATTGGATAAATTGATGGTGGGCTGTTTGATTTAATAGTTCAGGTGGGGAGCTGCGTCAGCATGCGTAGGCTGCAAAGGAACAAGTAATAGTTTTATTCCATGCTGGAAAAAAGAAGAAAGAGAACACAACGTTTCGGCCGTGGAGCCTTCTCCAGGTCTGACCTCCACGGCCGAAACGTTGTGTTTTCTTTCTTCTTTCTGTTTAATTTAATGTTCATCAGGGCTCTGTGCACCAGTCCCCTTGCAGGAAGGCAGGGTAGAATCTGGTTACAAAGGAGCAAGTAAAGGTTTATTCCATGCTGAAAAGAGAAGAAAAGAAACACCGAAACGTTGTGTTTCCTTTCTTCTCTTTTCAGCATGGAATAAACCTTTACTTGCTCCCTTGCAGCCTATACGCATGCTGACGCAGCTGCCTACTAGAACTGGGTTATCATGGTTACAGTGACCAAAAGATAAAGCGAAAGTTAAACACTGTTCACATTCACTTCGAATCAATTTTGTTTTGCTCTGTTTCATGCAACCTCCTGAAGTGCCAGGCTCCCTCGGCGGAAAGCCATTTCAGTCCTTTTTTATAAAGACGCAGGGGCACAAATTAACCCGGCATTAACGTGTCTCCCTGTGAATCTGCCCCAGCAAGCCGTGCCAGAGCCGTGCCAGAGCCGCGCCAGGAGGAGAGCGGAGAACAGACCCGCAGAGACGCGGGAGGTCCGGCTGAAAGCAGCCGCTGCGCCGCCCGAGGCACGGGGCAGGTGAACCGCTGCTCCTTCCCCCTTCGAGGCACGAATGACCTTGGGTGGAGCCAGGCTTTACCCGGGGCACCACGGGCTGCTGAGGAGCGGCTCCTCTGGCTTACACATAACTCCAGTCCTGGGTGTGTAGTGTAGTTGTTGCCTATCATTGCTCCGGGAGCTCTCCGCCGCGCTGCAGCGGGGAATCCGACCCCCGCTCCCTCCTTCCCAGAGAGAGAGCCATGCACAGGTCCTCAGATCGGCTCCGATTTGATTGCTGCCACTATTAGAGCCATTATCCAGCAAGACGAGAGAGGCAGATAAAAGAACCGGATACTAGCCTCTCCTGCTGTGCTCTAAAGACATACGTACAGTACATTATATACACTGTGTAAATGGAGGGACACAGTGCATAGCCAATTAAGGGAAGGAAAGAGGAAGCCATTCCTGGCTCTTCTGTTTCTGCTCTGGTGAATTATTGACAGTAATCATTCAGGCACTTAATGGTGGGTTTGGAGTGGAATTAATTCAGGGCGGGATAAATAATGCAGGAGGGCTCGGGCGAGCGTGTGCGAGACGGCGGCTCCCGGGATGCGAGTGGGCGTGGCCGGAGGGGTGTGCTGTGGCTGCTGGGAGAGTCCAGATGCGAGAGCAGCGCCGGGCAGGATGGAGTGCACCAGGGCGAGGGTACCGAGGAGCTGAGAGGCAGCATGCAGACCAGGGAGATCGCAGCTCAGGACGGACAGCATGCTGAGCCCTAAGATTAGACAGACCCGGAGAGGTAAGCTCTGTCCTTCTGCCTTCCTCTTGGGTCTCACGGTACTGAGGTCATAAAGTTAGAGTGTAGCTGTAAATTAGTCGTTATTGTAATAATTATTGTTAGCTGTTCATCACAAAATGAAGCAGTTTGTGAAGTGATTGCCCTTTTCGCACAACACTTTACCATTGCCAAGGGCTGCTGTTATTCTAGCGATAATGGAGTAGTCTTTCCCATGAATATGTGCTTCATCATTCAGCGGATGATGGCATTGCTCCCTAACTTTACGGCGTAGCATGAGATTACAGTGATCGAGTGAACAGTTTGTGCTGGCTTTCACACTAAGAGAATCTGAATTTAAAATTATTAGCCACAAACTAGCGCAAAGCAGGTTGTTCATAAGGAATGATTTATTGAGATACAGTATGAGTCCTAAATAAATAATAGCATAAATGATTATGAAATGGAAGCTTCAAAGCCTTGGAATTCTTAAAGTGTGTGTGTGTGGGGAGGGGTATTTATGTATGATTTGTGTTGGCTTGTCCTGTTTGTGTTTAAGTCCATTTTCTATCATGTTTTACTGCATTTGCTGAGGATTACAGTAAGTGATGTGACTTTTGTGTTGAGTCAATAGTTATAAATAGATTGACGAATGAAGCCATCAAACTGTTACGTTGAGGATGAATTCTGGAGTAATTCAGCTGTAATGGAATGCTTATATTTATTATTGTTTTCACTCGGTGTTCAAATGTCATTGTTGCTGACACTCAATGTGATAATGGACTTAAATGTGTAACATATCATAACAGCAGAATGTGTCCTGAGAGCAGGAAATAGGAATCAGGTACAGTAGGTTCTGAGCAGTAGTGTGGAACTAAGAATTCACTTAAAAATGATCATTTCAGACTTAATTCTGAATGATAAAATTCAGAAGAGGGTGTTTCAGTAAAATATGTGTATAATTACGGTAAATCCATGCATTGGTTCTTTTTCTCTGTCTCTGAAGCACCTCTTTTATTTCTGAAACGTATACTATAGATCTGAGGCAGATCAGTACTTGAGTATTATTAATGTCTCTCGTCCTGCTTGTTAGATTTACAGCTTTATGATTAGATGTTCAACTTGTAAAGGTAAAATGTTCTATAACAGTAACATTTTAGCACATTAGATTTCTGTCCATTTAATTATTTGGAATGCTTTTCTATATAAGAGTAAAAAACTCATAAACTCAGTCAGGACCTCTCTCTTCTCTGAATGTAATGACTCAGAAGCAATCTGGACAGTGCCTGGTGATGTACAACAATAAATATGTCTTCCTATTGCTTTGTCAGGAGACAAAGCCCTAGGAGAATTCCATATCTACTGTACTGTTGTCCTACAGCTAGTAAGATTCTACAAAGTGATCCTGTAACAAACAAGAAATAAAATAACCTTTTTCATGACAGCTTTCCTCTGATAAGCATGTAATGTTATTTTCTGTTTTCCCAAGGCATTCTGCTTTATACTTAACCACGCTTTTACCATTAATTCACTGTGTTTTACTGCACTTTAGTTGGCTTTCAGCATGAACTTTACTTTACTTTATTGTGACTTTACCATGATGTCACTGTGCTTTACTGCACTTTACTGTGCTTTTACCATGATGTCACTGTGCTTTACTGCACTTTACTGTTCTTTTACCATGATGTCACTGTGCTTTTATTTCACTTTACTATGCCTTTACCATGATGTCTCTGTGCTTTACTACACTTTACTCTGCTTTTACCATGATGTCTCTGTGCTTTACTACACTTTACTCTGCTTTTACCATGATTTCCCTTGGAGGGTTTTGTCTTTTTCCTGGTCTTTAGGAACAGGACCTCTGAATGTAAAAACACACTGATGTCTGACAGCAGGGTTTATTATACTGTTGTATATTTAGGGAGTTTATGCAAACATTAATTTTATCATAGTATCTTCCTCCATATGGAATCAAGGGTGAAAAGAAATTTTGAAAAGTTAATCAGAAATTCTTGTCTGGAGTGTTTTGTGCAAAAAAAATATCACAGTGGTTTTATCTATAGAAAGGATGTTGTAATATTTTCCTTAATCTTCTTTCTTGGATGTACCTTTCTTATATAATAATTTTAAAGGTCTAGTACCATGTACCTGTACATTCAGAAGAAACGGTGCCAGATCTCATCGCTAATTTAAAATACTGTATATTATTTTCAACAGAAGGTAAATGAACAGAGAATGTTCAAAGCTGCTGTAGAATATTATGTCCTGTTTCCCGCCCTGTCTTCCTTAGAAATATTTTCAGGTTGTTTAAGAAAAGGCAAAAAAAATGAAAGCTTTTCCCATAACAGGAAACTGACCGGACTAAATGAAACCTGTATCTTTAGGCTAAGGCTGGTCTTAGGTCACAGAGCTCCAGTCCATGGTTCCAGTGATGTGTTATTTATGTGGTCAGACACTTCTGAGCTGACTGATTGTGTCCTCAAGGCTTAACGCCTCCTGTGTCCAGAGCGTGGTTGGTTTAGCTGACATGTGTAGTAAGAAGAAATATTCTTTACGATCCCCTCCGAGACCCGTGTTAAGCAAATGGGTGGGTACAGGGTTTCTGTTCTGTCCCAGACTCTAGGGTACATGGAAGCAATAATGGAGACGGCACACGGTAATCCGTGCTGTGCTTTACTGAGACGCAGAATGTAGCGACGACTCGTATCGGGACACAGGGAGATCCTCCTGATGAGAAAGGACAATCGTGAGCGTTGCCTATGGAAGCAGAAGGAACAGCAATCATGACTTTGCAATAGAGGGCACAGGGTCGGACTGCAGCTCGGCTCAGCCCCCTTCTGCGAAGCTGCTTTTTCCTGCCATCAGCAGAAAGACTGAAGGAGGGAAAAAAAAACCCTCCTCCGCTATTGATTTTTTTAAAGCAATACAAGAATTGATCCGCTGTCTCTGGCACAGAAGCCAAACAGAATTGCAGTCTTCAAAATGGATTTTGATAAATAATCCATGATTAATGTCTTTGTTGGGCTCCCCTTAAGCTTTCAGTGCAAGAATTTAGTTATATAAAAGCGGTGTTAACACAGTTATCCTATTATGATTATAAACCAAATTATTTTTATTCATTTCTTTGTAGCTTGTCAGCATGGGACCTCAGGATTTCCAGTGTGGGGAATGAGAGTGGCTTGTGGTGGAGATATTGATCCCACACAATCGGGAGAGAGTATTGTCAGCGTGTGCAAATCACACCTTCCCAAAAGAACGAGTTTCGAAGAAAGTATTAAGAGGACACGGGCTTACGTCTTGTATTACCAATTTGTTTATTTTTGATAATGCCAGGCAGACACTGCAGTACTGCTGCAAATTGAAGGCAAAGTTTTAAAGATAATAAGAATTCAACAAGTTGTAGCTAATTTTCTGTTTTGCCATCCACTTACTAGAATAATAATAATGCACTCAGGATCAATGTACATTTACACAGAGGAATAGCTGTCATTAATCCCTACGAGCAAGGAAGATCTCCAGAGCAATTGCCCAGCAGCTGTGAATTTACAGCGTGCCGTGGCACCAGACATTCTGTGCCTGCACACCGAAGAACAGGGTTAGAGAGAGAGAATATTTAGGATAAGATATTCCAATGAGACTGGAAATATTTGATTAATCAGATTGCTGTTAAGACATCCAGCCCGTGCAGGTTAAAGGCCACTCGCAAAAGCGTCCTGGGACCTTTCATGAGCCTGGAGTAAGTAGGAAATGTCAGTTGTACCTAAAAGGCAGCATTATGAATCCTCACACCAGGCTGGAGGTGTTGATGTTGCTGTTGAATTTTCTAGCACAGAGCGGTCTGCCAATCCTCCTCTAAAATGGTCTCTCTGAGGAGTGAACTGCTTTTGCTAGCAATCTCCCATCAAAACCTCGTCGTCCAGCCTGCCCTCCCTGGTTTCTTGGAGCTGGTCAGGTGAGATTTGATGAAGATGCAAAAGAATATAAGAAAGGGTACAGATGTGAGGAGGCCATGTGACCCTTTTAGGCTGTTTGGCAGTTAACAGTTCATGAATCCAGGATCTGAGCTTCTTCATAAGATAAGGTCACTTTATTGGCCATATACAATCTCTTGCATTAGGAATTGGTCTTTTCACAGACCTCAGCTTGCTCTCCATGAGACACACAGACAGGGAGAGAAGCTTGGGGTCAGAGCACAGGGTCAGCGATTTATACAGCACCCCTGGAGCAGTTGGGGTTAAGGGCCTTGCTGATGGAGCCCAACAGAGTAGGATTCCTCTGCCAGCCACGGGATTTGAACCAGCAACCTTTCAGGCACAGGTGTGGATCCTGAGCCACAGAGCCACCGCTCTGCCCCCATAGCTTGTTCCATACTCCCGCCAACCCATATCATTCTTTGCTGACGCTTTTTCTGTCCAAAGCAATGTACACGTATAGCCCTGTGCGCAACTGTTCCGGGGCGAGATCACTGCTGCTGCCCCGGCCTCTGCAGCCGGACAGCAGTGACCCGCCGGCTCGCTGCTCAGGTGCTGTCCCGTGTTGTCCAGCCAGGTCGAAGAGCATGGTGATGGGCGAGGTGTCGCGGGGCTCCGCCGGCCGGCCACCCCAGCCCGGCCCCCAGGAGCGAGCTGTCAGAGCCGGCTGGCTGAAGAAGCAGAGGAGCATCGTGAAGAACTGGCAGCTGCGCTGGTTTGTGCTGCGGACTGACCAGCTCTACTTCTACAAAGACGAGGAGGAAACCAAACCCCAGGTGCTCGTTGCTTGCTCCTACTGCATAGTGTCGTACCTGTGGCATAGGTCAGACATCGACAGCCTTGTTAAACATGCTGCAATTACTGGCGTTGTGTCTTTTAAAGTTAATTTACAAAACATCAATATATATAGAAAAGCCTAATTGTTTCTATTGAATGCAGGTAAGATTGGCTTAAGAACTGTTTTTATTACACTTAATAAATTAGTGAATAACCTTGATGCAGCTTATTCATACAGTACCTGCAACTACACACTATTTTTATGTTTATTTCTTATATGAAGGTGATAGTCTTTAATGCCTTATAAGCATACGCAAATATACTTATACCAATAAAAAAACAAGTTTTAAAGGAAGGGATGCGATATATTATTTGAAATCTTGTCTAATCAGCCTGGAGTTCTGAAATGCATATAGATTTCAGCTGTGCAGTTTGTGCAGCACCCCTGACCTTTATGTTTGGCCTGAGGCAAATCAATACTTCAGCACCGTCAGTTTCCAGGTTTCTGAGATGGTAGATGACTCTTCCGTTGTATGTTATCTCAGTCAAAATAACTTTTTTAAAAAAAAAAATGAAAAGCACGATATATTGTTTTGCACACATTTATAGGAGAGACTAAAGATCCAGGAAGAATTATGCCTATTTGTAAACAAGCGCCTGTTTTTATGTTTTTGGACAATGCATGCTGGGCTTTATCTGAAAGGTGCCCTTTTGACAACAGCAACACTTGTTGTCGCAGCCGACGACAAGTCAGCTTGACGAGACTCAGGAAAGGGATGGAAAAAAGCATCGGGGACGGCGTTTACACAAGGCCAGCCAGCGCTACCCGGTCTGGAGCACTTTTAGAGTCACCCCCCAAAAGACACTGGTGCATTCTGAAACTCGTATTGCAGGTGAAAAACACTTGCATGGTGTGAGAATGGCATTTGAACATGGGGGTTGAGCATAACTGCCTTGGGAAAGGAACGATTCCTGTGCGACTCCAGCCTGCAGGGTGGAGCCAGGCGCCCATCTGCAGAATGAGCTCAGTGCGGTGCTTGAAGAATACAGGGTGGTGCCACTCCTCATGCAGCGCTGTGCGCCTGTGTGCTAATTTGCCCATAAGTAGAGGACCATTGCCCTGTGGTTGTAACACCACTCTGTTGCCATGGCAATTAATTTGGTAAAGGGCTGCCCTCCCACTTGGCAACATTGTAAGTCAAGCCATTTTGCAACTGCAGAGTAAGCGACCTCTGCACCTTGCTGGAATGCTACTGATACAGGATGTTGCCGTCGCTGGCGGAGTGATGTTGCTAAATTTAATTGGATTGATGTGTCCTTGCTCATCCGTCATTTTGTCTTCATTATGCTCCTGGCCAGGAGCTCAAGGAGGATTATATCCGATACCGATCTCAGAGGACGTCTCATCAGAATCAGCAGAATGAAATGCTCTTCTGGGTTTTATTGAATGCGCACATGTCTTCCTCTCAAATGAAAAGTATTGATGTGGTACGAAAAACATATGTAAGGCATTCAGCATTGGTGCCACAATGAATGGACGCACACGTACAAATAACCTTATTTCCTCCAGTATTTTCAACACAAAACTATACAGGATTTATTTGTATTTTTCATTTTATTTTAATCATTAATCTGAAGGCCTTTTTCTGAGTCCTGATTAGCAGTATGTGTTAAAGGGGATCATTAATTCTGTCACAAACACGGACTAAAATCCGTGTCAGATCTTGTAGAAGACCCTATGCGATGTGGTAAGAGCTGGAGAAAACAGGAGGCGTGGCAAAAGGGAACACACAGGGGTTTAATAGTGCACAAAATAATAGTGACAATCCGTGAGACAGTGAACAAGGAAGACAAAACAGCATCCAAATCTAAACGGGTCCAAGGGCAGGTCAGGGCACAGTCCGAGAGTCCATCAACAAGGAATCCATCCTGGGACGCGACAAAGTTAAAATCCCCGGGAGGGAGGAGCACACGGACAAACAAAACATGGAGGTCCAAGGGTGACGGGGCGAGATCCTCCAGACCCCGGGCTCGGGAAGCGGGAGGTGTCGGGGATGAGACCTATGCCCTCAGGAGACGGACATAGAGTTCCCTGGTGCTAGGCGGGCCTCACGACATCTTACCCTAATGATGAGCCCCGAGGACTGGAGGAGCTGGTCTTTAAATAATAACGCTAAAAGGGTACACCTGGGGAGCTTAATCACAAGGACAATAATGGGAGCAGTGGAGCGCCCTCTAGGCGTGACAAATTCCCATTAAAAGCTGGTTTCACCTGATTGTCTTACTTAGCACGAATGGTGCAGTAGCTACCATTGCTGTCTCACAGAGCAAGGGGCCTGGGTTAAATTCCTGGGTGCAGTCTGCTTCAAGATTGTATGTTCTCTCCATGAGAATGGCTTTCCTCTGTGTGCTCCAGTTTTATCCTACAGTTCAAAGACATACTGGTTGGTTAATTGGCTTCTGTGAAAATTGGCTTAGTATGAGTATGAAAATACCTTAGTATGTGTGTGCGTGTCTGTGTGTGCCTTGTGATGGACTGGTGTCCCACCCAGGGTGTACGCTGCCTTGCTGCCATTGCTTGCTAGAATAGGCTTTGGCTCCCTCACAGCCCTTCCTTAGATGAAGTGGTTAGAAAATGGATAGGTGGACTTTAACCAGCATAGCCATTATGGCTGTCAGGAGCAGCTGAAGCTTCTGCACCATGTGTCAGGTTTTGTGGTGACCTGTTGCCATGCGCTAACCCAAAATATACTCCTGTAATCTGCAGGAGTAGGTCTTGTGAGGCTGTATTATATTGCATGTTTGTGTTCCCTTACTATGTACACACAGTCATTTCTCAATGTGGTTTCTATTCCTCGTAACAATTACTCTTCTATTACCTATACCTTAGATTCCAGATCCACAGAACATTTTTATAAATCTCATCTAGCATGGTAAACCTAAAACTTAATTTCTTCATTTCCAATTTACACACAGGTATTTGAATTCAGCCAATCAGATCAGCCCTGTTTTTTACATCAATCTTACATCTGTCACTGTGCCCTGGGATGTGTACCTTTGAGGCTGTATCTCATACACAGGCAGGCCCACATGAAGGCTGAGCTTTGTCTTCTGTTACTCCAGGGCTGCATTCCCCTTCAGGGCAGCCAGGTGAATGAGGTGGCAGTCAACCCAGATGAGCCAGGGAAGCATCTGTTCGAAATCGTTCCAGGTAAGAAGATGCGCTAAAAGTGGAGCCTTGTGTTTCCCAGCGCCCTTGGGAAGACACAAGGAAAGATGACAAAATTGCTGCTTTCTTACTTTTTCTAATTGCTTCTAATTGCTGCTTAGAAGACTTTAGATCTTCTTTGCTTTGCAGCTTTGGAGAGTCTCAGTGAGTGGTCTTTACATGCTTCAAGAAACAGTTGCGACCCTTGAGGTCTTGTTTTTAAGGGTGGAAAGGTCCCATGGAACAGGAGAGATCATTTTGACAGCACTACTGCCACCCTGTAGCCTGATCTTGGGAAACTTAACTGGGCCTGGTCAGTGCTGGTCGGTGGTGGTCAGTTCTGGTAGGTACTGGGTAGTGCTGGTCAGTGTTGGTCAGTTAGTTCTGGTAAGTCTAGTCAGTTTTGGTCATTCCTGGTCAGTTCTAGTGGGTGCTGCTCAGTGCTGGTCAGTGGTGGTCGGTCGGCGGTCGTGATCAGTGGTGGTAGGTGCTGGTCAGTGGTGGGTGGTCATGGTCAGTGGTGTTAGGTGCTGGTCAGTGGTGGGTGGTCGTGGTCAGTGGTGGTAGGTGCTGGGCGGTCGTGGTCAGTGGTGGTCGGTGCTGGGCGGTCGTGGTCAGTGGTGGTCGGTGCTGGGCGGTTGTGGTCAGTGGTGGTAGGTGCTGGGCAGTCGTGGTCAGTGGTGGTCGGTGCTGGGCGGTCGTGGTCAGTGGTGGTCGGTGCTGGGCGGTCGTGGTCAGTGCTGGTCAGTGGTGGGTGGTCGTGGTCAGTGGTGGTCGGTGCTGGGCAGTCGTGGTCAGTGGTGGTCGGTGCTGGGCTGTCGTGGTCAGTGGTGGTAGGTGCTGGGCGGTCATGGTCAGTGGTGGGCGGTCGTAGTCAGTGGTGGTCGGTGGTGGGCGGTCGTGGTCAGTGGTGGTAGGTGCTGGGCGGTCATGGGCGGTGCTCACACTAGACCTGTAGGGAAGGCCAGGCTGCTGCTGTAAGTGCTGCCAGTGGAGCTGCAGGTCATGCTGTTCTCTCTGGATGAATACCACTTCCTGGTCTACTGACACCACCTATTTTCCAAACCAGCACCTGGTGTGGTGACAAGAGCTCTGTACTGTAGGAGGTGCAGTTCCTCAGTCATTGAAGTCATTGAGGTGCAGTTCCTCAGTCATTCTCGTCATTGAAGATTTATGGCTCTGTTCATAAAAGTAGGGTTGTTAACTCCCTTTGTGCTTAAACAATCTGTCTTCCCTAAAGTCCCCCCTTAACTCAATAGTTAATGCAGTTTTTTGCTCCCGCCCCTGAACTGCAGTGCAGTGGGACTGCTGGTGCAGAGTGGCCTCTGTGTGTCACCCAGGTGGGGCTGGTCTCATGTAAAAAATCTGGGATCCTTTGAGAGAAAAACTCCTACATAGGAGGAACACAGGGAATTATTAATTAATGATTATTTTCTAATGAAAATAAAAGGCATAAAGTAAAATTGACTAGAGTATAATTTTGTTTTCTTTTATGAAGAGATTCAGAATGCTTATAGTATGTCTCTTTGTAATCCCTTCTTTTCATAAACATAATTTACCATTTTAATCTCTGTAGGAAGTAGAGTTTTACAGTGGCAGATCATTTGCAGAAGTATTCAGTGTTGAGCTGTGGGAAGTTAATGCAATGCCACCTTTCAGCAGAAGAGGGCAGACCTAGTGCAGAAGAAAGGAGGTTATTTAAAATAGTTGACTGGTATGTATTGCAGTGTGTGGACGGGTAAGTTAGTTTCATACAACACTGGTCCCTGCAGAGTTTTTAGTTGTCATTATTATTCATTTCATTAATAGTTATATAAAGTTTTTTATATTCTGATCTGAAGTAGGAATATAATTTATATGAGTGGAAGTATAGGTAGTATCAGCTGTAGTGGTATTGCCATTTGTTCCTTTTAGTTCTCTCAAAGAGCAAAAGTAGCAATATGGCGAACAGGAAAGAAGGACCATAGCTGTATAATGAAAAGTTCAATATGACAAAATGTGGTGAAATTAGTTGCAGCCAGTGAAACCAGTCTGCCAAGGTTTCTAAAAGAAGATAATGACAGTTGTATTATACAATTTCATATACCCCATATTCACACCTGAGGAAGGCTCCACAGCTGAAACGTTGTGTTTCTGTTCTTCTCTGTTCAGCATGGAATAAACCTTTACTTTTATTACATATACAGTGCCTGTAGAAAGTCTACACCCCCTTGGACTTTTTCACATTTTATTGTGTTGCAGCATGGAACCATGATGTATTTAACTGAGGGGTTTTTTTGCCACCCATCAACACTACAATGTCAAAGTAAAAAAAAATCCAGACATTTTGCTAAATCAATGAAAAATAAAAAACACTTGCACGTACTTAGCTCCATCCATTTTCCTTCTACAGTATCTTTATGAGTTTTTCAGTCCCTGCCGCAGAGAAGCAGCCCCAAAGCATGATGCTGCCACCACCATGCCAGTTAGGTTTGCACCAAACATAAAGTTCAGTTTTGGTCTCATCAGGCCATAGAATCTTTCTCCAAATTGTGGAGTCTCTCAAATGCCTTTTGGCGAACTCCAGCCGAGATGTGATATGAGATATGAGAGTTGTTTTCAACAAAGGCTTTCTTCTTGCCACCCTTCCATACAAGCCAGATTTATGAAGTGTGTGTGCTATTGTTGTCTCATGCACAGTTTCTCCCATCTCTGTCGTGGAGGACTGTAACTCCTTTAGAGTTGCCGTAGGCCTCCTGATGCCGTGGCCTCCCTTACTATGGCTCTTCTTGCCCGGACACTCAGTTTTGGAGGACGACCAGTTCTGGGCAGATTCACAGTTGTTCCATATTTTCTCACCTTTGTAATGATGGACCTCACTGTGCTTCGAGGTATGTTCAATGCCTTGGAAATGTTCTTATATCCTTGCCCAGACTGGTATTTTTCAAGAACCTAGTCTCGGACCTGCTTGGAATGTTCCTTGGTCTTCATGGTGTAGTGTTTCCTTGAAAATGCACGAAGCGGGGACGCTCCCAGGCACAGGTGTGTTTTGTAGCTGCGGAGTAAGCGACCTCTGCACCTTGCTGGATGCTACTGATACAGCATGTTGCCGTCGCTGGCGGAGTGATGTTGCTAAATTTAATTGGATTGATGTGTCCTTGCTCATCCGTCATTTTGTCATCATTATGCTCCTGGCCAGGAGCTCAAGGAGGATGATATCAGATCATTGAGGTATATTCAGTGCCTTGGAAATGTTCTTATATCCTTGCCCTGACTGGTATTTTTCAAGAACCTTGTCTCAAATCTGCTTGGAATGTTCCTTGGTCTTCATGGTGTAGTGTCTCCTTGGAAATGCACTAAGCGGGGACGCTCCCAGACACAGGTGTGTTTATTCTGAAATAATGTGAAACACCTCAACTGCACACAGGTGGACTCCAGTCAAGTAATTCTGTGACTTGGAGAAGAGAGCTGGTTACTCCAGAGGTAATTTAGGTGTGTCAAAGCAAGGGGGTGAATACTTATGCATTCATTTATTTTCTGTTTTTTCTTTTTAATTAATTTAGTAAAATGTCTGGAGTTTTTTTTTCACTTTGACATTCTAGAGTTCTTTGTGTTGATGAGTGGCAAAAAGTCTCAGGTAAATACATCATGGTTCCATGCTGTAAATGTAAATAAAATAAAAGGTGAAAACGTCCCAGGGGGGTGCAGACTTTCTATAGGCACTGTATACATACATATATGATATACAATTTAATTCATCAAGGCAGAGCTTTATTATCCTTTGCAGTGAAAATATTAACACTGATTCACTGATTCTTCAGTGCACCAGCAGTACAGAAGGGAGTCTGTGGGAAGCCTCTGTCTCTGTTTTGGTTTGCGGGTGATTGCCCGCTCAAGGCGGCCCTGTTTGTCCGTGTGAGTGAAGCCTTGAGAACTGTGCTGCTGGGGAGATTATCTGGAGGTTTGCTGGGAATTTTGAAATAACAGGTTTAAAAACAGTCGATACACAGTGGCACACACCCTGTACGTGTCACACTCCTCACTGCACCGTTTAAGCCTTTCAATGAAGAAGTACTTTACTTTTTTTGAACAACTTTTAAGCATTTACTGTAGCTCTTCAACTATTTTGGTTTCTAGTAGGCGGAGAGGCTGTTTTGAACATTTCTTAAATAATTACTTTTTAGTTTTCATGGAAGTTCTGGATTTTTTTTTCATTATCTGTCATTTCCATGCTCTCCAGCTAATGGATGTTTTTGGGTTCTTTTTTTTTTTTAATTATGTCATTCATATCCACTAATGTCTGTGGGTAGGGACAGGTTGCTCAGCCCCTTTTGTGAGGAGGGGTGACTGGGGAATATATTCTTGCCCTTGTCAGCTCCTTTCTTTCGGCTCTGTAGGGAGTTTGTTAGGAAGCTTATTTCTAAAAATATCTGCCATCTGCTCTGTGCACATTAGTGGTCACAGGTGGCAGGTTGGTACTTATCAAAGGGCACAG
The DNA here is from genome assembly GCF_055471065.1 of Atractosteus spatula. NCBI lineage: Eukaryota > Metazoa > Chordata > Actinopteri > Semionotiformes > Lepisosteidae > Atractosteus > Atractosteus spatula. The sequence continues at coordinate 15,050,303 of NC_142710.1, read as the reverse complement.
GAGGGATGAGCTTCAGGACCAGCAGCTTTAACCAGCCTTTGCTCACCAGCCTTGTACCGAACTACGTCAGTGCCTTGGAGTGTTAGGGAATTAGAGAAGAACATAAGGAAATAAGAAAGTTTATAAGTTACAGAAGGCCACTGAATGATCTATGAGGATTGCTTGGCTGCTTGGTTGCTACCAGCTTATTGATTCAAGGATGTCATGCAGGTGTTTCCTGAAGAAGGCTTCAACATCAGAGCAGGGGCAGCTTGTTCCAGACTCCCTCCACCCTTTGCGTGAATGGGCGCTTCCTGTTCTCAGTTTTAAATACACCTCCCCAAAGTCTCCTTCTGTAGGTGTCCTCTGGTTTGTGTTCTGGTTTGCGAATTATGAAGAAGTCCACTGGGTTGACTTTGACGGTGTCTTGGGGGATTTTCAGTAACTGAATTGAAGCTTATGCCAAGAGCTACGTCAATATCACTCCTATTCTATTGTCCCTGTGTTGGCTCCCATGGTTATAAAAGACTGGCTTCCAAATCCTTTTCCTGACCTGTCGAGCGCTAAGCAGTGAGGCTCCATCCTACCTCAAAGACCTGCTGAGCTGTTCTGCCCCATCTCTCCAAGCTCTGCATTTTACATTCTGCTTTGCTGCATGTTCCTGTGACACAACACCACACTGGGTAATAGAGCATTAACAGAAATGCACTTGAACTGCATTGCAGTCTGTGTGAAACTATATAAAGCTCCCTATCTCCATCTTTTTTCGAGGGTTCTTAAAAACACATTTCCTCAGGCCGATGTTTCCCAAATTTGAAGCTGGCCTTCAAGACTCTTGCGTAATTTGCAGAAGCAACATGTAGATCTGATTACAGTCGCCCTGGTCAGACTGATTCTGTGCTCATAGTTATTAGGGGACACCATGTCATGATATTTTGACAAATCGTCAAAATCAATGTCATGTGGTAGGCCCAATTCCCATACTGCGACAGATACTGCAGAGGTCTGTAGCTCTGTGGTTAATTATGTGCTAATGCTGGCTTCAAGAAGCTTGATTTTATGACTAAAACATCGGTAAAAATGACTACACATAGAACATCGGGTACAGAGCTCAGAGACATTACAATTTATTCAGTGTGGACCCATGATATGTGGCATATTTAAAAACTGGGCTGATTTTAATGCAGAATTTCCAAATGGGCAGTTAAATAAAATTAATTCCAGCATTACGTTACCAGGTACTGAACTGTTTTTCTGATCCCAAAGGTCCTGGAAAGGGCTGTTTCCCTGTAAAGGACTCTTCCCTCTGTTTATTGTAGCCTTACTGGTGTGTATTTCTGCCATATATATGATGAACAAATATAACACCTGTGTGTGACATCCATCAAGTGTCAGCAGGGAAGTGTGGGCTTGTGAAGCTCCAGCAGAGCTGTTCTGTGAAGTGGGAGCCATATTACAGACTCTGAGGCGCTTTGACAGAAAGCAGAGAAGAGGTTGGAAATCTTTTAAATATTGTTTTGAAGTACATTTCTCACTGAATATTTCTCTCAGATCTGTGCCTCGCAGTTATCTTCAAAAGGTTTTTTTTTTCTGTCATTAAAAAACTTTAGCTGCCAACGTCAGAACCCTCAACTGACGCAGTGGCTCTAAATCCTGAAATGGGCACAAGTGAGTGTCTTTCATTGTTCTCCTACATCACCAAAACATACAGCACAGACTACATGGTTTCCCAGCTTTCAAAAAAAGCCAATTCTTCTTACATGGAGCAATGGAATCCTTTTTACATGGAAATACCTGGAATTAATATCCATGTATTAAATTTGAGTAATTTGGCATGTCCAATGTGTAACTGTTAGTACTGTTTAACCTACAATACAAATCAAAGTGGGCTGCCCTCTTGGTACTCTTTGCTCTGGGACCCTGAGAAGTCTGGGTTTGCTAGGATCCCTGACTTGTGCTCTGCCTTTATCAAGCGGTTTGTCTCCCATCACAGAGTGTTGTTTATTCTGTGGGAGCTGGTGGATTTGGGACTTCAGTTTCAGGATCAGAGGAACAGCAACTGTACAAGCAATAGTTGTGATAAAACTGCCTCAAGTCTGAATTCAGTGGTCACACCTCATTTTTGTTGTGTTTGTATCATATTTTTTAGATGAACTGATTTTTCATGGAGAATGTTGGTAAACCTTGTCTTGGTGAAGGAATGTTCAGAGTGTGCAATGCTGAGACCTGCTGAGACGCAAACAACATCTCATGTTGAATCGAACTGCTTGACTGGAAACAAGGTCTACTGGTACTTCATTTCTCAAACTGGAGTACTTTAGCGTGCTCTGGAAAACCCGCTTTTAACTTTATTTCCGCTCAATCCAATACACGTGTTATATTGTTAATGATCTCCCTGTGAATTGGCTAATTGATGAATCCCTGTCTTTGTCCGGCAGTGAATGATGCCTTCTGCAAGATAGTGTGTTGAAAGAGAGTTGTTGTTTCTTGTAACCTCTAAAAAAGACTGTGTTCCATGTGTCATGTATTAACAGAACTGTTGCACAATCATTTCGGCACACTGTAAATTAACGTCTCAGAAGCTTGGTGTTAAATAAATAAAACCTTTCCGTCATCTAGAGTTCAGTGTGCGCAATATTGACGTTTTCTACTTTCCAAAAATATTTTCATTCCTCACTTCACATTTTTCCTTTAGAACGTCTTCCTGGTTTGCTTATTTGTAAGGATGAGACCCTAGGATGAGACCCTCTTCCTTTTCAGATTGTGTTAACAACATTTGACTTTATTTTATCACTGTATCTTTAACTTGCTTTGAGTCTAAGTAACAGAGATGTTACAATAGCTTCAGAATTATTTTCAGAAAATTTTCAATTGTTTTCACTCAGGCTCTAGCAGTTAATTAACCTACTACTTTTTTGTTCCTTTAGTCATTAAGTTTAAAAGAGGTGTCTGGATAAATGCAGTGTTTGTAATAGGTTGGGTTGACATGACTGTTCCTTGTGTCTCTTTAAAGATTGATCTGTACAGGTACAGATGAATAAGAAAGGATCTCCTTCACAATCCCTGGGCTATCTGGCTCTGTGATCTTGTTAATATGTTTTCCTGGCAGGGAAAACTGCAGAACATGTTGGGAGAAAGGTGGTATCAGTCCTTAATCCATGCCTAAATTCAGCTCATTAGATGTTACAATCTTTTGTTTAACTGGCAGGCACGAGCTATAGATTTTACAGCTTATTTCTTTAAATTCTCCCCGCTGTGCATTAGCAAACATCATCTTTCATGACAGAACAAGCATCGTATTGGTTGATGGTTTTGGAATACCAGATACAGTACATTGTCATAAAAGAAATAGCTGTTTGCCTTTATCTCTGTCCACTTATCTGACAGCTATGTGTCTTACGGGCACTGAAGGGAATGTAACTGGTTTGAGGATCCCTGTTCATTTAGATTACACTTCTATTCTATTTATCCACCTTAGGTTTCTCTTTCTGCTTGATCTGGAGGCTAATGAAGGTAACTCAGTCTGTGAGAAGATTAACTACTAGATTTGTATGTGGGAAGCATGCCTACTCCTCTATGAAACAGCCAGTGGGCAGCTCAATGCCTTTTGCAGATATCACTGTTTATTTCTGCAGACATCACTGTTTGATTGCTTTTCAGAGGAGACTGGAAGGCTGTGTCCTGATTCTCACAGCTTTGCTGCACTGGTATTGAGTAGTCATAACATTATTCAAAATGTTTTTCTGCTTTTGCAAAGGGACCTCAAATTAACAGGTTTGTTTGGTACTATGGAAACCCCAGATAAAGACTTGGATTAAAATCACCCACTTACTGAGGATGATTACAAAAAACGTGATTTTCAAAATACTTTTTTAACTCAGTCTTCAAGGGATAATTGAACTCTTGGGCATGATGTTAAGTCTGCATCTGAATTAATATGGAAATAGTGTCAATGGTATAATACGCTTTCTAAACAAATGCTGGAAAATATTAGTTTTAAGAATGTAAGCATTGTGCACCAGCTTGATATGGATCATATAGGCATTTCATCTCTAAAATTGCTAGTTTTGAGTAAAACAATACAGAAAGTGATACTGCAGTTCTGTCGTTGCCTGAGATTCCAGCCTCTGCCGACTTTAAAAACCAATAAAATATCGTACTCTTCTGTGCATCCATTGCGTGGTTCGGACCGCATGTTATAAGGTCCCTGCATGGGTATGCGTGGAATGTGAGTGTTTACAACAATGCTTCTCTTTATTATGACACAAAGCGCAGTGGCCCGTGAGCGGGGTGGAGCCGCGTGCTGTAGATTTAGGCTGAAAGCGTGCCTGTCGATGGCAGCGGGCTTGGAGACGTGCATGGAGCCTCTTCTGTCTCCATTTCCTTTCTTCTCATAAAGGTGGTTCACATTCAGTTCATGGCTCTTTTCCTCCAGCTATGAGAGTGAGCATCTGCTTAACACATATGCCCCCCCCCCCCCCTTGTGGTCCTCTTCTTCAAAGGGGGAGAGTTTAATTAATAAGCAGTTAAGTTTAATAGGGGGAAAAGGATCCAGCGACATGCAGAGATCTGTGTCTAGCCACCAGAAAATGCGGTGAGGGATGGAATCAAAGCAGATACCCACAGCAGCAGCTCTCAGATTGATTAGCACGGTCTGTTTGGATTTGGGGATGTTTGCAGTATTTGGCTGAGATGAGCCGCGCAGCACATCTCTCCCTGGCAGCGCAAGAAGCTGAGGGCACACGAGGAGAGCTCGCACTCCTGGAAAGGGGGTTAGGGTTTGTGGCTGCTCAGAGGGAAAGGGAAAGGGCAGAACTCGCGCGAATGAGGCAGAATGGCTTGTTGTTGCTGCTGAAGTTGCTGGCTGCGATGGGGCTGTGGGCTTCCTTCGCCGTCTTGGCAGTGAGCTGCCTTGGCACATACCTGCGTGTGCGTTCACCTCCAGGAGCGCCGGTCATGTAATTGACATGGCACAGCTGTAGCCTCCCTCGGATTCTGCTAAGCAAGATATGGGACTCGGCTGCTGTAAAGTCAAGAAGCACCAGAGCCGGCAGCTAAAAGGTACTGTTGCTTCTTTTCTTTGTTGTACAGGACTTCAGTGCTTTCTTAATAGAGTCAGTGATTTCTTACTGCTTGAAAGCTTGACAGTTCATTGGACATGTTCCTAGCTGACCAGAAGTGAGTGTATGATTTTACCATTAGCCTAGACTTGTTAATTTGGCTTCCCAATCTGTTGATATACAGTTGCTTCGTTGTTGTTTTTTTCAGTTTTATCATTTAATTTTCAAGAATTGTGTCGTCGAAGTTATAGTTTTTAATTGTTTCTGCGTTTTGTAATTTTGGACAACTTTTTGTTCAAATTAATTTCACTCTGCAACCTAAAAGAAGTTCAGACATATCACTTTTAAAGTGTTATTAATTTAAAGGAGACTGCTCATCCAGATATTTACAAATATGTTTCAGTAAAAACCCCAATAATTCAAGTTGACATTTAGTTTTCAATCTTGAAGTCCCAGCACACACAGGGTGGGGTTCGTTATCAGTGCAGAGCCAGGATCTCCTTTCACCTTCAGGGACGGCAGGATTGTCTGTCTAGGTGACCTGTCAAGAATGATCCAGTCCTTTTCAGGTGTGTGTTGCTTGTTAATCTCTATTTTCATTTCTGCCTTGTGTTGAAAACAAAAGGCCTACCTAAGTTCACAAATGCTGTAATCTTGAAAGTGTCCATGTGGGTACATATCCATCAGCTTTGTGTTGACACATTGCTGACTAAACCTGTCTGGCTGTGGCCATCTAATAATAACAAGACTGACCAGCTCCCACTCAGACTAGCCTAGACTAGACTGCCTCACTCAGCAACACACACACTCCAGATTCTGTCCTGATAGGGGATCCTGCTCATCTCTCCTTTACTGCAGACCAGCTGTCTGTTTTGTGTGAGTCTACTTGTAGCTGTGAAAAGTCTACTGCTGTAGCATTAGTTTCTTAAGCAAATGTTTGCTTGGCAATACAACTCCTTCCTGGAGAGCTTGAAATTACCTCTTAAAAATTCTGAGGCTGTGTTTTTCAGTAATCATTTCATATTACCCATTTGTGTTTTTTTTGCTGCAGTCTGATCTTCCCTGCCTGGATGTTTCCCGATGGTGTGCTGGTTTAGACAATAATGGGAAAGGTTTAATCTAACTTCTTGTGGTGAATAAAACGTTGGGCTGTTGTGTTGATAGGACCTCCTTATCATTGTTCACTCCTTCTCTCTCAGTTGGGTCACCGTGGGCGAAATAGAATAGGCTTCTATGCTGTGTCTATGCTGTGTCTGTGTAAAGGCTCTGTTTCAGCTGGGTTTCTAGCAGGACCTGATAAAGGCTTCAGTGCTCTGTTGTGCGCTGAGCCAGGGAGAGGAGAGAGAGCTCAGGGACAGACAGTAAACACCCCTCTCCTGATAGCAAACTGCTATACCACTTGTTGTCAATACAAAGGGGCAGTTTGTGTAAACGAAGAGGTTGAGAGAGAATTGTATTGACCTTAAAAACATCTGGGAGGAGAACTGTTTTAATTTCTCTTCTATCATCATTTAACACACTGTACCTTATGATGCAAAATGTCATGAAATGCCAAAGGAATGTTGCAAAACACTTCAAAGTTGATGGTAAAACAGACAAGCACAAGATGAAAAAGACGGTAAAACTGTCCACAAGTTTTCTCACGTGAAGCTTGTGTCAGAATCACTGCCGAGTTTGATCCTCACTCGTAATGTGAGCTAGTTTTCCACATAGTTTTCCCAGAAGTTAGAAAGGGAGAAACATCTGGAGACAATTCTGCTCCCTCTGCCCCTGCTGAGCGTGCTGAGCCGATGCTTGATAAAGGCAGACACAGGAGCTTAACTTGTGCAAGAGGACGGTGGATCTGACTGGAGGACACCAGACACGAGTGTAGTCAGATCTCTGCTCAGCGACAGTGCCGTGGTTAAATAGTGCACAGAGCTATAAAAAAGGGCTGAAATGAACTGTATTCCTGGAAATTAGCTACATAGTTAAGGACACTTGTGCACAAATAAACTTTATATATACTGGAGAAAGAGATCTGAAAATGACATATCCAGATCCTCAGAGGCCAAGCTGGAATTGAGAGAGCTCCCTTCAAATGTGAAGTGAACACTTTCCTAATGAGTTCCTACATGGAGTAAAAACACTTTCTCCTGTCTCAAAGTGAGCCTTCCTTATGACATCTCAACAACAGTAAATCTATACAGTCCTTTGACATATTTTCTACTTCAACAATAACAAACCTGTTGTTGTTGTTTGGATTATTGATATTCCACCAAACGTTTCAACCAGGATATCATCACACCTGTTCTAAATTTGAAATTTGATGGTTTGTGTTGCTGGTACAGCAGACAAGGCCCATCTTACCATGATCAAACAAAGGAGCATAAGAACGTTCGTAAACAAGCCATTCGGCCCAACCAGGTCATTAAGCTCATAGTAACTAATTTGTTCAAGCATTTCATCCAGCTGTTTCTCGGAAGAAGCCTGGGTATCAGCTTCAACAGCATGGCTGTGTAACCCTTCCACACTCGTGCCCTCGCCACTCCACCCCGCAGGTTCGTCCCGCAACACCTGGGGCGCGAACCCAGGTCTCCGGCATCTCCACGGTAACGCAGCAGGCAACCAGCCATACTGCGCTAAAGGAGACCTCCCTCAGCCCAGGTGGCTGAGGACCCTGCTACGCGCAGGGAGGGCGATGACGACACTGTGTCCGAACTAGCTCCACTACACCCTCCCCTGCTGACTTCGCCTCGGCGAAGGACACTCCCGTCCGGGTCACGGCACCAGTGTGACTGTCGCGGTTCCGCGCGGGCTCGTGCCCTCCACCACCTGTTTCATCCCGCAACACCTGGGGCGTGAGCCTGGGTCTCCAGCGTAATGCAACAGGGAACCAGCCGCATGAGCTAAAGGAGACCTCCCTCAGCCCAGGCAGCTGAGGACCCTGCTACGTGCAGGGAGGGCGATGACGTCACCGTGCCCAAACTAGCTCCGCTACAGCTGGACAACGTGTTCTGCACTCCCACCACCCTGTGTGTGAAGGTGTGCCTCCTTCACTCCCATGTTCCTACTGGTGTCCTCTGTTTATACTCTTGTATGTTTCTGGTAAGCAGATTCACATGGCTTCTCTTTGTCACTTGTAATCTCAGTTCTTCGTAGCACTGCATGCAACATTAACAGCCTATGCATGTAACCACAAAGAGATGTTTTCTGGACTGGAGTCAAAGATTTCAGAGGGGTTTTTGAAGTGCTGAAGAAAAAAAGGGCTAAGAGAAAATGGTTCCCTTGAGCAGGCACTTTTATCTGCATTCAAATTTCACTTCTGTTGGTTTCCTAAGTGTGAACAGAATTTACAGTAAAGACAAGCATCTGAGGCACCGCTAATCCACCTGTGTAGAGACTGAACATTATTGTTGTTCTGCAGATAAAAGGTTTTTTTTTTCCTTCTTCTGCCCAGAGGGGCTTGTACTCAATCCTGTGCTAGCCCCTCTTTGTAATTTTACATTTGCTTTCCTTCTGGAGGAGTGAAAGTTATTCTCCCCTGTAGCCGCTGATAGATGTGGCTTTCAGGTCTGCTGTCGGCCTGATAGATAGGGGTGTTTCCATCAATACAGTAAACATAAGAAGAGGCTTTTTAGTTTGAGTTACTACAGTACATCTAAAAAATACAAAGCACTCAAACGTTTTGGCAGAGTGCGTTTTTATAAACTATTAAAAGAACCGGTTACAAATTGTCGTAACAAGTCCATGAGCCAGGAAGCATAACACTTTCCTTCACAGAGGAGGATTATGAAACTTTCTATAGGGTACAACACTATGTATATTATATTATGTACAGTCTGTTACATCTCTTTTCTATACCTCTGACAGCATGTCATCAGCTGTGCATTGTATGAAAAACTTAAATATTGCAGACATCTAGCTGGAATAGCTAATACTTTGTCCAGTACCCTAAGACTCAGCATAGTTAGTATGAGAAGGGAAACATTTCCTATTGCCATTTGATGGTAATTAAAGAAAGTGCTTAAATCTTGAATCTGTGCCCGTAGATACTCAGCTTTGATGTTTTGCTCCATTCCTCAGCCTTCCTGGAGTGTGTTCAGACTGGCAAATCGCAGAAACATTGTGGTGGTTTAGAGAAACAAACTAACCAAATAAACTCTGTCACTCAGAGTCACGAAACTTCAGCTTTTAGGTGAAGGAAATTATTCACAGCAGTTGATAAGCAGTAATGAATGTTAAAGAGAGTTGAATCCCTAGTAGTATTACCTCCCAAAAGTCCTTTAAACATACATCTGACATTTTTGCATTCTGGCTTTATAACCAAATTATCTGTTGTACTATAAATTATCTATATTCCCCTTGTTTATTAATTATACCATTTCCTTTTTGTTACTTTTTTCTGTCTCTCTGTTCTCACCAAGGTGAGCTTCAAAAAAGAACATAGTCTAATCGTCTGATCTTCTTAATTACTGACTTGGTGCATTGAAAGAGATGACATCTGAGCCAGGTCAATATTATCAGATTTAGCTGTGTTTCATTCTCTTTTAAGATGCTGGATGGGAATGGTTTTCATAATAAATAAGTTTATGACTCTACTGGTAATGGATAAAAACTACCCTTCTAGTTCATTAATTAGGAGATTAAAAAACTCCCACAGTCTGAAACCTTTTTAAAGATAAGCCCCCAACAGATATAACCTTACTGTGCTCTAAATAGTTGCATGAATACCTCAAGATTACATTTAAGGATTTGAAGCTGTTTATTCCTCTCTAGCTTAAGCAGCAACTGGGGGAGCAGATGGAAATCCAGAAATGGGTCATTGAGGTGAATTTAGGGGTCTCCTCTGCGATGTAAACATTCAGTGAGACACCCTGCGCCAGCTTTGACAAATTATAGGAAGAGCTTGCCCAAGGAAGCAAGAAGCTGACCAACTAGGAATTCTGCGGTTTACATTTTAAAATTTCATTGGCTTTCTATGTGCAAAATGAATCAAAGTCTTCTGTCAGTCTGTGCAGTAAACTGGGGTCTCTTCTCTTACTGACCAGCAGTGGTTTGAAGGCTTCTTGTTTCTTTGTGACCACTGATTATGGAATGTCAAATATGTACATTACTGTTTGGCTCCAGCTTATAAACGGGCCCTGTGACCTTTCTTCTTGGGGGAGGGGGTGACACACACTGCCCGAGTTCAGGCAGTTAAAATACGTAGCAAGGAGGAAGAATATGTCATCATGGTTTTTATGTGCCTTTCTTTGAATCACTACAAACCTGTTTTTCAGCCAAGAGTCGCAGAATGAATATTTAAAATATAAACGCAATTTTTATGCTTTTATAAGTACGCAAAGGTGTGGTGAGAACCAGTGAGAATCCGCTGACAGTAGCTTGATACCTGCTGTGGACAGGCAGCTTTAAGTATGCACTGCTGGGATGGTGTTTCTAATGAAAAAGGGCCTGACCGAGATGCTGCTCACACAAACACAAGAACTGAAAAGCGACAATGCAGCATTGCTGTTACTCTGAGTGTGAATTGTCATGATCTTCATGGTCTGAGTTTGCTGTGCAGGCAGTATGCAAAGCCTGTCAGCTCTCAGTAGGGCTCTGCCCGTCAGGTCACATCAAATCAGTCTAAAAATGCTGCTTCAGGACTCCTGTGTCAGGAGGGTCTCTACACTTTAGGAATTTTGTTTTGAGCAGACCCAGTGGGTTTTTTTTTTACTCCGTTCTATGATTACTATCTGATATAAACACTTAAACCTAGAATCCTATTACATTTTCTTATGTCAGAAAACCCACAATTATCTGAAAATGTATACTTTTCGAGCAACAGCGCACTGGGTTTCTCCTTATTTTCCGAAGATCATCTCTGATTGAGGGTAACGTTGACGTTGGTTTGCTGTGTGTTGCTGTGGGACCTTGAGGCGGCGATGACTCTTGTCACAAAGGAAGCCCTGTCAGCCTGTGATCACGCTTTAAAACATCTCAATTAGAAATATTTATTTAAAGGGGAACTGCAATGCTATTTTCATATTTTGGGGTTAGAAAGAATAAACATTGATGAGTTCATTTCAATCCAAAAAAATAGTAAAATGTACACAGTAACTTGTAAAACTTCCAATTTACATCCCAAAATAGACTCAATTTCCAGGTCTGAATGAGGCAACAAATCTTCCGGTGAGGTGAAGCGGCCCTGTGAAATTGTAAACAAGCAGGCTTGTGAATATGTCTCTTTTAATCCAATAGAAATATTGCTCTCGATTTTGAGAAGGTTTTGTCGACAAATGCTTCTTACTTGTTAACTCCGCATGCAGATCACGCTGGAGCATTTCTGCAGTGGAAGGTCTGCTGCACAAGCTGGATTTATTCACTCGTACATCCCATTACGTTAGACATTGTGGAGACTAGTGAGCAGGAAGGGCCGCAGGGCACGGCAATTTGTGGGAACTCAAATGCCAATTGCGTCAACGTTGACTTTCACAGTACTTTCACAAAGTCCATGCTTTTGTGCTTCATTCGAAATTTGACATTTTTTTCCTATAACGTCCATACATTTATTTTGTTACCAAGATTTAATAACTGAGGTCTGAGGAAGTGGGATCGCGCTGCCCCTTTAAGAGGTTGGTCTGATGAGGATAAGATATACAGTACAGTACGTGTCTTCTCACCAAGGACATTACCTGAAAAGTAATAGCTGTTTTTTATTGCGGTTTGGCATGTTAATATCACAGCCAGGTTTGTGAAAGCTACTCATTCTTCAATTCAGATACAGGACCTCTTCTCTAAAAACAAAACCAGGGAATTAATCCTGACATGCCACCAGTAACATTAATTGAGAACACTGACTGTTCTAAATGCATACCTTTCTGGACCCAAATGACTACCAGCAATGCCAAACTGCAAAAATATATTTAAAGCTTCAGTTGTCAAACACTTCCACTGAAACAACAAGGAAGCCTTGCATGTGCTGTGCATCTGTGTCACTTCTTCAGCTATTAACGCTGTTTGTAATCTGCTGAGGCCTTTTATTTCCCTGAGATAACATTCTGCCTGGTCTGGAGCGCTGCTGTGAATTGCAGTGTAAGCAGTCATGTTGGGAGCTCCTGGCTGCCCTCTTCCCTTTCACTCTAACTTCACTGAAGCCAGGAGCGAAACAACAAAGCCAGCCCTGTGGTGGAGACTGTGCTAAGAAAGCAACATTTTGCTCAACCGCACTCGGCTCTTAATCCCGTGGTCCTAGAAATACAATGGCATTATCTCGTTAACGCCAGCACCACGTTAGTTCAGCATATCCAGCGAGCCTGGCAGACACATTCCCTTGTTAGCGAGTCGCTCCGCAGACATGAATTTGACTTTTAATCAAACATTTAAACACCTTCAGTGCATCTACTCTCTTAAGAGCATCATGTAACATTGGACAAAAAATGTTATGCAATGAATTTTGCTGAAAAGAGAGAAGGAAAGGCTGTTTTAACAGGATTCAGAGACAAGAAACAAAGTGATGAATGGCTTGCTGCAGCTGTATTTGCCATGGGAGATAAGAAGTGCTGTGCAATGAGACAGATACCTTGCTATAGGCCTCACACAGCAGCTGACTGGGATTCATGTAAAAACATTTTGAACACAGTACATTGCAGCTACTTGGTCAATCTTGTTCTTGAAAAAGCATTTTCCCTGTTCATAAATATTTTAAGTTTTGTCCAAAGAAAGCACCGAGCTTGGCTCTTTCATGGTACAATCTGGATGTATGATACAGCAGTGGTATACTCTGATAACTGGCCCTAGCCTTATAAAACAGATTGGTTAAGAATAAATTAAAAAGATCGAATTGCCAGCTTTCACCATTCAGAGTTACTCTCCCACCTCAACCACAAGCCCTTGACCAGCTATAGGCTGTGTTTTTTTATTAAACCACCACTAATTTGTATCAGTTAAGTTAAAACAAAAGACACTGTAACATTTCCCCGTTTCTAGAACCCAATGATAATGGTTTTCATCCAAAAACAACCATTCCAGTTCAATGAGGACTGTCCACCTGTATATTCTATCCAAGAAACCCTTGAAGCATGTCTTCATTGAAGCCAGGAAGCTACCACGAGGTTTGTTCCAGGCCAGGTCCACACTTCCACAACCCTTGTGTAAAAAAGTGTCAATCATCGTGACAAACAACCGAGAAGAAATGACATGCAGTATGGGGTGGTGCACAGTTGTGACGGGTGTGGAAGACTGCAGCCGGCGAGGCACAGACACTAGAGGCTGCTGTTAGACGCTGTTCAGAGTAACAGCGTTGTGTGAAGGGAATGCCCACATGAGCACGAGGAATTCTCAAATGAGAGAGATTATCGGGCTCATGCCGGCTAATGGCTCGTAGCTGGCAAAAGGACAGGTAGGACCCTTTACAAGCCGAACAGCTCAGAGTTCCAGCAGACTGCTTCAGGCTTAACGCATTACTCAGAATTGTTTGTGGGGAAAAAAAATCCAATGAAAAGAAGATCCTTGGTAAAGGATTGTGAACTCATGGATGCTCTTGCTTTGAGCTAGCTCATGACAGAAAGGTGTGGCCCCTTTCTTAGCTCCTTAGCTATATTAGAGACAGATTTCCCAGAGTTCTGCTAGTTCCCTGAATACTAGAGTACAATACTTAGATACAATACTGTAACAAAGGTATAGGCTCGGTAAGGTGTAGTGCAGCAGAGTTAAACCACAGCACAGGGATAGGAAAGCATAGAAATGCACGGCTGGACATGAGACAGTAAGAACTGAAGGAAACCTCGACAGAATAATTTAATTATAACCCCATCAAAACCATGGGGAACTGAACAATTGCTGTGTAGGCTTACAGTGATGGAGATTCGTAAGTGATACTGTGTAGTTTTTAGTGCAGTGATCATGGTTCCAAAGTCCTTCTCAGTTCTGCAGGCACATCCAATGACTGAGGATATGTTTAGTGTTTCAGAGCCCCTGTCCGAATATGTCACTTCTCACTTGTCCTTATTGAAAAACAAATGTTGACACTGGGCATGAAACTGGTTTATATACAGTATATATCGTGAAACACAAACCAGAGAGCACAAGTAAACTACAGGGAAGCGCATTTAGAAGCAGGAAGAGGAGTTGTTTCTTTACCCAAAGCATTATACGAACATGTTCCCCAGCCATGTTGTTGAAGACAATTTCTTGTCTGCTCAAGATAGTCACCCTTATGTTCTTCATATTCCTTGATCCATGAAGTTAACTGGCTTTGCCACAGCAGAAAAAAAGCTAAATCTCACCTGACTGGCAGGAAGACAATGTAACACAGATGGTTTTGCATTGTCAGACAGATAGTGGAAAAAGAGGGGCTTCCACAGGGGTCCGTTGGGAAAGCTGCTCGTGCAGGTCTCTGGTGGATCCCACAATGCCCGGGTGATCCCGGGACCTGGGATTCCCCAAGTGACAGAGCTAGGAAGAGTTAGGAAGGGCTGGACCCTCTTGTGTCCAGCAGTGTCTGTGCAGCTCGCAGAGTGCCGACAGCTGAAGGAGCCTCCAAGTGTGCAAGTCAGAGGAGCCTGTCTGTGCTTCCTCCTCCTCCTCCCTGTGTGGAACACGGGCTGCGGCAGTGAGCTGACAAGTCGAGACATAACCGGGCTTCCAAATTGAGTATAAAAATCCCTCCATCCATCTTCTAACTGCTCTATCCATTACAGGGTCATGGGGAGCCAGATGTGATTATGACAAAATAATTTACAGTTCTAAATTACTAAAAAGGAAAACGTGAACGTACTGTAGAAGACAAATCAGTGTTTGTCCTAACAGGCAAGCACAGAAACCTTCTTGGCATCTCTCAATTACTTTGCATGTACTGAATATTATGGCCAAGTAATCTACACCAAAAAATGCCTGCCATAAACTGCTGTCTGTACTGGAAATTAGTTTCTAAACGCTGAACAAGCACATTAAATTGCGGAACTTTGAAGTGTTCTCATCACTTCTAAGTGAATTTATAAGTTATTTAAGAAATGGATTACAATGCACTTTTTTGTTTGCTTGTCCTGTTTCTGAACATCCTTTTTTCATGTGGAATGTTGCCAGTTTTGAGTTTCTTTTTGAGCACTTCTAGTGCTATTGTCATGTCTGTATTTTAAAGCCATCTTGCAGTGCATGACAAAACAGAGAGTCTTAGTGAGTGGCCACCCTTGCAGAAAAGGCTGTGATTTTATGGGGTTCAGGTGTGAAATACTTTGCCATGTTGAAGACTGAACCCCTATTGACTTTACCCCTGTCAACACAACTTATATTAGTCCATTTTAATGCCCTGTGGTTTTAACACTAAAGTATACAGCATTTTTTTCTTTAATTTGACCTTGAAAGTAAATTGAGAAACTATTTAATTTACAACAACAACCTGGAAACCAGGGAAGGCAGAAAACAGAGAACAGAATGATGAAGCCAGTTCATAGATGGGGATTATTAGGAGGCCATGATTGGTAAAGGCCAATGGGAAATTTGGCCAGGACACCAGGGTAACACCCCTACTCTTTTCGAGAAACACCTCGGAATTTTTAATGACCACAGAGAGTAAGGACCTTGGTTTTACATCTCACCCAAAGGATGTTTTTTTTTACAGTATAGTATCTCTGTCACTATACTGAGCTACTAGGGCTCACACAGACTGACTGCAGGATGAGCACCCCCTACCGGCCCCCACATACATTTCTTCCAGCAGAAACCTTAGTTTTCCCAGTAAGTCCCCATCCATGTATTGGCCTGGCTTACACCTGCTTAGCTTCAGTGGGTTTCTTGTTGAGTTGCAGGGTGATATAGCTGCTGGCAATATAATTGCTTACACTTATATAGCGCATTCTGGACACTCCACTCAAAGTGCTTTACAGGTAATGGGGACTCCCCTCCCTTACAATCCACCTGGATGAGGCAACGGCAGCCATAGTGCGGTAACACTCACCACACATCAGCTATCAGTGGGGAGGAAAACAGAGTAATGAAGCTAATTCATAGATGGGGATTATTAGGAGGCCATGATTGGTAAGGGCCAATTGGAAATTTGACCAGGATGGCAGGGTTACACCTACTCTTTTTGAGGAATGCCCTGGGATTTTTAACCACAGAGAGTCAGGACCTCAGTGTTACATGTCATATGAAGGCTTGCACCTGTTTACAGTATAGTGTCCCCATCACTATACTGGGGCATTATGACCCACATGGACCAAATGGTGAGCACCCCCTGCTGGCCCCACTAACACCTCTTCTAGCAGCAGCCTTAGTTTTTTCCAGGAGGTCTCCCATCCTGGTACTGACCAGGCTCACACCTGCTTAGCTTCAGCAGGCTGCCAGTTGTGAGTTGCAGAGTGATATGGCTGCTGTCTATGTTGCCTGGATTAGACAACAAGCTGGACAGGAGTAAAAACCATTCCACTACACCTGCCTGTCTAATAATTTACATAACAACTGCTTCATTGCTGTTTTATTTTGGCTCATGAACACAGTTTGAGCATCACAGTCCCGTGGAAAAGCAAAACAGCTAACGATTAGTGCAGTTGCGCCATCTAGTGGAATTCAAGCCAACTTGCTACAAACATTTTCAATTCACAACCATTATATTCATTATTCCACATTCATGACTTCAGGAAGTAGAAGCACTGTCACCATTAAATGGGAGCTGTTATTTTCTCATTATAATTGCAGGGATGAGAATAGCTGCATTTTTTTTCTTGAACAGCATAAGAAAATAAACGTAGAACTATCATCTTTAGCTGTTACGGACTTCTTAGTCAACTTTTCAGTACTTTGAACATGGCACTGTATGAGACAGCTAATTTGTTGAGGTGTCTTTAAGGCATCTTAAAGTAAATCTTCATGCATATAACAACTCTGGATAATTTTCTGCCCTCGTAATATATAAGTACTACTGTATGAGTAGTGCACATGGGAGCTGAACAGCAATCTGTTCCAATTGTAACTCAGTGGCAGTGCAAGGTCTTTTTGATGTTTAATAAACTGTGGTAACATCCTAGGTTCCTGAATGCATTAAGGCTACAGCTTTCTGAGGTGCTAGACAATGGTGTTCCCTTAAGATGTGTGCCTTTTTGCTCTAAAAATGGAGAGTAGAAATATAATTCAAAATAAGCTGAAAGAAAAGGTTACACACTTTCCATTTAGATCAACAGCAGTTTTCTTATATAAGTATTTAAATACAAGTGTTGTAAATCTGTTAAAAATGTAAGTCTTACACATCTTTCTCCTTGCCGTGGAAATTAAGCATAAAGGCAACATCAAAAGCTAATTTTATGTTCCGTTTCCCTGCACCTTGACCTCTCCCTCACATTTTCCCCACTGCTGCGGTATCTGAGAAATGCAGAAGTTCTGAAAATCTTCCAGCTTGTATGATACATATTGTCGAGGCAGTCGCTGTCTGTGCCCCAGAGCTTCCTCAAAAAAACTGTATCAGCGCTAACAAGCTGATCCTGGTCTGCAGTTCCTCACAATCCAGCCTGTGCTGGAGCACCTGATGTAGCACCGATTTCTTCCGAGTGGGGGATTTTCCTGGTGCATCTCCGGAATATTTGTGAACTGTGTGAACCACTGAGAGAACTAGGGAAATGGCAGAGCTGCTGCTGTAGATCAACAGCCAACATGCCGTTCTTTACTGCCAAGCAGAAAAAGAAGAGAAAAGGGCGAAAGGGTAAGTGTAAGCGATCTCCTTCTCTTACACGTGGTATTTCATGTCCATGAAAACGACCACTGGCAGTGCTGTCTGGGAGGCTGTGGACTCGGCAGAGATGGGGAATCTGTCCCAAACGCCAGGAGAGATTGGACTTGAAACTCGCTGACTTTATCTGTTTCACTGATTTTTTTCTCATCTAAATCATCCAAGAAAATGCAACACAGAAAGCAAGCTTATACAGTAAAATGCATGTAGTTTAAATAAATGTATGATGTCACACCCATGGGCTATATATTCAGCACATTTACTAGAAGTGGTACTTGACAATTCTATGATTGAGGTATTATTAAGTGTGCTTTATAAGTGATGTTTGTGCCACAGTCCATCTGTGTGTCTGCGTCTGTTTACATACTGTACTGTACTTTGTGCGGAAAATATGTGATTAATGAGGTCACCCAGGAAAATTGAAATTCACAGGGGGATCCTTCTGCAGTTTAGATAGACAAACAATACCCAGTAGAAAATTTTAAAAAAATAAAGAAATTTGATCATTTTACTCAGAAAGGACTTGTTTGAGGCAATAGCATTTTTGCTCTCTATTAAATTAGTAGAGATTAGTAGAAGTGTAGTTCTGGACCGGGCTGGGGATTTAGCACTGTGGTGATGTTTGCCCTTGTTAGGGTTCAGTTCTGGTCCAGATGGGTGATTTACACTGCGGTGATGATTGTCCTGGTAGGGTTCAGCCCAGAACTGAACTGGGCTGATGATTTAACACTGTGGAGATGATTATTCTTGTTAAGGTTCAGTTCTGGACCAGGCTGGTGAATTAGCACTGCGGTTAGGATTGTTCTCGTTAGGGTTCAGATCTGGTCCAGATGGGTGATTTAACACTGCGGTAATGATAGTCCTTGTTAGAGTACACTTCTAGGCCGGACTAATGATTTAGCACTGTGGTGATGATTATTCACATTAGGGTTCATTTCCAGGCTGGACTGCTGATTTTGCACTGTGGTGATGATTATTTTCGTTAGGATTCAGTTCTAGGCTGTACTGGTGATTTTGCACTGCGGTGATGATTGTTCTCGTTAGGGTTCAGTTCTGGACCAGGCTGGTGATTTTGCACTGCGGTGATGATTGTTCTCGTTAGGGTTCAGTTCTGGACCAGGCTGGTGAATTAGCACTGCGGTGAGGATTGTTCTCGTTAGGGTTCAGTTCTGGACCAGGCTGGTGAATTAGCACTGCGGTGAGGATTGTTCTCGTTAGGGTTCATTTCCAGGCTGGACTGGTGATTTAGCACTGTGGTGAGGATTATTCTCGTTAGGGTTCAGTTCCAGGCTGGACTGGTGATTTAGCACTGCGGTGATGATTATTCTCGTTAGGGTTCATTTCCAGGCTGGACTGGTGATTTAGCACTGTGGTGAGGATTATTCTCGTTAGGGTTCAGTTCCAGGCTGGACTGGTGATTTAGCACTGTGGTGATGATTATTCTCGTTAGGGTTCAGTTCCAGGCTGGACTGGTGATTTAGCACTGTGGTGAGGATTATTTTCGTTAGGATTCACTTTGAACACTCCGAGATAATGGGCCCCCACTTTAATGACGGTTTACGTGCTTTGGTACAGATTATCCTTTCTCCTTAATCACACCATCATCTGCTATTATCTTCTAAATAAAAAGGTATTTTTTGTACTGTGTATCTATTCAGGGTTTACATCCTGCTTTACCATGCTTCACTATGTTTTACCATGATATTCTTGGGAATTTGTGCACTTTATTACTCTGTTACCACAAAATACGACTCCAACATTTTCAGGGGTTATAAAGCTGTTTGAGCTGCATGAGCTGCCTTCCCCAGAGACGTGATAATGATTGAATATATTATTGTTTTACTCAGCCTATTTCCCGGAGCTAAACCCATGAGTGCCTCTAATTGAATTTTTATTTGTAATATAACTTAATTAAGAAGGATACACAATGGGTAGATACAGTAGATACATTAATCTTTTTATGTAACATGTTTATAAAAAGATTAATGATCTTGAAAAATACTTCACTGTAACACATTTTGCTCACAGGGATGTTAAAGCACAATCATAATAAATCAAACATGTTTTGGTCTTGGCCTACCCATACCATTGTACCCAATCTCTGTACTTGATATGTGTGTTTGTGCCAAAAGCCTCAAATTAAACAGCCAGCACTGATAAAAGAGATGCATAGATTTAACTTCATAAAAATTTATGGTGGGCGAACACTTGTTTTGGCTCTGTATCCCCCTAGAAAAGATTTGGTCAAGAGCAGGCAAGATGGACATAAGGGAAGCAGTAACTGAAAAGGTTTTGTCGGTGGCTGTTCTGAGATTGTATGACAGTTCAAGGCCTCATGATTTACTAGAGGGCTGTTTTTCTTCATCCTGAAGTCATTTTGAAGTGTCACAGTCCATCTGGTCAGCACACATCCATCCAGCACTGTGGTGGAGAGAGACCTTTTAAAACTCAAACACAGGCCGTGTTTACAAGGAGCTGTGTAGAGAGCTCCGTGCATGGTCTCCACATGAGAGTCCTAATTAATCAAATAAATGATAAAATAGCAAACTGAATTGCTGATGAGCCCCAAACAGGGCTCCTCAGCAGGATTGAAACGTTTTAAGTGCTGGTAAATTATGAAGCTACTGAAATAGAAAGGGTTAACATTAAAGTTGTTCCCCAACAATTACTGTATGTCATTATAGGCTTTTTATCCAACCATTTACATTAATGAAGGTTTTTATTTCTTCTCTCCTCTCCTTAATGTACAGTTGAGAATTAGCACTCTGGTTTGTCTGTATCAGGCACTAACAAAGAGCTATAAAAACAGCTTATGCTGACAAAAAGAAGCCACATCATTCATCATCAGACACTTGCAAAAACCACATTCATTTCAAAATACTGTCAGGAGGATTAGGAAATTCTTAAATTTCAAAATTATCATGATTTTTAGGCCAAAGACATGGTTCCTTAATGAAGAGCCTCTTTTTGGCTACTGTTCAACATAATTGAAGCTATTTTAAACACTCGCTGACAACAGATTACAGAAAGCTGTAACTGAACTGACTGTGATTTTCACTTTGTTTGCGTTGCATGAACCCGTGCTTCTCCCAGATAAATTAAACACACAGTGTTTCCAGAGGGATGAAAATCATTTGTTCTGGGAAGAAAAACTGGACAAAACCGAGTTTTATTTTTTTTTTCCATTTTGGATTTTCAGCAAAGCAAAGGTTCTGAACATCCTAAGTGATATTTTAAAAAAACTACCACTAGCAAAATGTGGAGGTGTACAGTATTTTCCAAATGATTTCCAGAATAACATACCTGAAACGGCAACAATGTGAGCAGCTCGGTGAATTTGGCGACAAAGGCCCACGTGGGCCCATGTGGGCGGTTTGCTGTGCCGGCGGTCTCTCACAGCTGTCCTCTCTCTTGCCATTCCAGGTGGGACAGGGGAGCGCGACAGAGCCGCCGCCAACCATGAGGCCTTCCTGCTCATGGCCAACACCCAGAGTGACATGGAGGACTGGGTGAAGGCCATCCGCCGTGTCATCTGGGCGCCTTTCGGAGGAGGTAAGGCCGGTACTCCCCCTGTACCCCCGAAAGTAAAAGCTGGAGCGCTTCTGCTTGGGGGTCCATGCTTCAGATACCACCCCGACAGTGAAATGCCAGGAGCGCTCTTTGTTCCTCGAAGATGCTACTCCCAAAGCACAGTCCCCTGCCCAGCCCACCCAGCACAATACAGGAGGAGTGCAAAAATATCAGCACAACGTTCAACAGGCTCCATGCCACTGAGCCTGTCATACAAGCACTGCGCCGTCTGCATTTCCAGGCAGGAGGCTACAGATAGCTCGCTATTTATAGCCAGAATATAGAGCAACTGCTTGTAATGCTTAACTTTCCACTGAACTTCAAGAGGAAAAGTATTTGTGTCTACTGTATTGTGAGCAAACCTGATTTTAGAACCAGCTGAAGTAAAGCAGTAAAGTCAAAGGTTTTTCAGGACCAGAACCTTTCAGGACCACATAATAGAATAGACTGTATTGTGGGTAAACAGAAAATCAGAAGCATTTTCTGGACATACTGTATGTAATGAACGCACTGATTTACCAGGTCATTCTGGTAATGATTCAAAGTCATCAATCCAATCCAAAGGGTGACCCCTTTCTCTTCCATTACTTTGTCCCCTGGGCTCTGAGAGCTTTCCAACAGACCCAAGCAGTGTACAGCAGCAATACGATACAGTGACCAGGCAGCGTTAGACTTTCTGAACCTGAGGGGAGAAGTAATGTATATTTGCTGATGTTCAAATTTCCCACCTAAGTATACAGAGCATTTGGCTAAGCAGGCAGCCTCTACTACACCCTTTAGTTTCTGTCATTAAAGACGTCAGTGCTCGTGACTGCTCGTACTCATCATTACACTTCCAGCACCGCCTTTGCCCAGAACCACTCGAGAGAATTTTTTCTGTTTCATACAAGAGCAGACAGTAGCATAGGAAGAGGTGCATTGAGGGGGTATACAAATGATCCTCATATTTCCTGCTGTTGGAAGCTTGGGGTTCAGCTATTTGAAATAAAAGGTTGTTGCAATGTTTTTGCAGTTTCTTTATGTCACATGTAACAGAACAGCAGTGTTGAATAAGAAAAGAGGTTTATATTGAGCGTGTTTATAGAAGATGATATCTGGGGAAGTTACAGATGCAGTATATACTGTACAGTACTTGGTGTTAGCATGTGAGAAAGCTGCAGAATCCGAAGCTTATACTGTGACTGTGACTTTATTTCAAGGACTGTCTTGAGACCATCCCCTGTCATCTACAAATCTGCACTGCCGCAACGTTTGTGTGCAGGGTTTTTGTGATATTGCCACCTCTCTATTGGGGTCTTTATTGGGATAGCTGGGGATCCAGTTGAGTGTAAAAAGAGACCAGGGCCTGCAGCTGGGCGAATCCAGATTTAAACTATGAGTGAACACAACCGGGGCATTTCAATGTGGATCGGAAGCCCATTCAGGAGAGTTTCTTGATGATGAAAATCAGAATGTGACGGCCACTTTATTAGGCATGCAGGACAGGAATCAAATGTCCTGAGGACTTAGTCTCCATTTTGCCTGTGGCATACCAGACTGCTCTTACCACAGCTCACAGAGGGGCAGCAAATGCTTCTCAGTCCTCCTAGTCATCAAGAATAGAACTGATATTCTATTAGTGCTTAAACGTATTGCATGCAGAAATGCCCCTTCCATAACTTGTGACCTACTGTATAGCCAACTGTTATTTATGTTGGCTGCAGAGACGGGTTACAGGAATTAAAGGCAAGATTATACCTGCCCACTCTGTTGCCTGCAGGGCTGGCTTCAGAGCCCTTTTCATGGGCTTTTCAGACACATTGCTGTACAACTTATGATTAACCTGTGGTCGGCTGCCAAGGTAATAACAGATGTGTTGCTGAGCATTGATGTAACGTTTTCCTACTGAATGCTGAGCTGACCTGGATTAATGCAGAAGAGTCCAACCTGGGGCTTCTGAGGTCTGGGATGTATCTCATGCCTGAAGTGAGGACCTTGCTTCTGTGTAGCTCTTGTGCTCTGGCTCAGCGTGACATTTGTGCGGTTTCTGGTAACTGTGGGGCACAGCAGGGCAGTGAGGAAGCCCAAGGTAAGGGAGCAGAATTACAAACACACAGGCTCATGGGGGGAAGAAGGTTTGCTTGCTTTTATCTTACCTAGTGCTTGGCTGCAGTTGGTCATTCAGCGTCAACCAGTGTAAATTGTTTTTTTTGGAGGATTTTTCTGATAGGCTTTTAAGTTGTTTCTGATTGGTGTGTCTGTTTAATTATTCAAGATTAAACAGCATGTGGACAACTTTTAAAGTCGTCCGAATAATTTTTATGTATTAAATTTGAATTTCAAAATTAAGTTCAAATGGACACTTTATTTATTTGTCCACTTTTTCTGTTAATGCTGGACCAGCAATTTTCAGAATTCATTACAGTGACTGAAGAGAAGATTGTGCTCTAGAACAATAAAAGCCTTCTGTGTTTTCCGAGCTTTACGCATTATTTCACAAAAAGGATTATACACATCCAGTTTTATTCCGTTTCCTAATTGACATTTTAAACAATAAAAGCACTTCAAATATGCTTCACAGAGATGCATAACTGAAAATATAAGTACTTGAATAGGTTAATATTGCATGATGGACTTAAAAGTTTCATGACTTTGATAGACATTTATCAAGCTGCAAGAAATCTGCAAAGTGTATAAATACTATTAATAAAAAAGAATGCAAATAAACTGAGCTAATGTGGCCAAGAAAGCAAAAAGATTGCTATGCACTATGGGATAAACAGCTGTGGCCATTTCACAATATTAGAAACATACTGTAAGTGTCTTAAAACTCTTTTTAATGCTGCTTCTCATGCTTTTAGTCATGGCATATTTTTGTGCTTAGTCAAGGTATATTTTGTCTTGACTAAGTATTGAGGCAGAATTAAAGTCTACCACATGTCCATTTCTAACACTGTGAGAATACAGTTCACTTTCTGATAAGGCAAGACTTCCCAGACATCTGTAAGGACCCACCAAATGGATTTCTTCATTCCAACCTGTCTTTTAGTATCAGCCTGTTTGCTGTCTGCCTGTGCTGCACATCAGTGGCAGATGGCTTTGTGTTTGTGTGTTACTGTAGGAATATTTGGCCAGCGCTTAGAAGACACTGTGCAGTACGAGAAGAAGTTTGGGACCCGCCTGGCTCCGTTGCTGGTGGAACAGTGTGTGGACTTCATCAGAGAGCGAGGCTTGGATGAAGAAGGTCTGTTTCGCATGCCAGGCCAGGCCAACCTTGTGAAGGAACTCCAGGATGCCTTTGACTGCGGAGACAAACCTCTGTTTGACTGGTAGGAGAAACCTGCTTCCCATTCTAGGTCCTACAAAAGCACCTGATTTGGCTGCTGGAAAGTTCGTTTCCACTCCTTGAGAGGTACTTTTCAGTCAACAGACTGAAAACAGAAACATCACTTCTTATGTAAATTATCTCAATTAGTTAAGATCAGACATGGCATGAGCCTGGAGATCCATCCAGGACTGGAGTATTTCTCCAGTCCAGAAACTATTAATTCCTGATTGCAGTTAATGCAGTTAATATCTACAGTATATTATCTACTGTACACGACATGATGGGACATTTACGCATTATATTGTATGTGAAGTAATTTTTACTCTTTTCACACAAATTGGTCAAAAATTCACCAATGGCTCCTGCAACCCAGGCTGCCGCTATTGTAAAACAAGTTGTTCATAGTTTTGGACATTTGACAAAGACGTTTGCTCTTGGGTGTCTCACAGGTCTAGCTCTGTAGAAAGGAAATAGCTTGAAGAGTCTTAGGTGTGGGTCAGTTAATCCACTCACACCCGACAGTGTTTTATAGTAAATAAGGCAGAAGGCTTCTCGCGTTTGTAACCTTTCTTGTTGGTCTTGTGGCGGCTGATCTGAAGGGGTAAATGCACCAGCGCAGGTGTTTTCAGGGCCTGGAAAAAACTGATCCGTGCCTCTCCTAGACGAGCCTGCCAGCCTTTTCAAGTCTGAACAGGTTTCTTCTAATTCTGTCTGCCTGTGGCTTGGCTGTGAACATGATGACTGTCCTGATGTCATGTGACCTCCCTCAGTAACACTGATGTCCACACTGTGGCGTCACTTCTGAAGCTGTACCTCCGCGAGCTGCCAGAGCCTGTCATCCCCTTCGCCAAGTATGAAGACTTCCTGTCCTGTGCTCAGCTGTTATCGAAGGACGAAGAGGAGGTTGGTGCACTGCGGGCATCAACCGGGCTGTCCTGTGATTTATTAGGCTCTATAAGTAGATAAAAGTTAAATAGTTAAGTCTCACTTTGGTCCATCAGGTAGTCTGTCACATCACCTGATGGCTCCATACTGTAACAGGAGAACTTGCAAAAGGTGGGTTCTCTGCTGCTGGTGCCGTAAAGCCAAACCAGGTTAGAGATATCTCCCCCACCTGCAGACCCCCGTCTTTAATTCCTCCTGTAGTCCAGCCGGTGCAGGGTGTATTGTGCAACACAGCAGTCATGTTCTCACCACAGAAGTGCCGTCTCTTCAACACCATTCAAAACCAACACAAATACAGTGCCTCCCGAATATCCTACCATTTACTCTTAAAGCCTGTGGGCTACTTTCTAAAAATCTGAACTGTACATTTCTATTTTTTGTAGGGCATACAGGAGCTGACGAAGCAGGTGAAGAGCCTTCCTCGGGCCAATTACAACCTTCTAAAGTATATATGCAAGTGAGTCCTCAGAGTCTTTGTCTTCTTGCCTCTGTCCAGTCAGAAAGCAGCAGCCCAATCTAGGTGAACTTGGGGGTTCTTTTTGACAAGTGGACTCTATCTGGACGTATTCAGAGCACACGGATTGGCTGGAGGGATTCTTGAATCATTAAACTACAGTATTACAACACAAGGAAATGGCCATATTATATTATTACATCTTGACAGCAGGCTAGGAAACAGTCGTTGGCACTGAAAGCTTGGGGAAAATTTACTGAATGTCCACGGCATTTTCTTTTTCTGACCTGGATTTATTGCTGTTTTTATTCGCGTTGTTTCATACTACCTCTGACGGACGAAGATGGAGCGCAAATGCAAAAAAAGAGTGATCTGTGTTTCTTCTTTTAACTCACTATCAGAAATAGCAGTTCAACTTGAAATAGACTCTAGAAGACCTCACATGTCACTGCACAAGACAGTTCACATGTCAGAAGCTCAGCAGAGTCTCGATCACACTGATTCAGCCTTTGTAGAGAGAACGACTTCTCCTTTTTTGCTCTTTCAGTTTCTATAGGTCTGTCAAGCTTGGGACTTTGAGACACACATCCTGCCCACGTTTTACCTTCTAAAGGCCTAAATCCGTTTATTAGAACGTCTACTCGTTTTTTGTTCTGTTTTAGCAATGCGTTGTTTTGTTACTTTTGCATCCTGTGTTGTATTTTTAGGTTCCTTGATGAAGTGCAATCCCATTCAAATGAAAATAAGATGAGTGTTCAAAATCTTGCCACAGTTTTCGGACCAAATATCCTTCGGCCCAAAATGGAAGATCCGGTGACCATTATGGAAGGCATGTCTTTTTATGTGGTATAAAAAGTTTGCATTTATCACTTGGATAATATTGCAACTTTTTTTCATTTACAAAAAACAGCTGGCTGGACTGTAAAATGCCACAACTGCACAGAAATGACAAAATAACATAATTAAAGTCAACTTTAATTCACACAGAATTTTCTTCCAGTTGCAATTCAGTATTTAAATTCAATGCTTTCAAATCCTTTAGAATGCTATGTCTTAATACAAAAAGAGAATATTCTCATTAGCCTGATAACATGTGCTTACTACACATGTTGTATTTCCTAGTCACAAATTCCAAACTCGCACTCGTGTTTTCCTTGTGCCGTTCTGTCAGAATTAATGAGAAACGTATACTCATTATTAAAGGGGGCTGCCAAAAATCTGTACTGATAGATTTTATGCACCATCAGTCTTTGTAATGTATGTATTTCAGAATGTATTGAAAACACGTTATTTACATAAATGCAACCATTCAAACACACAAAAAAGATTTCATGAGCCACGTAAAAATGCATCTGAAATTCGAACTCGTGATTGCTTGTGTGTTTGATGTGTGTGTGTGGGTCTGTTCTGTGGCAGGGACCTCCCTGGTGCAGCACCTCATGACTGTGCTGATCAGCGAACACGAGCGGCTGTACGTTGGCCCGAACCCTGAAGTCCTTCCAGGTCGGCTGGAGGTCAGGGTTCAGGGCCAGCGGGGCGCGGTGGAGTGGATCTCGGAGGAGGACTTGCAGGGAGGCTGTTCCAAGGCACAGAGCTCCCACGCCAGGGAGGACCTCTGCAGCAGTGCCACCTCGCTGGATGTCAATGTCAGCACGCCCGCCACTGTGCCCAGACTGGCATCTCAGGGTACGGGAGAGGCCGCCGCGGTCAGTCCCAGTAAGCAGCTCAAATCCCTTCCAACCTGGAAGTACTCCTTCAGGAGCTCCGGAGCGAGAGCCAGTGCTGTCAAGCTCGGCGGCTCCTCTGTGGACATTCCCAACCTGTCGTCCAGCGGGAACTGGCTGATGAACGGGCTGTCGTCCCTGCGTGGCCACAGGCGGACCTCCTCGGGGGAACGGGTGAAGGACTCGGGGTCGTCCCAGAGACTGTCGACCTACGACAACGTGACGGGTTCAAGCCTGAGCGTGCCGAGCGTCGCCAGCACTCCCTGGTCCACGTCGTCCTGCGAGATCTCTGTCCCCGACTCCTTGAGCAGCTGCCCCGCCTGCCGGGACAGCGACTGCTCGGGGCTGAACTGTGGGAAGGGGGAGGGGCTCGAACCCGCGCCTCGGGCACAGAGCGACAGACAGGCCTTGGACCTGGACGATAGCGGCGAGGGTCTGCAGCTCTGCCTGACCGGCGCGAGTGGCAGCGAGAGCAGCAATCTGGTGGCGGCTTCCAATGACACGGCCAGCAGCTCCAAGGCCCTAGCAAGCCTGGTCACGGAGCTAAAGGATGAGCTGAGGAGGCAGAGGCTGGAGTACGAAGCCAGGATGAGAAGGTAGTGACTGCTAGAGCCGAGGATAGTAGAGTATTTCCAAGCCCAAGATTAGTGGGCACAGTTGTGAACCCTTGCTGGGATCCCTTGAGGATGGATGAATCTTATATAACTCTTATCATCCTACCACAAGCCAGCAACTGTATCACCCTGCAGCTCTCAACTGGCTATGCCCTGAAGCTCAGCAGGTGTGAGCCTGGTCAGTACCTGGATGGGAGACCTCCTGGGAAGCTATGGTTGCTGCTGGAAGTAGTGTTAGTGGGACCAGCGGGGGGTGCTCACCCTGCGGTCTGTGTGGGTCCTTATGCCCCAGTATAGTGGCGGGGACACTGTAGTGGGCGCCGTCTTTTGGATGAGACATTAAACCGAGGTCCTGACTCTCAGTGGTCATTAAAGATCCCCGGGCATTTCTCGATAAGAGTAGGGAGTTATCTCGGTGTCTGGGCCAAATTTCCTCCCTTGGCCTTTACCATGGCCTCCATATTGTCCCCATGTTTTGCACTTGCCCTGCGAAGGACTGGCGCCTCATCCAGGGTGTACCCTGCCTTAAGCTCTTTGCTTGCCAGGTAGGCTTCCCGCGACACTGTATGGTATAAAGCAGTTTGGTAAATAACATGATGTGACATGACATCCTACCACAAAAGGTTGAAAGGTGGAACAAACCTGGAAAATGTGTACAGACCTGTTGATTGTACAAGTATTTCATTGGGCAAAGCAGGTGCCAGCCCTAGCAGAGCGATGGTAGTTAAAGAGCCTTTCTAAACAGTTTCCCTCATGCTGGAAGAGGCTGTGTTTTTATTTTCTTAAAGCCTTGCGGTTTGCTACTGTGTTCATATAGGGTCTTTTTGTGTGCATGTTTTAATCCTCAGATGTGAGTCCAGTGTGAGAATCCCGTATGTGCATCCCAGGAATTATTTAATGTTACGTTCTTCCACATGCCAAAGACAAAAGTTAGCTTAAAACTCAATTACTAGCCATCTAGCCAAAATCCCAGCACAGATGAACTGAAACAGATTTTCAGTTAAATGGGTAAATAGGATTTTTTAAAGTAAATAACAGTGCACAAAACAGAGAGAGCATTCAATTCAATTATAAGGACCTCTTCTTATATGTAGCCTTTTTATCTTCTTCTGTTTTAAGGGTTGAAGACCACTTCAGAAAATGCTCTTAAGAAGCAGCTTCTACTTTCCTGGGCGCTGAGCTTGTGTGTGTGTGATTCTCCTGAGGTCTCGTGATTTCTGTTTGCTTCCAGGCTGGAGGAGTCGAGCGCGGCGCTTTGTGAGCAGGTGGAGAGACTCGAGGAGGAGCTGGATCAGGAGAGGAAGAAGCACTCCATGCTGGAAATCAAACTGCGGAACTCGGAACGAGCGCGCGAGGATGCCGAGAGGAGGAATCAGCTCCTGCAGAAGGAAATGGAGGAGTTTTTCTCTACACTAGGGGATTTAACTCTTGGACCAAGGACAAGCAAAATCTGAAAATCCTTATTACATGCCTGGGAAAGAGAATAGTTTGCATAGGACTGTCTTGTTTTTAGCTCTCCGTGCTCATGTATCATGAGTATTCTGAAGTTATTTCAATGCTGTTTTATTACAGTACTTTGTCTTCTGGTTTATATTTGCTGTTATATTGTATATCAGGACTTTTATATAAAATATAAAGGTTAAAAGGTATGAGTAGATCATACTGCTCTTGCCATCCTACAGCTTTATATATGCACAAACAATGCCAAAGCATGAGTTTCATCATAGACATCTGAAGAATAGCAGCCAAGGGGTACTCTGCACATAAAGCTGACAAATACCACCCTAAAGAACAATTATTGCCCTGACTGTGCCTTTTTATTGTCACTGCATGAGGAGGAGAATGTCATGTGACCAGAGTTGATTTTTTTTTTTACAGTGAGCAGAGAAAATACTTGAACCCTCAGCTTCCATTGTTTTTTTTTGTGTGTGTTCCACACAGGATCTTCCCAGCAGTTGGATAACATTAGAAAGAGCAGTAGTAATGCCAGTGAAAAGCTAGAAAATGCATCAGTCTAACCAAAGATCTGGCCCTTCCTCTAACAATAGCCCTGAGACCAAGTGACTCATGCCCTAAAACCCTCGTCTCTAACTTGACTGAGCCATCACCGTAGCCTACGCCTGGCTTAAAAAAGTAATGGATCACCAGTTCATTTTCTCCGTATGTACAGTGAGCACATATCTCCCCGCTTTGATCCCAGTCATTCACAGGCTCCAAACACACCCTGTGGCACTCTCTAGACAGGAGACAACCCTGCTGTGGCGATAGTCTGGTCCTCTGCCGTGAGAGATTTCTATGCTGTATAGGTGGTGTCACTTCTGTAACTCGCTCAGTGCACTGAGCCCAGTTACATCAGCCCATGTGGTAAAGTATTGTAGAAATGCTCACTTGGGTGCATAATGTATAGGACTCTCAGCAGTAAATGAAACAAAAGTGCTGTTTTAATTATGTTCAAAGATCTCAACCTGGTAATGTAAAAGCATGCATCTACAGTATGTCAGCAACAGTGCTCTGCACAACCACATCTGGTGAGCTGGCATGATGGATCATCATTCTTATTAACGTTCTTACTATGTCAGCTGACCTGAAAGTGAATCATAAATGTGATGAACCATATTTCCCCAAGCTGTGTCCATCAGAGGCTGGAGCAGACAAGCTGTGTGCAAATTCAGGAGGTGATTGACATTAGAGGAAGGTGCTCCTTTTGAAGTAAAAAATGTTCTAGAAATCATATCATTGTCTTCTCCAGAGGTTTGGGTACACAAAGGTAAATTAAGAATTGACTCAGGTATTTAGATAAACAGGGGGTTTAATTCTGGTCATATGCTATTACACCTACAGTTTTACTTTCGGTGAAGGGATTTGTATGTTAAGAGAATGGGATGAACAGCATAAGAAACCACTAATAATAAACGTCAGTATCTGATCACTGGTATTAGTACTCTTATTTACCCTGAGTAAAGAAATGAACCTCAACTACAACTCACCACTTATGAAATACTTATAATGTAATATTTGAACTAAAATTAAATCTGATCCCAAATACAAATAAAAGAAGATCCATATCTGCAGACAAACAACGGTTCAGTGCTCTTCTCCAATGACAGAGGTCAGGAAACGTGCTATTGTCTAGAGTATATACTGTATATACCCTAGTATATTTATATATCAAACCACTAGCCTTCCAGAAATGATTCAGAACCTCAGTATGCTTAACCAACACCTCCACACTACCATCAACAGTACCCAAGTATTATACTGTGTGGAAACTGGAACCCAAAGGATTCTGCTTAACAAAGAAATTCACATACATTTCCATCTTTCTTTCCTTGAGCTCATTTTAAACATTTTGAAGTAGTCTGGATTTCACAAAGGCTCCAGCAACACTGTGTACGTGAAAACCTCCAGAAATCGGGCACTAGTTTTCTGATCAAAAGCCATCATGAGTTGTGGAAGAAATTAATAGTGCCCTTCGAGAGCCTCGCAACTCGGAAAATGAAGACTTGCATTAGGAAGCCGAAGCAGGATTTTGATTCCAATCCCTGTCATAAGTAGAACGTCTCCAGTGCAGCTGGCAAACCATTACACTAAGATGAGCAATAGGAGCGCTCGTACTTGTTAGCTGTGTTACCTCACACAATTTCTCAGGTGCATTATTACGCTGATCTGTTGATAAAAGCCTCTTAAAAGGAACCCATTTCATTGCAGCTTCTGACAATCTAACACGAAAAATGACTCAAAGCTGGCAGATTCAATTCAGTTGTTTATTTGCAGTACATGTCTTTAAGGTTTGCATTATTGGATTCCAGTGCACACATTCCACCAGTGCACATTTCACAGCCTGTGTATAGTTTACCCAGAACAAGGAATTTTAACGACCCACAGAGCCGGCCTTACAAGCAAACAATACAGACCAGCACCCAGAAGTACATCAGCTTGTTTTAGGCATTTTTTTTTCTCCTAAGTTGTACCTTACCATCTACAGATCAAAATCTATCTGGCCATGCACAATATTCATCCACTGCTGTCTGGGCGCAGATATTGAAGAGTGGTAAGGCTGATTACATAAAATCAGGACTATATCAAGTCACATAAAGTTGTTTTAATTTATAAAAAGGAAAACATGGATTGACAGTACCAAACATTTTTTTTCTACCTTCAGTAACATACGTCTACATGGCTAGGTCCACACCTTACTATTCGCACAATTTGCAGAAGGTATTGCACATGAACTGTAAAAAAAAATATACAGAAAACAGTTTTCTTACTTCTAAGTGAAGTATACATTACATACAATACTAGAAGTCCTAACATTGACAATAGTACACTTAAAATAAATAAATAATGAAAAAAAAATCTTTATTTCACATTGTTTTCTATACCTAATAATGTGGGCAGCTATGTTTATCCAAGAACTTGTAGAAATTTAGAGTGAGGTAGTTCATCAAAGCCTACTTTAACGGTGATTATTACGTTCCAAGAGATGCAACACAAGCAAGCAGAGTCACCCTAAAATTCAAATTTGCATCTCCTGCAGTGGGATCCGAAGAGCTAACAAAATTAAGAGCACTTGGAAAAAAAAAAGGAAAAGGCCACCATGATACAGAAAGTGACCATTAATGCCTCACATGGGATTCGACTGCAAACGTTTCCGTTTTTCTTTACATTCTCCGGTATTCTTCACATTCCTCTGCTGGCCATGATGACATACCACTCGACATTCTAGCACAGCACACTTCACAGCCTGGGTATAGTTTGCTGCTCCAGTCCGGGCCGGAGCAGCGTCTTCTCCGACATTCAGCTCTCCAGAAGGAACAGGCTTTAACTCGCACATTTCAACTGCAAATCCTTAATCGGTTACCGTTGTTACAACTACAGATGCAAGATTTATCAAGGATTTTGGTACAAAGTGTGGCGTTTTCTACCAGAGCATTTCAAAGGATTGTTTCCCCCTCCCCCATTTTAAAGAGGGTGATCAAATATTCTCATGGTGAACTTTGATGCAAAACCTTGATAAAAACTGCCCTTCGTGGGTTTTAATCCAGTTTGTTTGCTATTTGTCATCTGAAGCGCAACTTTCCTTCCAACAGACCACTCTTTTCAAATTTGTCTCTTACCAATGCAGTAAAAAAATAGATCATCCATTTCGTAAGTGAACCACCTCAAATATGATGGAATATTGTGGAAACGAGTTAATTTCACATAATCATGTATTAATAGAACTTCAGTGTTCTAGTATATTAGGAATGAATGCACCATAACTGCAGGCACTTCTCCTTTAATCACAAAAACAAAATCTGATAAGATGCCATTATTGCATATAATTCTTATATAACTTAGTCTTACTTTTTTCTTGGTGCTTCTGGTATTTCCACTTTATAACAGAACAGGGCAAAAATAATACAGCGCGCACATGCAGTTATTTTTTCCTGCGTATGGGACTCTCATTGCAGATTTTCATATTTACATTTCTTCTTGATCCTGGAAAGCACTATATTCTTGGCAAAAAGTAAACATCCTAAAAGCAGACGATGAGAAATTAAAATATATATATATACAGCACAAACACTAAATATAGTGCATGATACTATCAGAACCAAGTTTCCAAAACTTAAAAACAAGTTCCACTGCTTAAACCCTATTTGTAATACTGTAACTTAGCGGCATGCAGGAAGTGCACCTAAATTAAATCCATGATCCTTTGTACTAGGCACTGTAGAATCCCTACATCCTGTAACAATGACTCATAGCCCCTTTTCACTCTAAAGTAGGAAAAACAGAAATCCCTTTACAACCCATTTCTTGTATACCTGTGCCCAGCATTTATAACTTTTGACCTGTTCCCACTGCCGAAATCCAGTTTGGACTCTCTTCGCTGAAGCTTCACGTCCGCAGTTTAAAGATCATTCCCCACTGTCAGACTTGCAGATTCAGTCGAGCTAACCAGTGCAGATGAGTAAGTGGTCAGACAAGCACTAAGAACTGGCAGGCTTACAGTGGCCATTTCATTACATTGGTAAGGTTTAATCGCAAAGGACCTCAATCGTATTACGAAAGCAAATCCAAAACCATTTTAAAGCAACGAATTAGAAAGTCCAAGAATGCAGTTGTCTGAGGAACAACCAACATCTTACAGTATCTATCATACCATTCGCTTAAGAGCATATTAAGACAACTTAAACATGTAAAAAATTTAAGTTGAGTCTCTGCTTTGAACATTTTACATGAAAGCAATAATGACAGAATTTTCAGTTGTTTCCTAGACACACGAAAGTCAAACATTTATATTTCTACAGTGTGGATATATGTATCTTATACAATATCCATTTTCTGCTCAAAAGATGAAAACCAAAAAAAGATCCCTCCCACTTTGCAGCGTCAAGGAAGATGGCAAAATGGAAGATGTTTAAATTCACTTAAAAAGCAATAAAATAATAACTCACCGCAAACTAAAATGAAAAATAAAGTTTTTAAAAAATATATTTACCATAAAATCTTTACAAATTATCTGAAGCATTCTACAGCAATATGGCGAAATAGAATCAACGTAGCTTAAAAAAAAAGTGTTTCTGTGTGTACAAGATTTGAATCTCATGTACGGTAAAATACCTTAGTGTTTAAAACAATGGTGTTTTCCGGTTGTTTCCAGAAAAACAAAAAAGGTCACGATAATTTACAGCCTAAAATCAGCTTTCTGAAAAACCAAAAGAAGCTGGAGCGTTGTGAAAACTGGCCTAAATTCTATACCATCGAACACAAAGAGTGGGAGCGGAGAAGGAGGGCAGTCATCTGCAGCAGCCAAGAGGCCCAGAGGACGTCTCCAGGCTGCTGTCCGTGTCAGAAGCCAGGGTGGGGTCTGTGGACATGGAGGACACGTCATTGACGGAGGAGGACGACGAGGGATGCTGGGAGCCATTAATCACTGCTGCACCTGTGCTATGAGAAACACAGCATTAAATCAGAAATGATCGACTGCAGGAGGACCGTTCTGCACACGCTTACACTTGCACAGTGTGCCACATTCTGCAGAGAAACAGCTGGGGTGGAATAAACTTTCCCAGTCCGTTGTCATCTGGCGCCATCTAGTGGCCAACACTAATAAGACCCCCCGATTTCCCCATTAAAATATTAACTGTGGAGACCCGAATAGCAATGGGGGCTCATTTAAGACATTTGAAATATTTCAAAATATTTATCCCAGTATGCATATGCTGACTAGTTTTGAACCATTAACTCCCTGCACCCACGTCATCTACACTCCTCGTTCCCAGGCTGGGAACGCTTGGGGGGACTGGGAGAAGATCTTCTAGCCCATATCAGATGGTGCAAGTCTGCCAGCACTTTCAAATTGTGTCTTAAAGCTACCCGCCTCTCTCGTTTCTGTGTACAGCACTTTGAGATGATGTGCCGCAGAAGGCGTTAAAAAGGGTTCTTTTGCCTTCTGATGCCCTTTGACATTTGTTCAAAACAAAGCAATAAAAGGCCAGCTTCCAGCATTCACAATAACGTCCCACGTGACCGCTGCACTAGTGCTGTTTCACGGTGCCAAAGGGGGATTCTCTCTCATTACTTTGGGTTTGATTTCACCTCCTTAAAAGCAAGGGAGGAACCCAAGCACGCACTCAGGCTATAGTGAGTGAACGTGCACACACTTCACAGCACTCCCAAACAGCAATATGGTGAATCACAGACAAAATGATCAGCTCTATTTCTACAGAGATCTGAAAGTTCTTCCTTTCCTGTGACCTTTCTGAGGAGTTTCTAATTTGCTCTGCAAGCAGCAGGAACCCCCCCACCCCCCCCAGGTAACTATAGGGGATAAAGGCCCAGCAGAGCACGAAGCCGCTGTGCTGCAGGGTCTCTGCGTGAGAGGCAGTCGTGCCTGCTGCTCCACTAACCGCTTCCCCACAACCTGCCCTCAATGCAAGGAGGAAATCAGTGGAGCTAAGCAGAATAAAAGGGAACACACAAAGCAACTCAGTCTAGTATGTATGATACACTGTAAGGGGAGAGAAAGACACTAACATGATGTCCGTTGTGGCAGCTCTACAGAATTTCACAGACATCTGCAGACATTAGAGCCCAGGCTTACAGGTCTGATCCTCCTGCCACCAGAGAGATCTGCCTTCAAGGACAGGGCTTAGAATTGGTGAGGAGGTGAAAAAAAAGTCATTCGATATGGGTCCTAATATTCTCAAACAGTTCAACTTTTACAGTTTACATCAACAGAAGAGGCGCACTTTCCTCAATTAAGCTCCACTATGCTACTGGTGGAGCAGGTCTTGCCTCTTGAGGAGGGTGAAACGCACTCGTAAGGCTCTGTCTGAAATTGAGCCATTCCAGCAGAATTGCACGTCCTCGCCTGTAAAAAAAACTGTTAACTAACCTAAAGAGGCCGGCTGTCCTCGGACCACACCGTTCTTCATCCTCTCCTCCCACTCCAGGACTTCCTTATATATCAACTCTGACGAGCGAAAAACAGCAAAGCATTAAAACACAACGTTTTCACTCTCTCTCCTCTACAATACCCGATTCAGAGCGGAAAAGGCTTATTCTGCAATACACAAGTGTGCAAAATTTCTTTCAGGAACAGAAAGCAATGTAAGGCACACCAATTCAAGCCGGCGGCATAGGACTTCCAAACCTCCACCGAGCCCCACAGTACAGCCACGTGACCAGCAGAGAGCCGGAGTAGAGAATAAAGCTCAACCACCAGACAACGTGCCTGCTAAAGCCATTTCAAAAGGTGTATAATCCCCCAAAATATCACAAATATAGCCAAACGCCTCACTTCAAAGCATGAGATTATATGTTTGACGGTGTAGAGCAGAGACACTCGGATATTACCCTTCCATTCCTCCACCGCGTGCTCTCTTTCATCCAGCTGCTTATCGGTAATCAGTGGAGGAGGCTACAACACAAGGAACGTGGAACAGTGAACAGAATCAAGAGGCAGTTTAGCGGATTCAGCTATAAATACATACAGATGGACACATGGATATTATGGATATAATTCCTTAAGTGGTCAATAAATGTCGATTCCTGTACAGCAGGGAAGGTGCACAACTGAGAACTTAAGGGGAGCACTAGGGAGCCCAGACTGCACAACCCCGGGGGGGGGGGGGGAAGACAGCCGGGACACCAGCGTTAGCACCCTACTCCTCTGAACTTCTGCTGGGGGAGTTTTAGTGCCAATAGTCAGGCTCAGCGCCTCAAGTTGTCATTTCGAAATGAACTCAGTTAACCACAGTACAGAGGGGAGGCTAGCGTAGATCATGACAACAGTGGTAACCAGCACATCTTAATGCACAAATAAAGCAGCAGCATTAACACGAAGCTGTTTTTCATGTCAGGCAGCAGAAATTGTTTCCTAAAGCGCCGAAGCGTTGTGCACAGGAAGAGTGGGTGCCGTGGAAAGCACCCCTGGCTACCAATTCGGTGGCGCTTCCTGCTCATGAGGCGCGGAGGCGCCCAGACTGCGCCGCTATTCCACACCGAGCGCCACGCGGCGCACTTACCGCTTCCACTTCCGCGGGGTCGTACCAGACGTTGATGTAAGGATGCTGCAGCGCCTCGTCCACGGAGATCCGCTTGGACGCGTCTATCACGAGCATTTTGGATAAGAGGTCTCGTGCCTGGCTGGCTGTAACACAGCAGGTTTCGAGCAAGAGTCAGCTGCGCATTCAAGCACACGCCAAGATGCGCCGGCTGACAAAACACACTTAAACAAACCGAAAACATGAGAAAACAAAGCTTGTAATAGAGATGATGCCAATTAGTACATCCTTCTCTGTAAATCAACCATTGCTTACCTGCATGTTATTTACTGCTTGACAGACATTGTAAGCACTCTGTGCTGCACAGACACTTGCACCGTCTGTCACTTTTTTTACTGTGCAAGAACAATTATTTTGTATTTACTATATGCATTAAATCCTATTTCATAAAATCGCCCTTGATACGGATATGCATTGAGCAAATAAATTGAAATAAAATGTATAAGACCACTTTTGACCACCAATCTTATAATGGATACCTGCAACTTTTGATAAATCAGTGCTCACACACACCACTGGTTTCAAACATCTGGTATTGGAGGTATGCAGACTGATGATTCGTTTAAAATACCTTCAATTCATGACATACAGTAGCTTACAAAAGTGTCCCGTTGTGTCAAAACAAAAAAAATGTGCCTTTTTTAAGTTAATATTTTATTCAAAACTTGAATACTGAAGACTTTTAAGGTTAGGATAAATTACAGTAGATGTCTCCTGCAATTCTCTATGACCTTTGCACATTGCCTTGCTGTATTTTTCCCATTAGACATAGCAGATTTGTTCAAGCTCTGTCAAGTTACTTGGGGGTCACTTAAGGACAGCAGTTTTCAATCTTTCCACAGAATCTCAAAAATATTTAAGTGAGGAGATTCACTTTCTAATTCTGTGACATTCAAAGAAGTCAATGAGTGCTGTACCCTTCTCCTGATCTATGCTTCTCGGTGACTTTATTCTAGCCTTGCTATGTAAGCTTCTTAATCTTCATGGCTGATTCTTTGCTTGAAATTCACCATTTGACCAAGGAATCTCACAGAGATAGGTGTTTTTATTAGGAAATAATACAAACCACTGTTATAGCACAAAGGCCACTCAACTCATTGTGAGGCTGTATAACATAATTTTGTACACCTCAATGAATTTAGGGTTCCACAGCAAAGTTTGAATACTTATGCAATCGTATCTATTCCATTTATTTCACATTGCTAATCTATTTATATTTTATTTTTATTTTGAATATGTGGAGTAGGTTACATATATAACAAATTGCTACTTTAAAGTACTTTCAAAGCTGAATAGCAATAACATGGAAAACTGTGCAAGGGACTGAATACTCTTGCAAGACTGTAGCTATACCAGGTAATTCAGGATACCTATTTTACTTCAGAGATTCATTAAACAAAATGATAATTTTGCAACATCAAAACAGTGCTAAAAACAAAACCTTGACTCATTATCTTGCTCTAAAACACTCCTGTTGTTTAAAAAGGAAACGGCCTTACCTTTGAGCTTGTTGTGCTCCGAGTCGGCCGGGAAAAGGACATCGGGGAAAAGCTTTTCAAAGCTGTACCCAGCATACCTTGGCCTGTTCTCCACATAGGTCCGAACGGACTGGTTGAGCTTCATCAGAAACTCCTGGGAAGGGGTTCCCAACTGCTCTATAACTTTGTTCCACTGATCAATATCTAAGATCAGACGTTTAAGAAAAATACTAAAGGAGATCTTGTAAGAGGAACATAATATCGCCTAGGTTTCCTTTCCATCCCAACCTTCTGCTCGGGCAGCACGAATACAAAGAAAGCAAGAGGGGGCACAGAACCCACGGCTACAACACAGGTCAAAAGAAATAAACAAAGGGGGGAAAAAAAGAAATACAGCTTCTGAACAGTGACCCATGAATAAAGACAAATACCCTCGTGCCCCTCCAACACCGGAGCTCTTCTGCCCACACTACGTGACCAATCACAGAGAAGACGATGAGGCTAAGTGCCGCAGGCACACTCCGTTCCCGGAGCCTTCAGCTCAACTGCCTGGTCAGTGGTATCAGTGTGCAGATGACTGCCCTGACGTTCTCAAACTATGAAGCACGAACATGCCACTTTTCTCAAAATACGCCAATCAGACACGCTGACTGGAACCAAAACCCTATAATTCTGAAAATGTAAGCACCCGTAGTTTGGGAGGATCGCATCAATCTATATTGCTAGAATAAAACATATGGTTATAAAGGTGAATGATTCATATCATTACCACCAGGGAGGTAGAGTTTTGTGGCATTAACAATTAAACTCAGGAGTTCACACAACATGAGAACTATACTTCGCATTCATTTTCCTGTTTAGCTGCCTGCCTGGTGTATGGAACTGAATCAGGGAGAAGATCAATCCATCACCTCTTGCACCTGTTCTCTATGGCTCTGATGCTTCAGGTGTTGCATTTAGGATATGTGGTGAAATGAATGGATGCAATAGTGCAGCGTTTCCTCATCTGTGTCCTGGAGAACCCCTGTACCTTCTGATTTTAAAATGAGCATTAACTGTTTCAGAATTACTCTCATTTGAGATGGTTTCAACAAGGAATTTAAACGAGTCTGTAGATCTGTAAGAACATTTATAAAGCATACGCAATCATTCAATCCCACCTGTAATTTACATGTCATTGACAGCCAGTGAGTTATGTAGAAGGGTTTTGGAAAACTACATTTTGAAAAGTGGAAGTGAGGATCTGCAACAATTTCAGAACTAATGCACATAAAAGATTAGAGCTGAAGCTTAGACGAGGCAGAAAATGAAAATGAAAACTCAAGCAGTTGGTTCAATTAAGGATTCAACAAAGCTTAACTAGTCAAGATCTCCAAATCGTATTTTGGGTGAAATTTATAAGTTACAGGAGTCCTTAGACACCAGGACACAGACAAGAAATGTTCAGATGATTGTAGTTAATCATTCCGATTGCATCCTTATTCTGTGCAATATCAGGTGGGGCTCTATTGTCTCAGCAAAAATTTAAAATCATCCAGCACAACAAGACCACAGTATACCATACCTCTCTGTCCCACCCACACCACCCAAGGGCTTCAATTTATGGACACTGGGTCTAGGTCTTTACAAATCATGGCCTCTTAATAATCCCCAATTATGAACTGGCTTCATTACTCTGCTCTCCTTCCCACTGATAGCTGATGTGGGGTGAGTGTTCTGGCGCACTATGGCTGCCGTTGCATCTTTCAGGTGGATGCTGCACATTGCTGGTAGTGGAGGGGAGTCCCCATTACCTGTAAAGCTCTTTGTGGTGCTGCGGTGGCTTTGTGGCTAAGGATCTGCACCTGTGGCTGGAAGGTTGCCGGTTCGTATCCCGCGGCCGGAAGAGGAATCCTACACCGTTGGGCCCCTGAACAAGGCCCTTAACCCCAACTGCTCCAGGGGCGCCGTATAAATGGCTGACCCTGCGCTCTGACCCCAAGCGTCTGTCTGACCCTGTCTGTGTGTCTCATGGAGAGCAAGTTGGGGTATGCGAAAAGACAAGGTCCTAATCAAGAAATTGCATATGGCCAATAAAGTGATCTTAATCTGAGTGGAGTGTCCAGAAAGTGCCAAAATAGTGCAAGGGATATAGCAGTAGCAGTCAATGTGAATAAAGAAACAATGCAGCACAGCCTGGAAGTCATAATACATTACTGAAGCTAGGCTAGAAGTATGTGTAAATTTTGAAGATGAAAGGTGTCCACTTCTGAATGGCAAACAGTTTAACCCCATTTGCACATAACACATGTAGGTGCATAAAAAACCTGCCCTCGTCTTTGATTCTCCACGAACGTGCTGTCAAACATTCCTCTGGGATTCTGTCAGCTGTAAATTCAAACCAGCTACAGGCAGGACTTCAATGATCAGCGATGATTTGCGATCCTATTGTCTTTGCTAGGTTACCGAGGTGACCCATGCCTGGATTCTGTTGCACTGCATTCCCAAAGAAACACTGCCAGGTGTTCTGGGAAACTGGTGGTACAGACACAGGATGAACAGACTATGAAATACAGGGAAGGATACGATCTGTGCCAGGAAACAACACACTACCTCTGACCATTTCTGCCATGATGCAGCCAATTGACCAGACATCAACTGAAAAATGAAATGACATGAAATTAACATGCAGAACCACACAAACAAAACAACAAAAAAAGGGAAAATAAAGAGACAGTGATGGGAATTTAATGGATAAAACACAGATAAATGAATAGCATGCAACCGCAGTGTCGGTGTCCAGCAGTAAGGTTTGCAATGTTTACTTAAGAACAAGGTTTTTCAACACTCTTCTTTAAATCTATTCATTGCAAGACAAATGTGATAAGTCTTGGTTCCAAAAGGACACATTTCGGTGCTGCAGATGTAATTAAGATAAACGGGTCATAGATACAAGCTAGACACGGACACAAAAGGCCTGTAGAAATTGTATTATGATCGCAGAAATGCATAAAAAAACCTATACATACGATAGGTTTTTGCATGATGCAACAGATTAATTACTGAAAGAAATTTAAAGTACTTTTGGAAAAAAAACTGTCACTCATGATAGAAACCTATGCATGAGTACAGACACTATTTAGGAACAAGTAAAGGTTATTTTCCAAGCTGATAAACAGAAGAAACTTCATTCTGTAAGACAACGGTCGTGTTCACAACTTGTACTTGTTCCTTTGCAGCCAGCACTCGCTGACACAGCTCCCCACTCAAACCTCTATACAGGATTTACACAGGTTCATAAATCCACTAGTCAATGCATACTAGTGCTCTTTAAAATACACACAGGCTGCAAATTCAGAATTTAAAGTCAGCAATTTAGTTAACAGACTGTCTCTCTCAAAGTAAATTCAGTCAATGTAACTAGTACTTTGCCTCTTATTTTTGTCTCTTTCCCAAGTGCACTTCTCAGTATGTCTGTTATCATACTGATAGGCACTAAAAGACAGTTTAATAGTTGAACTATATTCATTTTACAACCTTGCTAGTATAAGATCGGATTTCACCTGCTGGAATGAAGCTTTATAATTATCCTGGAAAAGCAAGTTTTTGAGAGAGCAGATCACTACCAGCAGCACAGTGGCCATACTGCCTTCATGAACATGTAACAGTGGTCAAGTGTTTTCAAGAAGCCAGCAGAGACTGTGTGTCCCGTTATCAACTGCAGCCTGCATCATTTCTTACAATAAAAATACTCTTACCTGTGTAAATGTAATTCGTATAACTCAAGAAGATTTACTCAATTTCTGAGCTCACTTAAAACTATTAAAGAGTAATTTCAAATTCCATTTTGTCGTTTTCAATCGAGTCCTCTTGCTTTTTTGGTTCTTTCAATTATTCCCAGCAGGAGCAGAGAAAATAATTTAGATTCCCAGGGGGAATGCAACTTGCCGAACGTCCATTCATTTCCAACGCTAACACAGCGCTAGGCAGATTTTAAAATCAAAATAATTAAGATGAAATTTGAATCTTTACTCTTTCACTTGGATCACTTTTGCAAAAACCTGTGACTTTGATAAACTCGGTCACTCAACCCAACTGCTGCCAGCAGTGTAAGGATACAGTCCCTTCCAGGAAAAAGGATTTTGTGGCGAACCATTTCTGCCATAATGCACCCCACAGACCATATATCCACTAATGTATGTAGCATAGAAGGAAAGGGAAAAACATAAGCAAAGCAACAAGTCAGCAGGAAAAATTTTTGGTTAAAAAATAAAAAAGTGTGCCTTTTTTTTTTAAAGGTTAGCTTAAAAGCAGATGCGTTTCGCACAAGTTGTCAAAAAAGTTGGAGCCACTCTTTAATTATAAAAAAAATCAAGTAAAATACATGTCAGCCTAATCGTTCTTGCGAAAAATGTTAAAAGATGTTAATGGCAGGCACATTAATAGTGAGGTGGAACATGCACGGGTGTGACTGTATTAATACTTATTCTCGTTTGAAACAACAAATACATTGGGAAACATCTATGGAATCAACAGTGCGGTGAAGCAGGTAGTAGAACAAGCTCTGGCAAATCGGGTGTGCCTAACTTTCCAAGAGGGTCCGAAAAAATGTGCAGACGTTCGTTCCATCTAAGCATGCACAAGGCAAGACGTTTCTGCATTCAAAGTGAGCTGTCATTACTGACCGTTTGCTTGATATCCCATTCCAAGAATGACCTCCGGGGCTCTGTAATACCGTGTCACCACATAAGGAGTCATCAATAAGCCCGTGGCTGCTGTTCTGGCTAAGCCAAAGTCAAGGATCTTCAGAGTGCAATCTGACTTCACTACAATGTTACTTGGTTTTAAATCCTGGAAAATATAGAAACAAGAAAAGAAAATCAGCAAGGTTGCGATAATTAAACTCTTGGCCTTAAATTCATCCATTATATGCTATTACAATGACAGAAAATCACCCAGCAGTGTCTGGTGGGCAGCTTCAGCAGTTTAATAGCCTTTGATGTCAGAATGAGCTGTCCTAGACTGGGAGATAGGATTTCTTGCCCATCAAAGAGGTTTTTAATCTTTCCTCCTTTATGCTTAAGCTTGCAGGCAGCCCCCTGGCATGAATAAACTGCATCATATAATCATATCATCTTTAAGACTGGCGGCAACTACACATGACTAAACCTACCTGTAATTTATTTTTCTTGAACTTTATAATCAGATTTTTGCACACTTTATGAATATGACAACATTTGATGTAGGATATGCAGTTTCATTTGAAAAGAAATTGTAAAAAAACAGAACTTGATTTTCTATTTGCAGTAAAAATCTTGCT
The DNA here is from genome assembly GCF_055471065.1 of Atractosteus spatula. Classification (NCBI taxonomy): domain Eukaryota; kingdom Metazoa; phylum Chordata; class Actinopteri; order Semionotiformes; family Lepisosteidae; genus Atractosteus; species Atractosteus spatula. The sequence continues at coordinate 15,005,634 of NC_142710.1, read as the reverse complement.
TGCTTTCCACACCTGGGGCGGCTGACTGGTAAAAACCCACCAGAGGTTCTTTTATTCATCTGTAAGGAGATGGTAGAAACCACTTTGTTCTTAGGACACAAGAACATAAGAGAGGTAACAAATAAAAAGAGGCTTGTAGACTAGTTTGTAGGTAACATGCAGTAGAAGCCTGTGTATCAGCTTCAACAACATAGCTAGGCTGCCTGTTCCATACTCCCACAACTCTTTGTGTAGTGAAGAGCCTGCTGTCCCTAATTTAAAAATCACTTCCACATACTTTCCACTTCCACTTCCTCTGGTTCAGGTTTCACTGGGTTGACTGTAGGCCATTGAGGATAGTGAACACTTGGATCAATTTCACTCAGTCCTCTCTGTTCAAGACTAAAAAGGTTCAGCTCCAGGTTCCAGAGCACCGATCTCTTCTATGATGTGGAGACCAAAGCTGCACAAAATATTCCATATGTGCTTGTAATAGTGTATTGTACAATTTTCACATAACTTCAATATGCTTTTAGCTATAAATCTTAACATTGTTTGCTTCTTAACTACTTCTCCACTGTCCAAACGTAAATGTCAACAGAAATACATCTCTGAGTAAAAACATTCAAGTTTTTTGACTTTATAGTTTGTTGCATGTAATATTGCTCTCATCCATATAATATAGTATCTGCCAGATGTTTATCTAGTCTTTATTTAATTTTAATCTAGTCTTCATTGATCTTTTTTTGTATTTCTTCTGCTACCTCAATAGAGTTTTCTAATCCTCCTAGTTTCAAACTTGACTAGTTCACTAATTATATCAGTATCTCCATTATTGCTATAGAAAAACTGAAAAGTGGTCCCACCATAGATCCCATTGGCACTCCACTAAACTACATTTCCCCAACCTGAGAATTCCCCCTTTAATTGTACACCCTTTTAGATCTATTGATGAATTCTCAATCCAAACAGACACATTTCCCCTGCTGTTAATGAAATTGCATTAGAAATGTATATGGCTGGTGCTTTGATCCAAACCAATATGCATTTTAATAAGAGCACTGATAGTGAAGTATCTTGCTGAAGTGTGCAACAGCAGTGTCCCATTTAGGATTAGAAACCCAAACCAATCTAGTTACTCCTTCAGAACCCTGTCTACTCCTGCACATTAAGTTTATGAAACTAATTATTGTTACTAATTATGAAACTAAGTTGAGCTGAAAATGGAATACAGACACACTTGTGCTTCACAGGAGCTCAGCAACTGAAATTTCAATGAGATGAAGACATACCATTTAACAATCAGACTATAAAGATGTATTCAGTTCAGGTTATTTGTCGTATTGCACAAGAGCAGCAAAATGCTTATGAGTGCTGAGTGAAAGGGATGCTTTACAGATCAGCGCTGTGTCAATAACATCCATGCTCAGGAACAGGGCTGATCCTCAGAGGGCAGCCAGGATCCTGAGTTTAAACCAACAGCACTAAGAGTAAGGACTACACTCAAGATGCCCAGGTGTGCGTGTCCATCACAGGGCACACATATGATGGGGACAATTTAGAGATGCCCTATTAACCTGGACAGTAGGAATACCCGGAGAACACCAATGGAAACACTGGGAAAACAAACTCCACACAGGAAATCGGATTTGAACACAGGGGCCAGCAACTGTGAAGTGACAGCACTACCCATTCTCTCCACTTCCTCATTCAAACATATTGTCAATGGTGTACAAGGTGCTACATAATAAGCTCCTAGATCTACAAATGCACAAGGAAAACCAGCAGCATTAAATACAAAAGAAGAATATTTCATGTGTCCCACCCTGTGTATAATTCCAGCTGAATGAAGATGCTTGATTCCACACAACATCTGATAGAGTAGATAGGACAACCGCTCGTGGTCCAGTTCCATCTGAATCACTTGACAGAGATTTGCATCCATCAGCTCCATCACAAGATAACTGCCATCAACAGTAAAGAGATGTTACAACGGTTAGTGTTCACATGACTTATGTTAGTGTAATGATTAGGGCTATCTTTGTTTCAGGAAGACCAACAGTCCAACATTTCCTCATCTTTCACAAAATGTTCATTCGTTTGCTCTATCAAAATGTGGGTTATCAAAAAAGAAATGTACGATGTGATTTCTATTTCTTGTAAAGCTCCCAGACCTCCAGAAAAGTTCACTAACTTAATTTTGGGCTTGACCACAATAAGGCATTGGAATCTATGTTCAAAACTCTAATAATTATCCTAAATGGACCTTTGAAAAGTAACGGTTTCTTTACAAGACACAACTGTAATTAATTTGTAGCAACACCAGTGCTATTCTAACTTATTAACAATTTCAAGTTTGCTTAAATTTTAGGACATTTATAAACCAATATGAAACATACTACATCCTGAACAATTTAAAATCATTCTCTGGAGAGCCTTCCAGAAGGTTCAGTTTAATTGCATTCATTATTCAACATCCTGGGTTCTGAGCCAGAGGCCACAGTTAGTCCTACAGGTCCAGATTTGAGACGCTCATTTAACTGCCCTCGCCTCAAACTGAGCTTTCAACTGCATATTTCTACCTGCGGCAGCTAGACTGCTAACAGGCTTTCTCTTATTCAAGGGGGGAGACTGAGAGGAGCAGAGAGCTTGAAAGAAAGTAACACTCATGTATTTCCAGGACAGTGAAAGTTTACATTTTTGAACCAATGGCTCCTATTATCAACAGCAAAAATTAGGAACAGACAATTTAATAGAAAATTAGAGATCACTACTCGTACATTTTTCTTAATCATATTAGTTGACGTCATACACTATATGCGTATCAGAAAGAACTTCAGTGATGAACTATTTATTATGTTATACACCCTGAACAGCAAACACATTAGCTTTAACAGGGTGTTAGAAAATACTCACACATCTTGGAATTCTTCAAGAGATTTCTGCGGTGTAAAAACATTTAACAATCCAATTATCTGTAAAACATAAAAGATATTTAATGTTCTAGAATACCACAATTGCTTTAACAGTGCTCATAATATTAAGGTCTTTACCAGCTACTCTATCTAAACTGTCATCCCATAAATCCGACTTCAAAGCTCCCCGCAGGTAGCCAATTAACAGTCAATATACACAGGTGAAATCGGAAAAGATTCCTGCTTCCTGCCTCTTTAATTAATAATCCTGAACAACTGTAAGCTTGGGACTGGATTCTGAACCAAGATCACTTCTAGCCTTTCCATGATTTTAAATCACAGCATACCTTAAACTAAGTAACATCCAATATCTGGTATATACTGTAGTATAATAGTATTCATTTAGACTGGTGCCCATTTACAGAGCTGGGCTATTCTGCTGGAGAAGTCTGAGCACAGTACCCTGCTCAAGAGCACCTCATTAGTGCCCTGTCTGGGATCTTAACCCTCGACCTTCAGCCTGCAAGTCCAGAGCCATACCCATGACCCCAACAAACAATAACAATAATACACATCCTCCTTGCCGTTTCCACGCTCAAAACCGACAGCTTTCGGGACAGCAGAAACGTACATTTTTGTGGTTGACGCACTTCATGAGCACCAGCTCCCTGTAAGCACGTTTCGCATGGGTTTGATTCTGAAAAGGCCGACTGAGTTTCTTGATAGCAACATTTCGTTCAAGGATGTGGTCGTAGGCTGAGCTGAAAAGATTCAAGGAAAAAAAAAATGAAACGGGATCAGGCACATACGCAGTAAACCAAACTCAAGGGATTTTTTTATTGCCGATTTTAAAATATAGAAATATTTACAAATATACAAAACATTTCACACGGGAAAAAAAAGGTATCAGTGTTCTTAGAGAATGGTTAAAGCTACAAGTTATGCATATTCTTCTGCACAGTCCCTCTTCTCACAGTGCAAAGTGAGCATCATTCTGAAGTCATCTGTGCAAGTATTAACTGGCAGCAAGGCCTTGCTGCTGCTAGGCTTTCTGGTGACTAAGCTGAGGTAAAGGTGACAAATCTGGAACTGATTCTCACAATTCATGCGCCAGTTTCCGACTGCAGTTAAACCTCATAACTTACCAGACGATTCCCTGTGCCCCTGAGCCAATAGGTCTTAAATTCTGATAGCGCTTTAACACGGTAAATGTTGAGTCGCCGACATCTAAACTGTAGTATTCCTTCTCGCGCTTATTTCTGTTCATGTTGAGGTCCTGACAAATTTTGTTATGGGCATCCAAATGAAACTTTCGACTCGGGACCTAAAAGAAGATAAAAAAAAAGATGGGAAAACCTTTACCCCTCCGCAGTGCAATGCAGATTTTGTATTAGAGATGCTTTAAATTAACGTCTCATGGCCCTGCAAGGATTTTAAACACTTGCAAAGGGCCCAGAAAGCGCCTTTCCTTCTCAGCCGCTGAAGTGATGGAGATTGAACGCCGAATGGAAAAGACAAGAGATAGGCAATGCAGGTGAAGCGTCAACAAATAAAGCAGAACTCAAAATATAATAAGTTTGCAGACTTTGACGGAAGGGAAGGATGGGTGTTTAGAAAGAATGCAGATGGATTTATATAAAAGTGTCTTGAAGACAATGTCCGTGTCTGTAAGAGGTCAGAAGACACATAAAACAACATGAGACGGATGATATCGGAGCCATGATGTGGCTACAGAAATCTCAAGAGTGAAAGGTCAAAAGAGATGATATGTAATTGTACGACAGGCAGTGCATGAATAGACAGTTCTCCATTAAGGAGGTCTGAAAGTTAAGGATCAGTTTTCCTTTGCGATTAGTAAAGAACAAAACAAAACATTTTTAATTCTTCTAAGTAGGCAAATTCTTAGAAGACAGAATGACAAATTCCATCCATCAGAGATACAGCAACCCTTAGTGTCCAAATACTACCACTTTAACAAAACAGAAAAGATCAATTTCCCACTGCAGTAGTACAGTATTCCAATACCGCAACCCATGTACAGTATTTGCCCATGGAAATGTTAAAAAAATAAAATGGTTGCCTGTTCCCACAGACAGTTGAGAAAACTCATAAACCAAACCGCCAGCTTTGTCGTACCCCTCTCGAGGGGATGATGCACAGTACAGAAGCCCTTCCTTGACCTTTGCTCACTTTCTTCTCAATTAGTCCCCTTGCTTGAAGAAGCCAAACAATCTGTTATCTGCTACAGCACCCTTCCCAGCAGTGAGCCACAGAGTGCAACCAGGCTGTCTCTACCCCTAGAAGCCATTCCACCTCAGCCCTGGCATGCCACAGCCTAAACGGTTGAACGTACAACAGGATGACTCACACTACACACACGAAGAGGTGTTTTATACATCAAACAACCATTATGCAAAAAAGTGCGCCAGGAGGAAAAAAACACTCTTCCCCTTCAAACTCTAAAAGGCATTGGTGTAAGAATACCTAACAGTCTAAGCGTAATACAATACAAAATAAGCCTATCCAGTTTTCAAAGACAATGTCAGGCTCCACACACGCAGGCTCCACTTCCGATCCTTTTAAACAGAATGACATTTGCCAGAAAAGACAACAATGATACAGAGTAGATACTTCATACTGATATTGTGCACTCCAGAGCTGCCAGATTTCCGCTTCCTAAATTTATCAAGTGCTGCCAGAGCATTTTCTGATAACAGCCAAAAGCATAAGCAAATTGAAAACCTTTAGAAATAATGCATAAAAAGGCTTAATATTACTATATACTTAAAATTACTACATATACAAACCATGAGTTACTAATTAACTGTACCTGCCTAGTCAAACCAACAGTCTTTTCACTGATTAATTATCCAATTGGGAATGTTGGAGTGCAAACTCCACATCTCTGCCAGATACTGGCAAGGTAATGGAGGATTTTTTTTTTTTATTCTGGATACTTTTGTGATCACCAGAAAGACATGCAAACCCCATGTACAGAGAGACACAGGCAAACAGACCGGTTCAAACAGGCATGCTTACCCTGGACAAGGAAACCTTCTGGCACCACAGGGCCCCTCACACTCGCCACACTCTGGGAGACACGGCCCCTCACACTCGCCACACTCCGGGAGACACGGCCCCTCACACTCGCCACACTCCGGGAGACACGGCCCCTCACACTCGCCACACTCCTGGAGGTGGTGCACTCTGGGATATACAGCCCCTCACACTCGCCACACTCCGGGATACATGACCACTCACACACGCCACACTCCTGGAGGTGGTGCACTCTGGGATACACAGCCCCTCACACTCGCCACAGTCCTGGAGGTAGTGCACTCTGGGATACACGGCTCCTCGCACATGCCACACTCTGGAAGGTGGTGCATTCTGGGGGGTAGGGCTCCACAGACACAATTCAGTGTTCCACACACAATCCAGGGGAGCAGTGCACTCTGGGAGGTAGTGCCCTGCACACGTCACACCCCAAGAGGCCACGTCCTCTGGGAGACATGGCCCTGTACACATGCCACACCTTGGGTAGTGCTCCATATATCTCACTAATCAGTAGAGCTCAAGAATGCCTAACTCTTGAGCACGAACGGCCTGTGCACAGCTCACCCCAAGCAGCAGTAACCCCCAGTACATGAGCACCTGGCTGCTGCACTTCCTAAGGCTTCATTCCAGGAAACTGCCCCATAAACTCCACACGTGGGCCTGAGCACACAGCCTGTAACTCACCCCCAGCTCTGACTGCACCCGGGCCTGAGCACAGCCCGTAACCCACCCCCAGCTCTGACTACATCACACCCGGGCCTGAGCACAGCCCATAATTCACCCCCACCTCTGACTGCACCCGGGCCTGAGCACAACCTGTAACCCACCCCCAGCTCTGACTGCATCCACACCTGGGCCTGAGCACAGCCCGTAACCCACCCCTGCATCCACACCCGGGCCTGAGCACAGCCCGTAACCCACCCCCAGCTCTGACTGCATCCACACCTGGGCCTGAGCACAGCCCGTAACCCACCCCCAGCCCTGACTGCATCCACACCTGGGCCTGAGCACAGCCCGTAACCCACCCCCAGCCCTGACTGCACCCGGGCCTGAGCACAGCCCGTAACCCACCCCCAGCCCTGACTGCACCCGGGCCTGAGCACAGCCCGTAACCCACCCCCAGCCCTGACTGCACCCGGGCCTGAGCACAGCCCGTAACCCACCCCCAGCTCTGACTGCACCCGGGCCTGAGCACAGCCCGTAACCCACCCCCAGCTCTGACTACATCACACCCGGGCCTGAGCACAGCCCATAATTCACCCCCACCTCTGACTGCACCCGGGCCTGAGCACAACCTGTAACCCACCCCCAGCTCTGACTGCATCCACACCTGGGCCTGAGCACAGCCCGTAACCCACCCCTGCATCCACACCCGGGCCTGAGCACAGCCCGTAACCCACCCCCAGCCCTGACTGCATCCACACCTGGGCCTGAGCACAGCCCGTAACCCACCCCCAGCTCTGACTGCATCCACACCTGGGCCTGAGCACAGCCCATAACCCACCCCCAGCTCTGACTGCATCCACACCTGGGCCTGAGCACAGCCCGTAACCCACCCCCAGCTCTGACTGCATCCACACCTGGGCCTGAGCACAGCCCGTAACCCACCCCCAGCTCTGACTGCATCCAAACCCGGGCCTGAGCACAGCCCGTAACCCACCCCCAGCTCTGACTGCATCCACACCTGGGCCTGAGCACAGCCCGTAACCCACCCCCAGCCCTGACTGCACCCGGGCCTGAGCACAGCCCGTAACTCACCCCCAGCCCTGACTGCACCCGGGCCTGAGCACAGCCCGTAACCCACCCCCAGCCCTGACTGCACCCGGGCCTGAGCACAGCCCGTAACTCACCCCCAGCTCTGACTGCATCCACACCCGGGCCTGAGCACAGCCCGTAACCCACCCCCAGCCCTGACTGCATCCCTGGCAGATCCCACTCCTGGAGGAACAGACTGAAGGGGAGAGGGGCAGCTATTGATTTTTCTAATTGGTGCTGCTTAATTCATCATCTCGGTACCCTCTCTTCTCCCTACCTGGAGAGGCTCAACACCGGAAATGTTGTGTTTTCTCCTTTCTGCTTTCCAGCTGTGGATTTGTTTTTTAAATGTGGGATTGACCTCTACTTGTTCCTTTATGTATGTACTCTGATTTTGTGTCAATATAGAAAAGGAAACCTTTTGGGCATTTATGCACACAGATCATTGCATACATACAGTGTATAGAATCCAAGATGGAGAAGTAACTACACAACGACAAGATCCAATGTAAAAATATACACTCACGACATCATGTGCAAACAGCAATGTTACCCAAACGATTCAAAGGCTTCACGGAGAACACTTTGATTTTCTGAATAGACTAGGAAATGGTGAAAACTACCAACAGGAAAAAACAAAAGCTAAAGCTATGTGATCGAGCTTTAACAGTATAGACGGATAAACACCTGCTTATGTGGTAAAACGGCATTATTAGCCCATGAAAACTTGCTTCTGTCCTCGTAAAAACGGCAATGTTTCAGAAAACAGAATCGACGAAAATCTCAGAAAGAACACAACAGTTGACCATTTGGGCTACATTGACCATCTACTCCTGTAAATACAAAACCTCAAGCGTCTCCCCTAAATCCATAAAACGCGTTACATTTCTTAAAGGCATTAGACACCGAGTAACATATCCCCGAGGATCTGCACACTAATAACACAAATACATAATGCTCACACTGGCCAGGATAGGGACTTCCAGTGACATCGGTAGCACCTATACACTGAGCACAAACCTTGTGTACTGTAATGCGTTTAAAGGGATATACGTGCACGCTTGATTGCCAAGCTAGACGTGGAAAAGTAACAATAACATCGCAAATCGCAGATGAAAACTCAGACCATGTGGAATGCCTGACGCCTATGACAATAGTGTTTTGTTACCGAAATTGCCCAGCTACCTTACACTACGGGAATCCCTCTTTCTAATGAAACTGCGAAAATATGACCAATAGGCAAACCAGGTTTAGCAGGAAAACGACATGTTAAGCGGTGTAGGCAATGAAATATCTACTGACCTTATTACAATACATCGCACGTACAATTAGGGCTGGAATAAAAAAAAAATACCTACTGTATTTTGTTCTGTTTGAGACACCCTCCCCCACTCCTTCACAAAACATGTCTCAAAAAAACTGCAACCCTTCCTTACCTTCTCGAAAAAATATGTGTGCAGTTTCTCTTCTCCGTCAATTCACTATTCAACGCCAGCCTGTTCACATCCACGACAAACGTTTCTTTCTCTTATTATTGCTATTTTCGCCTCTCAAGCACAAACACTCAGCATTCACTGCGTTTCCTTTCGCTGGCAGGCCTAGCACTGCAAAAGACTTGCGTGATACGTCACGTAATCTCTGCGCGGCTCTGATGTCATCGGTTTCTGCGTGTCTAACGCCTTCACAGCCGTTTCTCACAAAGCAGTCCAATGGGCGCCATAGGCCGTGCTTATTATGACCGCTATAACTTATTATATATACAGCACATCTATATTATATTTATATGCAGCACAACTAAAACAGGTTTTCTTGGGGGCTGAATTCCGAAAACAAGCAAAACAAGCAACAAAATAAATCCTTGCCTTCCTGTTAACTCATAGTGACTGAAATGTGTTTTTACATATGGACGTCTTGTTCTTTAGAAATTATGGTATTTTACTTTGAACTTTGAACTTTATTGCCATATGTAACCGGTACTGGTACAATGGAATTCTTACTTACAGAAAGTCTCTCGATTGTAAAACAAGTGTAAAAAACAAAACAAAGTGCAAACAGTGCATCAAGACAATATATGTATTAAAATATAGGACACCAGGGTTACACCTCTACTCTTTTCAAGAAACACCCTGGGATTTTTAATGACCACAGAGAGTCAGGCCCTCCATTTTACATCTCATCCAGAGAAAGGGACCTTTTTACAGTATAGTGTCCCCATCACTATACTGGGGCATTAGCACCTACATGGACCACAGGGTGAGCACCCCCTGCTGGCCCCACAAACCCCTCTTCCAGCAGCAACCTCAGCTTTCCCAGGAGTCTCCCCTCCAGGTACTGACCAGGCTCACACCTGCTGAGTTTCAGTAGGTTGCCAGTTGTGAGTTGCAGGGTGACATGGCTGCTACAAATTCTCCCTTGTCCAGCCATTGACATTTGAGGGTTATACTGTATGACCGGCATGTAGTGAATAAACATGAAGAGTAAGGAACTCAACAAGCAACCGCTTCACTATAACTGACACTTTTATCCAAAGCAACTTAGAAACTTAGATTTGACCCAGGTACTGGAGCAATTCAGGTGAAGTACCTTGGTCAAGGGAAGACCAGCAGCTTCTCACCCGCTCCGCACTGCTGCCCAGAGTTCTGCTGTTTCTTGACCTCTCTTGTTTCCCTGTAGAGTACAGTGGCAAAACTTTTCAATCAATGCGCAAGATATGAAGTTTTTTTTTCTCAGCGTGGTGAATGATCACTTAAATTGAAGGGAAAATACAGTTAATTAATCTCTAAACTTCCAAAATATTACTTTTTTATTTTCCTATTTATATTAAAATAGCTTTAAAAACAGAACGGCAGCTTCGGTGCAGTGCGGTGCAGGGGCTCTGTGTCTGTGCCTGTGGCTGGAAGGTTGCTGCTTTGTCTCCTGAGCTCTGACCCCAAGCTTCTCTGTATGTCTGTGTGTCTCATGGAGAGCAAGTTAAGGTATGCGAAAAAACAAATTCCTAGTGCAAGAAATTGTATATGGCCAATAAAGTAACCTTATCTTATCTCATCTTATTGGCCCTTCAGGATTATAGTACTTTATATGGATATCTGGTGTCGAAATGTAGATAAGTAAAATAGCGATAAAAGAGCTTATTCAGATCTGACGCACTACCAAATAGCTCCCATTCAAGTTTACAAATAAATTAACAACCCCTGTTATGCATTTGTCTGCGTTTGGTATGTAAAGTTTTTGCCTTTAATATTACGCAGTTAACAGGACGCAGGGTCATACTGTCAAAAACCTATGTTCGTTAAACGTTTTCAGATATTGGTTTGAACCCTGCACAGTATTCTCTCGCATTTTAATCGTTTCGTGGTCGGATTACGTTGCGGACTGATCGGAAATCTCCGACTCGCCTGATACTCTTGGGTTGTGCCTTTGGCCAGCTATCAAGAGTAATCCAATTGAGTTCTTATAGCTGGAGAGTCTAAGAATAGGACCAGTTTCGGAAAGAAAAAGGCAGAAAAAAAAAAGTTTGCGATCATTCGCCAACAAGCCAGCGCGACAAAGGTCTGGCGAGAGGAGGGTGGAAGAAGAGGAGGGCGCAGGACGCTTCTCGCGCTTGGCATGGGCAGCGCCCGTGCCCGTGCCCGTGCCCGCGCCGGCCGCCAGGTCACCTGCCCGCCAGACGGAGCCGGCGCTTAGTTACAGAAAGTAAACGAAGCGACGGGCTGCGGCTGCCTGGGGCGTCTCGCAAACCGCACAGAGCCTGAAGGAAAACATCCTTCCCTGGGAGACAGAGAGAAACCAGGTAACCGGGTACCCTCAAGACGTTATGGGTCATGTGTGCAACCCCACCTCTGTTAGCGATGGATTGACAAGACGAGGTCGCGAAATGATTTTTTTGGAAATCTTTATGTAATTGACTTTCCGTTCCAAAAGTTGATATTTACTACGCTGAGACGTTTTTTTTATCCAACCCATCTGAAAATCCCTTAAGAGTCTCAAAACAGATTTTAGAAATCCGTATTTTGCAGGGATTTTTTAAAAAAAATATATTTTTGAAAGTGTGTGGATGGTGTTTATCCTGTTGTGAGTCTGTAGAAACGGCTGTGCTTCGGGTTGCTCGCTCTGTTCAGCGCATTTTTTTACTCCAGTAGCTTACGCCCTTTCTGAGACTAACAGCATTCAGAACTATTGATTTTAACTGGGCATTTTAAACAGTGGTTTAGCTTTCCATATATAAAACAAAACAGTGAAATAATATAAATGGGATCTATTTTCTCTTTCTCAAAGTACTTTCATGACTTGATGCAAATGTGACAAGTCACGATCAGCAGTTCAGTACAATACTGTGTGAGAACTGTTGTAAGATGTTGTAAGTTATCTTTGTGAGAAAAGTACTGTATACCGTACATAACAATGCAGCAGGACACACTAATATATAAATAGTATATATCGCCTGCATTATATACACCCTGGAGACACTTTTGTTTATTTTGTTATTTAAAACAACTGTAAAACAATAACAGTTTATTTCACAGCGAGATGTTTTTTGATGTATTGAGTGTAATCAAAATGTGCTTTAGTGTGATTGGGTTTAGCATGGCCTTTTGCATTGGCACCCTCCCCTTAACCACTGTTTCGTCTTGTGGTGTAAGTTATTCATCAAAATAACATACGGAACAGCCAGGTAGGAACCTCATTTCCTGTTGTTAGGTAGCGTACAGTGTTGTTAGGTAGCATACAGTAAGCATATTTTGTTTTTACCATAGTATGTGATACTTAGTAGGATGTTAAGACTTGGCTTGGACAAACCTACAGAACCGCAGATATCAGACTCAATAGACCTGTTCAAAACAAAAGCGGCACTGTTCAGTATATCTAGGAATGTGTCTGACTAGATTGAATTTCCTTCCGATTCTGCAATTCCAATTAGAAATTCTTTTATAGATAAGCCAGGTATTGTAAAGCAACAGTCTCTGACATTTTTCAGAATCAGGCTGTCTTTTCTTCTGCTTCAGTTTCGAGTTATTAAGTCATTGGATTAACATCCCTTGTTTAAATGGTTCCTTCCGAAGTTCAACATCAGTTTAAAAGGCTGTACTGGAAGCAAAGGAGGCCGGTAAAACTGGGAACGTTTACAAGTCACCTGTAATCACACTGAGATCACCTGAAGTATTAAATAAAACACTGTATTCAAGATATCAAAAAGACTTGTACATTAATTGCAGGAAACTGATAATATACAGTAAATGCAAAGGAAAAAACATAACAATGGTTACAAACAAAGGGAGGCTATTCAGACCAACAAGCCTGTTCCATAGTATCTAACCAACCTGAAGATCTCATCCTGCTGTTTCTTGAATGAAGCCAAGGTATCATTTCCAACAACATGGCTTCCACAAGTACTTTTGTGGAAAATGCACAAAACCTTCTAGCGACGAGTCCAAAACTCTAACCACCACTCTACATACACAGTGTTGTATCGCTGTGCTACAATGTCATTTTATCAAACAGCCCATTAGAAATTGCCTCAAGGCCTACATTCTGTAAGTACAGGCAGCAATACCGTCGTAGAGGTTTGAGTACTGTATGTAGGGAAACCTGTGACTCCTGAAAGCATGTCTTACGTGGCGAGGGCCCAGTATTCAAAGTTCTAGTTAATGGTGGCAACTGCTCTCTGCAGTCTGCAGCCCATCTTCACTTTTCAGACATTTCTGTTTATGACACGATGCTTAATTCTGTATAATATTCCCACTTGTTCCCTTTTGCCATAATTATTCCCAAGAGCATGTTGAACCAGCAAGGTTACATGTTGCAGCTCTCTTCACATCACCACATGTGAGCCATCGCTCTTTAGAACTGATTCTTCCTGTGTTTCATGAGTTAGACCGAGATCAGTGGAGTCAATTCTCAACCAACACAGCTCAAGTGACAACTCTGCCATCTCTTTCTCCTGGCAGTATCACAGCGAGGGGTTTCTCTGTGCCCACCCAGAATTCTCACTTTGCCAGTATCAGGGAGATTGCAGTGGTGTCAAAGGTCGTTAAATAAAATCCAGCGCCACACACCAGCCGCCATGAAAGCCAATCAGAGGTCGAGGGGAAATGCCAGAGGAAGCTTGTGAAAATCCAGGCAGAGTGAATGCAATGACACCGCAGACAAAAGCATGTCACTGTTACCACATGGCCAAGATTATGAGATGAAAAATACATCCCCATTAAATATTAGAAGAAAATTAGACAGACATGGGTACTGCTAAATGATTTGACTGACGCTTTTATCCAAAGCAACTTACTAATATTTATACAGCTGGAAATTTTATCGGAACATTTGAGGTGAAGTACCTTGCTCAAGAGTACCAGAGAAATATCTCACATATCTCAGGAATTTTTGGTACGTACAGTACTTCCAGTTACAAGTCCAGAATTATACATAGCATTTAAATATGCTAAATGTCAATGTGTTTGTGTTCTTAAGCTACAACACTAGCCATATAATGATGTTCATACTGCTTTTTTGCAGCCTTCACAGAATGAGTAGCACCTTTGTGACCCTGGCCGAAGTGCTGGAGGTCAGAGGAGGACCGCTGGAGGAAGATGACATCTGGTCTCTGCTGCTGGGGACGACAGAGTCTTTACTGGAGGCGTCATATCAAGGTAGAAGGAGGATAATATCGTAAAGTGCCGTATGGTTTATAATGGAAACAGAAGTCCTGGGGTCAATGTGACATGAGCTCAACCTCTGTTATTCACTCTCCAGGAGAGGGACCGGTGTCTACCTGTTACACCACGCCGCCGGAGGAATCGGCATTCCACCTCACATTCCAGCACAGTTCCCAATCAGCCCTTTTCCCCAGCCTATTTGATGTTGCCTCACACTCTTCCCGGGGTTCAGTATTAGGGTTTTCCTGGCTAGGGCTACTCCCAGTCTCATTGTTATTCACTACTTGGTTTTTGGCTTCCTGACCCTGGTTTGTTCTCCGTCTACGTCTCCTGGATTCGGTTTTGGTACTTTTGCTCTTGTTCTGGTTTTGACTCTCGGCTCCCTTCCGGATTACGGCTCGCCTCTGGTTATTAGTACTTTTGCACCGGCTAGTTTACAGCTTTCAGACCTCGGATTGTTCTGTCGACTACGCCTTTTGGAGTTTGCCCTGGTTTTCTGCATAGGGTCCTCACTGCTAATTCCTAACACTACCTACTGCTATCCACGAGCCCAGTGCACCCTTGGGATCTGATGTCAGTTGTATGCTTCTCACTGTAGCCTGAAAGCAAAAGCCCTTTCCAATACTATGACGTAGTGCTCAAAACACAACTTCAAGGTGCTACATGCCTGGGGGAAAACAAACAGTTACTTACTAGAAAAACAGCTCCTATTATCTGATTAAATATCATGAGCGCCAGAAGACATGTTTCACTGGAACAGATGTTTTTTTATTTCAGGAAGTAATGGATTTGGATTATTGCTGAAATGTTTTTGGCATCATTTGGATTAATTATACGTGAGTGACTGTGATACATTTAAGTGAGTTTGACTGTAGCATAAGCATATTACCCTCATTAATGAAAGAGTTGATTGGAACCAGGTGATGAGGAGGTTTAATTTCACGAATGTCAAGCCTGGTTAAAATTAAAAAAGAAAAACACAGAACCAATATCAAGAGATCAATGCATTCATGCCATTGGTGTGTGGGAGCAACACCTCAACGCCTCAGCCGTCTTTAGTGCTGACTCCAGGTTTTGTGTACAGAAGATGATCTCTGATGGTTCTGGGATCTACTGTACCTTTCTACTCTTTCTGCAATCCTGCCTGAGATGACACCATTCAATGAGGACAACCCAGGTGTTCGTGCTGCTCCTGTAATAGATAAGATCACGTTATTGGCCATATACAATTTCTCGTGTTAGGAATGTGTCTTTTCGCATACCCCAACTTGCTCTCCATGAGACACACAGACAGGGAGAGAAGTTTGGGGTCAGAGCGCAGGGTCAGCCATTTATACGGCATCCCTGGAGCAGTTGGGTTATGGATAAACTGCGATTCCACAGGGCTCAGGGACCAGTGAACAGGCACATGCTTGTTCAAGCTCTCCAAGAGGAACAGGAGAGAATTCCACAAGACAGCATCCTGCAACCTGCTACAAAGCATTTCTCACTGATTTGACAATCTTTTGGATGATTGTATATCTTCCAGCAGTGGCCACACACATTACTAACTTGTGAATTTTATAATAGGCCTCCTGTTGATCAATTCCATTATCTGCTCAATAAAATGTCAATACACCTGCTCCAGAAAAGAAGTTGAAGTTATCCTGATAATAGCTTTGCAAATTTGACGCAGCTACTGTATGTGATGAGTTTCTTTCGATAAAATAAAACGACAAGGCAGCAAGGCACATGCATATCTATTGTCTTTTTTATGATATTACCACATAAAAATAAAACTATTTTTAAATGTAAAGCTTAAAGTGTACGGAATCAGTCTAAAGCATAGTTGTAGTAATTCAAGTAGGGAGCTGGGTCATGCATTGACTGCAAAAGAACAAGTAAAGGTTTATTCCGTGCTGAAAAGAGAAGAAAAGAAACGCAACGTTTCGGCTGTGGAGTCTTCTTTGGGTGTGAGAGGGCACACACCCATCTCTTTTCAGCATGGAATTACTGTAACCTTTACTTGTTCCATAGTTGCAGGAATATTTGTGAAAATGTACAAGGACACTGTTATTTATAAGCATCATTGCTAGACGTTAAGATGGAAAATGTTATTTCATTTTTTAGGTCACAACAATGTCTGCAGTATCATCTGTCCTGGGTCACTTCTCCTCTCAGCCAATGGAAGTCTTGCTATTAAGAACAGCACCCTGAATGATGAGGTCTGTGTATTTATGGCCCCAGAGTTGCTCCAGGGTCACACCCTTTCCTCCCGACTGGCAATGGAGAAGGTGAGAAAAAAATGAAAAAAGTGTTTATTAAAGTCCCTTTAATTCAAATTCAGCTCTGTCTCCACTTTGCCCTGCTGGTAGTGGGAGTACAGCCTGTCCTCTCTGGGCAGTCAGGTCTGCCTGTGCCACCCAGTTTCTATGTCCAGGCTGTGGTCACTCCGTGTTTCTCCTTGCTGTCCCTCACACTGGTTAGATACTTGGTGAGTGTGTATTGTCTTTTTAGGTTCCAGTAGCATACCAGTTTACCAGCTTTACAACAAAAAGCTTCTGATGTCACTAATCTGAATGGAAAATATCATTTAAAACTGATATTTATTAAAATATGTGGAATCAATAGATATCAGTTGAAAACCAATACATTTCACTGTTGCAATACCCATCCATTATCAGAAATCTGTTTTCTCCTGGAAAGGGTTGCAGAAACTTAGATCCTACCCAAGATGCTTTGGGCACAAACCAGGACTACATCACACACAGGACACAGGGCACATTGCTGGGCACACTCACACGGGGACCCAACAGAGACATCAGTAATGCAAGCCAGCCTGCCCCTTGGTGATGGGAGAAAACTAGAAAAACTGGAGCACCTGGCCAAAATCCATGGAGACACAGGACAGCATGCGAACTCTACACAGAAATCTCCCAGTCTAGAAACAAACCCAGAATCCACGATCTGTGAAGCCGCAGCTCTAACCAACGCACTCCCGTGTCTCTCAGATCAGAAACTCACAGCAGAAAAAATCCTGACGCTACTTTCACACCACGGCCATCATGACAGATCTAACATCCTACACACTCATCCTACACTATCCTGCTGTACCAAATGTGCGTCAACTCATTCAATCAATATTCAGTTTTAAGGAGATATTATAAAACTCTGATTCTCTGTATATTATTAGTGCTTCTAGTACTAACTCTTCCCTGTAAACATATTTATACTGATCACGTGTTGCAATACTATTTGCTGTTTAACATACTGTAAAATACTTAATTACATTTGTATGCTGTAATATAGACTTTGAAAATCATTAGCTCCATGCCTGTGTTCCAAATTCTCTCTTACTGTATTGCATAGAGTGTTGTTGTAAATAGGTGCTGTAATTCATGTTACATAATCTCAGATACAGAGGTTTCAAGGTAAGTTTTCATGAAGCACAAGGCAGGTCACTGCGCCCTCTAGTGTTAAGCATTTCTTTCATTTTGGAAAGTCCGGTATACAGTATGGATCAGATTTTTAAAGCACAAATTTTATTCGCCCCGCGACCCTGTACTGGATAAGCAAATTAGAAAATGGATGGATTGAAATTTTATTAAATAACCTAATCTCAATAAATCTTAATTAACATGTTTACTTTACGTGGTTCATTTTTATAGGGTGAAGTAAAGCCTAAACAACATTAGAATGGTGTTAGTATTAAGCCAAGATGAGGTTTAGCTGTACATAGCAGGTTGTGCTCTGTACTTCACAGTATTTTGTCAAGAACTTTTCTAAAAATCAGAACATTTGATTCCTATTCAGTACACAGGCATCACTGACCAACCAGGAAGCTGATTTTAAGGGGAGGAATTTCTGTTTATTTTGCATATTTTTTAAACTTGTGGTTGAATTCAAACATTTAAAAAGGAATGCAAATTATTATTATACAGATGCATGTATAGAACCAATAGACATGCATAATGTGGAGTTAAATAATAGAGTCCATTCTATCTATTCTAAATAATATATTTTAGTCCAAAAGGGGATCTACTTTGGCTTAATTTTGTTTGGTAAACACAGTTTACTACAAACAGTATCATGTCTTTTCAATAGGTTTCTACTGATGTGAAAATAAATTGGGAAAAAAAATCTAAATTCCAATTGAGATGATACAAATTCTGCAGTATAAGGATTCAATTAATCATAAAGAGACCTAAAAAAGATCTACAATCAATAAGCCCAAAATATGCAATAACGTCATTAAATTTAACTAAATACACATAAAGATCCAACAGTTTAGGTTAGACATGCCAATACATTTGAATTTGTCGAAGAATTTGTGAAGAGAGCTTTAAAAGCCACCAAAAGTGAATTGTATTTTCATAGACATATTTTCAAATATGTTTTGCAATTACACATGCTTGACTTGAACATTTCCGGTGTCCATTGGCAATTCCCATTCATTCAGGGAAGTCAGGGAAGGGATATGAAAAGATTGGCACTGCATTCTGTCTCCATGACAACACCCACACTCCCCTCACAAATAGGTTATTGTCATGCTGCCACAGCAGTAGGCAATCATCATTCCAAAAAACTACTTGTTTTGCACTTAAAGTGAATAAAGAATTGCTTATTGTCTATTTACACGAAAGCTTTTTTAATAATTCACAGTAAACAGGGATTTTTAGTTCAGATATGACTAAATTTATTTTTATCAATAAAAGACAACTATAAAAAGAAACACCCACATATAACCCACATATAGACTAAAAATGAATCATCCATTTTGTATTTATTTTGTATTACTTAGTAAAATTAACATAATGACATTTTTAGCAATGAATGATTCATTCTGAATGTCTTATTTACTCCAATAATGTTATTGTACAGTCATCTTTTTTAAAAGTCATTGCATGTCATTACATTGTCAAAATAGATTTTTTTGATAACAGAGTGGTAAAGACATGTATAATTTTCATTAGTACTGAGTCATTTGTGCTGACCCCGATCACAAATGCCCTCCTAACTCATGTTTATTGTTCAGGTACATGTCTATTCTCTGGGGATGACTCTTTACTGGTCTGCTGATTACCATGTTCCCCAGAACCAGGTAGAGTACTTGCATTTTCGTGGTCCTGTTATTCCAAGATAGAAACACAACACTAGGCACTGAAGCTTATGTGCTTTGCTGTAATTTGGGCAGTGCTCATGTTTAATCCACTCATTTAATGTTGCATTTTAGAGTACATAGAAAGGATTAGGGGTGGCAATTAGCCTTGCTTCCTTGCGGTAGTGGGGCTCTGGGTTTAATTCCAGACACGGGGTGCTAGCTGTGTAAACTTTGTACTGTATGTTCTCCCTCTGTTTGCATGGGTTTCCTCACAGTCCAAAAAACGACTGGCAGGTTGATTGGCTTCTGGGAAGATGGGCCATGGTGTGACTGTGTCTGTGTGTCTGCCCTGCGATGGACTGGTGTCCTATCCACGATGTATCCCACCTTGTGTCTGTTGCTTGTTGATAAGGGTGCTAGCTCCTTTGTTACCATGAATTGGAAGAAACAATTAGAAAATGGATGGGTGAAAAAAAGCATTAGGAATAATACTTGTTTTAAGTGTTTGTGCGGCTTTGACAAATTCTTTAGAGAAAAAAAAGGTCCCACCTTTTTTTCCAATAGCTGGATCAATTTGTAATCAATTACACGTTACTAAACTGTTGTGTCGGATGGCTACTACAAAATAGTTTGGTTTCTGTCTAGACATCCCCCTGTAAATCTGGCACTAACTCTCTTGGCTTTTTAATTTACAAGAAAGTTTGCTCCAACCGCCTTGTAAATACTGTGCTTATGCTGTCTTTGACTTCCTGTACAGCCCATCCAGCTGAGTGACTGCTTGAATTGCCTGTTACTGAGCATGTGTGAAGACATGGCGCACAAGCGGGTGGCTCTGCAGACCATTCTTGAAGCCTGTGAAATGCACCATAAAGCGTCGGTCCTGCCACCTCCTAACAGGGTCATCAAGCAGCTGGTTGAAGATGTGCTGCGAGACTCTGTATGTATGATTCTTTACAACAGAATAAAACAGAAAAGAGCAATTTGGGTCATAGGCAGTTTTGCATAACTGTTTGGAGGAAAGTACTGTACAGGAGCCATTGGTCCATAAGAAAACCTGAAGAAGAAAAGGGCCAGTTGGCCAGAGGTCTTGCTAAGAGTCACACAGACTGACACCGGCAGACCAGTCACAAAAGCTCCTCCCTCCTGGGTCTGTTCCAGAGCAGTAATGGCCAGAGAGGGGAAATTAATTAATCCAATTCAAACGTTCCAGAGTTGTCCACTGCAGCGTGACTGTCCACTGACATCTATAAATTGCAAAGACATTTTCACATTTTACACTTTGTGCTCATAACCCTTCTAACCTCTTTAATATGTGCCATCTGATATGAATTTGCCAATCAATGAACATGTGCGTGATGAGAGGAAATGAAATACAGGGGCTATTTAAAGCCGGTGCCTTTCTTCTTTTGCAGGTAGACCACGTGTCTTTTTCTGCAAGTGCAGTTCTCCTGAGCAGTCGGACTCAGATGATCAGAGAGAGGTTGCACAGTAAGGACAGCTCTGTATGCCCTCTTCAGGGTGAATGAGAGATCCTCAATAGCACTGTAGATTGTGAGGTTACACAATGGAGAGCTGTGACAAGGAGAAGATACTGTAGTTACTGGTTGCTGGTGAGCAATTACATGACATTCCAGCATAAAGGACAAGTTACACAGAGCAATATGGACTGGGTTGTTACATTATACTATTCCGCATATTTCTAAACCGTACTTAATCTTGTGTGACCATTTTTGTTTCTTTGAAAACTGAATATCACAGCCACAACAATGTCTTTTAAATCAATGAAGCTTCTAAAAATCAGTTTTACCTAAAGGTTTGAAAGGTCTATAGCTGACTCTTGGGGAATCTCATAAAACTAAATAAATAGGAAATGTTTGTATTTAAGTCTCTTATTGTTTCCCATTCTCTGTCTGTATCTCTCATCACTGTGAATTCTGGGATTAGATACCCTTCTTAACTTTGCAGAGTTAAGGTTACTGGAGCACAAGCATTCTCTTTTTTTCTTAGGTACTGCATATTGTAATGCCTGTAATAAGATTAAGGAATTACCCTGAACTGAGAACAAGATAAAGCCAGCTGATAGCCTGCAATCACAAATATGCATACCCGCTTATGTTAAACCATGAAATTCTGCTCTTGCTGAACATTTTCCCGAGTCTCTTCTTCCTTCTGTTCCATGCAACATTCCTCCAGACAGCCACCCCTCACCTGTACGCTTTCATTGTGTTGGACCTGCAGGCAGACAGAGGCCTCATTCAGGGTACAGTGACGCAAACAGCGCGTCTGGAGAAAGTTCTGGATTGCCAGTCGACACAGAAACCAAACAAGGTATCAAAAACAAACATAAGCTGCTCTGCCAAAATCTTAAATAAATGTGAGAGTATGGTTGTGTTATGAACATTAAACATTTACTCTATGCCTCTACTAGTGTTTTCAGCCATTATAACAACTTAAACAGTTATTAATACAACTAAATCAGCATTTGAAAAAAGAAAGCTTTTCATTTTTCATCATTAATTCACAATGATGAGATTCTCATGATGCACATTACTACAAGTTAAACTGTACATGAGCATCTAGAATTAAGTGTTGAAGTTGTTAATCCATCAAATGTACTAATCAAGACTAATTAACTCATTGCCTGTCGTTCCTCGTTATTAACGTCATCATGTTCTCTCTACTTATCCATAAACCTAAAAGGCAACATTTTGTACGACAAAGTACAGATCTATCAGGCATAAGTATTACCTTCTCTGATAATGGATTAAAAAATGTCAAATATATAAATCTACTAAAGGATTCTGAAGGATTCCTTACAATGAATATTTTATATTTTACACAGCCATACTTTTAGAAATAAAATATAGATAGCACATAGATTGTATTAGAGGCTAAACTTGCTTCTGCCATTCATCTCATAAACCTTGACAAAGTTTTTTTTTTGTCAGAAGCCTTAAGAATTATGTAACTATTCTTATTAGACAGTAATTTCTTATTTATAAAGGAGAAAAATGAAACAGCAATGTCTTTTCTTTTAAACAGAGGAAAAACTGTGCCTGTTTATAGTACTGCTTGAACTACTTCAGCCTGCCTATAGCACTACACTGTCAGTAATTTGCTATGAAATACAGACAGTTACAGTCTTCGATAATGTTGTTTGGAAAGTGATGTGTAATACATACTATACTTTCTGTATGTTTGTATTATTGCTGAAAAGAAGAAACAGTGATAAGAGCCATGGTCTACATTGGTAGTCCTTAAAAACGTCATCTGTTGAATCCCCTTGAGTCCGTGCGTGTATCACGGATGTGCTTTCCCATTGTGAGCCCCCAAGCCTGAACTCATTCTGAATTCTGAGCGTGATTTTGGGAGAGTAGGCTGACAGGAGGCAAAGCACAGAACACTACATTGAAAGCGAAGCACAAGAAAGGAGCAAGAGCAGAAAGAAATGTCAGAATACCGATGTGGCAAACACCATTTTTATGGTGGACATTATGGAACTGAGTGCTCACTTGACATTGTACTCACATACGGTGTCTTGCAGGCCTGCAGAAATGTGGGGTTTTAATAAAACAATAAAAAGGCCTTCTCGAAGATGTATTTTTCCTCATTGCTGTCTACACAGTCTTCCCAAGATAAATATTGTATTTGTTATGAACCTTGCAGTCCGAGTATCTGTCGCCGGCTAGCCATCAATATGAATTCATTTTGATGAAGATCTATTTGTGGTTGAGGCCAGTTTGGAAGGTGATCTGTTTTCAGATGCTCTGTACCGCATATCCATTGTGCTGTGCCGGATATTTTACAGGGACTTCACGTCACCGGGCTGGCTGGATGGCTCATAGTAAGAGATTCGGCGGCAGTACGTTTCTGACCAGCACTGACAGGTAACAAGGCTGACAATTGCTGTCCAGCAGGAAGCAGAACGGCTTGCCACAGTCCTTTTTGCTCAATGAATATTATGCACAGATTTACACAGAACGTACAGTAGCATGGGTAAATCATTTAGGAGACTAACATGATCCTAAGTTAATGCAGTAGAAAGGTAATATTGGATTGGAATTGGAAGTTCAACAAGAAGCTTACTTTTGAAGAATCAGAACTCATTTTGTGTTTTCATCATATCATATTGCTTTGCGTGTTTAATAAATTGTATAAAGGAATTTTATTTAAAATATTCACCTATGCAATAGCTGCCTTGTGGTAGATGATGTGAGTGTGGTAGATATGTGATGAAGAAAAGTCCCATCAGAAAGCTAAAAATCTGCATCTCCGTCTGTAACTGCGCTGTCCTCAGTTGGATTAGTATTATCACTGCCCTGCCCTCCGACTCAACTACTTTCTTGTTTTTCATGCTGAACCCCCACGCTCAGAGAACAGCACACAGGCAGCAGCTGCAGCTGGCTGAATAGAAGCTCTTACCTGGATGTTCCCCATCCCAGTGACAACAAGTCTACACAGTCCAGAGCCTCCTCCACCAGCCTTACACAAAAGAAAGCTAAGGTAGCCTCTTTGACCCTGTGAAATCATAAAGGAATTTTGCATTTTACAGACATCTGTGCAGAGGAACTATGTCAGCATGCGTTTAAGCACAGATTGTACTATTTGTTCTATCTGTTCTACTCAAGCTACTCTGATCTTTTACACATCATTGTGAAAACACATTTGGGCGTCTTTTTTTCATCCTGAGAATGTTCTCCTCACACGTGCCTGTATGTTTGTGTCTCTTCAAAGAATCTGGGACCTGAATTCATCAGAATGTCTGGAGAACCACAGATACAACTGGAATTGCCTGGGTCAATAGTGGTAAAAAAAGATTTTCTTCATTATAGGAGCGTATGCAGCTGAATACTGTTTGCACACGACAC
The DNA here is from genome assembly GCF_055471065.1 of Atractosteus spatula. NCBI lineage: Eukaryota > Metazoa > Chordata > Actinopteri > Semionotiformes > Lepisosteidae > Atractosteus > Atractosteus spatula. The sequence continues at coordinate 14,981,333 of NC_142710.1, read as the reverse complement.
CCTCTTTAAGCCTTTTCACGCCGGCACACTCGAGCTAAGCAGAGTCCATGGCTCCTGTCACCCTGGCTATTTTCCTGAGCCAAGCTGGAGCCACAATGCGAGACGTCAGCCCCACTAGTTATCTGACAATGGAGCAAGGTCAGCGCCGGATTAGTGTGTACCTCATTCCTTCGTGCTCCTCTGTTCTAGAGTCATTGCGAACTATCACACATAATAAAACAAGAATTTAAATTACAGAGCCCCATCTCACATCTTCTTCGGAGTATATCACCCAGGAGGTATTTCTTCATGGGTATTTGGTGCATCTTCTTAGTTTAGACACATCTGAAAATAAAGCAAAGCAATTGGTGGCCTTGGGATCCATTCTGCAAGCAAATCCACAGTCTGCCACCATATCAATTTGGCTATGTCCACTGAGCTGGCAATCAGGTGAGGTTCCAGATGTAGCTGCATGAAAAGGCTAGAAGAGAGTGGTTAGTATTGGCTTTCTTACACAAGCTTTATTCTGCAAGACACAGCCCCAGTGTGAACCATACAAGTGTGATTGGATGTAAAAGGAGATGAATAAAAAAGAACAATCAGTGTGATCTGAAAAAGGCCTGTTATAGTTCAGCTGGAACATACAGTAGCAATGCAAAATACAAGCTACAAACCAGACAGACTTAATAAATTCTGTCAGCCGCAGTAACCTATTTCTAAATGCTGCCCATATGCAGGCACTCTTATCACAGCCTGAACCTGCTCTGCCCTCCCAGGGCCATCTGTTCCCCAGCTGACCTGCCGTTTGAAACCTTGTCCCCAGGGGACTGTCCTTCAAAGCCACAAACATGCAGCTTCAGAAGCCACCGCAGGCCAGCGTGCTTTAATGGTGTACGTGGCTAAGCTGTATGGTGTACTCAGCTAAGCTGTGCCAACCCATTTCTCAACCTCATCTATTCCCGATGCCCAAGCAGGCACCATGTTTTACAGTTTTCGAAGGCAGTGAATATATGAGTGCAATACAATTCAGCCATCTCATTGTAGTAGCTGGGGTGTTAATAGCATGGTGTTGAAAATAAAGTAACACTTAGATCGGTCTGTTCTCCTGCCTTCCAGACAAAGAAGGGGAAAACCAGCTCCATGCAGAGAGGTCTCCTTGTGTTAATGCCAAATGGACAGTCCATTCAGGTGAAATGCGAGACGAAGTCCAAAGCCAGAGATATCTTTGACATGGTGGTGGCTCATGCAAACCTGGTGGAGCATTTCTACTTTGGCCTGGCTTTCATTGATGGTACTTTCACTGCTGTTTCCTTAAGCATTACCTGGAGGCTTCAGAATTACCAACGAAAAAAAGTTGTGATGTCAATGCTTTTTTATCTCTTGATCTTCTGTTGTTGCTAAAATGATTTAAGTATTTACAGAAGGTGATTCTATTCACTTTCCAGACAACGAATTTTTCTTTCTGGACCACGACACCAAAATATCAAAAGTTGCTCCAGAAGGCTGGAAGAAAGGGTCACCCATTGGCTTTGTCCTGTTCCTTAGGATAAAGTTTTTTGTGGACGACATCAGTTTTATTCAGTAAGTATTATTTAATAATCAATGATTCTCATGTTTACTGTGTTTTTTACAGTGTCCAGTTAGGTCATTTTTTCTTGTTTGCTTCTACCTTGAAGGCATGGAGTAACGAGGCACCAGTACTATTTACAGATGCGAAGGGATCTTCTCGAAGAGAGGCTGTATTGCAGTAATGAGACGGCTTTGTATCTGGGTGCTCTGGCGCTCCAGGCCGAGTTTGGAGATTATGTCCCTGAGGTAACACACACACTGGAGAAGATATAACATATACAGAAGAGTGAAGCATTAACATTTGCAGTGCCCTGCAGATTTTTAATTAATGTTACCAATTGGTAATGTAAAATTACCAATCCATAACTCAGTCTGTTAGAAGATGTGCTGTGTTGTTGTTTTACTGGAGGTATGAATAAGTCTAAGGGGCACTGTAGACTAGCTTTTACCAAAGTAGGTAGTACTAAAAAATCTTATTTTCAAATACTATTGTAATTGCAGACTTCTGTTGTATGAAGTCAATTTGTAAAAAAGACTTGGGTGTTTATGTTGACACATTGCTTCCAGGCAATGTGGGAAAGCATGAAAACAGGCAAACAAAATGTTAGGCTACATAGTTCAAAATGTAGAATTCAAATCAAGGCATGTTGTGTTAAAATTGTACAATATACTAGTTAGGTTTCATTGAGAATATTGTGTACAATGTTGTTTACAATGTTACAGAAAATATATTGCTCTGGAATCAACCCAGAGAAGAGCAACCAGATGCTTTCTGGGATTTAAAACAATATCCTACAGTGATAGGGTGAAAGAACTGAAACCTTTTAGTTCTAAATAAGAGGACAATATGAGGGGACCTGATACAAGTATTCAAAGTCCTCAAAGGCCTTGACAAATTAAATGGAGTGAACTTCAGAATGAACATTGACACAAGAACCAGGGGACACAAATGGAACTATATGGAAGTACATTTGAAAACTGGAACAGAAGGCACTTCTTTACCAAAATAGCTGAAAAGTACTTTTTGAAGCCAATACTTTGCCAAAAATGGTAAGATGGGATCCTTGGATCAATAAGCTACTAACTAGCAAAAAGGGTCAGATGGGTCAAATGGCGTCCTCTTGTATGTAACTATTGTTCTGACTGACATTAACACAATTTTCTTTTTTTGTCTTGTTCCCTATGATAGGGAGACAATAAAACCTCAGTACTGAAAATTCTTGAACTCAGAATAATTGGATTTTTCAGTCGATTGTCATCCACAATATGCATTGCATTAAACATTTCAAAACATGTAAATACGTTCTTAAATTATTTGGCCAGTTACATATTTTATAATGGAAAACTAATGACATACTGTAAATATGACCTTCTCCAGTGCAATGCCTAGCACATTACTTTTGAAATAGTTTGTTTCAAGGCAGTCTTCCCCAAGTGTCAAATCAATGCCACCACTGTTAATACAGAATACATTAATGAATAACTGCAGTGAGTCTGAGTGCATCTTTGATAGTAAATATATATATCATGTTTTTGTAAAGGTTTACGGCATGAACTATTTCCAACCAGAACACTACATCCCAAAAACTGTGATTGAAAAGCTGATGTTGTCCTTTTTAAAAGACGAACTGCCAAGACTGCATGCCAACAATGCCAGACTGCCCGCTGAAGAAGCAGAAATAGAATTCCTGAAGGTGATGAAAGATTTCTCGCAACTGAAATACATTAAGACTTTTATAATTGAAGCTCTGTGATTCTATATGCTGTATTAAAAATTCAAAATTATTGTTTTTTTAAGTTCTTTAAACTGTAAATATAAGCCATTTTTCTTAGTGATAAATTGAAGAATTCGCAACCACTCTTACATTTTCTGAGACTTTATTGGTAAAAGAATTTAAGTCTAGATGATTCATATCTAAACTGCCTTCTTATTGTGTTTCTGTCTACATACATTATCACGTTAATGCCTATTGAAAAACATCAGAAAGCTGACTTTGACTGCTGATGCTTCTAGGTCACCCAGCAGCTGCAAGAGTATGGAGTGCTGTTTCACCGCCTTGCACGAGCAAAGAAACCCATGAGGGGAGATCTGATTCTTGGAATATGTGCCAAAGGCATTATTGTTTATGAAGTAAAGAACAATTCCAGAATTGCCAGCCTTAGATTCCAGTGGAGAGAGACGGAAAGGATCTCCTCAACTGTGAGTAAAAGAAGACCACAAATGTTCATGGCCGTGAAAATACTTGACGTGTCTTCCTGCCAGCTCATATCCTAAAAAACAGGAAGAGACCTTGTAAAGAAGAGCAAGAACTCGGCTCTGAAAGTATCCTTCATCGCTTTTTCCTCACAGCGCAAGAAGTTTACTGTTGAGAGCAGCACTAGTGGGAAGAAGCACAGCTTTCTCACGGAGAGCTCACGGATCTCCAAATACCTGCTGAACCTCTGTTCTGCGCAGCACAAGTTCCAGAATGAAATGAGCTCACGCCAGCTGAGCCACAGCCTGGCTGCAGGTGAGTGGTAGGAATGGCGACAGCTGGGAAGCAGTAGGATGTGTTGTGCACCTGAAAGGCAAGGTTACGCAGCACAGACTCATTGACTGGTTAAATTCTGACAATTTGAATGAATTCTGTCTTCTTTATTTAATTTTTCAAATATTCCTATACATTTCCCTGGATACCGAAATGGAGAAAACTGCTCTCATCACAAGGTGAAAGTCATGCTATCTTTACAACTGTTTCCTCATAGTAGGGAACAACACAGTTAAGCTGCAAAGTGAATGCATCTTCCAGAATCTACTGTATTTAAAAATATTAAATGTTTATTTTTTATAGATACCCTATTTTCCTTCCAGGTAAACTCCCTAGGTAGTTCTTCCAGTGAGAAGATAGCATTTTGAGTTCATACAAAAAGTGCACCATTGTAGAAAGCTTTCCAGTTAATGCATTTCTGTAGCTTTGTTTGTAATCATCTGAACAGTTGGTGACCTCTGTGGGAGTTCTGTGTCTAGACTTAGCCATTTAAGGGTCTTGACTGGAACTCAGATATATAATCTGTCCATTGATATGAAGGATAAACCAAGGTACGCTAGATGTGATTAAAAGAAATGTAGTTTACCAGAAAGGTTATGGGCATGCAGACGTTGTGCTCCTGAAATAATGCAAATGAATTTAAAAGCAGAGGTTTCTTCTGACTTGAATCTAAAAGGTTCTCTCAATGTTTATCATTCTTTCGTAAGAAGGGCAGTGATTCCTCTTTGCCAGGTGGATCCAAGAGGCTCCCACTGATACTCATTTAAGGAGCCAGTAATCCCTCCGGCTTTAGGAAGTAGCAGTATGTCCTGGACGCCCTCACTTGTGTAACCTATATTACACAAGTAGATTCTAGAATACGGAAGTCACATCATTAGCCCTGACATGCCTTCAGTCTGTTTCTCCATCCATTTTCCATCCTGGGTCGGTAGAGATGATTCCAGCCATTTGTTTAGCAGGTTGAGGCCAGTTAACATTTTAAGAATTTAAAAACCCAAAGCTCTTTTTCTCTTTTTAGATGAAAACAAATACTCTCTTGCTGAAGGCAGCACGCCCAGATATGCTGCTCCTTGCGACCAGCACGAGCGGCTGAAGAGACTGTCTTGCTCAGAGACAGTGCTGACCAGGGATGAGAATGATGTTCCCAGCAACCCTTTGAGCAAATCCTGTGATGACATCAGTATAAAGATGGAAAAAACAATTAGTGATCAGACATGGAGGTACACTTTTTTATCACTGAATTTGAACAAAATTGAAAACAAAGATTACCAGTATTAATTATGTAGGGAAGCAAATAACCATTTTGCTGGGTTATGCAAATTTATTAGAGAAAAACATCTTTGGGGCATTTTCTGATTTACTGTACATGAAAAGTCTAAAATTATAAGACTGGCTTTCCAGACAAATTTGTGTTTAAAAATATAGCAAAAATCATAACCTCCTACTACATATTCCAGTGATTCCAATGATCAATTCTCATCATGTTGTATATTACATGTTGTTCTGTCTGTATAATAGTAGATCAGGAATTTAAATGTGTTTTCCCTGTGTGCTCTTTCTCATTTAAAAAAACAGCAGTTGTTGAGCCTTTCATGTTCCTCATGCTCATGCCTCTTCAAAGCTAGGATACTGAGTGGCTTTAGGAATTGCTGTAGTAAAGATCTGTCAGTTCTCAACACCTGATCTCCTCTCTTCTCTCAGTCTCCCAGTTTCTCATGTACAATCTAGCACCTCTTTGCAAAACAAAGACTCTGAAAGAACACTGGATCACTCCAGCAGTTCAGGCTTAACAGGTAAGGACAGCTTTAATTTGACCCTAAAATCATGAGATTTCCACAGGAACATCTTTTTTACATTTGTGATGCCTAAATAGCCGCAAATTTACCATTGACTAAAATAAAAGGGTTACAAGATGTTGTCTGTTTTTGAGTCACATGGCTGGTTACTTTTCAATTTCTGTATTCATAAACAACCTACTGTATACACCAGAGAAAAAACAAACAAACTCACAAACAGATGAACACCTCATTTACACATCTTTTTCTTTGCTTTAAATTGGAACTTAACTGTAACAGAAAGAAAGTGTTTTGCTCCACACTTCTGCTGCTTGTTTGTCCTGCTCATCTGCATGAAAAAAACAGGTCGAGCATTTGCTCATTATTAGGGTTAAGGGTTAGATTTAGGGCTAACCCTAGTGTTAGAGTTAGAGTTATATTTGGAGGTAGTGATAGGGTTACAGTTTGGAGTTAGTGTTAAGGTTGGGCTTGGAGCATCATGGTTAGGTAGTGCATAGTAAAAAAATTGTGCCGGATTGCCATACCAGGAGAAATGGGAGTATCATTTCTAATTTTGACTCATTATAGTGGTTGATTTATGTTATACAGTTTTAGTTATCATGTACAACAGAAAACCCTTGATTAAAGGTATTATGGTTGAAATATCAAAAGAAAGAAAAGAAAAGCGTGTTTTGTTCAGCATTTTAAATATTTACAGAGTAGGACACATCTTTTAAAGCAATCCAGTGGAAATTGCTCTGTTATACCACCAATGCCAGGTTATGTGACTGTAGAGTTGTTCTTGTCTTAAACCTCTATGTAATAAAATACAAAAGACTGTATCCTAGTAAAAGCAAATTCAATATAAATAAATATTCATTTTTTTCTAAAAATTTACTTTTAAATGTCGGTTGTCATCTTTTTTTACACTTTCTTCTTTTCAAATGTTGGAAAAACTGTGCTTTATTCATCTTCTGACTCTGATTGTTTGATTCTGATTCATATAATTTAACTTAGGGCTTAACATTTACAAGTATAGTAAAGACTCATTAATAATTGTCTATTTATATTTGCATTATAGATTTCCAAAATAAAGTTGCTATGCCACAGAGAGAAATTATCTGTGTGTCATTGAAGAAGGACCCAAAACTAGGCCTTGGTGAGTAAACAGAGAAAATTCCAAGACACTGGGCTTATTGCCAGAGTGTGAGGCCTGGAGCAAAGGCAAAATCCAACATAGCAAAGTCCAAGCCTGCATCTTAGATAGAAATGGCAGCCTTTAAGATTGCTGGACGTTCTTAGGAGTTTTAGAGAGACATTACTAGCAAGGTATAGTACTGTAACTGCTTCTATAGTATGTGTAGTCCTCAGCACAGGTGCATACGATAGTGTAATACGAATGAACAGAGCACTTTTTGGACCACTGATAATAGCTTGCATAAGAGACTTTCATATCCAATACGTTCTGTCACAAAACCCACTTTCATTTTAATTACCACCAGCCTTATGGGAAAAATATTTTTGATAACAGACTGGTTATCACGCCAGACTAATGTCTGGTCTCACTGTTGCACAGAAAAGCAGTCGTGGAACTCTATTAGGATTTCATTCTAGGTCTCTTTTGTTATAACAAACTCTATTTAATGTAGCTTGTGCAAAGTAGTTGAGCTATTTCTCCAACTGCTCTAGCCCATTTATGTGCGTCCTGAATTGTGGCATATGCTGATCATACTAGCGTTTCTAGCCTTAAAATAGCTTTTAGAGAATGTCCATTAATCAATAAAATAAAGGATAAATTCTAAATTCTGAAATACTGTATTTGAATTGCAGGCTTTGTCAGAAATCTGAACCATGCCCTTTTGTAGAAAAATATCATATCCCCATATTCTAAAATAATAAGACACAATTGTAATATTAGCTTAATAAATGTAGTTTTTAACACAATGTATTATTATTACTGTCAAATGTGTTGGAGGATGTCAGTAACCAATTTCTTTAAAAAGTATTTTAAAAACAAAGTACGAAGTCTTTATTTTTGTAACTTTTCTACACAAGTCTATATACACAGAAATATATCGAATTGAATTTGATGATTTACATTATGACTCCATATCGTTATCGCCCGCTGTTAATTGTTTGTGACACTAGGCTTTGTAATAGTTGGAGAAGACAGCACAGGAAAATTAGACCTTGGAATTTTTATTGCTTCCATCATATCCGATGGGCCTGCAGATAAAGATGGACGGATCAAGCCAGGTAATACTTTTGCTGCTTTATAATGAATAAAATGAGACATATATTTCTTGTCTTTGTTATGGTTTCCTCTTCACTTTTGTACCAGGAGGTCGGCTGATTTCTCTAAATAAGATGAGCTTGGAGGGAGTCACGTTCAACACGGCGGCAGGAATTTTGCAAAACTGTCCGGAGGATGTGGAGCTCATTATCTCCCAACCAAAAAGTATGTTTATTTGCTGTATAGTTTGTCACGTTGTTAAAGATCTAAAACTGGCATGGCATGAATTGCTTTCAATAAATGGGAGAATTGAGTCAGTTCTGAAAAACCCAAGACCCAATCTGATTATTCAATGTTCAATTTGCAGTAGAGGGAACTGGAATAAAATGGTGCAGCTGACATACTTATAGACCAGGATATCCTTACAGGGTCTATCTCCTACAGGGAGAGCTGTAGGTGTGGATCCAGGGATAACTAGAAACCCGTGGTTAAAGCATTACAGATGCATATGGAGCTATGCAGTAACATGTCAGTTCTTGTCAGTGTTTATTCCATCAGAGTAACAATTTACTTCACTATCTTATGCATGTAAATTTGTGTATACACTGTGGACGTGCTTTGAAAAACGCTTTATTTCTGCTTAAAAAAATATGTTTAAAAGTTTCATTTTGTTTTCATTGTTGTCAACTTTGCTTTATATAATGATTTTACAGTGAAAAATGTAACATTTCCAATTTGCCTTGGTGTGCATGTGGAGTGAAACACAACCTGGGCAGCACTGAATGAACCCAGTCAGAATGACTGCAGTGCTGTTGTGATAGCTTTTATTTTGTTTTCATCATCACGGTAATATTGGAAATGATGTTTCGTCTGTCCTGATAAAATTGTGGAAGTATAAACACAATTAGAGGACTGAATGCTTTTATTGAATATACTGAATATTTTTATTATGTTTTGTCTACGCAGACCGAGCAACAAACAGAAATAACAGTAAATACAAGTCACATAGAAGCCAGAGCTCCGTAGAGAAGAGGTGTGATTGTCACGTAGTTCCAACAGCAGAACAGTACGGTGACTCCAATATGGTGACTCCACGATCCGTGAGAAGATTACAAGTGCCTGGGGTTCGAATCCTGGATGGACAGGTCTTCTGCTCCATTTCTTTAATTCGGTTGATTTTACCTGTGCAGGTGAAAACTGAAGGGAATGAAATCAAAAAAATATGGCTTAACTTCTGGATACTTAAAAAAAATTCGGACTTTTGTTTTTCACAGGACGCGCTCTGCCAATCAGAATCACAACAAGCCAACGTCATGCCAAGCGAAGTGCACTTCGTGGAACTGAAAAAGGTTGATGGCAGTCTAGGAATCAGCGTCACTGTAGGTGAAAGAGGATCTCTTCCATGTCAAAGAACACAAGCTGTTTCGATTATCTGCAGAGCACTAGACCGCAGCTGCGGTTAATTATTCATGTTGATCAGCAAAAAAGCCGTACCTGTTCTATGACCTAAAGAGGGTCCTAATGTCAGTTTTGTGTGTTTTCAGGGGGGTGTTAACACCAGTGTTCGTCACGGTGGAATTTATATCAAAGCTCTAGTGCCTGGTGGAGCTGCTGACCAGGATGGACACATCCAGAAAGGTGCTTCATCAGCTCTTGTTGGCATGACTATTTGTATACTTCATTGTACACGATGCTGAGAATGGTGTAACAGGCAGATATGTGGGCACATATGCAAAATGTAAATGTGGTGCTATTATATCAACAGTGGTCTTTAGCATGCAAGATAGAAATTGTACTTTCCCTGTGACACTACACTTTACAGTCCTTTAAACAATAAATTCACAGCCCTTCTCTTTTTCAGTGCACTGACAGAATCATCTCTATACACCAAAGGCAGTTTACAGTTTGTCTTCTAAGAAATGTACTATATGAAAGAATAGGTTTTATTTGGCCTGATAATTTCTACTTTACTGCCGTAATACTTGTTTAATCCTTATTTGACTTGAAATGTGGTTAGACCCACAATAAAATGTACGACAGATCTTGCATTTCCAGTTTTATACAGGCCAGCAGTTTTTAAAATCAAATAATATTTAGGAGCATCAGACATGCGCCTTTTTGAAAGATCACAAGGGTTCGGGACCTTTTAAAGTAAAAGGTGTAGAAGTAATGAACTTTAAGTACTTTTAACTACTGGAAAACGTTTAGATTTGGTCGTGTCCTATGTAGAGTAGAAGTAAGGTGAATTTATCAGTGCAGAGTCTTTTGTGGTGTCTGGCTAACGAGGAGGTCGTCATGGTCTGCTTGCTTCCTGTGTGGCAGGTGATTGCTTGCTGGAAGTGGATGGGGTCAGCCTGCGCAGCTTCACTCACAGACAGGCTGTGGAGTGCCTGAAGAACACGGGAGAGGTTTGTTTGCAGTCAAGGGACGCATCACAGCCTGGCAACCAAACGTACTCATTGGTTAAACCTGTAAATCATCCATCAGTACATTGTGCTGGTGCTTTGCTGGGGAAAAAAGAACTGATATGAAAACTCAAAGACCATTACGGCAGCTCATGGGGCCAGAATTTGTTGTAGTTTTTGATTAAGGAAACTACAAGAAAAACATTAAAAGTACAAGACTTCCAGTACTTGGGTCTTCAGTCCTTTGCAAGTGCACTTCCCAGCAGAGCTGATAGACCATGGCTAGCAGGAACAATCAGGGTAAAGACCTGTGCCTTTATCAAGGATATAACACTGCAGACTCGTGCCCAAACCCTTCAGTAATGGGTGTAGATCCCCACTTCTGTTTCCACTCATCCATGTAATTGATTGTGACTTTTTGACATCACAGCATTTTTTATATGGGCCCATACTGCTGTACATGCCATCCAGTTTCAAATTATTTAGCATCATGTCCTCAGGAGAAAAGATGTTTTGCTCTGAAGGTTTCTACCACACAGTCATCTGCCAGGGGTCCTAGCCTTTCAGCTGGACCCTGCCCTGCCTGTCTCTGCCAATACCAATTTCATTGACCAGTGTGTTATTGCTCTGAGACATCTGATGATGTGAAAATAGATGCTGCATGTCTGATACACTGCAGACAGGCTAGTTTGTATTTGAACTGTCAGGGAGCATTAAATATGTATTGTATGTTTATTGTGTGTTGCTATTTTAACTTGTCTAAATGTAAATTAAATAATACAAACATCAAATATAAACATATGCTCTTTCTGTGAGTTAAACTAAAAGGCCTGTGCAGGATCCTTTACCTGATAGTGAAGCAGTGACTCACGGACTAAGTGAGTTGGCATTGTGTGTTAATGGGACAGAAAGGAAGGTAGCTGTGTCAAGTGTCCAGAAGCACTAAAGAAGAAAAGCAGCCCACGGATAGAACAGTTTGCATACATGTCTTCTGCATTGCATACAATGCATTCCTGGTATTTCTTTTCTCAGGTTGTGCACCTCGTTCTGCGGAGGGAGCAGCACGGGGCTCCAGAGCCGCCCGGCGCCAAGAGCCCCAGAGCACCAGCCGCCCCACCAGCCCCACCTGCCACTCACAGGAGCAGAGAGCACCATGCCGCCGTTTCCACGGCAACGCCCTTGTCTATCAAAGCCAAGGACTACAGCTTTGTGGCAGAGGGTAAGACACAACAGCAGAGCAGAGACATTGCACTGAGCCTGACAGTAACGCTGTAGTTGCTATCCTTGAAAACACGACGCATACATCCTGTGAGCTGAAATACGGCTTCTAAGCCCTAAAGACTCCATGCTAAAGCAACTTCACATCAGTTGTTTCTGGTGTTTAATTTAGTATTCACCCCTGCCCTCACATACTTCTGAAAAAGACTTCTTCTGAAAAAATAATTCCTCCTTTGCATTTTATTCTGTTTTTTTTATTTTATCCATTTTGACAATGCGACATCCAGTAATGTTGTGTGTGCAATAATTGTTCAAGTACTTAAGATACATTAACATACAACTGTTAGTGTATTGAATTAAAAGTCATGGTAATGCTAGTGTTGTTCTCTTAATAATGTAATTATGACAGCTGTTTACGTGATGTGTAATTCTAACAGCTTGTTATTTACAGACAACACCTTTGAAGTGACATTAAAGAAGAACCTCAGTGGCCTCGGCTTCAGCTTCCTGTGGACAGACTGCAGCCCCATCTCAGAGGACCACAAAGGCATTTTCAGAGTCAAGAAGCTATTCCCTGGACAGCCAGCAGAGGAGAGTGGGAAGATTGAAGTTGGAGACGTCATTCTGGCAGTCAATAAGAAGTCTGTGAAAGGAATGTCGTACTGGGTAAAAAGAGAACAAGGTCTTGTATTTCTTTTCAAGAGCTGTCAACATGGAAATGTTTGGCCCATTAAAACTAAAATTGAATCAGATTTGGTTCTGAATTATGCCAGAAAACTAAGTTGTACTGTATTTATGAAAATTGGTAAGGATTTTAATAAGCGCCGGAGCAAACGTACAAATAACAGCAAAACAAAAGGTATCATTATGAGCAACACAGGCATTACGTGTCTCTCAGAAAGAATTCATTTTCATATTAAAATCCCATTTGTGCACAAAAAAGTTACTGCCACTTCTCTGTTACAGTATGTACTGTATAATAACCCATCCATTTTTGAACTCGTGGGGATGCGGCAGGGTGTGGATCTTCTCGATGTTCTGAACACAGCTCAGCCAGTCTATTCTTCCTTCTGTAATTCCTCCTTTGTCACGCATGATGTGTTTTTTTACCAGTTCAACACAAGTACAGTATAGGATCACATGGACAGGTACGTTTGAGGGTTCGTCTTTGGTGCCGATTTACTCCTTATGAAAAAACAAGCTGGCTTGAACAAGTTCAGTCTCCCAAGAGAGCGGCAAGAGCCTGTTGGCAGCCTGGCTGTACATATCCGGTACAGCGAGATATTCTTGCTTTTCTCTTCACATGCAGGATGTTCTCCATCTTTTGCGGGGGGGGCCTGAGGAGGTAACGCTGTCCCTGTGCCGCCCAGCTCCTGGGCTGCTTCCTGAAGTCGATGTCAATGCAGTGGTAAGGCACAGTGCAGCTTCTTCCAGTGTTTAAGCGCTCTAAACTGATTTTCTCTGAAGGGTATATTGACCTCAAAAGAGATTAATCCAAGGACCAAAGTGAAAGTTTTTGTATTATTTATTTTTACATCCAGCTGATAGAAAAAGTGGTGCCCCTAATTTAATTACTGTTGAACGGAATTTGTTTGAAACTGCCCAAGGCCGAAGTTTTCAGTTCCAATTTCTTCAAATTATTTGTATTTCCTAAATACCCTAAAAAGTTCAACATGAAACATTAAAATACGTTTTTTCATTAAGTGAATAAAATGTGCATAAAAATAGAAAAACATTTGGTAATTCTACCATGTTGTTGCTGGCTTCGCAATATTTCTCATTTTGATTAGCCTTTTCACAGGCTTTGCTGTTCTGTTGTTTGATTGTTAGACTCCAGCACCTTCTCCTACTAAAGAAATCAAGTCAAGGTTGACTGGCCTGCAACTGGCTGATGTTACCATACATGAATACGAGAGCACGTCAAGAGAGAAGACGGACGAAGAGGCTCCTAGCCGAGCTGGCGGTCTAGCAGAACCAAAACAGCTAGTGGACTCTTGCCAGAGCAAGACCGAGCTGCACAGTGGAGTTACTGCTCCTTCGCCTCACAGTAGCTGTCACATGGACCAGAGTATCCACCAGCACCCAGAGGACGGACCAGCTGCTCCTGTGTGCTTTTCACTGGAGGAAGACGTAAGAGAAAAGTGCTTCTCAGAAAGCGATAGAAATAAAGTCAGTAAAAGGTAAAGATCAATCTGTCCATCGTTGAACACAGCACATTATAATGAGAAAAACAGCACCCTTTTCATTTGCCCTAAAAAAAAGGACAAAGCACTGGCCTTAGTAGAGCAAAATGCTGACATGCTGACGTGAAAACAAGTGTTTCTGCCTTCCTTTCGTGGGGTATAAACTGTGGAAAACACACAAAGGCCATGGAAAAACTTGTTGGTGTTCTTCAACAACTTTCTTTTTGTAGTAGCGCAGCAGAGGACACGGATGGGACAGTCAGGTACTGTGTACTCAGTAAGCCGTCCTTGCGGGCTGACGAGGAGTACCTGACCATCAGTACTGCCTCCGCCACACCCCCCAGCTGCCGTTCAGGGAGCCCCCCCACTGTGGCGCCCACACCCCCAGCCCCGGTCACAGTGCCGCCACTCCGGGCCCACGCCAAGGCGGAGCAGTCCTCCTCCAGCAGCGCCGAATGGGAGGATGTGGAAGAGGATGAGGAAGAGAAGGAAGATGAAGACCCCAGGAAGGTGAGAGAAAGGGTGCACTACAGAATAAAAATGAAAAAAGCATATGAAATATAGTAAGGCATAGTTCTGTAGGGAGTATTTTTGTACATTTTTTTAATAAAAAATTAACTGCTTCGAAATAGGGCCACACAACTCTGCTATGGAATCATACTCAATACTCGCTCATACCTGAGCATTTGATGAATGTAAAACCTCCATTATTCCATAATCCAAAATTGTTCCATCTATAATTGTTACTGTGAAGGGTCACATGCCTAACCCAGTGGACACAAATCACAGGGTACAAACTAGGGCTATACCCCAAGACAAGACAGCAGTCTGCATTAGAACGCTTACACAGGGACACATTAGATATGCCAGTTACTAGTCAACATGTGTTTGGAAGCACAAACATGGAGAAAACGTGCAGACGTCCACACAGAAAGCGTGCCAGTCGAGAGTTGAATCCAGGACTTGAAGAGCTGTGAGGCTGAAGTAGTTCAGGTGGGGAGCTGCGTCAGCATGCGAAGGCTGCAAAGGAACAAGTTAGAGGTTTATTCCGTGCTGAAAAGAGAAGAAAGGAAGCACAACGTAGAAGGCTCCACAGCCGAAGAGCTGTGAGGCTGCCCACTTTAAAACACATTTTTCTTTATATTCCAGAATTTGCGGAAGGAATTTGAGCTCTCTGTGACATTAGTAAAGTCTCCAAGTGGCAGTTTTGGGTTCACCATTGTTCGCAGTAAACTGGACAGCTGCTATTACATTCAAGATATTTTGGATAATCCTGCCAAAGCAGATGGAAGATTAAGAGCAGGAGACAGAGTAATTACAGTACGTAAGAGAAACGAAGATCCTGTGTCTTTAAAGCTAGAAAACTGTTGAGTTTCTTGCATGAACATTTTACATTTTTGAAAAACTTTAGAAGACACATACAGTATAAGATATTAAAAGTAGCACTTGTGAAATCTGGAAACAAAAGTTTTTTTGAAACATATTCCATTTAATTTTACTCTAGGAATTTAAAATTTTGCATAAATAGGTTGAATACAAACTTACATTTTATGAAATGCATGTCCAGCCAAGATTATTTTCATGTTAGTATTATATGTCCAATCTCCCATTCCAGATCAACGGGCAGGATGTAACAAATGTGTCAGAGGAAGAAGCCATGTCCATTCTAAGGAGCTGTCCTGATCAGCTCATGATTGTGGTGGGACGAGCGGTCCAGAACCTGCGGGCAGCCCCTTCTCCAGAGAGCATCCCCGATATTGTTCTCTTGAAAAGACCAAGGGAACAGTTAGGTAGGCAATATAAAGTACACCGACAGACCTGAATAAATCATTACTGAGAGTACATCATTGGGACGTCTGTGTTGATAGCGTGTAATGAGTGTGCAAATTCAAATTCACCTGCCATGAGAATAGATGGAGCAGAGACAAAACCTCCAGACATACCCTCAAGCGAACCAGAACCCCAGAGGAGCCTGCCATGGGGTAAACCGAATGCGACTTATTATTTCACTGTCATTTAGCTTTGTCTCACAAAGGCTGTGAACAGCCAGTAAAAATCCCTTTTTCCTCATGTGCTCGCTCTGTCCCGGCTGCTGCAGGCATAAAGCTGACAGGGGGGATTGGCAGCAAGTGGCAAGGCATTTATGTTCTGGAAGTGGTTTCTGCCTCTCCTGCCAGTGAGGAGGGCAGCCTTCAGCCCCGTGACAAGATACTGTACATCTGTGGGAAGTGCACCATGGGAATGAGCTTACAGGAGGCCGTGAAAGCCTGCGAGTCAGCCGCCCGCAAAGTGAAGATCAAGGCCACCAGGTAAAGGTTCCCCAACCTTTGCATTTATTTTTGTGGTATGAAAATAGTCTTAAATACCTATTTCTCCTCTCTTTGCAATTCTCATTCAGTACTACATCTCCAATTGAATCAAAGCTCCAACCCACCTACCGGTAACAAATTCCAAACCAGGCACATGATGACAGTTTTCAGTTGGTAAGAGAAACCACTGTCACCCAAGAGGCCAACTGCAGTATAGTACCAGCCTTTGATTTGCATCGAGTAACTGGAGGGGGAGTTCTGATTAAATCTTGGCCTACGATTGCATTGAGGCTGAAGTGCCAGTAAACATCACAGTACATTTCTTAATCCTGCCCGTCAGTAAGCATACTGTGTACAGTACTGTATGTGCTCTCAAAGGACATCTCCAAAAGAACAGATTTCAATTTTAAATAGTTGCAGACATTTTACAACATCATTGAGATCTTATTTTTTATCTCCTATAAAAATGTTCAGCATCATGGTAGTTTAATGGTTTATCATCGGTGCACTAACCAGTGTTTTTGTTTGTTTTTCTCCCACACGTTCAGAGATGATCAACCTGTGGTACCCAAGGGAAGGTGGAATGGTAATGTGTCCTTCACAAATAAAGAGCTAGCACATAAGACACTAATAAGCTTAGTTATATGACTGTTAAAAATTGAAATATTTTCCCAGGTGGGAATAAACTACAGAATTGTTACAAACATGAACAGGCACACATTGACCATTATTCCTCAACCTACCAGTCCGGAAACCACACTCCCATTTGATATTCAAAAGCCCAACAACCACTGTGAAGCCTTTCATATACAAATCATACTTTGTGCAATCTCTGGACTTAACCAATTATCCATTGATTACCTAATTCACCATAAGTGTCTCTATCTACAAATATTAGAGGCCTAAATTGGCGTCAAGTGGAAGGTGTCCTAGATTATCGGTTCGGTTATTTTCCTTGCCCAGCCTGCCACAAACTGGATTTATCTGGTTTCATGAATGCCTAAAACAGATTTCCAGACTGTGCATTGTTTCCATCTGTGGTGCGTTGAGGGTTAAGCTGCTGAATTTATTAAAATGTCAGATTCTAAGTTGGGTGAACATAGAGTAATAAGGTGAGAAAGCACGTGAATGTGAAAATAATTATAGTGTACAGTATTCTAACGATGGTCTTTTACCTTTGTTAGCTTAAAGTCTTTCGTTTTTCAGAGTTTTAAAAAGAAATGAGCTGTGATATTATTATTCTTTTTCATGGATGTTATATATTTCATATGGACCTTGTTCATATCAAGCCATCATGCTCTTACAAAATTAATGTTGTCTGTTATCTGTTGCTATTTTCACTTCATTCTTCCTCATGCCAGTTTTGTCGCGTCCTTTTGTGAAGAAGCCCATTCCTCAGCCAGTGAGGCAGCTTGTCTCTTTAACCTTCCCTTGGGCTAATTATCTGCACTAGCTGTCAGATACTGGGGCTGTCTAATCCTATAAAAAGAGGTGGCTGTTTTGCTGGAGTGAGCAGAATCATCGACACACAATTTTCTTCCAGTCAGAAGTGGCATCAATGAGACAAGAGCTGTTCGAGTGCCTGCCAAGGAAAGAGACGACTCCCTGAACGCTTCACTGCCTGGGACGACATAGCGTCAGCTCCCATTAGAAAAATCCTCTTTTTCACAATAGACAAATCAAATTCTTTATTTTGTGCAGACGAACTGAATTCAAACGCTCTTACACTGTGTGTATATTTGTATATACAGTAAGGATGAATCGCATGTGTATCTGTGAACAGATGGTCTGGCAGATTGATAAACTGAAATTTTGGACACAAATGCCGACCGTTTTCTTCAGAAGAAAATCTCCGTTGCTATGCTAAAGAGCAATCACCTTTAAAAATCGCTACAGTTTCTATAGAGTATTATAATATTTTCAGTCATTTTAATCTGTTTTTATCTTTGATTAATAAGGATTAATTCTATCATATGTATAATTAAAGCAGAATATTAACATCTACTATTGTTAAACCTGACAGCTTTTTGGGGACTAATACTGTATATAAACTGGACAACTGTGTATAAAATGGACAACATTTCATAATGTCATATACAGGAAATAAATAGGCACTGTGCCGTCACCGTGTCATTCGCATTATAATATGTTACATTAAAAAAAACTCTTTCTGACAGATTTTACTAAGACAAACTCAAAAGAGCATCTGAGTGGTCCAGTGTGTCGACATGAATACTGTCACGAGGCAGTGATCCCTGGCTGACACCAAGTCCATTCAAGTGCTTTTGTACTGGAATGTCCTTATACTGAACATGCATTCCCACCCACGAACCGATGATTCATTAAGCATGTTCAAAAATAAAAAGAAGAAATGCGCTGTATTTTAAAATCAGTGCCCAGAAGCACATTAATGAATCTATTTTTTCTCATACTCTCAAAGGTTCTGCACAGAAATCATGAATTTATTAGCTCAATTTTTTATGATGATGAATAATACATATAAGCATTTTTTTCTAATTGTTTTGTCAGTATTGATAGC
This sequence comes from Atractosteus spatula, assembly GCF_055471065.1. NCBI lineage: Eukaryota > Metazoa > Chordata > Actinopteri > Semionotiformes > Lepisosteidae > Atractosteus > Atractosteus spatula. The sequence goes on along the minus strand of NC_142710.1, from coordinate 14,962,595 downwards.
TGTATTGTACAGTATATGTTGTTAAAAAAGAATGATATTGAATTCTAGGACAAAACAGATTATTTTAAAGACAATTTACATTTTATAGTACTGTAAATATTGCCAGCAGAAATGAAGAATATTGAATGTTTTATTATTTGCGTCTGATAAACTTATAAAATAGAAAACTTCAAAGAGACTAAATCTTTTAAAAAACCTATCTTTTTACTATTTCAGTAGAAAAAATGGTGGAAATCAATTCATATGGTGTCATGTTGGATGTTTTGCTTTTTGGACAGTGCTGGAAAAGGGTCCTTCGTGACCTGGTTTTGTTTTCATTGACATGCTCACAATGAGCAGCTGCTTGTTTGGTTATGATGGAAATATAAACCTGTCTGATGGCTTTGCTGTTGCGACTTAAGATGTGTGCAGTGCCGCTCCGCAAAGCAAGGGATTCTTCAAGGTGTGAGACACTCAGGAGGTCTGTTAGGAGCGTAGAACAGAGTCATAAAGACATTCTCGGATCTGTTAACAGGGCTTGTTCTAGACAGCACAAAGTACTACATATAATTATTATTGCTAGGTTGTAACAAAATCATACTCAATGTAGTCATGCATGGATTTCAAATGAGACATAGTGCAAAGGTGCTGCTTCCAGAAGGCACTGTTTTATTTTTTAACCTTCTGATTTGTGGTATCCTGTGACTTCTCTGCAGCATTATACAGTAATCATGTTGACTTTCCAAGTCATTTTGGTCTTTAATGTAATATACTGTAAAAACTGTAAATGTTTTGTTTGATTCCAGCACCCAATTGGAGTTTAAAAAAAGTTGAGTTATGTCATTATTTAAAAAAAAACATCACACTGTATATCCTGGTCTCTTACAAATGAATAAAATGTTAAATCCATGCATACGTTTTTTAAATATGATGATTCTTATCTCTTATTCTTTAATGTTCCAATTAGGTTTATTTGAATGGAAAAAGGATGTTAAGTTTTTCCCCCGATGTGAAGAGCAAATTCCTATGGAACCAGAGACACCATGTGAAGACAGTAAGGATTCCAGCTTCTTCCCTTTCACTGCCTCTCTTGTGTAGTACTGTGGATGCGATGACAGATCCATCTTGTATAATACCAGGGCACTCTATAACAGGATTAATTATTACCAAGCCTGCTGCCTCCACTGGCGTATTGAAGTGCACTTCTTGTACATGATCTGTTAACCTGGCTCATCCGACCAGTGTGTGCAACTCTCGAAGTTGCTGGGAAACTGTTGGCTGGGAGGTGCAACTTCAAAATGTGGCGTTTGCACCTTGGGGAGGAGATGCACCAGCATTCTCTGAGATGGCAGGACAGAGAGAATGTCATTGTAAGTTTTTAACACATCAGATTTTGATCATCTATACAATGCTCTCGAAGAATAAGGTATTTTATGAGTTGTCTTCAGCTAGTAATTTAAGCTTTTGTTATTGCATTTTTTCTTACAATTTTAGACAGCTTAGGTTATTGTTTTTATTATTATTATTATCATTATTATTATTATTATTATTATTATTATTATTATTATTATTATTTGGGGGGTATTTACAAGTCTTGTAACAGAACTGTTAAGATCCAGATAGAGTATACAGGATATTGAGACTCATTCTGTGTGCTGGATTCCCTTACACACACAGTGCATCTGAGCAAACAGCTTAGTCATGCAGCGTGAAACTGCACATTCTTACAAAATGGGAACTCACTTGTTTCTTTTGATATATTTTTTTAGATTACATGTTAGAAATTAAATGTTTCACTCTCTCTTTTTGTCTAGAAGGCACTTTTTACTGATTTTATAAACATACAATCAGTATATTTCTTTATTTCTCTACAGCAAAACAGTTAGCTAAGAGTGGAGCAAAGTTCCAAGAGGATTTACTTGTCACTTCTGAGGTAACTGCTCTGTTTTTTTTCAAAGAGACATTCTTAAAGCCTTTCTTTAATCCTGCCTTTTATACATGGAGTCATGTAAAAGGCATGTTGCTTTCCAGAAGTCACTCAAAAACCCAAATCAGGTATTAATGTTTTAATAGTTCAGGTGGGGAGCTGCATCAGCATGCGTAGGCTGCAAGAACCAAGTAATAGGTTTATTCCATGCTGAAAAAAAGAAGAAAGAAAACAACGTTTCGGCCATAGAGCCTTCTTCAGGTGTGAAGAAGGCTCCACGGCTGAAACATTGTGTTTTCTTTCTTTACTTTTTTTCAGCATGGAATAAACCTATTACTTGTTCCATTAATGTTTTAATACACGCTCATTAAAAATGTTGCTGCTCATCCAAGTTCAGAGTACTCTTTGAATAATTCCTCTGGGGAAGCTTCTCTCCCTCAGGCTAGAGTCCTTTTTATTCTGTGATTGATGGCTGCAAATGTAACAGGACCAGATCATGCTGAAGCATCTTCACTGGCCTGGTTTCTCAGGCACAGTTCTCAGCAGTGAGTCCTCCTGTGCCCTTCCTCTGTGCAGAGCTGCATTGTCCAGGTGGACATCCAGAAGCCCGAGAAAGGAGGCCTGGGCTTTGCCCTTGTGGGGGGCAGCAGTGGTAGCGCCCTCAGGGTAAAAGGTATCTGCCCTGGCAGCGTGGCACAGCTGGACGGCCGACTGCAGGTCGGGGACATCCTGTTGGAGGTACAGTACTGTTACGTCACTCGCTCACATGCTGTTGTTATTAGAGGTGCATTTAGATCAACACTTTAGACAACCATATACAGTACATAAGAAAAATCTGTCACCTTATAATATTGTAAACTATGCATAAGAATTTAAAAAAAAACTGAAAGCATGGTAACTAAATTGAATGAAACAAAAAAATGGTACAGTCCAACAATAAAATGGATTTGTAGTCAGTGTGTCATCCTTTGGCTTCCAGTACTTGTCTCATTTACCTAGATTACTCAGCATTTTCAAAGGAGTTGGGCAACTGTTCCAAAGACAATGTGTGTGTATGTTAACTGGTAAATCATACACGAAGGGAAAGTTATATACAGTAGCTGGGGATCATAACCTATCTGCACATAAGTGCTTGTGCATTTGTATTCATGTCATTACTATCCTGCAAGCTCCTTGTCCCAGTGAAGATCAGGAAATGCTATGAGCTCATTAAGGCCAAAGTATGCAGTTTGAGTGCCCTCTTTTCTTTTTGCTTAGGTCAATGGAGATATAGTGTCGGGTCTGAGTCACAGCAAGGTGGTAGAAATGCTGAGGAAAGCAGAAGGCACTGTCTGTCTCACTGTCTGCAGGAATTTACCGGCTTCCTCAAGTGCAAGTGTAAAACAGTTGTCAGAAACCCACAGACATAATCCACAACACACTGGTGAGAACAGATTCTACTTAAAATCATAGATAGTAGATAGTAGTAATACTTCCACTTAAAAAATATCATTGATAGTAGAATTTTAATTTTAAACAGCTTATTCAATGTTAAGCGTAACGTTATGGGTGCGTTTGTGTGTCTGTGTAACTCCCAGTTCATGTCTTTAAAGCAGAAGAACAAGACTTGAAACAAACCAGAGGACCACGGCACTTCAGAACCACACTGGCTTTTGAAACACACCCTGGGGTGAGTGCAAAGACTCCAGCTCACAAGTCTGCCATGACAACAGCCTCTGGATTCTCTGTACACCTGTACAGTACACCTTTCTCAGAGCAAAGTTTTCTTTTAAAAATGAGAGCAGACTTAAAAAAAACTTCTGGTTATTTGTATCTTTTCAACATAAGGAACATACTGTAATAGGATCAAATGAAGGAACAAATATCTAATCTCCTTGTTTAGTAGCAGTAGGTATTGTTTTATTGAAGAACAATATAGTTAGACTGAACTCTCAACACCTCTGGCCCCTCACAGAAAGGCAGCAATTAGAGTCAACCTGTTGGCCTTAAAAGTTCAGTGCAGGACACCCTTAACATATTCTCATCTCTTTTAACTGCAGGAAAGCAAAACTTCTCCATCTCCAGTGCAGAACTGCAGTACTCCTCTTTGTGTCCCAAACACTCCTCAGGACAGCTCAGACAGGTTGGGCCACCATCAGCTCTGGAGAACAGAGAGAAAAAGACTGTTCTCTTCTCTCATGTGATAACAGTCTTATTCAGTATTCTTTTCATCTTTAAGATTCTTAAACAGATGCGACATTTACTCCTTTTTGGTTGTTTATGTACTTAAGAACTAATTTTACTAAAACTGAACAGAAACATTTGCCATTGAATCACATTTTCATTGGATATGTAGCTAAAGCTAAAGTTTGTTATTAAAACTCACATCCCATTTCATTGTTTTACTTTCCTGTGATCTTCACAGAGCTACAGTCAGTGAATGCAATAGTACAGTAGATGCTATACACTGTGGTACTACTGTCCGAAGTAAAATATTATTTTGGACTAATTAATGAATAAAACTAAACGGAGAATTTCAAAATACCCAAATTTCCTAAACCACCACTATGATGTGTTTACATGGTAGATTTTGTGACTGCCTTCCCACAATACCTCTTCTTTCCTGTCTTTTTCAGTTGAATTTTACTTAGGGCAGTGATCTCAGTAGCATCCCCTAGGGCTTTTGTGTCTGTCATGATGTTCTTCCTGCTCTTTGGCAGGAGGCACTTTCAGCCTTACAGAGGTCAAACATCTAAAGGCTCATCTCCTGACGTAAAAACTGTGCGCGAAGTTCTGGCACATGACAGGTGCTAACACTCCCCACAAGATGGCAGCAGAGAGCCAAAGTTGAAAAGAGAAAATCCGAAAATGCCGGCCCTTGTGTAAAATCAGTGAACAAAATATTGGCTGTAAATCATAGACCTGTAGCTAGGTTTTACCGGTCTACTTTCTTCTCCAGTGGAATACCGCAGAAAACACGCTTGGCACAGACAAAGGAGATTCCTTCAGGTGGCTGGAGTAGTGATGAGGATGATGAGGTGCTTCTTCCTTCTGTTCAAAATATACAGCCCTCGACAGGTAGGGCTCAATCCTCACTGCTGAACAAAGAGGACATGTCCTCCTAAACAAGCAAGTGAAGTGTTTTCTGAATTAGACTTATTGATGTTCTTTACTTAACAAAAAATGCAATCATCTGTCCATTTTCTTAACACTTCACCCAATTCATGGCATGAGGCAGGATACACTCTGGAGGGGAGGTCAGTCCATTATACAACACACACAGACTCCTAGGGCCAATATTCCCAGACGCCAATTAACCCATTTGTCTTTAAACTTGGAAGGAAACGAGAGCACCCAGGGGAAACCCACTTGAACACAGGGAGTTCATACAAACTTTATTCAGATAGCATCCCAGGTCTGGAATTGCACCCAAGGCCCCAGCCATGCGAGGCGGCAATGCTAACCACTGTGCCACCGAACCGCCTAAAAAGCTGTGATTTGTGAAGGCTGGAGGTGGAATTTGAACCTGTGCTCCTGGAAGCAAAGGGGAGCTCACGACAGTGGTTTAGTCCTATCCTGGCTCTGTAAGAACAAGTTATTATTCACATTTATGACCTGGAGATTACCCATTTATATAGCAGGACATGAAACTGGAGACTATTATAACAGTAGCGTTTCACAAATCCTTTAGGTTTAGGACCAGAGACAGGGTACCCATCAGAGACATTCAGTACACACACTCTGTGCTTGTGACTAAACAAACTGCCATGTCACTGAGGGCACACTCTCGGTGATTCAAGCTCTCAGTTGTCCTGTTATTCTAATGAGCTCATCTGCAATTATCTATGAATTAATAGAACATTTCAGACTTGTTTTCCGTTTTGTTATTTATAGTTCTACTGTAAAATGGTGATTGCAATTCTTTGGATTTGAAGCAAAATGTTTTTGTATTAAGGCAGAATTATTGTGTCGGAGGAGGAGCTGGCCAGGTTGTCGCTGATAAGCCCCCCTGCGAATGGACAGTATTGTGGGTCCAGAGTGAAAGAGCTAATTGAAACGCTGCAGCTGAGGCTCGAACAGCAGGAGGTGGTGAAAGAGTTTATGGTAAAGTCCCTTGTCACCTGCAGATTGTGAGAGCATCACCTTGCATGTCCCGGCATTATTTACTGACCTCAATTTCAGCTCCCTTTATGCACTGGAGAATGATATATGCAATGTAGAAAATAAATAAGTATTTTAATTTGCCCAATCTTCCAGTAGCCTCATTGTTTGGAAATTCAAAACACGTGAAATCATGAAATGAAACGTGTTTACTGGTCACTGTGTGATATCCTCATTGAAGTACAATAGATTTTGATTGAGCAACCTGAAGGCGTATTTTGTGCACTGGCTTTAATGTGTCCACAAACATATACTGATAATTGTTGAAGCATACTGTACATTCTTTAAAATGGCATTGTGATTAGAAGATGAAATGGATTTTGTTTCTTTAAGGCCTTGGAGCACCTGAAACCGTCTGACAACTGCCTTATAGGAAAAGCCCCAGAGAACAGAGAGAAAAACAGATACAGGGACATTCTGCCTTGTAAGTCATTTTAGAACCTCATTTTGTATTAGAGTGGCACACAGCTACTAGACTCTGTGTATTGGGGTGGCACAGGTAGTAGGCTCTGTGTATTGGGGTGGCACAGCTACTAAGCTTTGTGTATTGGAAAGGCACAGCTGCATGATGCTGTTATTGTGGTGGCAGAGCTACAAGATTCTGTGTTAAGGTGGCAAAGCTGCTAGGTTTTGCTGGGTTTGCAGGTCTTCATGTTAAATTTGTCCTTTGTAATGTGTTTCTGTTTCTTAATTCTTCTCCACACATTTTCCTTTTTTTTCGACAATTGAACTATTTGTGAACTTTGGTGAATGTCAACATTTCTGAACATGTTCTCGCAATTAACATTGTTCTTGTACCAAGTGTTTTGTCTGGCTGAACGAGAGAAGAGTTATTTGAAAGACGGGGACAGCTCCTGTCCAATACTGCACTGCATATGTCAGACTATTTCATTATAATCTCTTACACTTCAGCATTTATATGACATATTAATGTCGTATTCAATTATATAGTCTTATGTATTAACATCATATTTATTTTTAAGAAATACAACCTACATAACTTTTTTTGTGTTTAGCATTTTCTGAAATGCTAATTATATCTGTAAAAAGGACAATGCACCATTTCTCTAACTACCAAACAAGGTACATTTGCCAAATGGCCTCCTCTCATGTGTAACCATTATTATGTTCTAGGTGGTAAAACAAGTTGTAATATGTATTATGAGCCATTTCTTAAGTAAGTTGATGTCTCTTTGAGTATTGTCATTTATCTGTTCTTTTCCAAAAATAAACTTCATACCATACCAATAATTATGGTTATGATTACAGAATGTTTTGAATTTTTTACCTTTTCTAATCTTGAAATTTCTTTTTCTACTCAGCCATGTCACATCTGCACTATATTTGAAAATCTATGGCATATGTCTCTGATCTGCGAGATTACATTAAATACATAATCTTGTTTTCGTTATTATGAGGAATGGCTACCCGATATGCAGACACATTTCTAGTACAATTGGGCCCATTTTTAATTTGTAGAATGGTGGTCCCTATTCAGAATTACACTCGGGGGGGGTGTGCCCCCTAGAGACGCACAAGAGGCAAGCCCAGAATGGCCAGGCTGTTCTCAATGTGGTGCTTTATCAGTTCAGGAGCAGGCTACTGTACTCTTTTAGGTGTAGTGTTTGTTTTGTTTGGGGTTTTTTTTTTTCGGCTTCTGACTGGCCTTCTGTTCTGAATAAAACATATGAGATTGTGAAGTGTGAGGCCCAGGACTTAACAGTATTATTACTGGAAATAGTTCAAGGAGCACAGGGTTCTGCAGGAAGCCTGATGCCACCCATTGTGGAGGAAATCTTGCACGCATTCACTTTTCTTAAGTGTAAGTCTGCTCTCTTCGCTGTGAAACATGTTTGCATAACCCCCGAGTACCATGAGCTACATGCGAATCTGCCAACATTCCATCGGTTACCACTGAAATGAAAGAGGTGTCTTGGCCCGCTGGGATCTTTGTCTAACTTCACTGCTGACGCCTTTCTTGGGCATATTGCCGCAACATGGAAATAATCATTTGATCAAGGGAAATGGAAATTTTACTCATATGTTACATCATACTGGAGAGTGCTAATATAAGCTTTCCACTTTGTACTTATACAACCAACCACCAAGTTATTTTTTTATGTGGTCAATTTTAAACCTTCTTCATATCTTTACCCTTTTAAAGATAGAGTCAGTGTGTGTGAGTGGACCCTTACACATGACAGGATAATCTTGGTCATATTCTTTTTTTAAATAGATTTTAGTTGGAGGTTAAAGCATGTAAATGGTATTAAAAGATGCCAAATACAGTATGTTTCACTTCAAATAGTCTAAATATGACTCGATACCTTGCTCCAAATCCATAAAAGTAGTTACAAATGAGTGGAGGCCATTTCAGACATCTCGATCATTTGGTTTTTATTAGTTTTTCGTCTAAGAATCACATCTTGACATTTCCTGAAATGCTCCATTTATCACTTCGTGCCTGATGTGAGGTTATGAGACATAACACTTTGGACCTTTTGAAAACTGAACTCCCTCTTAGAGATGGGTTACTCTTTCCTCCTTTTGAGCTTCTGTCTCGAATGCCGACCTCATTCCTCCAGGCCAGTGAACAAAAGATGAAGCACAAAGAGCTGAGGCAAACTTAAGAGGAGTCTATTGTGAAACATAAGCAGGCCTCTTTCTGTTGACCTCCTTGTTGTACTGTATGTGGTGTATAACTGTACATCCTTCTCTTTCGCCCTATAGATGACAAAACACGGGTTCCTGTGGGTGAACAACAAGATTATATAAATGCCAGTTTCATCAGAATGTCTGTGGGGCCAGAGGAGAATTGGTACATTTCATCTCAGGGACCATTGCCTGGGACAGTCGATCTCTTTTGGCAAATGGTGTGGGAGAATAAGTCGGATGTGATTGCCATGATGACTCGGGAGGTGGAGCGGGGAAGAGTGAAGTGTCACAGATATTGGCCAGAGGAATTAAATGTGCCAATGGATACCAGCAAATACCAGCTTCATCTGGACAATTTCCAGATTCATCATTATTTTCATATTAAGATCATTAGGATGATTGAAAAGGAAGCAAGTATAAAATATTCTCTTTTTGTGCAGTTTAAAACTCTTTGAACACGGTTAAGATCAAGGCTTACCACTACATGTGCAAAAATGATACATTTTTATTGTCCTATAAATTGCCAAAGACATGTTTTACTGTTAATGCCATTGATTTTGATAAATGTATGTTTATAAATTAATACACGTGTATTAGAGTTTGGTTTTCCTTTGAAAAAAATCTGTTTTCATGCATTATGGGACAGTAATTGTCATTGTGTGTTATTTGTCTATTGAACTAATAAGTTCACATCATATTTAACAGAACAACTCAGAGAGTTTTAGATTCCTTTAACTGAAAAAGTCTCCTGGTGTATCTGTGCAGTGCCATTCCCTGACCCTGTCTGTATCCCTAACCCCAGTCCAAACTGAAGCGAATAAATGCAGATTGCAGGGGTTGCACATACTGTATGTGGAGGCTCCTGGCTAGGTTTTAAAGTACAGTAGATGTATTGTCCAATAGCTTCTCACCTACTGGTTTGTCTCTGGGTGATATCTTTCAGACTGGAGGTACGCACATTGTGAAACACTTCAAATTCACTACATGGCCGGACCACTGCACACCAAGGTCCTCAGACCAGCTGGTGAGGTTCATCCTCTACCTGAGATCAGTGCACAGGCAGGGTCCGGTGATTGTTCACTGCAGCGCGGGGATCGGGAGGACCGGCGTGCTTATTTGCACTGATGTTATTCTCACAATGATAGAGAAAGACTTAAATGTAAGTATAACTGCACATAAGGAAACTATATGCATGAACTTGCAAGGGCTTTTCAATAAATAAAGTAACAAGACCTCTCACAGTGGGAAATGATTTACCCTGGTGGGTTTAAATTGATAAAGCACTCTGGCACCAGGTACCTACCACCTGCTATTAGTAATGCGTAGCAGCAGTTTAAAGAGGAGTGCCCTGCAAATGCTATCAGATCAATGCTGCAAATCTAGAGTGCACAATGTGATTCAGTGATTCGGTTTTGGCAAAGCACGCAATGATAACTGACATTCAGCCAGCTTCCTCGCAGAGGTGTGTGGACCCTATGTCATCCAACAAATTGTAAATATTGCAAACATGTGTGCATGCAGTGAAGTGCCTCTGATAACAGCAGGATGGGTGTTCAGGAGTGACCTGGGCGTTCAGGCATCTCCATCACTGATGAGAATGTTTGCCACATTGAAGGCATGATTAGGGAAGACAGATGCGTGAAATTTGCTGTCATTGTAAATTAGCTCAACATATCCTTGGGTACCATATACAACATCATCCATGGGCATTTGGGGTGCGCCTTCTCCACTGTGCATTCACAGATAGCCACTGATCTACCCTCGTGTTGCTTTCTTTGCTGCATTTACCATATCACATCATGCACAATAACTGGGATTCAAGGGGGTGGTCACCATGGATTTAGAAAAGGCAGGTCTTGCTTAGATGACTTGTTAGAGTTCTTTCAACAAGCTACTGCAGCAGTGGATACAAACAGCATATGATATAGAGATTTCCGATAATCAGAAAGCTTATAATAAATTTCCTCATAAAACATTCGTTCTTAAATAGCAGGCAGTGAGCATTCAAGGTAATGCATGTTTGCAGTACAGTATATCATATAAAATAAGAAATGCTTAAAGAAAATACTAATGAACAAGACATACAGTAGGTGTTCATTTGCCACATCATTTATTCTAGATATTGCAACAAAGCAACGTACATGTAGAGTTTAAATTCGGAAATGTAATATTAATACTTTACAATGCACTCATAAATCCTGATGTACAATATGTTCTGTATGTATTGGTTACCATGTTACAAAAAAGGTTTTGCTGCACTGGGATTCGTCCACAGAACAGCAACCAAGCACATTTGGTGGTTCAAGGAGGATGGAGGTTCAAGAGAAAAGGGCACCTGATTCATGTATTCAAATCTCTCAAAGTCATTGGCAAAGTCAACCAAACGGACATCTTCCAAACTATCACTGAAACGTGAAGCAGAGAACAAGAGGACTGTAGAGAGGTGTGTTTAAAATAAAAGTGAGAACAGGAGGCACTTGTGGAACTAGATACACTGGCATTTTTGTAAAGTAGGTGGATGAGACTCTCCAATCAGTTAGCTGCTATTGACCAAATACGCTAGATGAGCCAAAATGCCCTCTCATTTTGTTCTTATGCTGCATGACACTAACAGGCCACGTGCCCACAGCCACTCCAGTGAACGTTTACAGCTTTACATGTAGGACATGCTGGATGACCAACCACCACCCTAGTTGTTATAAATAACTCTTTAATGGCAATTTGCAGCTGATGCTGAAATACGGTAGGCAATGATATCTTGGCTACAGCAGCTTCACACAGATCTCTAGTTCTCTGGACTGGATGGTGTCAGGACACATGCCTAAACAGTTTTGGAGGATGATGTGTGAAGTGATGTGTATGATAACCTTATTATCAGTTATACCGGTAACTATGTACAAACAAATGCATGGTAGATCTTGTTGCCGTAGTTATTAAAACACCCAAGTATATTTGTATATAGCATTTTTTTTTCATTTGGATTTCACATTTTTTTTTATGTTTCATCACAGATCAATGTGAGTGATATTGTGAAGGAGATGAGACAACAGCGATATGGAATGATTCAAACAAAGGTATTCTGAAAAAAGGCATATGCAACACAGAAGAGACTGAAAAAAGAATACATCAAGTGATTTTTTAAAATTTCTTTCTCCCTAACTATATTTTGTGGAGCCAGATTTTTTTAAAACCTACTAAAGTCATTTCCTTCTTAACTACTAATCAAACGTATAATTTCTAACTTAAACAGCCTTTAATTAAGTGCCCAAAGGAGGTGTTACTTATTTTACTTTAGAGAGAGATGGATTTTCCTTTCCCAAAAGCATGATGCATAGATCCTAATAAATCTGACCGACAGTAGCTCATTAATAGGTTGTGCTGTAATAATGGAGTTGCCATTTGCTTTGATTTCAGGAACAGTACCTCTTCTGTTACACAGTCTGGCTGGAGGTTCTACAAAGCATCCTGCTTCTTCAGAATGGTAACCAAGGGCAACATGAAAATGTGTTGTAATTTAATCATGTTTTCTATGATAAGTTATTGCGCCATTTCCAAAGAACAGCATTGTGTCTGTACAGTATATATACCACAAAAGGTTTTAAAAGCAAATATCTACATATATTTTTCTCTAATCTCTTTTCAGTATTGATTCTGAAATGTGCTGTTTTATAATGTGTGTAATTTAAAAGCATGCAGTCCTTACAAGTACATGCATGTATGTGGAATATATGCTGAGCCATCTGGTTTTAAAAGAAGACCAATCAAGCCTTTTTTAATACATCGGTTTCTTGTTTTTCTCCTTTATTCATTAAGGTAGATTGTTCAGGAGCACCAATTTCACATTGTGGCTCTTAGTCATTTTGCCTTGGATGTTTAACATAAGGAAAGTGTTAGCACTCATGACTTCAAAAAAGCCTTCATTTAAACTTCAATTGTTAAGCATTCAATTGTTTTAATCTCTTCTCCAAGTTATGTTAAGTTGAAATGGCAATTTGTTCAAGAATGCATTTTACACTGACTGTTATTAGTGTAATAACATCAATGAAATTCATGAATCACATTTTATGATTTCAAGACTGATTTTTAATGAATGTAGCTTGAATGCTAAAATAATCATGATATTTATTTTTCAAATCCTTAATCCTTAAATCCACTGTTCAAATAAAGAATAAAGTTCTTTTTGTGATCACATGTGGAGCTGGACATATGATTTTATACTTAACTCAAAGTGGAATCCCACAGATCACAAACAGCTTTTAAAGATTTGAACTGCAAGACAAGGAGTTCAATAACTAACAGATGTAGGATAACCAGAGGTTCTAACACGCGAAGTAAATAAAACATGCAAAATGTTTGTGTGATTGAGAATAAGGTTTTATGCGGTGGCCAATTTTCAAAGGCAGCATGTTGTACCAACTACAGCAGGAGAGAATCACAGAGAAACAACATGATGAAATAGGAGCACAATGTCAGTGGAGCAAGGACGTGGACGATGAGCTCAGATCTGTGCCCATGTTCAGACAGATGGCCTGTTCTAGCTCTGCTTCCTCTAAGACTTCAAACAAAGACTACAGTCCTTTGTGTAGAGAAAAAATTAAAGGTATGATGGCCAATACTGCCTGTAAGAGACAAAACATTTTTAACAATACATATCTAAGATCGTAGGATATATATTTTAATACAATAATCATCAATACTTATCATGAACATTCAAAATATATTGCAGACAGATTGATTTTTTTCATAACTTTGCGCTTTAGCTAAAGAAGTCAGTGGGTTGTCAATTTTGAACAATTGTTGTTCTTTAAATCCAAAACCTGAATTTACATTAAACATACATTTAAGTGTAAATTCACTGTTATTGTTATGCATAACAAGTTTTTTAAAAAGTATTCAATCAATAGAACATTGCTGTTTATACGTTTTTAACCATTTTGAACAACAGGATTGGTACAAAAATAAAATTTACTGTATCTACTAATGAGAATATCAGATCCTGCCTGGAAAGGAATATTGATACCATAGAGGCCCGTGCCACCAGGACAGGTATTAGATTAATTCAATAAAGAAACAGCTGGTAGAATTTTGGAAATGTGTTGTTTCTTCCATTATTTCAGCATATTGCCCTGTACAGTATGTTTTAATAAACAAATGAATGCCATTGTGGAAACTTTGATTCTAATAATGTAACTGTATTGGTACACTCAGGAGACTTTGTACACATTTCAGTTGTATATTTATCTACAATTGCACAATCACATCATTCAAACAGTACAGATTTTCTACTATACATGTAAGAAATGTTGTTTTTTCATGTGTTTCATGTTGTATGCTTTTCTAAATTTCTAAGTCTTGTCAAGTACATACATGTATATTGTTTATACACACACATTACCATTAGGTTTTTCATACAGTACAGCACAAGTAAATAGTTTTCATTAACATTTCTTTGTCTTAGTGTGTTAACTTTTGAACAGTTTTCAGTATTATGGCCAGGTTAGCTTACGTGAATTTCTCTGGACGTCGGTATCAAAGACTAAGCATTCAGCTTGGTTTTGTTTGCATTTCTCGTGCAATGTCCATTAAGACAATGAGACCTGAACATTCGGACATTTAAACCCTTCACCGTGATATTTTGTCACATTCTGTAATCAGCAAAACTGCCCTTTAAATATTGACATCTTTTGGAGATCAAGACCTAACACTGCACAATTAAAGTATCGTGCTGTGAGCACTTCACTTTCTGAGAGTAAAGAGAACATCTCCTCAGAGCCCAGTCTTCATTTCTGTATACAGTATATGCTGCACACCACCAAAGTAGTGTTCGCTTTCTGCTCATTATCCTTTGTTCTTGTTCATTATGTTGTTATCTTCTGTATTCCTGTAAAACAAACATTTTATTCACACAATACGTTAAGAAAAATAATTGCAGACTCAATGTCTTACTATAAATGCACATTATGACATGTGAGCCAGAATAAGAGACTTTGAATCAGGATTTATCTTTCTAGCTGATGGCCAACTTTAGTGGTCTAAAACTTTTTCCATATTCAAAGGATTTTCTCTTGACAGGTTCTATTTGTCTGCAGTCTACAGAACGTTGTAGCCTCTGAATTTATGTTCATTGCATATCCCATTTTGCATGCTTTGTTATTAGAACGGAAAAAATAACTCATATTAAAATTTCCATGAGTGTATTTCCATACCTTTCGCATTTCTTCAAGAATGTGCTGGTCCTCCTTTTGCAAAGCTCTGTGGTTGATTAAAGTCTGGTAGATGAATTCTTTCCTGTGTTGGTGCTTCACGGAAATATAAAAAGGAATGCAATGAAAACCTTGTTTTTACGGTTCAGTCTGTGCTAATAAGTCATTTGCGTTTCTTAAGGAAAATTGGTGCCTATTGCTCATACAGTGAAATAACCATGTTTATGTTCAACTACTTAACATTTCTTTTTAGACCTAGTACTGATCATTTAAGTACCTTAATTTATCATTTAATTGTTTTGAAAAGCTATACAATTGGACTGAGCTCATACATACAGTACTTAAAATGGTCATTTTGTAATTGTAAAAGTAGTAGCCAGTTCCATACCTGGAAATCCATAGCTGGGTTCCTAGCTTGACCAACATGAAAGAAATCTTTCTAATGGCTCCAGTAAATAATTAGTTCAATCTGAAAAACTGAATCAAGGACAAATGCCCTGAGCACCTGCCTGGATTCACTCCTAGTTCATGCAGATCAGGGAGGACAGTGATCCACAGCTCAAGATTTAATTGAGCAATTGGTGGCTTTTCATCCCAGGTCTTTAGGTTTCAGTGCTTTAAAAAGACACCAAGAACCTGCTATTCTGTCTTGTCCACTGGCTATTAATAATTAACACATTTAAAAAGTACCAGGCACACATATAGTTGTAAAAGGACCAATAGTCAAATTCTATGACCTCAAACATTAGGTAGAATTGCATTATACAGCATTAATATGACCAAACAGTAAATATACTGGTTACCTAAGGTCAAGAAATCTTAACGCTAAACCAACGAATCCTGTTCAGATTTTTCCCAACACATTCAGGTATGAGTGATGTAATATTATATTTCATGCAAACACATGTCAGCCTATCTGTACCTTCTGTAATTCTGACATTTCTTTCCTGAGCTGCTGAGTCATCTCTTTTTCCCTTTTCTTGGCGAGGGCCCAGCTTCTCTTAAGCTTGGAGGAGAATACATGAATGCAGGAGAGACAATTAATACAAACTGACTCTTTACACGGCTCAGATGGCACTGAAATCAGGCTGTTAGGGCGGTGGGCAAAACCTTTCAGTTGCATTCGTAGTCAATTCATAATTCTGCAGTAATTAATTTTGTCAAATCATTTTTTAGCTGCATGTCTCAATCACGGGTTTGTACAGTTCTGGGCTGGTGTGTTTTCTAGGTTTCTAAGATAATGAAAAGCTGATTTCGTTTGCAAAGAGCTGAACTGAAATGAAAACCTGCAGACACGCAGCGGCAATTTTGACACAGTAGCTTCAACAGGTAAGACTTTTACTCAGCAAATGCAGCAGACAGCATTGTTATTACTGGAAAATTAATTTCATCGAACACTCACCCAATCTAGAATGACATTTCATTTCTTTATGTTTTGGCTCACATGATCCCTGTACTCCACAATGAAAAAATGAAGATTCCTCT
This sequence comes from Atractosteus spatula, assembly GCF_055471065.1. Classification (NCBI taxonomy): domain Eukaryota; kingdom Metazoa; phylum Chordata; class Actinopteri; order Semionotiformes; family Lepisosteidae; genus Atractosteus; species Atractosteus spatula. The sequence continues at coordinate 14,946,206 of NC_142710.1, read as the reverse complement.
ATCCCCTACCCCACCATCACATCCCTCAATGCCACAGGCTCCACAACGTCTTACAGGAGTGACCCGGGACCCACTGACATCAGCCCTGATAATCCCAGCCCTGGCACAGTGATGATCAAGACACTGCTGGGGAAACATCAGCCTGTGTCCATTAGCAGCACATGATGCAAATCACCACAACCCCAAAACTGCCAGTACACCACCTTATTTCTTTTTGCAAGGGGTCACTCCTTAACCTTTCTAAAGCCCTCTGGGATCCTAGTTTTTCCTCAAGCTCTCTTCACTTGACTTACCACACAGCCACACCTGTACAGCACAAGTAAAGCCCTTTACACATAAGGCTAATCTTACTCTTAGACTTAACTTAATCCTAACATATTATCACAAACCAGTCTACCAGTTCAATCAATTGCTAGCAAGAGGTCTTACTCTCCTAGCTTCCAGAGTAGAGTATAGACACAAACTGAACTCCATTTCCTCAAAACATCTTGTGAGCCTCTTAAGTAGCCCAGACACTAACTAAGGTAATTGATGAAAATACACACAGAGCCTATCCTAGCAACTCCTTTCCCTGGATGTGGAAACTCACTAGTTCTGAGTGCTGATTACTCATTCAGACCAGCTGTACCTCATTCTGCACGTTCTCCCAATTAACAGGCCTCCATCTTGGCTCAAGACGACATCACCTGACCTGTATTTTGAGCCAAAATGATAGCTTTCTCACAAAGCCACCTCTCACTACCTTGCATGCTGTTACCCAGACTTAAACTCAGGAATATGGGCCACAGAGCTCAGTCCATTCTTCAGCTGAACACCTTTACTTGTTGAGCCACTCCAGTGCTTAAAGCCACATAATCTGTTTAGTGTAATGATTCCTGCATGATATTCATGCTGCTACACGTACTTGATCTGAGTTTTCCTTTCTTAATCTGTCCAGGTGTGCTTGAAGATCATTTGTTCGTGATTTAATCTTCTTTGATTTAAACTCAGCAGACCGCATCCTGATGAAGAGATTATACTCAATTTCCTCAGCTCTGCTTGCATTTTTCTGTTATGAATGAAGAAAACACCATGAATTTGTTATAATATAATATTTGTGTGTATTGTTAAACTTAAGACATGGTATACATGAAAAGTAAAAACTAAGAACAAGCCCATGTCTGAATGAAGTTTGTCAAATTTAGGAGGAAGATCCTAATCTTGCCTATTTCGGCATTCCTACATGTATATCTCACTTCCTGAGCTTGTTTTTGCACATCTCTCTTACTAAACTTCCATCACCCCATCTTCACCCCTGCAGCAGCTCCCTGGCTCATTCTTCATGAAACTGAAGGGGGATTCGGTCTGTCTCAGCCTTATAGCCAGGCTGTCGTCCTTTCAGCTAGGAGACTTACTCCAAGCAACTTCTAATAAATACATTTTATTTATTATTAATATATAAATGTAGTCTTTTCATCTATTAGTATCTGTCTGTTCAGACAAGGTAATCCAATTCCAGATCATTAAATTATTGTCACATAAATAACTACACAGAATTGTGTTTCAGGAACATTTCACATCTCTTTCTCAGGTTTTGCTGTCTGTTGGTAGATTTACCATGACATTCAGTGAATGCTGAACAAAAAGCTGTGAAAAGTGTTGTGAAAGCACAGACCTCCCTGGACCTCATGCCTTCATCAATGCCTTTCTCTGGGCTTTGATTCCAGGGCATGGTGACCTTCACGGGGCTCATGTTCGTGAACGGTAGTATCTGAGGTTACTCTTACCTCTGCAAACTGAATTTGTTGCAAATGCTCATCTGAGTTGTATTTTCCTCTGATTGGCAGGTTGGCCTCCAGTCTGTCATGAGGTCTTGGAAGACATGAACCCTTTTTAGGTGGAAGATTTATTCCCAAGCCTCCTTTCACTATGTAAGGATTCCTATACTTTTTGGAATCCAGAAATCCATCTGTTGCACATTTACGCTCATGTTCACTAGCAAATAAGCACAAATGTTTTCAATTAGGTGAGGCCAAAAATACTATTTTATATAATCAATTGAATAGCTGTGTTTTCATAAACAATATTACTGTCATACAGTAGTCATTAACTCATTCCATATACCTTGCAAATGTGATGATTGATTGCTGTTAGTGAATACTGCTCTCTGATTTACCCCAAAACTGAGTTAATGGTTAGCTTGATATTTTCTCTGATGTCAAGGAAAAGTAGCAATGTGTCATCTGGTGTTTGGTTTGGAGCGGATCAGGCCTGCATGCTGTCTTACAGTGGGGTCAAATTGTCTGATATGGGTGCCAGCCAGCACAATATGACATTAGAATGAATACTTCCATTTATCTGTAAAATACGGCGGAGTAAAACACTGATGTGGTAAAGTCATTTAGAGCTGCTGTTTCTGCACCCGTGATTTACAGTCCTATGGAAAGTGTAGAAATGATCTCACAGCCTCCTTGTAAATCTAGCAACTGCTAGGTTCATAGTAGAATACAAACAGGACTTCTTCAGATTATAAAAATAGCTTGGTGAAGAAAAAAGAGAAATCAAAACAATTTACCTGGAATTTTAGTTAAGCAGCTGTGAACAGTTTATGTGCTAAAAGCTCTGTGAGACCCTCATTTTTTCTGTTGTGTTTATGCAGTGTCAGTGCAGAAATGTTACAAATCTTTTCAAAAGCTGATAGCTGGCATTAACGCTAATCTTTGGAATCATTAATCCTTAATAAAGTCGCTGTGCTAATTTGTTAAGTTGTTGCTGTAATTAACATTAGACCTGTGCTCTGCTTTCATTACAGCCTCTGGAATCCATCACCTTCAGAAGCTGAGGATACTGGTTCTCTCCGAAAGGTCTCAGGTTGTGTCTGGGGACTTCTGGGGAAATGATCGCCCACAGAGGGAAATCAAGCTAGTGCCCTCTGGGTTTTCCCAGTGACCAGGAGCCTAGTCATTCTCAGTGAACACTAGACATCTTGACAGTGAGACAGTGGGAGGTGTGGTTATGTTCAAAGATCAGAGTAGCTATTGGGAACCAAGGTGCTTCAGGGAGTTTGTTTCAACACAAGTAATGGTAACTGCTTTCACCTGCTTGTCATGGCGACAACCACCATCGTAAATTTCAGCAGAACAGTGACCATTGTCACAGTCCTGTCTAAAGATACCCTATTATATGTCACCTATGCTCATAACTGTTAGGCTGATGTGATAAATATTGTAACCATACTGTGACTCACCAGGAAAAAGCAGCTTGAATCTGGAGGAATGAACTGTAACCATTATATCTACTGTATATTAGCTGCATGAACCACAATTTCTTTTAAATTTAACCATCATATATTTCACTACATCTATACCGTAGCTTTGTTTGGGCCCCATTGCTATACTGTCGTTAGACCATAGACACGAATCATGAAATGAGGCCATGAGAAGGAGAGAGGCTGCACAGCGGAATGGTGGAAGTAGCTCAATAAAGGCCCGACTCACAGCAGAAACCCGGCATACTCGGCAGAGCTCTGCTCCCTGTCTTGGCAGCGCAGGCTGGCTGCCCTCGAGAGCAGTTTATAGCGCTCCGTCATCCTGTCCTCTCCTCCACGCCGAGGCCTCACACATCTGCAGCAGCAGCGCCAGCAGGAAGCACACAGCAGGCTGTAACAACAGTATCATTCTAGTTTAATGCTGGTCGTGTGGCACAGCGGTCAGGGGTTCTGGACATGTAACTAGAAGGTGTTGGGCTCCACGTCCCATGTAAGGCAATGCTGTGGTGTCCTTGAACAAAGTACTTCTCCGGAATTGCTCCAGAACAAGCTGCTTGGGATAACAGCCTCAACCAAATACATTGGTAAGCAGTAACTGAGCCAAAGAGTTTGAGAGCCTGGGGTGATGGCAGAGGAAAATGCCATACGAGCTCTACCTGTCTGCGATTCGTCCGTTCAGACGCCCATGTTGAACTCCTAAACATTTTTCCTTTTAATTAAGAAAGTAGTCATCATATATCCTGTAAATCGGTACCTAATGTCATTTAATTGAAAATCTCATCAACGTGCCAACAACGTGCTTGTCGTTTGGTTTCGAAACTATTCCCCAGAAAGACGAGGAAAGTGCAGTAACCTTACCTCGCAGTCGCTCGGGCCGTGCCGTGGCTGTGCGTCTGGCCACTCGGCTGGTGTGTTTGTTTTCTGCATTGTTGTGTTTGAGGCCCTCGGCGTCGCTGTGGTGACAGCACAGCAACACACAGAGGAGCACTTCACACACTGCTGAATATGGACTCCGCTGTGTGTGCTTCACAAGTAAGGACAAATAGGAAATACGTCCAGGAACGTCGGTCATGATCAATGAAATCTTTTTGTTTGCTGTGCCTTTAATTATCTTGGGAGTTTTATACTCTTTATACTCCTTACACGGTTTTGGAAGGGGAACCCAGTAACTTCGATTGCAATCGTTTTTCTTGAGTTTAAGAATATACCATATCACTGTATAACTTCTAACTTCACTAGAACGTCAGCATTTTCTCCAGACTCTTCCACCATTTAGGGCTAAAAACCTGCAAACTGTTTCCATCTTGGCTGGAGTCTGAGAGGACAAATACACTCTGTGTTCTCTGTTTTCCAATAGAGCTTTGTGTTTGCTACTGTGCTTTAGACTATATTGATATTCAGAAGGGGGAAAATGAACGCTAATTAAAGAATAACTACATTTTTTTTAATGTGGAAAATTATACACAAATCGTCACCATCTGCAATTAAGCAATCAGTAATAGTTGAACCAGGCAATAATTACAAAAATATTTTTGCTATGACGACTTTCAGCTTTAAAACTACTGAGCCATTCTTCTGGTAAATAAACAATAGTCCATTGCTTAGTAAAAGAAAGGTTTACAAATGAGAGGACGTAATTTGGCACATTTAGCCATTTAGTAGTTCATAGTTAAGGATCGTATTCTTCTTCATTAACCATATCCTGTTGTTTTTTATTTTTTTTATAAAAAAACTATTTTTCCTGGTATTTATCCTACTTGATTTGTTGAACCATTTGTGATACTTTTGTTGATTGTGATATTAGTTTTGGGATAATTTTTTGGGGGGTTCATGGAGAATCTGTTTGAATTGTTTCTATCCGTTTTTTCTACTGATTTCATATCCATCCTTTCCTGTTTTGCTTCTCTTAAACCTTGTTTTATTCCTTCCAAGTCTGTTTTGCCAATATTGTAAGCTTTAGCTTTGGACTCAATCGGTACAGCTTCAAAATATATTTCAAAGCTGCACCATATTGTGATCACAGTTCCCTTATGGTTCTCTCAGTTCTGTTTGCCTCTCTCTGTCTTCATTGTTCAGGAAAAAGTGAGATTTACACTCTCCAGAATTTCCTGTTGTTGATGCTGCGAGATGCTGAGCACAAAAGCCAGCTACAGTATGTCTACCAGTCCAGTTCCTACTGCTGACAGGTCTTTCCCAATCTGTGGTGGGAAAGTCGAAGTCTCCTATGAAAAGGGCTTCCTTGCACATACGTTCTTGAAGAACTATATAAAATAATTAAGAAAACACCAGGATCAAGTAATAGAAAAAGAGTACAATGATAACGAACGCAAAACAGTAAAGTATAATGCACCTGAGACAATAATGGGAAGCTTCTAGACAACGAAAGAGAAATGACTGATGTACTAAATGGATATTTCACTATGATGTCCACTAAGAAAGCAATCAACAACATGCTTCAGGCAACAGAGGGTCTGTATTAAACAATACCAGTATAGACAGTATAGAAGGAGTTTTTTAGATACTCTAGATGGCTGATGTAGTAAATGGGTATGTCAATTTAAATGAAGGGGTGTAATGTTGAAACCATACAATGCACTGCTAAGATGTACAGTTTTCGTCAACACGTTACAGAAAAGATATTGCTGGCTCTGTAATCAGCAAGGGCATGCAGGTGTACGCCGGGGCTTAAGGGAATGCCCTACACTCAACCTTTTGAGTTTCAAGCCATGAAGATGAGAAGGGGACCTGACACAATTATTCAACATCTGCAAAGACACTGACAGAGTCAACTCAGAACAGTGAAACATGAACAAAAGGACACAACTGGACACTAAGTGGAAGTTACGAAGTAATTTATCTTGATTTAAGTTAATTCATTCTGTTGTCTTATCTGGTTAAATATTGGATTACATTGAAAAATGAAGACTATTTTCATTTTTATGGACACACTGTATTTTCTGATATCGTCTCTTCCGCTGTCTTTTATGACAGTCACCAATTATTCAGATACTAATGTCTTCCATGGCTCCCTTTGTGTTTTGCTTTGGTCAAGAAAGTACACTTTTGCACTCAACAGGACGTACTTGCTCTCTACATTTTTAAAGCTGCTCTAAAATGCACCATTTAGATTCATTTACACACACACACGCACACATGCACACACCGATTAATCCTTGTTCCCCTCTGTACAATTCAGCCTTAGGGAGCAAATATCCCAAACCTGAAATAATCAAGTATGGGATAGTGAGTGTAAAAAGTACAATGAGAAATGAGAACTAAATCTAGCATTTGGAAAGAGTTATTGACTGTGTCACTTAAATTGGTAGCAGTCACACAAAAGAGTTCCTCTGCATTTTAAAACTGCGACAGGCACAGGAGGCAGTACGGGGGATGAAGTGTCAGATGGGAAACTGCTGGCACTGGACACGGGTTTTCATGGCCTGTTTCTGTAAAACTTTGCGGTTCTGGAAAATCTCTTCAGTTACCCAAATTCCATGGTCTCGGCTTACAGCACGCATTGGGATAAGGTTTTAAGTATACAACTGTATACCAAAGCATAAGTTTCTAAACTGATGTTGTTTATTTTTGAGTTCTCTTTAAAAAATGTTAGATAGTCATTGGATCCCTCTTGAAGCTCCAGGCTGCTGGTGTACAATGGCTGCTTCGTGTCGCTAGCAGGTATTGCTTCTTAGCAGCACTTTCATTGATTTAAAGGGTTTTTGAATCCTTTGGGATTAAAGGAGAGGGTTTAAAGGAAATTCATTATTATCAGTTATAAAAGCTCAATGTTATGTTTCTTTTCTTCTCTTTTCAGCACGGAATAAACCTTCGCTTGTTCCATACTTTAATTTAGATGTTTTTCATGTCCAGTGTATATATAGGCTGATAGAAAATTCTCCATAAAGCTTCTTATTCTACTTTGTGAACAGTAAAATAAAAGGCATTCCTTTCGTACGGACTCTGATGTTTGGAGGCCTCTCAGCAGCTCTCCAGGGCACCAGCTCAGGCCCGCAGGCCCTACTCTCTTGGAGTTCATCGCGCTAACACTCCCCTCTATCCCCAGTACCCCCTCTGACGCAGCGACTCTCGCAGGGAGGCTCCGGCTTCCTCATCCGAACAGCCCGAGGGATCAGAGCCAAGCGCATCAGCAAACACCCTTCTGCATCTCAGTCCCATTACAGGGGTTAGCGCGATCTGAGGTGAAGTGAAAACCAAGATGATATGAAATATGAAATTCAATATGTATTCCTAGTGGTTCATTATTCATTTTAGTCCCTCAAGCTGACATCCAGTTTGCCTGCATAGACATTAAGGTAATAATTAATAGTTATATAAGGTGCAGTGCTTGAAATCATGTCTCCACTCACATCATCACACCACCCTCAGAGTAATAACAGCAGTTCTTTGTTGCCCTAGTTACTCCGGGTCAGAATTCTTAGAACTCCTTGTTGCCTCAGTAGAACAGGCCTCTGGTTTGTTGCACATCGCACATTTCAGACCAGCAGTGACCCATCTGTCAGGAGAGCTGAGCTGTCTCTGGGCCCCGCCAGCTTTGTGTCATCCAGCACACAGCCCTCTGGGATTCAGCCCACAGCAAATCACACCATGACCCCTTCAATGTGTTCAATAGCAAAACGTGTAAATAAAGAGATAACGTGGTTTTGTGTCAGCATACAGGGTCCTGAGAAATGAGAATACTAAATTAAAAGACTCAACTAAAAAAACAGACCAAAGGAGCACCATACCGTAATTCTTAATCTACCTACCATGTTTCAAACCACACTTCCCCTCTTCAGAGAGAATGTCTACAAAGGTATTATTGTTTGCCTTCCCAGAGGAAGTGAAACATCTGAAATGAGTTATTATGATCAGTCAGTCACTGCCTTGGAGTGTGTGAGAAAAACAAACACTAGGGCTTTCATTCAGACTTTCAGTCAATGGGAGGGCCGAACTGCACAAGTACATTGTCCCAAAAAATGTTAAGTGCACCGTTTCGGCTAATTTGGTTTTTATCTTTATTCAGGGCGGTACCACAACTAATTAGAAACGAATATCAAACACTGTAATCCTTGAAAATTGTTCACATAAACCAGACAACACAGATCAAAGGTCAAAGTGCTGTCCATTTATAAAGCAAATCTAAACAAAACCTTCTCAAAATATCACAATCGCAAATGAACGAGTTTGTGTGAACATGGGGCGGCATGTTTTACTGCCGTCCATTCCATGTAGAAAGAAACACAAAGGCAAAACTGTTTTTGTTTTAAATCTAAAGTCAGGCATTTTAATTCATTTGAGCTCTAATTAAAATCAGCCCGTTTCCGGTTCTATTAATAGGCCAACGCAACTGGAAGGAGCTCGAGGCAACAAGCTGATCATTCTCCTCCTGGCTGCAGAGGGGGTGGGGTGGGACATGTGGGCTGTGGACACCAGACAGCTTTGCATGTGGTTGAGTCACCAGTGCTAATTACCCAAGAGGCTGGGCTGGGAGGCAACCACTGGCAAGGGGCTTGTCAACAGCAGAAAGGCGCACCTAGCAGTTTCCTAATCACGAACATGAAAACGGTCATTACGGAAATCTGCTTCCAGGTGAACAGCACGATAATGCACGATCAGCCCTCTCATCACACATACTGCACCAGTACCAACTTGATGGTTTCGGAACAGGATAACAAGTCAATAAGAATTTTAAGAATTCTTGTGCGTTTTATTTTTCTCACTGTACTTATTTTCTGTATGGAATCTGATGCAAAATATTATTCTACACTGCCTTAGGGAGTTTTGAGAAAAGAGAATAAAGAAAGGTTAGACTAGATGCACTGTTAATGTTCTAGACATACAGAGCATTAGAAATTTTAAAAAGCTGAGATTCAATTATTTCATTAACAAATAATCAAACCATTTCAGCCGTAGTCCTGACAGAAAAAAAAACACGTTTCTGATTGTGACTAACTGACCTATTCACAAAGCTTTTTACGGTTATTTCAAAAAAACAAACCTTTTAATAAATAAAGTTATTAATAAACTTTAGTGCTTAACACTCTGTTATATCGAACAGAGCTGAAAACGGAAATCGTTTTTTTAGCAATTGCAAGGGCAGATTCCTAGGCCCTGCAACACTAATGATTCATTAGGATGTTCATTCATTCTATATTTAGCACCTGTCTTCATTTACGTGACATTAACTTCTTGAGTTAAAAAAAGAAATACGTTTATCAGTTAAGATGCCCCCAAATTAGAAATCTATTAAACAGAGTTTCTGGCACTCAGCTCTTTAGAGGAAGATCATTTGTCTTCATCAAAGAAGGCCACCCTTGAACACCTCAGCAGGAGCAGGTAATTGAAAAATGATAAGAAATGTGATTGTTAGGAGCGATAATAATTTATTGCACAGAGCTCGAGGAGCCGTGGGAGCCATTTGTATTCATTAATGTAAGTACAAATTACGGTTTCTAGATTAACATGTGACTTTGACAGGCAGCAGGGTTGGGCTTCAGGAGATGAATCTGATGAGGCCTCTAATTCAGGTCACTTGTTCACAGCAGACGAACTGTTAGCTCAGTGCTGGAGGCCCTGAATCCCACCGTCTCTGCTCTGCGGCTGATTAAGGAAAAGGCGGCCAGACTGATGTATTCTCAGTGCAGCGAGCGAGCTGAACAAAGGGCTCACAATTAAATTTGCCACACATTGTCAAGTGTGGCCCTGATAATTGGAGTCGGGATTTGATGTTGGGAGATTAATTGTGACTGTGATACCAGTTTGCATGTTAACACTTTCAGGCAATCGCTGATGAACTCTCAGTCCAATCGGTAAAGTTGTTAATACTTGAAGAAACAGCTGATGGTAACTCGATTGCCAGTTTCACAGACAGCTATAATAAAGATGAAGACTGATTAATGTGGGGAGACAGTGCTCCTATCTACTTTTATTATGTACAATACTATTATAGTCTTTAAAATGAGTAAAATATAACTTCATAAACTCAAACAATTATTTGCTATGCAGTATACCTTCATTAAAAAATTCTGAGGAGTGAAAATAACAGTCATGTTCTGGAAACCCATAGCTGCAGGTTTTTACAGAAGACATAAGTGTTGTTTACATGTGTGGCACTCAGGATTTTAGAATAGTTTTTAAAACTTTGTAAGTGAGGTTGGTAAGGCATCCTCTCCTGCCGACTGTGTCCCAACTGTGGTCTAGTGGATTGCTTTACCTCTTCTCCAGTTCCTGTATGATGGTCGGAGGAGTCCTACCCCCTATAAGAACATGCTAGGAAGTCACCAGTGACCCATACATTTCTAGTCCAACAAGGTTGTCCATAGCCAGGCTGTGCATCATGACCTACAGTCTGCAAGAAGCCACATTGCCCCACTGTCCCACTGTCCCAGCAGTTCCAGCTGGGAGCTGGCGTCTCCATCACAGGCCCAAGCACACAGGCATGTGCTCACGCACAAATGGGCGATATGTAAGCTGGACATCTGGAAAGAGACCAGGGCTCCAGGAGAACACCCATGTGGCCATGGGGAGAACATGCAAACTCCACACAGACAGAGGCAGATTCTGGAGGGCTCCCCACTGCACCCCCTGTGTTGACTAAAGACAGACATCATCTCCGCATTCTGTAGGCCATCAAGATCTTTCATTTGTATTTTGTTGACATCTTCTGTGATTTTGTTTGAAAACAATATCAAAAAGTTTAAAATATTTGAATGAATCCATTTAACTTCAGTGACCTGTAGAACTCTTTAATACATCAGTACAGTTCCTTGCATTCCACCTGAGATAATAGTTTGCCCCTGCGATTTCAGGGGTTGACAATAACTATATTTGAGGTATGTAGTGTAGATGAGCAATTATATGAGTACCTACTGTCTGCATGTATTTATTACATTTAAAGCTACGTGTCTTATTGTGATAACAAAAGAAAGACCTTCATGCACTGAATTCAAACACAACGAAAGCTTAGGAGATCAACTTGGCAATCTCTAACCTTCCCTAAACTTCACCGTGTTCATAACCACTTTGTCATCTTTGGCAGAGGTTGGAAAATTTCTTTATAAATAAGCCAGTATCGTGCAGCATTTTTCAAACTCTTAGTGCTTAGTAGAAGTCAGCCTTCATAGCTCCAGAGGAGCATCTTATTTTGCTAACACTGACCACACACTTGCAGTATTTCTTCACAGGACTATGTAATTTTTCTGACATTTGCAAGGAAGAAGATGAAGAACTAGGTCACTGTCACAATGATAACATCAAACTGAGATGGCCACTCACTTTTCCACCATCATGGCTGTCACGAGTGAATGAAAAAGCTGTATTATTGAGCGCTCCAATAGCTTAGGATTTTAAATTACCCCTAACACACTCTGTCACAATGGAAAGTGAGTAACTTTATCAGATGTGTGCTGCCATAGGTCATTTATCATCACAGTGACAAGTGACAAGTCCACTGCTGAGCGCTGTGACTTGAACCACTGAGATACAAAGCAGTGAAGGGAAGGACAGAGTAACAGCATGTTCTGTCAGGGTTAAGTAACCGATACTAAAATGCAAAAGAAGTGACACTGCAGAAATGAAAACATTATAATTTAAGAGTATGGAAAGAGTTAATACATAAAAAAGAATCCAGGATATAAATGATAACATTCATCCTAGCCACATTATCCAGTACAGTGTTGCCAGGGAGCCAGAGCCTATCCTGGCAAGAAACAGGCGCAAGGCTGGATACATCCGGGACGGGACACCAGTCCATCACAGGACTGACAAACACGCACAAACTCACACCAGTGCCAATTTTCAAAGAAGCCATTTAACCCTTGTGGGAGGAAACCCACATGAACATGGGGAGAAGATATACATTCAACACAGATAACACCCCAGGAATGGAACCCAGGGCCCCAGCGCAGTGTGGCAGCAATGCTAACCACTGTACCTCTATGCTATGCAAAATGATTCATTTAGTGGGGTGGTGTGGTGGCTCTGTGGCTAAGGCTCTGCACCTGTGGTTGGAAGGTTGCTGGTTGGTATCCCACAGCTGGCAGAGGAATCCTACTCTGTTGGGCCCCTGAGCAAGACCCTTAACCCCAACTGCTCCAGGGGTGCTGTATAAATGGCTGACCCTCTGCTCTGTCCCCAAGCTTCTCTCCCTGTCTGTGTGTCTAATGGAGAGCAAGTTGGGGTATGCGAAAAGACAAATTCCTAATACAAGAAATTGTATACGGCCAATAAAGTAATCTTAATTTAAAATGTGATAATATCAAGTTATTATATTATTGTGTAGCTTTTATGTTTAACAAAACACTACCATTTTAAAGGCTACAAAGTCATGTTCATTTAGAAAATTATGCAATGCTGGTTCAACATAGACTTTAAAGTTTAAAAAACTCCTCAGGTGTTCTCTGATGCCTTTAATATCAGAAAACAATGCAACTCTCTGCAGTAAATGAAAAATCCACTAGATGTCACTAGTGTATATCCATTTACAATTGGTGACAATCCAGATAAATATTTCAAATTTAGCAAAAATGTGAAAAGAATTCTTATTTCTAGTATGGTCTAATTTCCTATCATTTTAAAAACAGTATAATTCAAGTTGAACATGAAGAGAAGCATGGATAAATGTAAAATTAAAACGCTTCCCAATTTTAACAAAAGGAACAAGAGCATCCATCATTTGAATGTCATGGGTAATGCATTCTGGGATATTCTCTCTGTAAACACAAGAGAGGTGTCTTGTTAAAATTGTTATGGTAAAAACATTCTTAAGGCGTCTGCAAGCAGCTGGATTCAGCATTATCGCAAACTTCACATCCTAACACATCGAGGGATTTAGGATGTTTGTGTGATAGGACCTCAGAGGCCCCTGCCAGATTGGACAGCTCTGTTTGACAAGTTGCCTAATTTAAAAGATTTGCTCTTATGTGTAAATATGCGTGGTGCTTTCTCAACAAGGAGGAAGCTGTGGAAAAGTCATGCAATTAGGGATGTGTGTGTCGCTGAAGGTCGGGCAATGACAGAAATAACACAGGACAGAGCAGCAGCACAGCGGCTCAGAGCTGACGTGATGAAGCCACGTGCCCAGGTCGGGCAAGAAGCTTCGCTCTCTGGGACATTTTGGAGATGCTTCTCGATTCTGTGTGCAGTGGTCTGCAGCACCTCTTCTTCACAGCCACACAGAGCTGCTCTGATTTCTCAGGGAGCTGTGCCCATTAAATATGATGTGATTTTAAAACAGCAACTGTGTTGGCATTGTACTTAGATCACAGAACACTTAAATGTGAGCACTGAAGGTAAATCAAGCTAAGCATTATGTTGCACATTCTATAAGTTGTTGCATCTCTGAACAAATATATGTTAGTATAACGTATATTTAATAGACATGTTACCGCACTTTGTGCTGGACTAGTGTCATGAAGCAGCGTGTCTCAGGTTGCACGGCTGCCTGTGCTATGATCTGCTGTGAAAGGGAGCTCTGTTCCCAGTAGATGGCGCAAATACACCTTTAAGCCTGCTGTTGTTTAGCTACCAGTTAGGTAGCTGTAAGAAAGCACACAGATTTAACTGAAGCTGTCAAGAACAGCAATGATGGAAAGAGGTTTTTTCCACCTGCTTGAGGCTACAGTTTGTCAAGAGTTTCACTAACATGCCGCTCTGTTTTCCCTGACAAATGAACCTGTTATCTGGGGGAGGAAAAAACCGACATGAGTTAATAACGTCTCACCTTAAAATAAAGGGATTTTCTGCTCAATTTATGATTTTCATCATTCTTTTTCTATGAAGTGTAATTTCACTTAGTTAATGTCACATTCTACTTGTTAACAGTACAGTACTCTTAATAATTGTCTCTTAAAAGTCTATCATTTTACTGAGGCTTGTGCACTATTTTTTAAAACCTAAACCAACAGGTGACCCATTCAGCACTGTTCTCTCGTTATCGTGTGCTATCTAAGCAAATTGTGATGAAACAGCCCTGGTTAACAATCTAGAGCACATAGCCATAGCAATGACACTCGGGGGAGCTTCAGGTGTATAAGAGCCACATAAGAGTGGCACTGTGGCTAAGGATCTCCGCCTGTGGCTGGAAGGATGACAGTTCAAATCCTGTGGCTGGCAGAGAAATCCTACTCCTTCGGGCCCCTGAGCAAGGCCCTTAACCCCAACTGCTCCAGGGGTGCTGTACAATGGCTGACCCTGCGCTCTGACCCCAAGCTTATCTCCGTGTCTGTGTCTCATGGAGAGCAAGCTGGGGTGTGTGAAAAGACGAATTCTTAATGCAAGAGATTGTACATGGCCAATAAAGTGATCTGATCTTATCTTAATTCACTGCAGGAATAGTGCTGTAGTAGTGGAGCAGAAGACGCCTTCGTTCCCAGCCTTTGCTTCTGTCTGTGATGTTTTATCTCAGGTGATTACTGAGCCTTTGCTTTCTCCCAGGGTGAAGGGAGGGTGTCATTTCTTTCCAGAATTCTGTTTCCATCTCACAGCAGTATGGGCGAGTAGGTCTGGTCCTGAGTTGAATTCCCATTGGAAACGGTCCATCTGGTTCACCTGCACACGGGGCTCTTGTTTTGACCAACGCGTTATGGGGGAAAGGAAGAACATGACATTTCCTTCACAGTGTTGCAGCTGCTGTCACTTCCTCATTAATGACTCACAAAGGCTGCCACAGGCGGTGATCTGATGTGTTTGGATCCATGGTAATATGACCCTTTTCTTCAGGAGTTGTTCAGACAGACAATGCGAAATGTGAGCTTTTCCAATTGTACCGCAGAGCGGTAAAGGATACCTCGACAGTACGGGGAAATCAGCTAAAGTTACAAGCAGACCTTATTTTTCATTCACCGAATCAAACAGCATGCCTGTCCCCTCAGTCCAAGGATGTAAAATGTGATACACAGGTTGTAGCTCTAAGTCACATTTATGTGTATCATAAACAAATGCAATTCATTATTGCCTTTTTTTTTCTTTAACCAGTGTATTAAATTTTGGTATATATGGGAAAGCTTTCAGACCTGATGAATCTAGAGATTTGATTTTATAGACCTGTAGCACCTTTCATGACCTCATCTTAAATCACTATATAATTAAACAAGCATTAAAAATACAGTTTAATACAATAAATTAAACAGAGTTAAAACAAGACCATAAAAGTGCATTTAAAGATGTGTTTTGTAAGACCTAAGACTGGGAGATCATTCTGCAGCCTTGGAGCAAAAACACAGAAAGGCCAGTTTCCTAGGGTTTTAATGAGACGCACGGTTATGCAAATTTTCATTTAATAGGCATTGGAAAGCCATGCCTACATGCTGAAGAAACTCTCCAGGAGCACAAATACACATGTACAAAAAACCTACTGAAGCAAATGTGTTTAAATGGTCCTTACTTACAGATTCCCTTGTATCTCTAGCCAAGATCTTACATTTTCTGAGTTTCTCTAGGAAACAAATGTTGTTTTTTTAGACATACAGCTACAGTTTGCGTAACCCTTGCTGGTTCAGACCAGCCTTTGAAACTGCCCCCTGCTCTTCAAATATGCTGGACCTTCCCTGCAGAGAGTCTGTGGACTTTTACAGGAACTATACACACATGCACAGCTCGCCGAGTGTTCGTTTTTGTTCATGGCAATGTTTGTTCAATGTTGCTGACTTCATGAACAAGCACAGTTCCGACAGCCAATTTGCAGATGGCAGCCTCAAGAACATTTTCATCATGCAGAGAGCACAACATATAAATCTAATGACCAACATCCAGCACCATGTTATTCTCTGACTGAGGCCACAAATGTTTTTTCTTTAAATAAAGCTATACAGTAATTGCAGAGTGGCCAAATTCCGCATAAACAAAACTGGAATTCTGTTTTAGCTACATGTACTGTATCTGTCTCATAAACTTACTGTATTTTTATTTCTTTTTATGGGTCAACATTACATTGAGCTTCCCAGCTTGTGAAGACAGATACCTCTGTACAATGAGAAAACAGAGGTAAGGAGAAAATGAGAGAACATTCCTCTTTGAAGATCCGGATAGCAAGACACGGCCTGACTGGAGATAGCAGTACAATGGAGAGTCGGGAAAGTTAAGAGGAAAATAGGCTGCTTGGAGCCGCAGAGTCCAGAGATCCTGAAGCTAAGAGTAAATTAAAGCACCCTGCTTCGCTTTTTATAGCTTCTTTATAAGGTCATGGCTTTGTCTGGTTGCTGTGAGTTCAAAGCCGTGATTGATATACCATAACAATATCCCATCTACTGTCTTTGTTCCATGTGTGAAGTTCAGAAATTGTAAACTAAATTAAAATATTATGTTTCCCTTCTGAGAATTGAGCTCAGCTGTTACAGAGGAATTGAATGTGGCTGAATGATGTATGATCTTGGCCATCTGCTATCATTTTATTGAAAAAATAATGATGAGATTTTTTTTTTTATATTGAAGGATGCCTTCCGCTGTAGTGACAAATGTATATTTTTAGCTCGAGTGATGTCTGTTTAACAAATAACAACCTTTCATGACAGCATCACCTCCGAAATTAAGGGTAATATTTCATCTTAAATTTATCAAGGCAATTTTTCATTCCTCAGTGTGGTTTATACTTAATCCAGCTGCCTGGATTTGATTTCATTCCTTTATTAAACCAGTCTTAGACCAATTACACACAAGGACTAGAAGCTATCATTATAACGATTGTCCTTTGATCCACCAGAATACACCTTTTTTCACCTTTGTCTCCAGTTCCATTCAGGTTTTCTAAAGCTTCGGTAATGTGTGAGATGAAAACTCGAAAACATCCAGAAACCACCGTGGGGTGAGCTGCTGAAGGCTTGTTAGATCTACAAGCTCTGCGGCTGTCTGGTACCTGTGCCATCATAGGAAGCCATTAGGAAAAGTAGCTTTCTTGTTTTCTGCATGGTTTCTTTCAGGACAGAGAGTTCTTAACAAGCAGGGCCCTGTCGAGTATCATTTTAGGAAGATCAGCTGTGCACACAAAAGACTTGAACAGTACCAAGCCTCTCCATTGAACTAAAGAGTTCACAGGACAAAGAAAGATCGGTTTTTACCATTTTTCAGATACATGATTAGAAACCTAAAGGAAGTCTGTTGCAATTCAACAAGGCGCATATCTAAATTCTTTTGATATGTGAAACAAGGTAGCTAGAATAAAATAAACAAGAGAGCATCATGAATTAGCGTATTTAATAACAAAGTATATTGTTTTGGATTTACATTTAAAATGTTTAAAGGTATCAGACCTAAAGCACCCTGTGTCTTCATAAACAAAAGACATTCCTATGAAGGAAATACTTCTCCGGACATGTTCCTTATGACAATTGCAATGCTCTCCATATTCCCCAGAGCAGCAGCGGTGCTTTTCTAGCACAGTGGTGCCTTACATTGCCCATGTTTACAGTTTAAAGAAGAAATGGATCCACTTTGCTGCCCTTTGTATATAAGCAACTATTTAATGCTGTCGAGAGGGATAATGATAAAGCTGTGTGACATGCATTGTCTGCAGCTGGGAGTTTAAAACATTAGCTATAGGCTTACCAACCAGCCTCAGAAGAGCTCAACCCTTCACTAGCAAGTGTGACTAATTAGGTATAGAATGGCATCTATGCAATGTGGCCATTAGCAGTTTACATTCATGTATAGCACAGCTGGAGATGGCAGGCATTGTGCACAAGCCTCCTCTTGCTAAGCCCCTCATTGGAAAGCATGGATACTCATTGTACAGGCGACGAAGCGATATTGTGCCATCCAATGGACTGGAGTCCTGGAGCCTGGTCCCAGGTTGCCTTCCTTCCCAAATAGGTTCCGGGTCACCACAGCCTTAACCAGGACAAGCAGCTTTCCGATGACGGATCGGGCACATGTTGTGTAAGCACAGCCTATTATACATATCAGACAGAAACTGACTGGTATTTTTATTGATTCGCTGTAAGTTGCAAACTGTTGGAAGTCTTGCCTGGATACCAATTTTAAAGCTCCAAAATGTCTCCATTCAATAGCAGATGAATGATCTGATGAAGAGACCAAAGTAAACATGCACACTACTGAAGTTTAAGTAATGTATTGGAAGGCAAACTATCATTTTAGCAACGTCCAAACAAACATATCAGTTTTGAGCATTGGAGTGGCTTTGGTTTTCTGTTGGATCCTATGACTTTTGCTCTGCAATTCAATGTTGAAAGCCAAACAGATATGTAGATGAAGCCCTGAGAAAAAAATCTATTTTTTTTATGTTTTACTGTGGGTTATTTCCATACATGTAAGTCATTCATAATTGCTTTGTGGTGTGGCCATAAGATATTTTTGTATGGCCTCTATTAATATTTTCAGCTGGAATTGAGCAGAAAGAGCCTGGAATGCTTCACATTAGTCCTCCCTCCTTTAATACACTGTAGCATGTTCTCGGTTAACTTCCAGTCGCTGGAAACGGGACTTTTCCTTGTACAGTCCACAATTCATGATTAAACACTTTTTCCCAGAATATAACAATATGTCTTCACAATGTCCTTATCTTTGAAGTATTGTGTAATTCCAGCAAGACATCCTGCCGTATTATTCTCCAAAAATGCCCCACAGGGAACAAAAAGTGAAAATGTCTCATGTACCCCTTGTCCTTAGTGATTGAGGCTCACCAGGGCAAGAGCTGGATATTTAAAGACCTCTTCTGACAAATTACTGTATGTTATTTGTCTCTGTAATTTCCAGTCTGTAATAGGTTCAAAAACAAATGGCTCAGGTTAAAAAAACAGTCCTTGTTAGCAATCATGTCCATGTCTCACCTGACCACACTCAAAACTTTTATGACAGAGTGCTCTCTCATAGTATCACAAGAGTTTAATTAGAATTGGCCTCACTTGTACAAACAGTTGCTAATAATACCACATTTTGCCACCAAGAGAGTGTGAAATGTCCTTTTCAATGGGCGCAATTCAGTTTCCTGATTTTTTTTTGATACGACTAATATTTGTCCTTCTGATAGAGAGATGGAGATAGAGGCTTAGCAAAATAGCTTTATAATCAATATCTACTGTACAATTTAATTGACTTATCTTCCCATCTGACCTTTACATCTCGAATTGCAATCGAAACTGAAATTTGTGATTGTCAAGGCGGAGGGGAGAAGTGCCAGTGATGCTGGAGAGGCAGAGAGGGAGTCAGACAGGCTGTTGTGAAAGGTGTAAAAATACTGAAAACTTCCAAAATCAACTCACTTGTAGCCCTAAGACGTATGCTGCCTTTTGACTGGGGGTTGCCCTTTACCTGACAGAAAAGCTCTATTGATTTTAGCTCCTAGTAATGTTAAGCTCCTGTTTGAAGTGTGGTGAACCGCCAGGCTGGGAATCACTGCGATTTTCCACACAGGGCAGCCCGGCTGTAATTCTGTCAGGGAGAGCCTTTTCCCTTGTGTTTGTACAAGAACGTGCAAAACACTTTCAAACCCCTCTGTAATTATTCTGATCGTCCAGGGGGAGTATCAGAAAAGCCTGCTCATGATGTGTTTTTCTTTCTTGGGAAATAAAATTGTATCTATT
Source organism: Atractosteus spatula (assembly GCF_055471065.1). Taxonomy (NCBI): domain Eukaryota; kingdom Metazoa; phylum Chordata; class Actinopteri; order Semionotiformes; family Lepisosteidae; genus Atractosteus; species Atractosteus spatula. The sequence goes on along the minus strand of NC_142710.1, from coordinate 14,926,427 downwards.
TATTGTGTATTTATATCCTAAGATCAGTGTTTCTCATTAGGTAAAAACATAACTAGTGTACAATGTTTGTACTGTATATTCATTTATGTTACTGCCTTTTTTTCTAAATTATGAGCCACGTTTTTAAATCTTTAATCAAATACCACTAAGGTTTTGCAAATGTTCTCAAAATGATATCTCCATTTAGTGATACTTGGTTTGGGAAAACATCATTTAAAGCCTAACAAAATATACTGTAATGTGATAAAAAAAACTGGTGGTTTCGTCCTCCACCATGATGGTGAAAGCCATTCAGATTCATGAATGATTCCAAACCTCTAGGAAAAAAAGAGCCCTTTGTCTTACTCATGTTATTCAAGAAGGCAAAAATAAATGTCATAATTAATGTTGCTTTCTTGGATTGATTTTCTGCTCTTGCGTCCTCAGTCCACTTTTTCAAATTGTTTTTAAGGATTGGAAAATGTGTAAATGGTTTATTCTTTTGCAATGAAGGACAGACATGACGATTCCTTCTAGAACAGATGCAGACTGTACCCCAAAAGAAAAACACAAGTTGTCACTGAACTCATATGCACAGGATTTTTGTGATCCTTTTGTTGTGGCTGTTCTTACTCGCTTGTCCAGCGTTCTTCTGCTGAGTGACAGCCTCCTTCTCCGTGCAAATCTCTTGTGCTTATTCTTTTGAAGTGGCGGCTCAAATTGTTCAAGTTAAGAAACCTGTTTTTCTGATTTTATTTTTGCTGGGGTAGTACTATAAAGCAAAAAACCAAAACACCCTTCATCTGTTCAACCTCCTCACTCCTCAGAAGAGCATTGTCCTCGTTTTGTAAAAAGTGTTGTGAAAGGAGAGCAGGCTCTTTTCATTGCGACTGAGGTCTTATCAGTCCCCATGTGTTTTCAAACATTCGCGTTTCAGAGGTGACTGCTATAACACCCGGGACAGATGCTGTATTGCGCAGAGGACTGAATGTGTTTCCATGAAACCTGGCTCAGCTCAGTGATGACTTTATCTCTAATTTCCATATGATTTATTTTTTTAGTGCTGCACAGTACCTGTTGTATAAGAACAAAACTGCCTTGTGACTGAAATGGTTTTTCCAGTAATTTAAATTGTGTTCTTTAGCATGTAAAAAGCTGAAACTAAAGGAGTGTGAAATGTCAGTAAGATTTGCCTTTTAATGATCCAAAGAAACATCATCTTTGAATTCTACATCGGGGCAAAATGGTTGGGGTGGTTTAAAGGTTTAAAGATTTGAAAGGAAAAGGTATGCATTTTCAAATTAAAAAAAAAAGAAAATTTGGATTAATTTTTGGGATTAAAACTCATCTGAGTTTTGTGGCTTGGTTGTACCCCACCTCCTGTATCAATCTAGGAAAAAAGGAAAGGCATGGACGCTACTGGATAGCAATACAGTATTAACATATACTCATGAGTGAGATACTTCCACTCAAAGATGAGTGAATTACACACTCCAAATTAGCCGAATTAAAACAAAGTGCAACATGTGTTGATAACAGCATAAATAAAATGTAACGATGAACACATCAGCGGGCTATTTCAAAGTATAAAAAGAAATAAGTAAGCCAGGCCTGCATGTTTCACACATGCTGTCTGTACTTGCTGCTGTCATTCAATAATTAAGACTGAGGAAGGAACCACCTATTAAAATGTGACAGAAAACTCCCACAGCTCTCCAGCGCATAGCTATGAATAGTTCTTTTCTCTGACATGTTGTCGTGTTTCTTCTGTCTTCCAATAACATGAACCACCTTTGCGTCAGCATGCTTTTTCCATGTTTTGGTTTTGCTTTGTAATGTAGTTAGTAGAAGTTAGGTTAAGACTGAGGCAGGGCAGGCTTATTTTGTCCTGTTTACTTAGCACTACATTGTGACTGTTGGTTCCCCTGCTCGCTGGGAGAGCCCAGAACAACCTGGAGAGTCTGCTAATAGCGCTGCGAGCCGGATTGTTTCTGTGGACTGTCGTTTGGATAAGATCCTGACAGAATTGAGTAGTGCTCCTGTAGGCTGGAGGAGCTCCAGTCTCTCTGTTTATAGAGAGGCCTCCACTTTCCCAGCTCCTCACCCCTCGGGTGTGTTTTCAATGTGCCCAGCGGGTCTCTGGGAGTCCACAAAGCCTTCTTCATTCAAAGGCTGAGAATGCCAGCTGGTGCGAGTGTTAAGAAAATAATGACTCTATCTGCTCCGTCTCTCTGACCTGTGGTGACTGCACACGTGACAATCAATAACCAGAGCAAAGGTTTGTGGGAAAAAAACATAGTAGGCGTAAGGGAACAGTAAAAGAATTTATAACTTGGGGAGTCTGGAGAGCATACTGAAAGGGAGAGAAGCAATTTACTGAATAGTTCTGCTATAGTGCTGCCTGAACAAAGCAAACATGTTTCAATTGAACTTGAAGTTCCCTAAAGCCAAGCATAATTGTTGCATTTTCTTGTGGTTGACATTAATCATTCGATTATACAAGGCTGGGCTTATACAAGGCTAAATAATGTTATATTGTAAAGAATGTTATTCTACGATCAGAAATGTACTATAACCCTTTTCCTTTAATAGTGCAATTACTAATGAAATTATTGCAGCGCGTCTTTTAGTTTGTCTTGGGTTTGAATACTTCATATGCAGTTTATTCTTTTAAAAAGTTCTTACTGGCTTTGTAAAATGATCCCATCTAATTTAAAAATCGTTCATATAATATATGGCACAGTAAATTTTCATATTCCAGAATAGGGATTGGACATTAGTTACTAATGTCCAATTATTAGCCTTCTAAAGTGTCCAACTATTAGCCTTCCTCTCTAAAAGTGTCTCATTTACTAGTTTATATGTGCATCGTCCATTGTGAGCCCATCCTGCCTGAGACACAGTACGAGTCAAAATAGAAATCAGCACTTTTAATGTGTAGTGACGTTCTCTTCCCCCATACCCATCACAAAAATTCAGCACCCCCACACAAATTGTTGAACTGGTTTGAGCTATTTATAGACTGTCTGTGAGGAACAAAAGTAGTGAGTTATGGGGTATGGAATACATATTTCTGTGTGCAGTTAATTAACTAAATGAATTCAACTTTGCAAATGTTCTTTTCCAAGTCTGTTGCCTATCATGTAATGTTGTTTCTGTAATTGATAAAAAAACTCTGACTTTTTATAATATTGCTCTGACATCTTCATTAAAGGAAAATGCATACTGTGAGGTATTACAAACAACCACATGCTGTTGGTTTCAAAACTCATTTATTACATTTTTAATATCACTTCCTTTATGTTTCCTTATAGTTTTTGAATACTGGTAAAAACAAAATGTAAGTTGAAATTGGGTGATTCTTTAGTATCTCCAGAATTGGCCTAATTTTTACTGGATTTCACAGTCGTCCAATCCGATCAGTACAAGTAAAGAATTGAATTTTAAAAATATTTTATGGAAAAAAATGAGGCATTCCATGGAATCCTCGTGATTATAAGATGGTCCTGGAGCTGTGCCGTACTGCAGTATTACTGTAGTTTTGAGAAGGCTTCAAGAAACCTGTCGTACTGTTCAACACTTTTATACAGTCCAAGCTAGATCTGCCAATGGGCTTCGAGACATCAGCGCTGGATATGCTCTCCAAGATGTGGGGGGTTTTTAGTTTTTTTTTTTTTAGTTTCTGAGTGCAAATCGCATCCTGCTCCATTAAAAGTGAATGCACGGGATTTTGTCTCCACACTAACCAGGGAGCGAGCTTTTTGTCATCACAGGAACCTGGTGAGCCCTGCTCATGGATTGTTGGATTCTTTAGCAGCAAGATCTTCCAGAAGTACTGTGTGATCCTGCTGGCTCCTCGGTGCAGGAGGTTTTTATTGTCTCATCAATTCACAGAGCGCAAACCAGCACATAAAGGCTGTTGTGTTATTCATTTTTAATACATTCTAATAACATTATCTTTGTACAAATATTTCCATGTAGCTTTACATGTTGTTTCAGCTGCGAAGAATGCAGCTTTCACGTTAACTTATTTTCCTTACAGATTTGTCCAGATATAGCCAAATAGATAGTGTTTGGCTAAAAATAGATTTAGCCAAATACCTTTGACTTCAAATCTTTCAAAAATATTGAAACTATACATTTGAGAAAACGGACAGTTCTTTAAAAAAAAGTAAGGTGTGTAAAATTCAGGTGGGAGTTTTTTTTTCTTTTCCTGCTTCAAAATAACTCGCAGGCTGGTTGCGTGTGCTTTTCAGGTGGATACACAGCCTGTTGGAGCTCAGTCCGGGCCGACCGAGGCACTTTGGTGGGTATTTCGGCTATAGTTCAGATACGTTTGATCATATCATAGGCTAGATATGCTGTGGTTGCCTCTTTTTCATGAAGCATTAAGTACATCTTGGCCTCTGAATTAATAACCTATCTTTGCAAATATTTATCCTTCATGAGTCGTATACACACTGGTATTGCTGGACTGATGTATTGTATGTGACCTTGCCCTTTTTTCAGACAACAGAGTGACTACTGGTCACAATGGCCTATCACAATTTTTTGAGGTATGCTTCACCCCAATACGCAAGCTCCGCTGGTCGCCGTAGCCTGTCATTCTCTGATGTCAAAGTCTGCTACACTGCTCTTTGAAATGTCTGAAGTGCTTTGCATAAAAGGTTGATTTCAGAATCCTCGCAAGTGCCATGTCCAATTTCAGGCGCTTAGAAAGCACCGTATATATCGTCCCTTCAAAGGGCTTTCAGGTTCCTTTTTTCTTTGGCGTGCCAGGGGGGACAGGGGCTCCGAGGCCTGGATGTGCCCGAGGAGCTCCACCCGGTCTCAGGGGTGATGATGTAAGCTTTGGCTCCTTGACCTGTCTTTCCCTGGGAAGTGCTCTGGTCCACAGGACAGCTCTGACTAATGGGATTAGGAGAGAGGGGAACAGCAAGGGAACATGTTCTCCAGGAGACAGCATCAATCTCTTCTCATCTTCACTTTAATTAAAAAAATACTTGGGTAAAAACCATATTCATGGGAACTCTGTCCAATTTCTGAAGCATGTTCTATTTTTGATATTGGATTCTTTGCTGTTGTTTGCAGGATTCCTATGCAGGTCCACAGGCACACATAAGCTTTAGTCATTATATCCAGGAAACACAGAAACCTTTTCTGATACAGTCTACGACATGCTGTCATTGAGTTGTTTGCAATGTGAACAATAAACCTGTCTGGTCTGGATTTTACACTTCTTTCCAGGACTAGACAAGAATCTTACACACCTTAGACACTTTTGAGAGTTACAATATGTTTGGGTTAAGAGCCTCCAGAATGTACTCTCATCTTACAGTACTGTTTTCAACAATTATAACAGCTTTAACACCTATTAATCTAATTGAATCTGGGTGTCAAGTTGGTCATTCAGGATCTTTAATTTACACTGAGCAGGTTCTTCAAACATTGTAGAAGTTAATTTATCACATTGTCTGGTGTTCCTCGTCATTATCATCACGTGATCCTCTCTTCACATTCGTAAAGATAAAGGTCTGCTTTTCGCATTACGAAATATGAATGTATCAGGACTAACTGAACTTTTTTTTTTTTTACCAAAGAAGATAATTTTGCCAGCAAATAGCAGGAAAAATATAAGGTGAAAAAGTAGCACAATGCAGAATGTTGAACCCTTTTGCACTTTGGGGAAAATTAGGAAAAATATCTCTGCACTGTTTCAGCATTTAGCCTGGACTCAAATATCTAAATCAATCATTGCTTTTTAGGAAATGAAGGTTGTTGTGTGTAAACACTTAAAGAGCTACCACTGTTTTCATTTTATGGATGGTGCTTTAAGTGGATTTCCTGTAAAAACCTCAGCATATTTTATAGGTGGACAAATAATAGGTTAAATAGTAAATAAAAAAATGTATTGCAGAACGAGTAGACAATGGCAGCTGTCATTTTAATGGATGTCATGACTGGGAGGCCAATCGTAGCTGCTGAGCAAACCACCAAAGTACCCTTTTGCATTGTTACGGTTCAGCCACATTTGTCGCAAGCGATCTGTTACATTTTTAAATCATTAAAGTTGTTTCCTTGTTAAGATTTTTCCACATGTGCAATTCATTAATGTCTTGAACTCAGGCCTGTTGTTTTAGCAGTAAAAAGCGATATTGAAGTAATCGCAGGGACTGCATCACAGATTATTCCGCCAGAAGTTATTTCGCTAAAGCTTGTATTAAACTGCACACTTATACAGCTGCTAGGCACCACAGACTCACTGTGTGGTGAGTGCGACTTTCTGACCTGTTCGTTCACATGGCTAATAAAACATTAATAGAAGGAGAAGAATTCCAGTGTATAGTTTCCTTCTGTCTGTGATGTTTAGGATCCAGCAGTGACCCCATACAGAGCGCCATTCTGTCTGCAAACAATGAGCTGCTGTTCAATTCATATTATCATGCACTATACCAACACTGGAAACTGGTCAGAGCTAAGCTAATAAAATATTTTTCTTCCTCTGCTGAATTTGTCTCAATAAATAGATGCATGTTTTTTGATTCTCCATGATCGATATCATTCACTCCACACACAGGTGGTCGCAGAATTCTGGAGAAAAGGAGTCTTGTGTTAACAGTGGTGGGGAATACCATTTAAAGGCTGAGCTCAATTGGTCTTATGATTGCCTGGCTTGCGTTTGTGGAAAAATCTGCCCCAAAAAAAGTACAGCAGCCCTTTCTTCTTTAATTTGAATATGACATTTTAGTGCTTTATTTTAATTATGTTCAACCTTAATGCACTAAAGCCATGAGGACCAATGAAATAGAAAAGCCTCCTTCTGTGCTGTTTTTTTGCCGATTGAATCCGGACATTTAAGACAAAAGCATATCAGTGGTGGCATTAGGAGAGCTCGCCCAGCTGGCACAAGGAGTGATTCAGGAGGAGAAGTGAAAGGTTTGTAATATTTCGGCAGCATTGATGTCTATTCACATGGCTGACATATGGTTGTGTTCTCATCTTTTCATCTCTCAGTAGCTACTCTCTGCAGTCTAAAACGTCAATATTTAGTTTGCCCTTAAGCCTGACGTCTGATTATTTTTTGTGGTTTGTGCTCAAGTTGGTATACTTCAGCCGTGAGACATCTTTTCTCCTTCTTTTGGAAGGATTTTAAATTGCTAGAAAAATAGGTGAAATTCGATAAGTTTACAATGCGCTTAGGCAAAATGTTCAAGTCACAAATGTCTGCACCATACATAGTCATCTTTAAAAGTTACACCACTCGCAAGCTATTATTCCCTCTGACTTCGTTTTTCAAAAATGTGTTAAAATGCAAAGAGCAGTTGTTCCAAAATAATATTTTGGTGTTATATTTACAAGTATGCAGTTATGTTAATTAAAATCCAAGCTGCACACAGCTATTTCCTGTACATGTCCCATGGGCCTGTGACCTTAACCTTAAGAGTGAGGCCTCAAGCCTCAGTGGATTAAACTAAAGAGGAAATTACATTCTAGGATTGATAGCCAAATCCCTTCATTATTCAGATTTTACAATGGAAATTAATGGCCCGGGTGCTTAGAGTTACTTCTTTTGTTTTTAAAGAAATAAACTCAGAATGGTTCATTAAAACTACCATATTCTGAGTTGAATTAAAAGTAGATATATCTTGATCAATTTAATCCAGGTCACTTTAATTTGGAATCTTTAGGAATATTTTGTATATTTGCAGTCTCTAAATCATACATTGTAAATTATGAATATAAGAAAGGAGGCAAAAGTGGGGTGGCCATTCGACAGATCTCGCTTGTTTGGTAGTTAGTTAGCTGAATGAATCTAAAATTTCATCCAGCTGGTTCTTAAAGTTGCCCAAAGTTTGGGCTTCAACCATCTGGCTCAAAAAGCAGTTAGTGGGTTCCAGACAACCAATACTCTTTTGAGAAAAGATGCATTTCCAAAGCTCCGTCCTAAATGAATTCCCCTGTAGTTTTAAATGTAACCCTGTGTCTTTGTATCACTACTGAATCCTAAACAGTGCCTGAAAAATGACATACTTTTAATTCTTCAGTGAAGATAATTTATATTCTATATATCTATCTATGTTATATATATACAGTATATCAAAAATAAAATTCAAAATGTATAATGTTTGTAAAATAAAGGCACAGCATAAAAGTTCTTTACTTCGTAGTTTACTATCCTTTTCTGGTTTTTTTCTACACATAAATAAGTTTGCAAACGAGACAGGCACCATTTGGTGCCTGGAGTTTGTTTGGTTCTGAAAAGAAGGAAGAGTTGTACACGTTGGACTATGAATATGGGGAGACTGAGTCATGACCACACTCATTTAATACAATATGCTGCAGAGACTATTTCTATTGAGCTTACAATGAATAGGAAAATTAGAAACTCTAGGTTTCTAAAACTGTTTTTCAAGAGCTTGCTTCAACAACAAAAAGAAAAGTATGACCTTGGTAGTCACAAATATACAATAACTCAGTGGGGTTTATTTTTTGCACTACTTAAATTCCTTCTGCCTCATGCATTTAACTGGGTAAGACGTTAGTGATTTCCAAATGAAAATTAGCTCCTTGTGGAACAATAATTTTCTCTGTATCTGTTTCCCATATAAACACAATACACTTTATCACGCTAAAGTAGCTGCTTTTGTTGTGATGTCATAATAAGAGAATGTACTGTAAGAGCCCAGAATGAGTGTGTGAGTTTATATTTAAATACATGACATAGTGCAAATGACATTCGAGTTCTCTAAACCACCGGAAAACAATCATGTGATTTCCTTGTCAAGTTAACTTGGGCAAATGGGATATAGGCACAAACGTTTTTCTTTTTTCCCTCAATTTTTTTTTTCGGGTGGACATCATGAAGTACATGTTTGTTCTTTAATTATTATTTACAGTTTGACAAAAATGCTAGCTTTAACAGGAGGATGAAATATCTTCTTTCAGAAGATGGAAACTTCCAGACGTTTCTCTGAAGGCTCACATGGCTCAAGCTGTCATTCAGAGTCAATCAACTGATAAAACCAGAAACTGGCAGGAGTCGACACACAGACGCTTCCCAGTCCTGGTAGTCCTCTATTCAGTGCTGGCTGTTGCTCTCCCTTACCTCATTGCAACAAAAGATAATGCTAATAATAATAATTGCTTACACTTATATAGTGCTTTTCTGGACACGCCACTCAAAGCGTTTTACAGGTAATGGGGATCCCCTCCACCACCACCAATGTGCAGCCCCACCTGGATGATGCGACAGCAGCCATAGTGCGCCAGAACACTCACCACACACCAGCTATCAGTGGGTAGGAGAGCAGAGTGATTAAGCCAGTTCATAGATGGGGATTATTAGGAGGCCACGATTGGTAAGGGCCAATGGGAAATCTTTTCAAGAAATGCCCTGGGATTTTTAATGACCACAGAGAGTCAGGACCTCGGTTTTACGTCTCATCCGAAGGATGGCGCCTTTTTACAGTATAGTGTCCCCTTCACTATGCTGGACCCACATCGACTGCAGGGTGAGCACCCCCTACTGGCCCTACTAACACCTCTTCCAGCAGCAACCTTAGTTTTTCCCAGGAGGTCTCTCATCCAGGTGCTGACCAGGCTCACACCTACTGAGCTTCAGTGGGCTGCCAGCTGTGAGTTGCAGGGTGATATGGCTGCAACCCATAACTGGCAACCCACTGAAGCTCAGCAGGTGTGAGCCTGGTCAGTACCTGGATTGTTTAATTTGAGTCCTGTGCATAATTTGCAAATGCTAAAGCTAAAGTATTAGAAAGTACTAATTAATCTTAGCTTTGAATCTCTAAAAGCTGAAACCATTAACAGCCGAGTTAACGTTAATCAAACTGAATCGGTTATTGAACATTGCTTTAGTTCCATAACAGCAAGCTCAGCCGAGTGACAGTGTGATCTTAGGAAGCTCTGTAATCGCTTGCATCTCTCTCTCTGCCACCTGGCCAGCACTCTGCTAGTTGTACACTTGGTCTCCAGGAAAGGGCTTCACATTCTAGTCTGCAAAAGATTTTTATGAACCATTACTTTAAAAACATTTTTCTTGAGCCTTTAATTTGTTCAAGAATGTCCAAATGTTTGTGATGCATGTGCCAGCCAGTTCAAGATCCTGTGCAAGGCTTGTTTTCGGTTTCCTGCATTGCTGAAACAATCATTATCTAAAATAAAAGGACTAAAAAAGAATGGTGAGTGTAGAATGTGGTTTCGATCATCAAAACATCTACATATGTAGCAGGAGTTTAATACGGGAAATTGTCTTCCTACGTGAAGACCATATTTTCTTGCAAAACGTTCTACAAGTGTGAAGTAATTTGTTTAGCTCAGGTAAGGTTCGCAAATCATATTGTATTGTCAGCAGATTGTCAAGCTGCTCTGTGTGAGATAGTTGTTAAAAATTAAAAGTCTTGTTCCAGGTTCTCATCTGGTTCTAATCACTGGACTCTGTTGAAATCAGGCCTGTTTTTGTGGAACATGCCTGAAGCTGCCAAACTTTGTTTTCAACTGATATTCCTGTACTGGTTTTGTCTTGAGGTCAGTGGTTTGATACTTCAGCCCAGGGAGCATGCTGGAATGTTACTACAGTGCATTGCAGCCTCATTCAGTGGTTCATGGATTCCAGCAATAATAAACGCAGATAAAGGATTACCTCTGTGTAATTAATACACAAATTACTGTAAATTGTTGCATTCAATGGCTTCTTAATGAATGAAAACATTCTGGAATTGTATTTTCTGTGCTGCGTTGACTGCAATAATACATAAAGACCTTTTGGATGACTTCTAACTTAAAAAAGAGTAACTATATAGATACTCAATTCTCATTAATGCCAGTTTTGAAAGAGTGAAATGAAATAGCTTATATGAATTTCAATGGTTTGTCTGGTGTAGACTTACAAGGAAATACTCTAAAAGCAAGATTTTATTGTGTTAGCCATTTAAAAATAAAAAAAAGAAAATTAGGTCTTAAAAGGATAAATCATGGTAAGTTTACTTTAAAGAATAATAAATAAAGAATGTTGACTTTTGTAACATAATCTGAAGTGTAGCTTATCCCAAGATAGCAGTAATCAGATTTATCTACTGTCCACACTCATTCTTCCTGCTGCAGACTGTTTTACTAAGTCAATGAATTTCAATACCCTAAGGCAGAATTGCCCTCTTTTCCTCTGTAACCTAGCAGTCTGCACTGTTTTTATTGGCTGGGAATTCAGAAGGCTCCATTGAAAATCTACACAGGTAAGGAGGTGTGTTGAATGTGTCTAGACAGTTGATGTCAATAGACCGAGCAAGTACAATCAATATGGAGATGTTTGGTTTGCTTTAAGATCACCTATTTTTTGTCAATGAAAGATACTCTTCCATCCATTGTCAGAAAGCTGTTCTTTCTTAGCAAGAGCCCTGTCACCACGAAGCACTGGGCAAAAGACAGGACACTCCACCATCAAGAAACACTTAATGGCTTTCCATCAATTTGCTTCCTATGTTGGACAGGTTTCAAGCACATGGCTTCATTGCTGGGTGTCAAACCCAAAAGAGCTCGCAGCTGTAACACATTGTTGACTAGTGTCTGAGTCTTATCTCTCCCTATTTATCTCTCTATATTTACAAATATGTCGTCTTGGGTGTCACTTCTTCAACAATGCTTCTCTGGTTTTTTTTTCTTCCTGCTTGTTTGTTGCGTTTTATATCCTAACCTGTTTAAATCCCCTTTAAACAATGAATGCCTTGATTGCTGCCTTGCATTAATTGTGTAGAACTTTAAATAGTGTGTGCACAGGTGAGTTACAAAGCTGATTTTAGCGCGTGTGCTGAGTGGATATGTACTGCGTTGGAGGCTGAATGCAGTGCCATATGTTACCTAATTGTGGGACTACCCTGATCTTCAGCTCAATATCTCAGTGTGTTTAAGATTTTATGACTCTGACCTTTGATCACACTCTGCAATTTGTGCTTCAGAAGCCCCAAATGACAATAATCTTAGTTTCCTTGCCAAAGGCTAAAGTTAGAACTGACACTTAATTAACAATAAGGAACAAAAGGTAAGTGCTTTGTCACCGGCGGGAAGGGACCACATGTTTCAGGGCTATTGTTTAGGTGGTGGCTCAGCAGTCTCTGTAGCCGACTTCAGAAACCGCTGAGGGCTTTTCATGCTGAGCCCTGCATTCTGCAAACCAGCGGAGTTGGACACAGAGATGTGAGATGTTTGGAAGCCTGTATTGTTTTTTTTTTCCATGTTTGTTATAGTTGGGCTGTCATTTCATTTCGAGCAGTATTTGAATTTACCATTTTCCTCTCAATTACCGAACAGAGCTGTAGAAGCTATTCAAGCCAGCTGGCACAAAATGACACCCCAAGCCCTCTTATAAACTGAGCCTCCAGTTGTTTGTTCTGTTCTGATTCACAAGACATGTGCTGAAATGAACAGACTTTCACTGAGTGGTTACTGTTTTAAATATTCATGTCACAGCCTGTATTAACTCTTCAGCAAGGTGGCAGAGAACCTTAAGCCCTAAAACTGGACATGTATCACTTTCATATAGGAAATATGCTGCAATTTTGATCAGTCCTGTAATGACTCATTGGGAGATAGCACTAAAGTGCTGTTGAGATTCATTATCAAAATGCTGAGGTCAAATTACCAACTGAAGACTGGTGATACAGTTCTTGCCAATAAAAAAAAAAACAGAGCAATGGATATACACTATCTAAGGAGTTCTTAGTAAAATAACTAGTATTAAACTAAAAAAAATCAGATTGCAGGAAAATCTTCCAGAAAGTATGTTATGCTAGATAGAAAGAACTATCTATTTTTGTATCTCATTGAGCCCAGTGCATTTAAATTGAGATTTTCTCAGCTTATCTATTTTTAATTCACCAAACCATACTACAAAAAAATGAAAACTTCAGAGTCAATGTGAAATTCGTGTTAAATAAGTGCTGGCTGTGGGCCCGTGCTAAACTCCCTGCACTGAATCAATTGGAACAAACTTGCCAGAAAGGGATCAGTGATCATGTCTTATCTCTCATCAATCCAGTGGGGTCAGGCCCAGTTCTGTCCGGTACTATACATATATCTCAATCAGCTGTGAGAGGAGAGATTGTTTCAATTAAGATCTGCAGATGTCAACCTCTCTCAACAGACGGGGTCTCTAACTTCAACTGACTTTTTTAAGGGACAAAAGTGAAACGTACTGAAACTCATTAAAGACACGTGATCACACCAAAAATACCACAAGTGAAGCAAGAGTGAACAGCGGCGAAATTGTTTGAGAGCACTGACTTATCTACCCAAATTAGACCAGATATCAGAGGTTATAAAGTTTCGGAGGTGTTGAGTTTGCAAACTCGGGGTGGGGGGGTAGGGGCTTTAATAGAGATGTTTGCACTGCACAAAGAAACAATTGTGCAGCCTGTGTCCTGGGTGTTGACTCCGTGCCAGCTAAAGGGCTGCATCTTGAGGGGAAACTAATTTTGAATGACAGGGGACCAAAGATCAAAGCTGCCCTTACTCTGGAAACACACTAGTCATAGCTGTGAAAAGTAAAATCGTGTTAGTAAGAAACCCGTGGCACAGGGGCTGAGACACCTCACTGGCTTGAGACTCTTAACAGCACAGCCCGGAGACAGAAAACCTCAACTGAAAGAGCCAACAACAGCGACAAGACACCAGCCTCGCTGAGAATCCCTACAGAACATCGAGGGAAAAACCTGGGAGTGGGGCTCTCAAAGGAGTCAAAACTTCAAGACGAAACAAAGTGATGCTTATATTTGTAACACGGGGCAGGATAGAGCATGGCATTATACATCCTGAAAGCGCACTTTTCAGGCCGGCTCCCCGTGTTCTGCTGCGTGTTTTATGAAGCCAAGGAAAACGATATGTTTGGCGAAAGAAACCACTCTGAGAGATGTACAGCAGCAATTTCCACTTCATCCTACAGCAAAACAAGGAAAAAAAAAACAGTACAAAAACACAGCTTCACCCAAGAAACACAAATCTAGTAACTAATCCTTTAGACACACCATTGTGCAAAACTGTGTCATTTCTTTTCCACGTACCTGTGTGTAAACCACTGTGGTACTTTGCAGCGAACAGGTAGGCCTCCACGGACCTCATTTCATGGACAGCTTTCTTTACAAGACACGAACAAGGAGACCTTTGAAAGAAAACAGCGAAAATGCGCTTCGTAGAAGGGTTATTCTAGGATCGCATTGTTTTTTTTCTTACAGATTTCATCATTATTTATTCAATACATCAAATGGATGGAAGTAGGTTGATTTAGAAATGACTGCTTATTGCTACTGCAAGCCCTGACACAGCTCTCTCGCATGGCAACTCCCACTGTTGTGTGCTCCCACCGTGATGTGAATTACGGCTAGCTGGAATGTAAGTCCCATCGTTTTCAAAGCCCACCTGATTTGACCGTACATGTATTGAAGCCGTAGAGCAACACTTTTTTTTTTTAAAGTGTTGCTGGACTTTTCTGCTAAGAGAAAAGGTGTTTGTGTCTTAGCCTTCTGATGACAGGTCCTGAGATTTTTGAGGTGTGGAGAAAGTGTGACTTCAGCAGTCCCTCAGCAGAAAGTTAAGGTTATCGCTGCACTTGGGGTTTGGGTTAGATTGAGCGTGAGATTAAAAGTTAGGGGGCTCAGATGAGGCAGCTGCTGGTGCATAGTACAGTATTTGCTGTTCGACCTAGAGCATGGACAGTTACTCTACTATGCTGGTGTGTTAATGCTTTCTCTCCTAGCAGAACAGGCAGGCAGAAAAATCCTCTACTTTACTGTTCTCACTGAAGTATAATAATGAGATAGCCTGTCTGCTACATGCTCTTGTTATTGTTGCGGCCTTGTAAGCATTTCTTTAAATATTTACTCAGTTATATTTCTGGTGTAAGAACCAGCTTTCAGATCTTTTATTTTCATAAAATCACTTTGATGTTTTAAATCTTCCGCCGATGCCTTCCAAACAGTCTGCAAAATCAATTTGTTTAGCCTCCCTCCTTCCAAACGCGTCTTCAGAAAACATTGAATTATCATGGCCAGAAAATGTGCTTGGCAACAGCTAGCTCTCACTGCTATCATTTTGCTGGTCTACAGAGATCTGCATGGAGTACTGACATACAGAAGACATGATGGATGAATTAATGCCCTTATTCATTTATTCCTTTTTTTAATTGTATAACATTAGCATGCCCAAAGGGGTTGGGCAGCCAGTTGACTTTGGACCCCTAGAGGTTTTTTTCTCCTTACTCAGGAGTTTTTGGTTCCTCTCCTCCGTTGTCTTCTGGTCTTTTCCGCTCTGTATTCACAACATGTATGGTCACTTGCTTTGTTAAGCGCCTTGGGGCAACCTTGTTGTGAAAGGCGCTATATAAAAATAAATTGAATTGAATTGAGTGATCAGTAACCCCCTCAAGCTGACATAGGGCAAAGTAATGAGGAAATGTTCAATGGCATTACTGTTAAGATGGAAAGAATACAGCAAAGACTGAGACACCCACTGTCACCCCATTCCCCTAGAGAGATTGTCATAGCAAAACATTTGTTTACTTAAGCATAGCAGTTTGCATAATATTTTCATTCATAAGCTGTACCTAAATCACGAAAAGAACACTTTGGGATTTTCAGGTCCATGTTGCTTGTACTATTGAGGGTGTGCGACAGCACAAGTGTACCACTCCCAAGCCCCCCCGCCCCTTACTGATCAAAGCGATCATAAATTCACTTTATAAACAGTGTATTAATATTACTAGTTCAATCACAGAGACAACACAATAAGAGTAACAGAGTAACCGGTCCACCACAGCTGGGGCAGTAAAATTTGACATAATCATTCCATTAAGTGAGCAACCCCAACCAATATGTCCTTGCTTTGAAGAAGCCCATGAAGTGATTGATGAACAAGTGGGCAGAATGAGGCACTACTGATTGTACTCAGCTTGTTGAATGGCCAATACAAACTGGGCAGGGCAAAAATAAACAGAAGGGCAGCCAATATTTTCCTGCCATTTACACAGAGTGCTTTGGAGACAATCACAGTTATAGATTGCCTTTGAAACGCGTTTGTTCTACGGCCAAGCCTACCATACCTTTGACTGTGAAAAAAAGAAATTGAATAATGATCGTAACTTAGTAACAATTCCTAATTTTTCAAAACACGCGGTCACTGCAGAGCCCTCGTGCCTCCAGATTAGATGAAACAGCATTTTGTGTCATTAACATCAAGCATACTTTACCCATGTTTTCAAAGCAATCCTTTTGAATGAATAATGCTTATATCATTAAGCATAAACGAGATCGAAAAAAAAGAAGGTGTGCGCAAACTGCACGTTTTCTAGATTTTCTCGTTTTCAGGCTTTTTTCTTTAAAGCTGTATGCCTGAGGTTTTAGGATTAACAGCTGCTGGTGCTGGTTTTTGTTTCAGCGTGGGATGTGCAAAAACTCTCAAAGGTTCACTGGTTTTCCCTCCAAAAATGTCACTGTTTTTAATTGTTTTTGAGGGTTAAAACAGGAATCTAGGTCTGGGACTACTTCATTATTTTCTTCTTCCGAAAAGCTGTTAGGTTTTTCGTCTTGTCTGAACTGTTTCTAGGGAGTCACTGAGTGGTGAAACATCTACAAAGAAATGGAGATCCGTGGTTTCCTCACCACAGCACGTCTTCTTCTGGAGCTTTCTGTTTCAACCATTTTGATTAAGATAAACTTAAAGAGATAATTATGTGCTGTAAACCATTTCAAAATAAAAAATGGTCTAAATGTAAAATGTTCAAAGTGGTTCCTTATGGGGTTTTGACAAAACCGTATTGTTTTACAGTATTTGATTTACTCATGATTTTTTTTTTAAATCATTTTTATCTGGTTCAATCCACCTCATTATTTTTGTGATGTTTCTTCATTCCTGCAAAATTGTTTCAATAACTCTCAGATACCAGTTTATAATTAGCTCCTTTGCCATAACAATAAAATTACTGTTACTATGGTACTTGGGTTCAAACCAAGAACAGCACAGAAAGTGTCAAACATGGGAAACGAATTAGAAATGAAGAATGGTGTCCTGGTTGTTGGCTAGAACCCCAGGGCTGTTTAAAGATTTCTGCAGCTAAAATAGCACTCAGAACATTCCATAAATTGTAGTGGATTTTCATGTGATCAGTACCAATATTAGTTTTATATACCATATGTTATTTAGATACAAGTTCGACATTATTCCGTCCCGTGTAGGTTAGTGAGAATGTCCCCATGTTTTCTGAATTATGTAATGTAGTAGCAGACCTGACCTTTCAATATGTCAGTAGTAAGGAAGCCTAATGTAACTGACCTCATTATGTGTCAAATAGGCAGTTTCCAGGGTGTACAGGCAGCGATTAATGTGTAAGAACTGACAAGAAAGGGCAGTTCAGGCCAACAAACCTACAGAATCTTTGCCACTATCTCACACAGACATGCATCAGCTGCTGTTTAATGACTGCCCCAATGTCTCAGGTCCACACCTGTGAACCTGCTGCAGTGGGGGGTTAACCCATTGTTCCCTAATATTTTGGTATGGTAGTGCAGTGGAATGACTTTCTGTGTGTAAGATTTATCCAACTACTGGAGATGATGACACACAGGAATGGTGTCTCAGAGCCCAGCTGGAGCAGTGGAGAGAGCTGTATTGCTGTCTCTCTCACACACACACACACAGGAATGGTGTCTCAGAGCCCAGCTGGAGCAGTGGAGAGAGCTGTACTGCTGTCTCTCTCACACACACACAGGAATAGTGTCTCAGAGCTGGTGTCTGTGGGCTAACTTATAAGTCAACAGTGACTAATTAAAAACTAGAAGACCTTCATAGACCAAAAATCCACTCTCTTTACCCGGTGATGCACAAGAGTGTTCAGGTTTCATTGAGCAGAGCGGTAGTAAGAACTCTTTCACTGTAAAAGTTTTCTGTAGTGCATTTCACAGCATCCAGCCTGTCCTGAGATTGTGTCCTGTATTGAATCCACCAGTCACCTGCTTGTACACTCTGAACATTACACCATTGTTTCTCTCTGGGCTTGTGAGGATTTACTGCAGTGGCTTTAAACCCTTATGATTTCCCTTCCTATACAGAAAAGTCATTCCTATTGCTCTGCTTCTAATGTAGGTTTCATTCAACCATTGCCATTAAATCTAAAACTCTTTAGGTCTCTCTTTGACAGAACGTTTAAATCGAAGACCCTTGTGTTTGTGACCGTTGTGTTTTCTTTCTTCTTTTTTTCAGCATGGAATAAACCTATTACTTGTTCCTTTGCAGCCTACGCATGCTGACGCAGATACCCACCTGAACATTTATATTTATGTACATCAGAATAGTTGAATTAAGGGTTACGGCAAATGAGAACGACTGGGACTCATGAGTTTGGGGTCCCTATAGAAATCTACCCATTCGGATTACGTCATATCTGTATATTTAAGAGAGCCAGTTGACATGTTTAAATATATGGTTTAAGAATACCACGTGATCATCTATTAGGTGCAATCCGTGCAAAAGTGCCAGAGCAGCCGAAATGGACATTTCCATGGTGGTTAGTGGTGCAGGAAACCATCAGGACAGCGGAGGAGGTTCACCGAACCTGACACTTCCTCACAGAGTCAAGACTTCCTGGAAAATAATGAATCCCTTTATATTAGCCCTTCTCTTAGACTTTGGCTTCCTCTTAAAATTGTGTTTAATCCATGTTGTAGGTTAAGAGACAAAGAAATAGATGACTGTTGTCCCAACAATGTACTTTCTACAGCAGCGGTGGCTAACTTTGCCAGTTCCGAGTCCCTCACTGCAGTCTGGGGAGATACATACGCAGCCCACGTCACAAGTCTGGACAGTTGCAGCTAAAACCCACTTACTCTGACTTTTTGTACATTTGTACAAAACGCGGATGCCAATCCTTGCAGGCAAATGGGAATATAGATCTGAATAAATCATAATACCTAAATAAATCATTCTTTTTGTTATTCTTCTGTCGTTTATGTTTCCCCTGACGGTAGGCACATTAATATGGTACTGCGTCCTCTACATAAAACTCAAACAGATGAGAAGACAATGTGGAAATGTAAGTACTAATGCGATCTGCAAGTTTAGGAGGACTGGCCGTTCGCTAATCTGGGACAAACAGAGAGAGTGCGAGTCCCACTGAGACCATCCTCACAGCTGTGGCTTACTCTTTTTATTAAGATCATTTCTTGGCAAGAACTTTAATTAACAAAACGTTCACACTACCAGCAATATTCAGCATGAGGAGGAATTGCACGGCTCTTTCTGAAGGTGTCTTAGAGATGCCATTGATTAGTTATATTCATGATGAAGGAATTATGTGACCCAGGGCTAATTTAAATTCCTTCTCCACATACTTTTTTCATCAAAAGAGTCAAAGTAGTACGCCTTAATGGCTTTGCAAGCCTGCTGTTCTACAATAAAATACAGCAAGAAATGTTCACTATCCTTGATTTATTCTTTAATTCGCCAGTAACAATGTCAAAGTAGCAAGGTCCTCTCCGCTTTAGTGCAGATTTAAGACACATACAAGTGCGAAGTGAATAGAAGTTTCCAGTGGGCTGAGGGAAGAGAAGGCGTTTTAATGGCAAAATGACCGACACAGCTCAGCTTGTTACTCACCTCCTGCTGGAGCAGCCTTCTTTCACAGCAACAGCTTTGTGCTGAAGTACTGCAGACACGAAAATAGAAAATAGAGGAGGTTAGAACATTCCCCAGTGGAGGTCATGTACATAATGCCATGAATGAAATCAAAGGACCTCATAAATACGCCCCAGAACTAATTCTTAAACAGGCCGATTGCACAACTCCGAGCAGGACCTGGATTTGTTCTCCGTTGTTTCCTGCGCGGGACGCGCACTGCGCCGCGCTGTTTCCGTACCGGTACGCTCCGCGTCTGTCGTGCATTCTGCGTCCATTTCTTCTTGACATTTCCTTATAAACGAAACACGTTAATCTTGGATTCTTGATACCCGACATGAGTGCGCCAGTAATGTTGCTTTAGGTTTAATTCTTATCGGTACAAGTACTGAGGAAAAATAGGCACAGATCAATAGAATCGACGTGACAAGACATGCACCTTCGAGACCTTAAAACATACAGTACTAAATGTCTTAGTGTGTTCGTGTTCATTTGAACTATGATTTTTTACTTCTAATATGGGGCTAGACTGCAAGGTTTAATACGCCTTTAAAATGTTACAGCTTTATTAACCGTGCTGCCCTAATTAAAGAAACCTAACTAATGAGTACATGTAAATTTCGCCGCCCGACCTTAGTATACCCAGAAATCACACAGCTGCGTCTACTCCACCTCTAAGAGGCTCTTTATATTACTCTGTTCCTCTGTAGGCACATGTCTGAAATGGTCTTAATACACGTCGGACATTTCAACATCAGCTAGTGAACGTATACTTTCTTTTGAATCTGACAAAAGTCTATTATCAAAGTATGTTATCTCAAATCGACGGTTTTGGGTTTTTTTTTAGCCAATAACTTGTCTTTCAGTTTTTTTCGATGTTAAACATGACTGTCCTGTTTTGAAAATGGTTTTTCGGATCACTTATTTTAATAAGGAGCTCTTGTGGCTCTGCTCAATACATATTTCTGTGGTTAAGGGAAGTGAGTTACAGTAAATAATTCACAGTAGCTATTGTATCCGCGTGAATACCTTTATTAAAATGTCCCAGCTCCGATTTATGTTTCATCTAAGACAACCTGAACATCCGTTTACAAAACGCAAAGGGCTCATCACTTTCTCAGTCAAAAAAAAAACCGACAGATTTGATGAGGAGCAGGAAGACTCATACTATGAGGACTGATCTATTTTAAGCGGGACGCAAATCAAAGTATTTTGTGAAAACCTAAAGGCACGTATTCTGTCAAATTCTATCTGATGTCCTGCAGTTTTTTTTTTGTTCTCTTGTAACAATACAGTGGTCTTTGTTCTTCTCTTACATTTTTATAGCAATTGACAGTTGGCTACAATTATTCATTGTCGTTGCTCATTCTAACTGCTACTATCGGTTACAGAGCCACAGTAAAAATGGTGCTCATGGCTGGTTAGTCTTAATAGGTACAGTAACTCCGACTCGGAGTCTCCCACGTTGACAACTTGTAGCATCAGATGGCGTGTTTTCTCGAGGCTTGTGGAAACGGTGTGCTGTAGCGCTGGATCCCGTTGGTTAGTAGCCGTAGACGTCAGCGTGTCTTATTGCCTAAGATTACCACTTGGCTTCTGGCGGTAAGAAGAAACTGTGACTGCCCGGGCAATACCGAGTCCGCAGGAGATGTGTTCTCTATTTCTCAAAGAGTTTTCTTTGACTTGACTCCTCAGATCGAGCATATCGCAGAGGGAGGCGTGAACAAGAGACAGCCTCACCTTCGCAAAGTGACTTGTTTCCACAACTCTTCATCAGTCATAAACATACTCATCTGCACAGCCGTTTGTTTCGTTTTCACAAAACACACTTGACGAAGAAGGAAAGCGGAATTAAAGCAATCGCGATACAACTACAGCAGCGCTATGGGACTAAACGTCGCTTTGCTCTCGCGTGTGGTTCTCTTGCTGGGATACTCGAACCTGGGAGTCGCGGATGCTGGAGTCACGCCGGACTCCGTCCAGGACAGCAGCGTCTTCGCCGCTCCGGCAGAGCGCCCGTCTGACACTGCAGCGCTGGACAGCTCCGCTCAGGATATGGTCGCTCTTCACATGTTCAGACTGTACGAAAAATACAACAGAGAAGCCACCCGGCCTCGGGACGGGAATACGGTGCGGAGCTTCAAGGCGAGCCCAGGTAAGCTGTTTCTTACGAGCACTTCAGAGCTTTAATGTCAGTGTATCCGGCAGAGCAGTTGCAGGCGGCTCTAAACTGTATCAATAATAACGCGAAACACACACAAACACACACCGCTTAGATAATACAACCGACTTTTGCTTTTCTTTTTATTATAAATTGGTCGAAATCAGTGAAAGCACTTGTATGCTTGCAAAGTTAAAGGGTGTTCTTGTATTTGCTGTTGATTGTGCAAAGATCATCATTTAAACAGATCATTTAAATAAAGGAAAATGTTAAATGTTCTTAATGTGTACTGGCAGACAGACAGACAGACCGATATGACTGTGGTGCTGTTAAGGCAACTCAAAGAAAACACGGCAAATCTACATTATCACAAGAAGAGCATCGATATATTATCCAAGGGGTGATCAGTTCATGAGCTGCGACCTTGAGGTATCTAGTCAAATCTGATTGAATTTGCCCTGCGCCATCTGGAGGGAGTATTTGATATAACAATGTAATATTTGAGGCTGTCGTTAGGATATTTTGAACTTTTTGCTATCTTTCTCCTTCTCCCCCTGTCTGCAGATACCGCTTAATCAAACAGTCCCACATTTCTTGCTTGCTTGCAATCCTTCATAAGTAATTTGATACTGCTTAAATAAGCTATGTGATTGGCTTGTGCACATAAGCGTGCTCTGCTGAGGTGTAGTTTTGAACCATACCATAGGCAGTACGGTAGCAGTTCAGTACAGGGTCGCATTGCAGCTGTGACAGGCTGAAGGGTCACAGTGACAGTAACAGCGCTGACGGTCCTCTGACGCTCGTGACTGACCAGCTATCCCTCCTGAATTGTGTCGCATCTCATCCCAACCTCCATCTCAAGCACAGATTTCCATCCTGAAACTGCGCACGTATCTCAGAAATAGGGTAGTAGAAAAACTAGAATCAACATTTGCAATATATATGAAAGCACTACTACAAATATCTAACACGTGCAATAATAAATGTTATTTACCAGTACTGTGTTTACACAACAGTCTAAAAACTACAGTACATATAATCACTCGTGCCCCTATACTGTAGAAGCAATTAATGCAGTCAGACTTTTAAGTTATTAGTAACTCACTAAAATCCCCAGGGGCTATTTAAATAAGTGTTTCCATATGGTTCAGATGGGATTGGATGTAAAGAGTATCTGTCCTCCATCATCCTCAGAAATACTTTATAAGGAACAGTAACTCTGTTGTGTGAATCAAAGACGTTGGGTAAGAATATATTTGCATGATTTATCTGTGAATCCCTCTTTCCTTTCTGTATTTATTTATCAGCACTGACAGAGCAGAGGGTTCTGTACCACTTCAATCTCTCCTCTCTTCAGGAATCGGAAGTCATACTCGCGACAACGTTTCACTTCTTCTTCGACAAGCGCCCACGGCAGAGGTCCTGGGCCTGCAAGCGTGTCAAGACCTCCTCCTGCCGCCTCCAGCAGCTCCACCCGCTTCCTTCCGTGAACATCGTCTTCAGAAGCGCCCCTTCCGACGGAGCCCTGGGGGCGCCGCTGGGGAGCGTCGCTTTCTATCCGAGCAGGCGGGGAGCCTGGCAGCTGAAGGATATCACGCCACTGATCAAGGGCGCCACGAAAACGGGCGAGCTCGTCATAACCGCCGAGTTTGATTTCGGTCAGAAATCCCAGAAGTACCAGGACCGCGTTTCGCCTTCCGACCTCCCGTACATGCTGGTGTACGCCAACGACTTGGCGATATCTGAGCCCAACAGCGTGGCTGTGAGCCTGCAGAGGTACGACCCGTCCTCCGCCGCCGAAGAGGCCACGCGGTCCCCCAACGCTTCTCCTGACGCCCGCGTCAAGAGGGACGCGGACTTCCCGGACCCCATTCGAAACAACGAGCTCCCCGAGGTAGAGTACCACACCTTCCAGAAGCACGGGCTGTGGGAGAGCGCTTACCTCGCCCTGAAGCCCAAACCGCCGAAGAAGGACCGTCGGAGAAAAGCACAGGAGAACAGCGAGGGGTCGGCCAAGTCCCAGGTGCTCAGCTTTGATGAAAAAACCATGAAGAAAGCGCGGCGGAGGCAGGGGAACGAGCCTCGGATCTGCTCCAGGAGGTACCTGAAGGTGGACTTTGCGGACATCGGCTGGAGTGAGTGGATCTTGTCCCCCAAATCATTTGATGCCTACTACTGTGCAGGAGCCTGCGAATTCCCAATGCCTAAGGTCAGGATGCCTTCTGCTACTAAAAAACATCCGTGTAAAGTCACACGCACACATCCAAAGTTGATATATAATCAATCTTTTAATGGTACTTTATACGTCACACTAAAATAACACTGTTCAAGATGCCCTATCACAGATGACTATTTCAAATAATTATTCCCTACCTTATTCTGTTTTGTTCATGTTTTATTGTAAAGTTTATTTTAAATAAGACTAAATAAGTTCAGAAAGGTATTTTTTTTTCTTTTCCCAGTGATCGCTAATTTCTGAAACGCATCTTATTGACATTGAGTAATAAATATCGCTCGCAGGCAGTAAAACACTAGTGGATTTATTTGAAAGCATAGGAAAGATATCGGGGGAGAAAAAAAAGGATTTTTTCAGTATAATCTGAATGACTACATCTACTAAACGTACTCTTCAAGACAAAATATATTGACGTGACAGTTATAATTCTGGAGGCTGTTATCCAAAACAATTTTTTTTCTGTGGTTAATTTCTTCAATTTTTTCAAAAACATTCTGGGTTATACTGATTTAATGTCCGGTAATGCTGGCGGGTTTGTCTTTGGGGTGAGCCCCCTGGGCATCTGTCTTTATTTCAGGAATGAAGAGTTAACCAAACGAAAGCAGTGGAGCACAGGCCAGTGAATATGTGCGACGGTTAAGATGCAGGATATGTGCTTCATAACTTCAGTGATTCTCTTTCTTTCAGGTCGTTCGCCCCTCCAATCACGCAACCATTCAAAGCATTGTGAAAGCAGTGGGAATTATTGCAGGAATCCCAGAGCCCTGCTGTGTGCCTGACAAAATGAACTCGCTCAGTGTCCTTTTCTTGGACGAGAACAAAAACGTGGTGTTAAAGATTTACCCCAACATGTCGGTGGAGACCTGCGCTTGCCGATAGAGACATCTGGGAAAGCTGAAGGTTGACTGATTAACCGAGAGAC
This sequence comes from Atractosteus spatula, assembly GCF_055471065.1. NCBI lineage: Eukaryota > Metazoa > Chordata > Actinopteri > Semionotiformes > Lepisosteidae > Atractosteus > Atractosteus spatula. Next base: position 14,901,464 of record NC_142710.1, on the reverse strand, counting down.
CAAGACATGGCCTTTTCTTCATGCAGAATCCTTCAAGAAGGGCAACACTGGCAGCTCTTCGGATTCTTCATGTGTTGGACAGTGAAGGTTTCCTCCAAGGACTGGATAACTTTAGATTACACTCTGTGTAAAATACTGTTGAAATGTAATTTGTTCCCATTCCGCAACTATTTATGAAACAAGAGTGTCCTGTCTCTTTCTGTGCGTGCATATTGTTGTTATTCCTTTCTCCTCCTTCTATAGGTGTATGTGTGTGCATCATAAATGTAGAGTGTGTGTGATGTCTGTGTGTGTGTGTGAGTGTGTGTGTGCATGCGTTCACACATACACATCTATTTTACATAACAGAATAGGATTCTAACTGGTAATATAGCCTTATCAGAATCAATATATAGCCTTAAGGTATCACCAGATACTGAAAATTCTTTATTCATTCTGAAGATTATCAGGAAAATAATCTTTTGGTGGCTGCAATCAATAAATTAATCAGTTTTATGATTTAGCTTTCTTCTAGAACTGAGTAGGAAAAATGCCCTTATGTTTTTTTTCACTGCAACTGCTTTTAATCTGCACTGTAACATATCCCTGAATCTGTTTGGATTATGTTTGTAAATAGTAATTTGTTTTTGTGCTACTAAAAGTGTCCATCTTATCGAATAGTTATAAATATGCTGGTCGGAACTGAAGTTTTTTTAAAAGAATACATTTTAGCTCATTTACTAAACTTTAATTTTTTCAGTTTCCACTGATATTTTTCTTGATTTATCACACAACATATTTTTCTATGAACAGTACGTTTTGTCTTCTTTGGTAGGTTATATCACTTTTTTATCGGTCATTTGTTTTGGAGAACATTATATGTATCTGTTTTAAATTATGAAGCCAGTAGTCAACACAAGTACCGTAATAAAACATAAATAAGTCAAATATTGTGTATCTCTTCTTTTACTAATATAATAGTCCATGGTGTTCAGAAGAATGGGGTAGGTAATGAAAGTTCAGGAGGAGAAATGACAACCAAATTAGCCATCATTCCTGTTGCTCTGACTCCATGATGCCTCATCCCAGAATGCTATAAAAACCACAGGGTCCTGACATCCTTGTCCTGTGGTCTGGTGGTTGGCTCTCAGCTGAGCAGGCTAAGCCAAAACTCTTTATGCCTGCCTTTTCGGATAAACATTCCTAATACATATTCAGAATAGTGGTCATTATTCCATGTGAATTTGAGTTAAACGAGTCGATTGCTTCTCGGTTTTTATTCCTATTGTAGGAGGCTCTTGGTGGCGAGGAAGACCAGTTACTCACTGCTGATCCTTCCAGACAAGTCAATGTCATTAATCTTTCTTCAAAAGGATGTGTATCGTCCTGATAAGCATGTATGGGATTTTTGTGCCTGTATGTGCATTCCAATCAGACTAAATAAATCATTATGTAGGCCAGAGCTTGTCTGTTAGCTTGCTTCGTGTTTAGGCAAATTCTAGCTTTAAGGACATTTTAATAAGATATACTATACCGTCGGACTCTTAACTTTCGCTCTTTCACCGCTGCTTGCACCCCAGTTTATTTCTTAAGACAACATTTTCAAGGTTAAGCTTCTGTTTTCAGACCAATAGGACCTTTGACAGGTACAGTCTTTTCCTGGACAAACCACAATACTGAAAAGCTCTTGACAATGAGCTCAGTGTTCCAGTATCTGCCCTTGCTTCCTATGTGGAGAGGTTCTTTAACGTCACACTCGCCTCCTATTAAACCCTCACTGTGCCAAATCCTGGCACAGGAAGGCCAAGTAAGGCTGACGGAAAAGGAGTGAATAAGAACTGGGGACAATTTTGATAAGACCCTTAAGGTCAGAGGGAACATTCCAGCCGTCCACGTGTTTTAGTTCAGACTGTCTGCAAATGACCTGAGTTGGAGTTGGACAAAGACATTCTTGACTGCAGTACACAGCAGAAATTGAAAGGTAGAACAAAATGATTGATCTTGAAAAGTGTGATTGAGATTTTCTTCCTTCACTGCAGGCTAAAATGCTGTTTGTTCGGAAAACCTGGTATTATATATAAGCCAAGCAAGTGTAGATGTAAATGTAAGAATGTAAGTGCAAATGTAATTCAAATAATTATTTCATCATTAATTCACACTTTAAATTCAGTCTGCTAGTATTTTGGACAGACACCAATCAAATGCAAGTAATATTACGAAAAGTATGTATTTGTACTGTATGTTATAAAGCATTGTTCTAAAAAACATTACAATCAGGACTGTAGTGTAAAAATTAAAAAAAATAATAAACAGGAATGCAAATCCAAATGTGTTTTACATAGTCTCTTGAAAACTGTTACAAAAAGCAAGCTACAGACATGTCAAATGTCAAATCATATTATACTGTAACACATCGAACGTATCAAAATGTCACAGTCCAATGGTAATGTGATAAGAATAATATCTATTCAACATTGTAAATAGCACCAGAATCAATAAACCAGCAAATCATGTGAGAACATGGGACTTAAAAGAGTACATTAAGTACTATTTTCCTGAAGTTGGGAAAATCACAAAGGAAAATTGTTCATTAGTGACCTTGTACTTCAGTACAACTTTGTATTGGTATACAGTGACCTTCTCATTAGCCACAAGTGTCTGTCAAATGTTTACAGAATCTTCATTAACCACAAGCCTCACAGAAAGATAACAAAGCCAAAGACATCAATGGCTAAGATAAGAATAGCTGTACAACTATTCTGGTTGACAAGAGTCTGCTGTTTACTGTGGACTGGGACAGAGAAACTTCAACTGAAGTTCAGAATCTCGGCTGCGAAGATTGTCGCTCCACAGTGCGCCGCTTCTCACTTTAATCACAGAGAAACAGAGTTAATAATTATCCCTAATTTGGAGTTGGAGGCAACAATGAACTGCTTGTTCCCACTCTGGATCAGCTTGATGGTGCTCATTGGGCCGTGTAGGTGTAAACCACTAAACGGCGTCATTAAAATGAGGGAAACAGAAATGCAGTTCCAAATTTCGAAGCAAGACTCCAGCGAGGACCCCAGCGAGGACTTAACCCTGGGCGGCTTGTTAGAAAACGTGAAGGACGAATTCCTACGCCTCCTGAATTTGTCAGGAGTCCCGCACGAACACAGCAGGACAGATCCTCCTCACTTCATGATGGAGCTGTACAACAGGTACGCCATGGATAAATCTTCCACACCTCGATCGGACGTCATCCGGAGCTTCAATATACAAGGTGAGCTGCAAAGGATAATGTTACAGCCTGGTGTCTTTTTTCACACGTCTTTGCTTTAGGAAAGAGCTCACATTGAAATGAATCTGAACCTGACTGCGAGTATTTGCAATTAATCAGGGGGTTTTTTAATATGTGAAAGAATGTTATGGTGTTTAACCAATCAAAAAGTACATTTTGGAAATTTTATTTTGAAACAAGATTCATTTTGGTTGTACAATGTTTGGTGCTTTAATGTTTTATACTGATTTTTAGCAAAAGTATGGTCTTTTATATTTTATTGAAGTATTCCTGGTGCATTATCACATCATTTTATTAAAATCATTTTCAACTTTAGAGCAGTATCTACAATACATTACATAATAATCAATACAAAAGCACTCAAGGTGGACTTTAAAGAAGCGAGTATGGCTTGATGAACACAATGAACCCCCATGGCACTCTCACACTCAGCACAGTTACACAGCCCTCCTCTTCTTTTCAGATGTTTCCCATTCGAAGAGAAACAGCAGTGAGACTCAGCACCTGCTGCGATTCAACCTGTCCATTCCAAGCCACGAGGAGATCACCATGGCCGAGTTGCGACTGTTCACCTTCCTGGATCACAGCGCTATGAACCACAACTTCATGCAGGCGACCATTAAAGTCTACGACGTGGAGTACCACGAAGACCAGCCAGTACTGCATTTCCTCAGCGCTAAAAGCACCGAGGGGAAAGACCCCACCTGGGAGGTTTTTGAAGTTACGGACGCCATCAAGCGCTGGGTGAAATCAGGGCAGACCACAAACACACTGGGAGTACGCATCGAACGCAGGGACACAGGGGCCTTTGAAGGGGGGGGTATCGATATCAGCGTCAGTGTTAAGAACAACAGCTCGGCAGTGCTGATCGTCTTCTCAGACGACCGGACGAGCGACAAGACAAAAGACACAGACGAACTGAAGGACATGATTGCCCACGAAGAAGAAAGTTTCGTCCTCTCAGAGCAGAACAATAAAAGCACGAGCAATGCTCTCTCCGTCAGGGACCAGCCACGGAGAAGACGACACGCAAAAGATAACTACTGCAGGAGGACTTCGCTCCGTGTGGATTTTAAAGAAATCGGCTGGGATTCCTGGATCGTAGCACCAAAGGTATATGACGCCTTTGAGTGCAAAGGATTGTGCTCTTATCCTCTCACTGATGACGTCACACCCTCCAAACACGCCATCATTCAGACTCTTGTGAACCTTAATAACCCCAACAAAGCTGAAAAGGCTTGCTGTGTTCCAACTAAACTGGATCCGATTACACTCATGTATTATGAAAGTGGCATATTTACAGTAAAACACTTCTATGAAGGAATGAAAGTCGCTGAGTGTGGGTGTAGGTAGTGACAGCAGACACAGCTACTGACGTTGCATTAACATGTAAATTTGTACATTGATGTCATCCACCGCTTTTTCAATTATTTAATGTAATGCATGTATAGCCTATGCATATTCTAGAATCTCTTAAGGATACCCCATTACTGAAAAATTGTAAATATTCCAATTTAATACATTACAAGACTATGAATTAATTTTGTAAAGTGTTTTTGAAGAACTGACCCATGTGCATGTTAAAGAGAATATAAAGGCATCTGTTAATATGATTATTATTCAGAAATATGCAGAATGTTTGTCAGTATATGACAGGCCTCTTGTGACACTGCGTTCTCATCCTTACTGGGTAAAATACCCTGAGAACATGTATGTGAGGTAGAGGGATGTAGCATCAAGAAAATCTTTCACCTGTTGGAAAAACCTGTGGAATGAGGCTCACCTGTCTGAGTGATTTACACTCCACATGAGGGAAAGGAGCTGTCAGGATAAACTCTGTGTGGAACTAGCCACTTCCTCCGAATGGTAATTACTCAGTCAGGAGAGCTTTATTCTGCAGGTTTTGCCAATTAACAGGTGACACCCACGTTCTTAAAGCCACCTCTCACAAGCTCACAGTGTACCTGAAAGAGTCAATTCAGTGTTTGGCATCGCATGTTTGTGTGGTATACCCAAGTTTTTTAACGAGGAGAAATTGTGTAAAGGATGGCAGCTGTAGTAGTTAGACCCTTGTGGTCCTGTAAAAATGTAAAAATGGAAAAACAGAAGCCTTTTTTTCTATTATGTTCCTCAGCTGATCGTGGAAAATGTGGCCTAAACTTGTTTTCTATAAAGTCCACTGTATAAACTAAAGTAACCCCGACCTGTTCTCGTTCATTTCATTCTCTTTTGCTCAGTGGTTTAAGTGCTGAATCCATGATCTCTCAAATCCCAGTCCTGATTACACGGTACATTCTCAGTTGTGCTTTTCAGTCTACAATTACAACTACACTTCTATATTAAAAAATATTTTTTATATTAACAGGCATCAAATATCAAATCTTCTGTGAGCAGCAAAAACGACTTTAAGCATTCCACATAAGCCTGGAAGCCTTGGTGGATTATGAAATGTTATTGGCAAGTAGATTTGTATCACTAAGTATGTGCTGTTTGATAAGTGGTACAAGTGACTGGTAACAGATGACATGTCATCTGTTATTCCTAAACAGCCAACTGCTTTCTGCCTTTTCCATGTTACTCTTGAAAGATAAGCTCTTTGCTGCTACTGGGAGGCTATTTTATTTAAGCAATGAGCACTTATCGGAAACAAAAGATAAACAGATTCTTTCCAGCTTCCCTTCTAAAACAAGCTGATTATCACCGAGTATAGACTCACGCAAAGTAGTGTGATAAGGTTATTTCTCACTACATTGACAATTAATGAGAAATTACTTACCATTACAACATTTCAGAAGGACACGTCCAACGAACGCAAATACAGACTTTCTTTAAATGTATTAAAAACCTTATAGATCCTCATTTCATCTGATTGCACTGGAAAAGATTTCTTCCAGGAAAGTCAGCAAGTACATCCTAATATAGTCCGTGGAAATGTGTTCATTTTCAATCCAGTCAGTTCTGCCGAAGGCTTTTTCTTGCAGTAAACTCGGAAACAATCAAGCGCTGTCACTAACATACAGCATGTCACAAGGAAACGTCCTACAATGACAGGCTGAAGAACCCTTACTCGTTCTGAACAGAGAAGACTATGATGGGAACTAATACAAGCAGTCAAAACCTCAAAGGCTCAGAACAAGAAGTTAGAACAATTTTTATTTACACAAAGATGCATTAACCATCTGTTGCCGGTACTCAGAAACCTCACAACATCTTCAAAATTTTAAAAAGAAATTTTAAATAATGTAACACGCTACAGAAAGTATAGTTTTAATAGTATCAACAGAAGAAATCATCTATAATCTATAATATCATATCCTAACTACCGTTTCTGATTTTAAAATGTTTTATTTTTCTTAAGACCAAGGACAGAATGCCTCCATGTGTTGTACCTTTGAAAGGATGGGACTGCTGTCCCTGGATTGTAGTGGACCAGAGGATTTCAGTATATAAAGTTCCCTACAAGAAGGAAGGATACTGCTGTTTCGGACGCTGAGAGAAACAGTGAGTCTTGATCGCCCTCCGGAGGTCTGCTGAAAGGTTTGCCTTTATCTTTCCTGAACTTGCTCGCCAAATGAATCCTTCTGAAGGCCTTTTTGAAATATATATATATTGAATTTTTATATTTCATATTATACGTTTTAAAATCAATTTTGTCATTTCAGCCTCATTAGTTACATATTAACACAGCACTTCATTTCAAGATGAAAAATACTTTGCCTTTTTTTCATTCAATTATTGTTGCTATATTTACCAGCTGTTATGTGAAAAGGGGACCTGGAGGGTATGAATGACGCACGTTTACGTATGTTTTTACAAGGTTTCATATCTAGAACAGAAACCGTAACAAGGAGAGTTTCCTAATTCCAGGTGTTCCTCCCAGCTCACATTGACAGACAAGCCTGATTGTTTTATGATCATTGTCAAGTATTGCAAGGATGCAGCTCATTACAAAGAGCAGAATATCATGGGGAATCCAAAGAGCATTACAAATATTTGCCAGAAAATGATGAACAAAGATAAAAAAAAATCCTTACCTCGTTATTAACTTTGTGAAACAAAGGTGCCCCACAGTCAACCCTTATACATCCTTGTTATAAAAGAAGTGCTGAACGGTTTGTAGGCAAACAGCTTACAGCTTAGATAACTAAATTGGTAATTCCAAGAGCTGATCCTCTTTGAAATTTTAATACCAACCATTTCCATGATTGACACATTGAACAATGGTGTTCCGTTCTTAGAATGGGAGACTTGGTTCTGATTGGCTGCAGGCAATGGCCAGACATAGGCTTATGTAAGATGGTATTAAAAGTTAAGAATGGCTAATAGTATATTGTCCAGATTAGTACAGAGAAGACGTGGTTGCATAATATAATCTTAAAGTGTTTGTCTTTTAAGAGTTTCACAGCTACAGTATATTGTACACGTCTGGATTTCTCAACATTAAGGACAGCTCCCATTTGAATCTTTCCTGCCGGATAGCAGCTTGACTCAAAGCATGAATTCACCACTGATGTCGTATTCAGATTCTTCATACAGGGCTAGTTCTCTCTTTCATTAAAGCACCGGGGCATTATTGTTTGTAATGTACATTCTATTTAAAATAATGTGGCTTTCACCTAATTGCTAATTAAAAAAGGACAATGATCAGGTCAGCACAAACCATACTAACTTCTCAATGACCTCAGAGCAACAGGGGACCCTGAACTGACCTCCCAAATCTCTCCGAGCACTGCTAGTAAACTGGGGCATTTCATTCTCGTGCATGTTATTACAGCTCCTGCAGCAGCATAAAAGAGGTTTAATTACTGAAGTTAAATTTACGTGAGTCTTATCTAAGTTCATTTTTCAGTATTTGTTGAATGCACCTCTATTATTAGTTTGTTATTTTGTCTTTGCTGCACTCCACATAATGCGATTAAAGGGTTATTGAAACCCAAAGCTTCTTATGCTGGCTGTGTCAGAAAGCTTGCGGTGGAGACGCAGTCTCAGACACCTCCGGGGAAATGAAACACAGCTGACGGGGACTGAAGCAAGAAGCTGGTCCGAAGAGCAGCAGGCTGCCCGAAAATGGCCAGACTCGTCGTTCTGTTGGCAGCCCTGGTACTCGGCCACCATGCCTCCGCAGCCGCCTCGTCATTTCAGCCCGGTCTGGTCATGGACATGGCTAAAGTTCTCCTGGACAACTACTGCTTTCCCGTGAACATGGCTGAAATGCAAGAGTCGATAGAGCGAGCGATGAGCAGCGGCGAGATTCTCCTCGTATCGGATCCTACAAAGCTGGCAGCCGTGTTGACTGCTGGTGTGCAAGGGGCACTCAATGACCCACGGCTCATTGTTTCCTATGAGCCCAACACATCCCCTTCGAGACCAGATGCCATCCCGCCGCTTCCTCCAGATCAGCTGGTAAATATCATCAAGCATTCTGTCAAGTACGAAGTCCTGGAGAACAATATCGGCTACCTGAGGATTGACCACGTTATTGGAGAGAACATCATCGAGGCCGTTGGCCAGCTTCTCGTCGACAGCATTTGGAACAATGTCATGCACACTTCTTCTCTAATACTGGACCTTCGTTACAGTACGACAGGGCAAGTCTCTGGCATCCCCTACATCGTGTCCTATTTTTCCGAAGCTGAGCCTCTTATTCACATCGACACAGTTTATGATCGGCCTTCCAACACTACGAAAGAGCTTTGGACGCTGCCGTCCGTTCTGGGACAGAGGTATGGAAAAGATAAAGATTTAATTATTCTAATAAGCAAGCACACTATCGGAGTTGCTGAGGATGTCGCCTACACTTTAAAGCATTTGAACAGAGCCATCACCGTAGGTGAGAGGTCTGCCGGGGGATCGCTAAAAATCGAGAAGCTTCAGATAGGAAAGTCAGAATTTTATATCACTGTGCCTGTTGCAAGATCCATTAACCCCATTACCGGACAAACATGGGAGGTAAATGGAGTATTCCCGTGTGTAACTGTGAATGCAGAGGATGCTCTCAAGAAAGCAGTATCCATCCTGGCAGTGAGAAGTGCTGCTCCTAAAGTTGTCCATTCGGTCTCGGACACAATTAAGAGGTACTATTCATTTGTGGACAGAGTTCCTTCCATCCTTCACCACATTTCATTAATTGATTTTTCCTCTGTGATATCGGAGGAAGACTTGGCTTCTAAACTGAACCATGAGGTACAGTCCGTGTCTGAGGACCCCCGTATCATGATCAAGGTAATGGCAGAGCCTCCAGTCACCATAGAGGATGCTCCTGCAGCAGACAAGCTACCAGACATCCCAGAAATGCTTCAGGCTATAGTGGATACCGTTTTCAAAGTGAGCATTTTGCCTGGAAATATTGGATACCTCAGGTTTGATGAATTTGGTGACGCTTCTATGTTGGTGAAATTAGGAGAGCAGATTGTCCAAAAAGTCTGGGATCCCATCAAAGACACAACAAGCCTCATTATAGATATACGATATAACACTGGGGGACCGTCAGCTGCTGTGCCCATTCTTTTGACTTATTTTCAAGATCCCACCCCGCCGGTTCACTTTTTCACAATTTACAACAGGATTACTAACTCCACTAATGAATTCCACACGCTTCCCAACATCCGCGGACAACCTTACGGGTCGAAACGAGGGGTTTATGTGCTCACAAGCCAGCACACAGCAACAGCCGCAGAGGAGTTTGCGTACCTGATGCAGTCAATGAACAGGGCGACTGTCATTGGAGAAATCACATCGGGGACACTGCTGCACTCTCGGTCATTCCAGGTCGAAGACACAAAAATAGTGATTACGATCCCGGTCATAAACTTCTTTGATAACAGTGGAGAATGCTGGCTAGGGGGAGGTGTTGTCCCAGATGCAATTGTTTTAGCTGATGAGGCTTTGGAGACCGCACAAGAAATCATTAGTTTTCATCCAGAGGTTCATGCTCTGATTGAAGAGACCGGGAAACTCTTAGAAGCTCATTATGCTATTCCCGAGGTTGCCACAAAAGTCAAAAGGGTCCTGGAATCCAAATGGTCAAACGGCTCCTATCGATCTGTGGTGGACTATGAATCCCTGGACTCTCAGCTGACCTCAGATCTGCAGGAGACATCAGGTGACCATCGTTTGCATGTCTTCTACAGTGAGGTTGAACCTGAACTATTGAAAGACCAAGTTTCCAAAGTCCCAACCGCTGAGGAAATTGGTTATATTGTAGACGTTCTGTTCAAGGTTGAAGTCCTGCCAGGGAATGTAGGTTACCTAAGGTTTGACTTGATGGCGGATGCTGAAATAATCAGGGCTATTGGGCCTCAACTACTGGATCAAGTCTGGAACAAAATTGTTGACACAGATGTTTTAATCCTTGATATGAGATACAACACTGGGGGTTATTCGACGGCCATCCCAATACTATGTTCTTACTTTTTCGATGCAGAACCTGTCCGTCATCTTTATACTGTCTTTGACCGGACCACTACTACAATGACTGAGATAATGACCCAGCCTTCAGTGTTGGGCCAAAGATACGGGTTGGAAAAAAGCATTTTCATTCTCACAAGTCATAAGTCGGGCTCTGCTGCAGAAGCTTTTACCAGGGCACTGAAAGACCTGGGCAGGGCCACAGTTATTGGAGAGCCAACTGTAGGAGGCTCTTTGTCAATAGGTACCTACCGAATTGGGGAAAGCCATTTATATGCCACGATTCCCAACCAGGTTGTCCTGAGTGCAGTGACTGGGAAAGTATGGAGTGTCTCTGGTGTCGAACCTCATGTTGCAGTTCAGGCTAATGACGCAATGAGTGTCGCTCTTCGTATCATCGATCTCAGAGCAAGAATCCCCTCAATAGTCCAGGTTGCAGGGAAGCTGGTTGCTGACAATTATGCCTTTGCACACACTGGTGAAAGCGCTGCAGAAAAGCTGGCTGTCCTGGTTCACAGCAGAAATTACAACGTTATTGACTCTGAGGCTGAACTGGCAGACAAACTCACAACTGACCTCCAAGAATTAACTGGGGACAAAAACATAAAGGCCTCTTACATACCAGACCACTCCAAAGGCACTGTCCCTGGATTGTCACCTGTGCAGGTAGGATCTTATATTATTTTGTTGTTATACAGAATTGTATAATTACCTTCATGTCTTGTACATTTTGCTATATGAATAATGAATTCACTGATATTTATCTTGTTTGGTTTGGACTTGACTGTTGTTTTTACTGCACAGTGGACAAGGTAAACCCGTTATATATTGTGTAACGAAACACAGTCTTCTCTTTCTTCTTTAGGTTCTATCTCCTGAGATGTTTGAGGACTTGATCAAGTCTTCTTTCCACACTGACGTGTTTGATAATAACATCGGGTACCTTCGGTTCGACATGTTTGGAGATTTTGAGCACATGCCTCATGTGTCTGTATTACTTGTAGAACATGTGTGGAAAAAAATAGTGCACACTGATGCTTTGATTATTGATCTTAGGTAGGTTCTTTTCTCATCCTCCTATATTTTTAATACACATTTATTGCTAGAAAACCATATAGACCAGGTATGATACTTTGAGTTACATGCCATTATATTCACTCAGTATATTGACTGCTTAACATACAGTACGAACACTAATATTAAATCATAAATAAAATGAGGAGCATTAAGCATAGTTTATAATGTTGGTATAGATCAGCGTTAATCATCAGCAGCTGTTTCTGTTTTGGAACCAAGAGATTTAGCAGTAAATTAATTTAGAGCATAGTGAGTAAAAAATGCCTTCAGTCATATTGAAAACATTGAAAGCCATTTTACTGCAAAGTGAAACCAAGCAAGCAGTCATGAAAATGCTGTACAGAGAGCATAATATGGAAAGGGATACCTTTTGTAGGAGAGGTATCACAACTGCTTAACATACTAGTCTGTTGCCACAATATGGTTTCTCCCCTACTGCCTGTCACTTTGCAAATTTCATTGCAGATATAATACTGGTGGACCTACCTCATCAATCGCAGGATTGTGTTCCTATTTCTTTGATGAAGACCAAACAATTCTTTTGGATAAAATCTACGACAGGCCTTCTAACTTGACAAGCGATATGTGGACCTTGTCCCAGCTGACTGGTAACAATCCCCCTTGTACTCATTTCTCTCCTGATTGGAAACACAACCCTTAGCTGCTACCCATTTCAGCAGAAATGATGAGAGGAAGTCAGTAACGAGATTCAAATATTAATTCCTCAGAAAACAAAAGTCTCAGATTCAAGATTTTCTATTGTTTCGTATGCAAAGTAGTTGATTTGTCATGGCAAAAAGCAAAGTGAACAGCGGTTTGTTCACTGAAGACATTACAGGAGCTTCCAAAAGTTGAAGGCCTTTCCTATCCAAATACAGTGGATGATCTGTGAGTTCAGCATGGATCAGATGTTTGGGCACAATGAAAATTGGGAATGAAGCGAGATTCATAACAGCCACAGAGTTTAGCAATGGAAAAATATTATTCCCTCTTTTGTTGGTTTTTCACTTGATGTTCAAATTCTCTCATACATAATTATGTTCTTGGGAACAATTTTTAAATAGTATGTTAATACTTTACGCAGCTGTCTTAATTGTGGAATCTGCAATCAGGAATATCCAAGCTTAAACACTGTGGTCTGGATTGAGCGATCCATAATGACAACATTGTGTCAGTGATCTGACAGTCATGTCTTCTAATTAGAAATCTTCGTGTCCACACAGAGCTCCTAGTGCTCTGCACTAAACGGGAAACTGGAAGAAGTGTTAGTGGGGCCAGTAGGGGGCGCTTACCCTGCCGTGTCTGTGAGTCCTAATGCCCCAGTATAGTGACAGGAATACTGTAAAAAGGCGCTGTCCTTCAGATGAGAAGTAAAACTGATCCTGACTCTCTGTGATCATTAACAATCCCAGGGCATTTCTCGAAAAGAGTAGGGGTGTTACCCCAGCATTCTGGCCAAAATTCCCATTGGCCTTAACCAATCATGGCCTCCTAATAATCCCCCTCTCTGAACTGGCTTCATCTCCTATTACTCTCCTTCCCACTGATAGCTGGTGTGTGAGCAGACCGTAGCATCATCCAGGTGGGGCTGCACACTGGTGGTGGTGGAGAGACCCCATTACCTGTGAAGAGCTTTGAGTGGAGTGTCCAGAAAAGTGCCATATAATTGTAAGGAATAAGTTAGAATTAAATGAAACCGAATGCCGCCGCGTGAGTGATGTTGTTTTCCTCTTCCTCTAACTGAAGGCGAGCGATACGGCTCCAAGAAGAGCGTGATCATCCTGACGAGCGGCGCGACGGCCGGCGCAGCGGAGGAGTTCGTCCACATCATGAAGAGGCTTGGCCGAGCGCTGGTCATCGGGAAAGTGACCCGCGGCGGCTGTCACCCGCCGGAGACGTACCCTGTGGGCGGCTCCCACCTCTACCTGACCATCCCCACCGCGCGGTCCGACGACTCCCAGGGGCCCTCCTGGGAAGGGGTTGGAGTTGCCCCCCATGTGGAGTCGGCCCCTGACATGGCTCTGGACACAGCCAAGCAGATGCTGAGCAGCCACCTGCACAGTCAAAGATGAATCTGGGTACACAGGGCATGGAGGCTCCAGGATCTTAACGATCCTGCGGGTTAGATTACACGAGCAGGGCCAAGCATTTGCATGAAGGTCAAGGAAGAGGGTCTTCTAGCTATTGCATGGACAATGTGGTGAAAAAGTAACTACACCCCCGCAAGATTTTAGGGTTTAACATATTTGGACATATTTGACCTTCACCTATTCCAAACCAAGTCCTAATAGGAGATTAAACTATCCTTATTTGACAAATAACTCACATAAACTGTGCTTTGCCATTATTTATTTTTCTAAAAACTCAGCCAGCATTCAATATATTTGCGTGAAAAAGTATGCGCTTAATTCAGTAAGTTGTGGCACTCCCCTTTAGTAGCAATAATTTGAATTAAACCTTTGCTGCGAGAGTTGATCGGTCTCTCACGTCACCTGTGAAGAATTCAGGCCCGTTCTTCCTTACAGAACTGTTTCAGCTCTGTGATGTTTGAGGGCTTTCTTGTATGCACAACTCTCTTTAGGTCCGGCCACAGCATCTATATGAGGTTTATAGTAGGTCTGGACTTTGACTTGGACATTCCAAATTCCTGATTTGTTTTTCTTTTTAAGCCATTCTGTCATAGATGTGCCTGTTGAATGATCCGCTTTCGGTTCACCTTTAACTGTCGGACAGTCTCACATTTTCCTCTAGAACACTCTGGTAAAGTAGGGACGTTACGGCCGACTCAATGATAGCAAGATGTCCAGGTCCTGAGACAACAAAGCAAACCCAAACCATCACCCTCCCACCACTGATATGTTTGATGGATGGTATGAGGTTCTTCTGGTGAAAGGCAGAGTTTGCTTATTGCCAAGCATGACATTTTGCATTATGGCCAAATAACTCCATGTTTCACTCATTTGTCCAGATCACATTGTTCCACAAGTCTAGTTTCTCATTCAAGTGCTGTTTGGCAAACTGAAGCTGAACAGTGTTGTTTTTCTTGGAGAGATGGATTTTTCTCCTTGCTGTCCTTGCATGAAAGCCATTCTTATTCAATCTTTTCCTGGTGGTGGGCTCATGAACGCTGACATCTACCTTAGCGAGAGAGGCCTATAGATCCCTTGGGGTTCTTTGAGACTTCCAGGAGGATTAGATGGTCAGATCTTGGAGAGAAATTGGTAGGATGGTCATACCTGGGTATATTGGCAACAGTCTTGAGTTTTCTCCATTTGTGGAGCATCTTTCTTTCCGAGGAATGATAGACTTCAGATTGTTTGGAAATTGATTTGTAACTCTTCCAAGACATATATGCAGTAACAATTCTTTCGCAAGACTGTCACAGATTTTCTTTTGATCACGATGTGTTACCACAAACGTGACTTCATAGGACGAGACAGACAAAGGTTCTGATTTTATATACTGGTGGAATCACTTCCACATGATCAACTCATCACTGGCATATGTTTTGGTACAGCTGATTCCATTGAATTGAAATTGAACTGAATATAACCTCTTAATTGAAAAGGTAAAACTACTTACTTTTTCACATAACGTTATTGAATGCAGGTTGATTTTTTTAAATAAATAATGACAAAGTCAAACTTTTTTGTATTATTTGTCAACTGAGTTTAGTTTTACCTACTGTTAGGAGTTGGTATGGACTAGGGAGAGGTAAAATATGTCTAAATATGTTAAACCATAAAATCTTAAGGGGGTGTACTTACGTTTTCGCCACACGGCAAGTCTTTTGTAGTGCTCTGGTCTGTGAAATATTACAGGCACTGATTACCATACAATGTATATTAAATCAACAGTAACATGGAAGCAGTAGCAACTAACTGTTTGTAGCCTATTATTTTGCAAACAACCTTTGAAAAAAATGTTACAGTCAATGATAAAGTTTTAGTTTACTGCTGGTTGCTGTGACGTGTTAAATCAAGCAATAAGGAAAATATTTCAGTGTTTCAGTCTGTAACATTGTATGTGTATGACTAATGCTACCTAGAAGAATTAACAAGACGAGACCTAATTTTTTTTCCTGTCGATATTTAAAGTATATACTAATATATAGAACTGACATTATTGACTACACATGAAAAGTGAAAGGGAATATTTACAGTACATTTGCTGGAAAGTATCAAATTTCCATATGTGAGAACATTTCAGTGCTGCATCTCTATCTTTTCTGCCTATATTATTGTTAATGTGTAGCTTCTGCCTATAGCTGTCCTAATATACATTACTAGAAAGATTCACGCTTTTGTGTGATGTTATCATGTGGTGATTATTATTACTCCAAATCCAATGTGAAATGTGTTCAAACACCCGTGAATACTTTTCAGTTTGCAGAAAGCATTTTGATAATAGCAGCGACATGGACCCAGACTGATGAAAAAGCCACGGACTATGCCAATGCCAGATATGTTGCAACAAAACATTATGTTTCTGAAAACCCAGATGTGCAGTGAGACTGAAACACAGCCACTCAAAGACCTGCAATTGAAGGGAGGACAGTACTGTAGTGAAGAGCCAAGAAACCACACTCTGGATGTGTGTCTGAGTGCGAAGGAGGTGAAATGTTCTAAAGGGTCATTTGCATCTTTTATTAAGTAATACAGCGAAGCTGTTGAAAGTTCGTCTTTATTTTTAGTTATGATTGCCCTTCAGCAGGTCCTGTTCTTAGAGAGATCTGTCAGAATCAAAGGGAAGGTCTTATACTGGCTGTAGTACAGCCAGTGACCTCCCCTCGAACTACATTGGTCAAAGTATTTCCTGTTTACTACAGTACGTGGAAGTAAAAAGAAGAAAAATGGCAAAAGAAATATGAAAACCAAGAAGAGAAATGACTGAAACATCCCAATATTATGGACAGACCATTTAAATCAAAAACTCCCTCACATAACATGTCACACTTTTAATTGATAACGTGTCTCAAGAACACATCCATGCCTGACTGTGGGGCTGGACATTAGTATCTTAAATGGGAATTGTACCTTACATGTATATTGTAAATATGCACTTGCAAACCAACACCTGATTCCTTCTAGCAGTCCTTACTCACACAGTACAATTGTGACAAAGCAAAACCTGTTTTTTGCATCACTTTAGAGTATATCAGTTTATAATAGATTTGTTGTAGACAAATTATTATTAATGAGAAGACCATGGTATATTGACTATGCTCTGGGTTTCAAGAGAGAGATTCATATTTTAGAGCAGATTTTAGATGGTGCTCCTGAGTTAAAATTATTGTTAAAGTTTAAAGTATTATCTAAAAATAATTTTCCTGGAAATTGAATGATTTTACACAAAACTCAGATTCCTATGCTGTAATTTCTGAATTTTGAGAGAATATAGTGTGAATGAAGCTAACTTTGATCAACAATACTGGGAGAGGTAAGAAGGAGTTTTGTTTTATTTAAAAAGGAAACCTCAACATATCGCAAAGCTTTAGTGTTTTGATGCACTCCAATGTTCAGGGCTGTGATGTTATCTGTAAGTCCAGCCAAAATCAACACAACCTCATTGCATTCCCTCACAGCACTCTTCAGAAGATTAGAGGTGTTAATCCAAGTGTCTTGGATAAATTCCTCACCAGGCATGTACAATTTGACCTCCCTTAAGTTCTGCCTTAATTTAACTGCTGTAGCAAATTCTCACTCCTCCCGTTAACTCGCTGTTCAGTCTGGCTCTTGGTACAGAATGGCCCCTGTGTGTCTCCCAGGTGGGGCTGCTGGTGCAGAATGGCCCTTGTGTGTCTCCCAGTTGGGGCTGCCGGTGCAGAATAGCCCCTGTGTCTCCCATGTGAGGCTGATAGTGCAGAATGGCCCCTGTGTGTGTCTCCCAGGTGGGGCTGCCAGTGCAGAATGGCCCCTGTGTGTCTCCCAGTTGGGGCTGCCGGTGCAGAATAGCCCCTGTGTCTCCCATGTGAGGCTGATAGTGCAGAATGGCCCCTGTGTGTGTCTCCCAGTTGGGGCTGCCGGTGCAGAATAGCCCCTGTGTCTCCCATGTGAGGCTGATAGTGCAGAATGGCCCCTGTGTGTGTCTCCCAGGTGGGGTTGCCGGTGCAGAATGGCCCCTGTGTGTCTCTCAGGTGGGGCTGCCGGTGCCGAATGGCCCCTGTGTGTCTCCCAGGTGGGGCTGATAGTGCAGAATGGCCCCTGTGTGTGTCTCCCAGTTGGGGCTGCCGGTGCAGAATGGCCCCTGTGTGTCTCCCAGGTGGGGCTGCCGGTGCAGAATGGCCCCTGTGTGTCTCCCAGTTGGGGCTGCCAGTGCAGAATGGCCCCTGTGTGTCACCCATAGATACTGTCTCAGCCATGCATTCAAAACGTCTTAATTGTAACAGCCTTCCCTGTGATTCTTTTTGTAGTTCTGGCAGTATAATAGTTGAGTTGCCTTTAATTTGTTTGGCAGCTGTGTGCTCTCAGGGCAGCTCTTCACCCTGTGCTCGCAGAATAGACTCTTGTGTGTCAGGACCCACACCAGGATAACGAATGGACGCATGGGAAAACAGAAGATCCTCCAGAAATACAACAACATGATTCGGGTTCAAACAAAAACAACACGTTTTTATGTTGAAATCAATCATTAAGCCAATAAAAGGCTAAATAACATTATTTGTTTTATAGTCAAACAAAAATCCCGTCTGAACATGTTGACAGAAGTTTTATTTTTAGTGTAGTAAACTTTTTAATACACTTCTAGAAAAGAATAATGTGCATCAGTAAGGACTGAACTGTAACAGCTGTGTTTCTATTGGACATTCCCTTCTTAGAAAGGACTTCTCATTTGGATTGAACAGAGAATTGCCGCAATTCTAGCAAAAGAGCAAATAGGAATCCTAAATAAGTTACACTCTATTCAGAAACACAGCTCCAACGCCTGCTCAAGTGGGTGAGCAGGGGCTCAGCATGCCTCAGTCTGAGCAATCGGTCAGCACAGTACACCAGTGTCATCACCCCCAGGCGTTCGTGAGGGGTGACAAGCTGAGTGTGATTGTATCACCCCACTTCTCACCCCTCCTTCAGCAGGATCAGAGAGGAGGCACTACCATGCTAAACTACCACCCAGTAGAGAAAAAACAAAGAAGATGGAACGTGTTCATTTATTTGAACTAAATGCGGCCTAAATGCTTCTTTTTGGAGCTTTTTTTCTGTGACAAAGCAGGATGGGAAGCCATGCCTCAGTTTAAAGAATACAGCCCCCCTCCTTAGTGCAACATGATGGAAAACCCTACACTCCAAAATTAAATCAAACCTTTATAAAATTGCAATGCCACCTGCTAATTTTACATATTTTAATGGTATTCCTTGCAGAATGTCTATTCAGGGAAGTGGAAATTAAATGTTTTAGCTCTGGATTTGTAGTCCATTGTAAAGAAATTTGGAAAGTGAAGTTAGCTTTTCTTCAACAATCCCTAAATGTCTCATCTTCATTGATGACAAATCAGTTAAGCTTTAAGAAATGTTAGGAAAATATTTCAATGTAATTTAAGGTTCATTATTTTAAATAATTGCTTTATACCTTACATTACTTATCAATAACTGCATTTTAAATTATCTGCTGTGTTGTACGTCCTGTAATAGAGATTTCACTGCTGATATAGATATTTCTCCTAACACATAAAAACAGTAGAAAAGAGAAAGTTTAACAGGCAAACCAAAGCAAAGACAGAAAATACAGAGCTCCCATAAAAACTGCTGTTCTTTAAAAGATAGGTCAAAATCAAATTTAGATTAATAAAATAAGTTATAAATAATGAAAATGAAGAAATTATTATATTTGACTCAATCAATCTTATATTGTCCTTTTAACTTTTTTTTTCTTTATGACATTGAATTCCTTTGTGAGTCTGTTAAGGCACAGAGAATGCAATTGAGCTGCCCAACTTTCTAACAAACTTGCAAAAATCTGAAGTTGAATGCATCTCTATCGCCATCTAGTGAGAATCAAGCGACTCGACCGCATGCTGCACTTGGATGCCACAGCCAAAACCTCCTCATTGACTTAGAAAAGAGCTAGAAAAAGACATAAATTGGGGTAGTCTCCTAATAAAGCAAAATACTATTTCTGAAAAAAAAAAATAATACGCAAACACTAATTCGGTGGGTGACATGACAAGGTGATCAGCACTGCTGCCCCACAGCCTTTGTATCCTGGGTTCAAACTGGACTGCTACACCTTCTGTGTGAAGTTTGCATGTTTTCCTGTGGTCACATGGGGTTTCTCCTCGTGCCCCAGCTTCTTCTCACATTCCAAATACATGTTGGCCCAGCTCACCAGCGTCGCACGGCTCAGCACGCTTGTGCCTTGAGGTGAGAAGCCATCCGGCCCCAGGGTCTGCTCCCTTCTTTGCCCTGTACTGTCCAGGACGGCGCCAGGCTGGCACAGCCCTTACCAGGAGCAAGCCGCCTTCTGACGAGTGATGGATGGAGCCGATTCCATTCTTTGATCCAGGTATTCGTGCACCTTAATTGTGATATTTTGTGTGTCCATCTTTTGCTACCTTCACAGTGGAGTTTTTTTTTTAAATATACACCGAATGTATGTTGAAGTCACTTTCTGGTATTGTGGACATACTTGTGCTCAGGTGTCAGCACACACAGCTGTGTGTTTCGTCATTGACTTATTGCAATTGCAGCCGTCGGGTTAATCAACAAAATCACAGTGACGTACGAATCTGGGACTGAAATACGTGACTCACCAACCCTTATTGCAGAAATTATTTTCTAGGCTTTGCCCAATGTGGCTGATCATTACTCTGCTGGAATACAAACATCCATATAAGAAGAAGTGTAGCATTGAGTAACATGTGACTGCAAGACTCCTACATTTGCAGCCTCTGTTTACCCTCTTAAAATACAACAGTCAGCACTTCCTGAGAAAGAGAAAGATCTATACCATCAAGCAATCACCAGCGCACCTAAACCTTGGCTCAAGGAACGTCTCCGAACAGTTTTCACTTCTGGGTAAAACGAGGTCTGCCTGGAACATTTATGATAATGGAATTTGGTTGAAGAAATCCTCAGGTTTTTTTACGAGCATTCTGTTGAAAACTGCAAACATTTTCTTTTTTGTACAGTTTATAGCATCTAGTTCCTCCCCTGCAGACATTCATCTTTTTAAAGTATTGAGGAATAGTTGGCTTTCTTGACCATTTCTTGGTTTTCTTGAATGTCTGTGTCATTTTTGCAATATTCCAAGGGAGTGGATATTCCAAGCTCAGACAATTCTTCTTTCACATTTTCAATCTTGTTCTCCCACAGCACAGGCTAGGCAATTTACATGTTCTCCGGGCTTTGTCAATAATTGTCCATTTGTGGCTTCCCAGTAAACTGTGACTTTCTGTTATTTACCACGTTATCTCCTTTTTACAGCTGTTTCGCTGCAACCTTGAGATCATCGATTTACTCTGTACTCAGCTACTTTCATTGCATTTTTTAAATCAACATTTTCCGATGTATTTTTCAGAGCTTTAGTTTTTATTCTACAATAATCATCAAGTGATGGTTTACAATAGTCAAGTGAGACTTTCAATCATGGGACGTTTCAGCAATGAGCATGGAATGGGTTTCATACAAATACTTGAGTCAAAATATTAAGCTAGTTGTTACAGGTTGTTTTCCAGTTTCTGTAGGTCATGTGGTGTGCTATACTTATAAAACTAATCTCTAATTTATATCATTCAGTGGAATAAATATAGAAATCACTATACGCTTTTATCTTAGTTTTGCAATGGTCCAAACCTTTTTGTTTGCAAGTCTATATTTTACCATTTACAAAACATACCATGTCATGGTCTGTGAATACAACACCCACATATCTGGTGACAGAATATCAATATTCCACATCCATTGATATTTTGTGTTCAAAAGCAACACAGGCTGGAGGACGGTAACACTTTTAGAGGTCTGCTCTGTCTGTGTGCGTTTCGCTGCAATCGCATTATGGCCCCCACGTGCAGTGCTGAGCGGTCCGAGAGAGCCGGCCTCTCTGTCAATGTCAACAGGGGGGTCCCTCTTCCGGCTTAATTGTGGGAGGTCATGTGTCGAGACAGGTGGTGGCGCTCCCTGAAGTACTCGTGGCATATCGGGCAGGTCAGCTTGTCCTCTCTCCGTCTCTTCACCTGGGATTCCACGGCGAACTCCTTCTTGTGGTGGGAGCGCATGTGGAACACCAGGTCCGAGGTCATCCGGAACGACAGGCTGCACTTGGCGCACCAGTTCTGCACGGCCACGCCGAAGGACGTGAAGGAGGGCGGGAGGAGCGTCAGGGACGAGGTGGCCCCCCGGGGCCAGTGCTCGGACGCGTAGGGGAAAGAGCCGCTCCTGCTGACCGGGGTCTGCACGTTGGCCATGTCGGGGGCTAATACTTTGGATCCCAAGAGGCGGCTATATCCCAGGGCCCTATTCGCGGCGATAGAGTCGGCCAGATCCCCCAGGTGCTCCGCGGAACCGCTTACAGCGAGGGAGGGGTGTGTGGAGGAGTTCTTCACGGCTCTGCTCGGCTTACAGAAGGCGCTCCTCTGCTCCTCCCCACTGGCGTTGGGCAGAACAAAGGAGAAAGCACTTCCGCTGGAGTGTAGAACGGAGTCCATTTCCAAGCGGTCGTGTGGAACGTGGTTAAGGCCTCTTTCGGCGGCGGCCTCGTTCGCCTTCTCCTGCTTTGGCTTTTCCCTCATCCTCCTGACCTCGGTAAACGCACTCGGCTTCCGATCGGAGGCGTCTTTCTTGGCGGGGTACCCGTCCGCGGCGGCGAGTTTCAGAACTGAGGCTGCCAGCAGCTCAGGGCCCACCGCTTGCGTGTCTCTGCTCAGGAAAGCGATGTTGCGGTCGTTGGCGATGTTGGTTTTCTCCAGCAAAACGGCTTTTCTGGCCCGGGGGCTGTCGGCGTCTTCAGGCTTGCCTTTTCGCAGAGCGGGGATGGCGGCGTCTTCGCTCGCCTGGGACTTTCTGTGCTCCAGGTCCCTGGCGATGTTGTGGAAATCGGTGACTCGCTGGAGGCGCTTGGTTTCCATGCTTTTTTGCTGGAAGACGTCGGTTTTTCCTTGTGCACAGAGAAAACGGCAGTGTGCCAAGTAGGGGTGCTCATTCTTAAAGGTCTGGTCACACTTCGTACATTTAAATCCTGTACAGATAAATAAACACCCCATTAGCACTCACGTGACAACTTTAAAATAGTAGCATAGCATCCTCTTTAACTTGCCCAATTCCAGTCTTTCACAATAGTTAGTTAATTGAGACTTGATCCATGGCCTTCCAAACTCAATATTACGAAGATTTACTTTTACACCAATCCTAATATAGCCTAATGGACTCTTTATTTGAATGGAAAGTTTTTTTTATTTTTCAATAGGTACTCTACAGAACTCCAACTGGTTGAGCTAGAACGTCAATATTGCTGTCACTGC
This sequence comes from Atractosteus spatula, assembly GCF_055471065.1. Lineage (NCBI taxonomy): Eukaryota > Metazoa > Chordata > Actinopteri > Semionotiformes > Lepisosteidae > Atractosteus > Atractosteus spatula. The sequence continues at coordinate 14,878,269 of NC_142710.1, read as the reverse complement.
AAAAGTGCAGATAGGAGGCCTGTCCTATTTAGTGAAGAGCATGCAAATCACATTTCTTTTGTAAATTTCTTAGAAGTTATTACTGTAACATTTATTTGTACAATAATCCAACTCTCCAAATGAGAAGGTTACCCTGCATTTTCTACCCAAGAACAACACATCTTACAGTTGCAAAGGAACAAGTAAAGGTTTATTCCGTGCTGAAAAGAGCAGAAAAGAAACACAGCGTTTTCGGCTGCGGAGTCTTCTTCCTCTGTCACCCTAAGAAGACTCCACAGCTGAAACGTTGTGTTTCTTTTCTTCTCTCTTCGACATGGAATAATCCCTTCCGTGTTCCTTTGCAGCCTGCTGTATGAGTGCTGACGCAGCTACAGCACCTAACTTGAACGACTACGGCTTACGGTCTCTTACCATCCTGCAAATGCTGGGGGTTTATGTCGTTGAATCCCAGGAGGTGAGAGAGCTCTTTGTCGTACCACACCAACAGTTCCTCGTCTTTCCTGATGCTCCTTGTGGACCGGAAATACAGCTGACTGCTTTTCAGGTAAGCCTCCATGTTCTGCTCTTCTCTGTTTCCCGCCGCCTGCACCAGCCTCAGCCAGGAGAGGGCGCTGGTCGAGCCCTTCATTGCCTCGGCGTCCACCTGTAGGCACAGCCGCAGTCAAGAGGCTGGAGGTCAGAGGGAAACTGTACAGCCGACAACGCTTCTTCTGTTCGCGGAGAACAGCTTCACACCCGGCTGTGTGTGTGTAGGTTTGTGTTTATCTTTTACAGCCTTTGACGACGATTACTGTAGATCTAAACCCTCTGAATCGCACTTGGATTTGGAAAAAAAAAACAACGACAAAAAGCTTGAAATTAACGGGCAAGAATTCGGTAAATGGAGAGCTTTTTTTGCACATCATGTTAAGTGTTTAATTGTCTGTGTTTGTCCTAAAGCCTGCGCTTCAACTAACAGTAAGTTCCTTAGAAAGAATGCAGAAGTAAAAAGATTACAAATAAGATCCACTGAAGTCATAATGAAAGTTGGCCAGCGACTAGTGGAAGTTTCTCATTAAACTACACGAGATTTATTTTCATTCCAACACATTTGTTCGTTATTTGAAAGACTATGTCGACGAGCTATTCTGCTAGCAAAAAGCACGTGTTTTTCATTACATTTCACCAACAGGATCAGATCGAAAAAGTCACAAGTAGGGGTTACATTCACGTTGAAATGAAAACGGGTGAAATATACGTTCTGGTTGTACCAGTTGTCGTATTCAGCTATATGCGAGCAAAGTTCGTATTTGGAAGCACTATGGCAATTGGGTGCCTGACGACACATGCGGAAATGTTTCTGTTGGGAACAAGACGCTACAATACCTGTTCCTCTTTTGTGAAGTATTTTTTTTATTATCATTATTTCAGGGAGAGGCTCGGGAAAGCTTAAAATGATCTTGGTCTTTATTATTTAAATCGGTATTTTTACGAATGGGGTATGTACGCTGTAACCCCCCCCCCCAAATAAAAACACACACATACTCGGAAAACGTAAGATTTGTTTCTCCTGTCCGAGGCCTTGAGAGCGATGAAGGCGATGGTGTCGTAAAAGGTGTTCTGCAGGACGCCGGGTCCGAACGAGACCCCCGCGGGCAGGTCTCGCGTCACGTGCACGCTGGTGAACAGGTCCGTGACGTGCTGGTGCAGAGGTTTTCCGTCGCCGGCCCAGAATGACCGAGGCAGAAAGCCCAGCTCCATGATCTACCTGCGAACGTGACACGGGATAAATGGGCAGTGATGTGACAAGTGCTCTTTTTTTTTTTTTAGGGAATCATTCTGGGAGCAGACTCGTTTTCAGGCGGTGCCCAGAGACACCTGGGGCGCTTCTATTTCCAGAAGAGATAGACGGCGCCTTGGGCACTACCTGTTCATCTTTCCTCGTGATATAATTTAAATTACAGATTGCGGCGGCTTCGAAAGTGTGGAGGCATGTGTCCTTTTAAACTGTGCGGTACGTGATAATAATTTACGTCCGTTGAAAGTAAATCGACATTCGTCGTGGCGTTGCAAACAAAAATGCGGTGTCCCGTTCTAATTGCAGTCCCTTTCTCCTCGGGTCTTTCACTTCATTTGCACAGAAGATTAAAGCAATGCTTAAAGACAGAATTGTTTGATAACTCTAGGCATTCGTAGACCTCGGCGTGTTCTTAAAAAACGCAAAACACGTAAGGTGTTCACAATTAAAGCGCGAAGGTACAGTTTAAACGTAGGAGCGAGTTTTAAATTTGCTGCCCTGTAAATTTTACCAACTTGCATAGCTGCAACCGACTGCGAAAAGCACGTTTTCATAAACGTGACGTTCTTACGAATTGCAATGATTATCAGTCACAATAACAATAAGCATTCGGTAGATTCTGGGCTTCTGTAAACAGCCTTTTGTTCCGAATGTTTCAGTTTGATTTCTCCCATTGTCTGCCCATCTGTCTTCCTAGTGCGTGCCCCTTGCATCCCGGTTTTGTCGTTGTTACCCCTGTAGAGATTAAATAACTGTTTCATGTCTTGTAATAATGGGGGAAAGAGGTCTCGGAGGGAATAGTTACAGTACATATCCGAACTAAACGCGTTGCTCGTAAATCGTTAGAAGTGGGTTTGCGGTAACTGTCTACAGCGACTTTGGGAACGATGTCAAAGAGCGTTTTTTTTCTTCTTGCTGACGCAAACTGTTTAATTACATTTATTCTGGGGAGCAACGTGTTGATTTAAAAAGCTTACTTCGACCTCAGAACATTTTCGACAAAGTATCTGGAGCCGGTCCGGCGCGGTCATTTCAAGTGACTAACGTACAGGTGCAAGAGACCGACCACTCTGTTTCAATGTAGAAATACTGTACATCTTGGACGTATGTGTGCCGATTTTGTATTATCCCATATGAAGTGTAGATTCAAGAGTACTGTCATTTGTTTACATCAAACGTGTACATTACTGTTTCACGGAGACGCTGTAAAACTACAGCAGGATGGGAAACCTATAACGGGCGTAAACGCAAGATACACGGAAATGATTCCCGTTGAGCACCCCAACAGCGTACAGTATATTTTGCACACTCACCAGCTGAACGCGTAGGTGCTCCGAACAGGAAGACAGCTGCAGGTGCGACGGGCTTGGTCCGTCCTGTACTGTGGTGTGTAAAAACGAGCGTTTCCGAGGAGCTCTGGATAAAACTGCCACTTTGTTTCTCAATCAGACACTTATTCTCAGTGTGGAAGAGGAGCGCTGATGCGTGATGGCCCATAGATGAGCTCTTCCGCTCCCTGCATCCCCCAGGTGGCATTTTGATTGGTGCTTTTCTGCCTTTACAGCCTAATTAGACAAGAAAGGGAGTCTTGAATGGTTGAAAAGAATAATTGATGAACGGAGCACTACGGGAACACTGTGCGCTAAATAATTTAATTTTCACGTTCCTCCTTTTAATAGCTACGACACAGTTCACAGTATCTATCTACCCGGTATCTAACGTTGGAGGCATCGATCTGAATATTTAACCACAATATTCACATTTCTGTTATCTATAATGAATATCCTACCCAATAGAGGCCCCTGCGAATGTATGGAAGGCTCTTAACTAAAACCGACGCTACAGTATCTCACTGCCATTTGAAAATTGAAAGGCTTTGAGAAATGTACAGATTGAAAGCTTGGTAAAAGAGAAAGGAACTAAACGAAGGAACGAAATAGCGCACATCTTGTCAATATTGCCAGGCATCACCGTGTTTTAATCTCTAGACCTTGTCGGATATCGGATCGGTAACCCTTGGTACTTGGGCTCCGTGTAACAGAAAAAAGCTAGCAAAACGTGGAACGCAAAAAAATATATATATTAGAACGAACACATCGATTCCATAATTTAGTCCAGAGTGTAGCATGCCAATCTAAGCAGACGCATTCCTTTAGTAGTTTGTGAGGTTATGAAAAGTGATTTTTAAGGCTTGCTTTTCACTCGACTTTAAGGTGACACCGAAAACACACGCTGGCCTTTGAAGTGTTTTCCAGAAATCCGTTTTACCGTTAATTGCTCTGAATAATATAAGCATCTTTTCCAGCACTAAAATCTTAAATAATGTCACTTGCCCAAAATCCCATTAAAGTGTATTTAGTGTGACTCAAAACATTTCAATCTTCATGTGTATTTTCGTCCTTCTATAGTTTATACAGAGATGGCAGGGTTGAGTTAAGCCTTCAGTGAATACAGGCGACAGAGAAAGAACAGCTACACATTTGGAAACGCATTAGTTATGAAAGATGTCGCTCCTCATTTACTGACGTCTATTGTAGTCTATAAAACTAGAATAATTAGAAATGTCAATTCAAGTCATTTGGCTATTTGCCGATATTGACATAAACATTGAAAATGATATTTTTAGGTCAGTTAAATCTAGACATGGAATATTTGCCCTGAAATAAATACTATATATGAACTATTTTAGCCCTTTAAAATAAGGGTAAATTAATTGAATTGCATTCTGCATAATTCTCTGACTGTATAACGTAGCGTGGTAAAACATGAAATGGGATTTACAAATACTGATACAGTACATATTGCTCGGTAGTTTCAATAATTATTTAACAATATTTATTTGGATTTTATACCGTGCAAATAAACATTAAAATTAAACCACTAGAGCGACGTGGACTACTAAGTTTTCATAAAACACTTTCTATATGTTATTAAAACAAAGAGCTCGCCGCGCATTAGAAGACGAATTCTAATGTATCTGCCGCTTCGAACAAGATTCAGGAGAATTAAAAAAAAACTATTGTCATGTATGAATACAGTATATAGTTTATAACTTTATGTTTCCACCTGTGTTATTTTAAAATAATGCCTTCTTTGTCTTTTACACACCATTTTCATTGATCTCAACTGGGAAATATTTAATTTTAGACCTGTTATGACAAGCAAGTGATATGCATCACCAAATATTTAACAGGCTAGTGTTTTTTATTTCTAACCCAGACTGCATTATAGTGATCTTTTCTGTTAATCCATAAAAATAGAAACAATTTGTTGTTTCTTTTTTTTTTACTGAAGCAAATCAAGTGAAGTACGTGTCGCTCAGAGGCCCAACAGCCAACACTACTGTCCCGCCGATCTGGAGCCACAACGGTGTAGGTTTGAACCCAGGACCCGCGGTCTCGCATGCCCCCGTGTTTTTATTGTGGTGATGATGATGATGATGATGAGTTAAACGTTTGCATTTTCAAAACTATTTAGACATAAAGGAGCACCCGATGTTTTGAGCGAGAATTTCTCGCCATGAAAGCGATTGCAGACTTCAGGGAGGCGCTTTTGATATATAAAACAATCAAATACGATATTAGCAATGAATCAAAATCACCTGAAGACAAAACTGAGACCTTTCTTTAAAAAATAAAATTAAAAATCTGAGGAAGAGAGGCCACAAAACGGTTATTACGGAGGCTCAATTTCTTTTAAGGGTCATTAAAAATCAAAATCTAGAAACAACACTTAGAAATTTAAAAAGCGAACAAATAGTCAGGCTTCTTCGCATGTCTTCGGGTGTCATCTTCGGCTCCACAGCTGAAATGTTGTGTTTCCTTTCTTCTCTTTTCAGCGTGGAATGAACCTTTGATTGTTCCTTCGCAGCCTACGCATGCTGACGCAGCTCCTTACTTGAACTATTAAAACCAACTACACCTTTATCTGTTGTATTTATTGGAAACGGTAATGAATTGAAACATATGAGGCGAGATAACCCATTAAGTACTTAAGTGATGGGGAGTTTTTATAAGAATAATGTATTCGGCCAGTGGCGAATAAATCCCACTGGATCGTGTGTCACTCAGTTAAGCTCCATTTTGCCATTTTATTTGGAGAAAAAACTAAATATTCATTTATGTTTACTATACAGTTCTAGATAGCTTTTATACAGTAGTATCATGTGATCTACATTATCTACAGTATTATGGACTGATGTATTGCAGGTTCATTCGGTTATACTGTATAAACTTTGCTTTTCTCTTACTAATAATAATTACAAGATCTAATTAATTTTGTACTGATATAGTTGGGACGAAGAAACGATTGTATTCCCCCCGTGGAAGGGTTAATATCAGAGACAGCGCCGCTTTTCACAGTCGGCTTGTGCAGCTGCGTTTGAATTTATAGAAAGGTTTCTGAACAAGAAACACCCTCGTCTACTCTGTTTTGACAGAAAAGGTAACCGTAATTGAACTCTAACATTTTCATTTAACAACTAAAATGAATACAACCCCAAAAAAATCCACCAATTCGTACTTGAAGTTATTATTTTTCTTTTTAAATGATTGCCCACCCAAAGTAGTATTTGTTCAATTCCTTAAGGAACCCGAGAGACCAGGCCATCGATGAATCCTATATAAAGTTTAGGAAAAGTTAAAAAAAGAGAAGAGGCTTGCGACATTATAGTAAAGGTACAGAGTATTTGCATGAAACTAAATTATTCAGAATATTTTAAAATTCTGATGCGTATCCAGTTTTTCTAAAATAACACGTTAATTGAGGGGCAGAGTACACCGCACGACCAGACAGCCTTACCGTAATGTTCCTAATAGCAACACGGCAGTGTCGTAGATGATTTGTACGGTTACTATTGTACTGTTACTTTACCGTTCGCTTTGCTACAGCGTAGTTCAAAATTATTCAGTGTGGCAGATAGGTGTGAACACCCAAATAGTGATGGTAAAGCATAAATAAAATTGTATTTGCCTTAGGTTTACATTACAGTTCAAAGTGGGGATTATTCAAATGCTGTTCATCCGTCAACAGGCACGGATAGTCTGTTTATATGTTTTCAGCCCCCTTGACCCAAGTGTCGCCGGAAATACAGTCAATTCACAATAGAGCCTTTTCGGAATTAAAACACAGTTACAGCTACAACGGCGGCAGTAATATATAGATATACATCAAACGTTTGCGAAGAAACAAGCGGTAAACACATGGCTGATGGACCTGAATAGAGTGTTTTCACATGGCAGATATGAAACAGAAATATCAGTCATTTTTATTAAATTCCAATAGTAGATATAGTAGACAACACGCAAATATATCAAAATAAAAGACAAGAACAAATAAAAACCAATTCACGTGAGTCGCCGAAAAAGGCATTTGGTTTTTTTTTTACACACTAGACCTTGAGGGTGAGGTCCTTTTCCCAGACCGGACTTCCACCGACACCTGTGGTGTCCGTGTGCCGCGGACTCCATGGAGGAGCTATTGTTCGCGAAGTTGCAGTATTTAGTCAATGATGGTGTTATTCTACACAAAGCTATTATTCCTACCACTGCCTTCAATAATGAATAAATATGCATTTAAATGAAATACATTTATTATGAATGATAATAAAACAGTATTATCAATATTATGTATTTCAATTGAAAACACAATGTAGATAAGTGATGTAAGGAAGGACAGAGACATAACTCAATTTTCTGTTTAAAAACTTCAGTCTGGATGTAAATTGTGGCAAAGCCAAAATGATTATTAACTGTTCCAAAAAGGGTGAGACTGTAAATCTATTTTCTTCAGAACGCTTCTTCTCTTATTTAAATACCTTTATTTATTTTATGTTTATTTTTTCGACAGGAGAGCCTTCTCTCCAGAATTCGCCAAAGATTTAGGCCAAAAAGAAACACCACTGCATGTCAAACCAGCTTACGGCTTTCTTTGGAAGATGCAGAATAATAAACGAATAAGATATATACCTTTGTAGGATGTGGTGACTTCAATGTCCTCCTAAACAGAAAAAAAAACTTTACGAAAGGCCAAAATAACCGAATCATTAGCTGTTTGAATCAATTAATTAATTTGGTTAATATCAATAAAAACGGTCTGCATGTCTTCCCATTCTCCCTTCTTCAAGCCAGAGGATAGTTCTCGTGGTGATCAATTATAATTACAATTATAAGGAATGTGTCTAAGCGATGCCAGCCCATACTGGCTCCTTGCTCACTGCCATTGTTCGTAGTTTAGGACTACGTAGCTCTGGTGCCTCGTATCCTTTTCACACCGGGATGCGTTTAAGACCGAGCCACCGACAGCACAGCGGTGACCGGCAGCACGTTTCAGACAGCCTGTAACCTGAGAAAAAGCTGCAGTAGGTTTAATAGTTCCAACACTGTGGTGTTTTACCGCCTTATCTGGCAAACTCTAAGTGCCCTGGTGCTACATCGTGTCAAAAAACAATTCATTTCCCCGAAGACGAGTTACTTTAACTGTGTATCCAGGTAACTGACATGATGCCGTCTTTAATTGACTTGTTTGTATCTGTTAAAGTAGCCTGGGTCTCTGTTGTTGCACTCTTCCCATTTATAAAGTAGGAATAGTAACATTTCTTCCCCAATCTATCTAATGTGCGTCTGAAATGAGCTCTTAACTGATACGTCTGTCTTCACACATTAGGCGAATAATTTATCTTTTGGTTTCTCACTTTTCTGCTACTCGCCTTTGTTATTTGTGTAAGCATACTGACACTTTTCCGAACTTCGTGCGTGGACCTGTGTTTTGTGGACAGTGGTGACCCTAAATCTTGCCCATATTCATAATTTGTTCTCCGTTTTGTGTTTTCCGGAAAAGGGAAGTAGTTTCCTCTATCCCAGTATTGGCATGGTCGTCTCTTTCATCGCTCCGCTCCGCTAGAAGAAGGGCAAGTCTGAGGAATGTTTCGAAATCGAGCCTCCTAGCAGATCCAAAGGAAGCGACACCTACAACAACCGTGACAATCCTGGGCGACTGACGTTTCCTGGCCAACTCAGCCGGGAGAAAACCTTATCAAGACGCATGAGATAATGTGAATCACTTGAATTCCTCGGCTGCGCTTTTTTTGGGGGGATCTACCAGACGGGAAAAAGATGGCGAGCTTTTTGATTAACATGTCTCTTGCCTTAGCTCTGCTGGGCTTCCTAATGTTCACAAGTGCTTCAGTCAGAGCAGAGCCCGGAGTGGAGGAAGAGGAAGAGGAAGAAAGGTCTTGTCAAGGTGCTTTCGACTTGTACTTTGTCCTGGACAAGTAAGTGACCGTCGTAAATGTAACAGTTTATTTACTCTTCACTGCACTTAGCCATGCAACCACTCTGCTTTGTAGAGACGGGCGCTGGGCGTACCGGGAGACTTTTTTTTACCTTGAAGTGGTGAAATCTATACTGGTCGAATAGGCAATATGTTGAGCTGAGTTTCTGCGTTGTCTATACCAGATACAGAAAGTTTACTCTCTGGGTCATTTAACGCTGTCAGCTATGCAGAATATTAAACTTTGGATATCCTACTAACGATTTTAAGACGAAGCAGCTAATCCGAATATATTGAATTGCGCGCATTTTTCCCATTAAAGCTATTCTAAACGGTGTGTTAAAGATGTATGCTTTTTACGGAAGCGGGGAAAGCGCTTTCTCCAAGAAGACGTATATTATTTTTGCAGTCTCCTTTTCAAGCGAAGAAAAGCAGCACATCCCCCACGGAGCTGGGAACTGGGAGCAGGATGCATGGATTGGGTTACACTGCTTGATGGAGCTGCTGCTCCAGCTGTTACAGCTGTCTGACTCCACGGTTGCCGCGCGCGAAGGCTCAGCGCTGATTTCACGCTGAGCGAAGAGAAGCCCGTTTGGCTTTTGTGAGCTGAGGCGCATTTCAGGACCCTTTTTTTTTTCACAGACGTCTGAAGTTTTGGGGACTGACTGTTCTAATCATTCACCATTTAATACGCGGCTTTACACTGCGCCTCTCGGTGTTACACAAACGAAACCCTGGTAAAATCTGAAAACGGGCTTAGAAATTGCCGCTTGCCTTTCCTTTGTTGTGAGACTTGCTTGCTTTTGCGGGAAGACTAAAAAACGTACCGTGTGAGTGTGCAGAGAGAGGGGGGCACAGTGTGATGATGAGTTAGCTGACCCAGCAGTTTAAAGATCTCCGCTTTGTTCCTTTGCGGTCAGTCTTTCTTTCCGTGGAGACTTGATGGGAACACGCTATAGGGTTAGTGGAGAAGGAAGCGCTTCCTTTCGCTCAGTTCTCAGAAGGCCTATGTACAGTATATACAACAAAAACACCAAATATGTGGGATACAGCGTGATACCTGTGACGTTTAAAAGAAAAGGAAAGAGAGCCACTGAACTTTTCTTCTGCTGGATTTATGAACCGTTCTATAATGCAGTATACTTCTGTGGACACAACCTGTTTTAATTTCAGGTTAAATGCACGACTTGAACAAACTGACTGTGGGCTCTTGGCTTCCTAGATAACTTGGAAGTTTCTTAGAAAAGCACGACTTTTGAGCAAAACACAGGATGACAAGAGAATTACGTAATCCGCAGGCCTCTTTTGTGCTGCTGTCAGTATAGACAGATTTGTGGGCAAGGCTATTTGCAGTCTGAATAAGATTTGTATTTTTACAATTGAAATGTTAAAATTTGCCGAATACATACGCTTAGTATTCCTGAAGCCTAATCCTTTCAAATTTCACTCAAAGAGAACTTGAAAAGCAAATAATTAAAGGACTTTTAAATTTCAAATAGATCTGTAGGTCTCTTTTTTTAACTTGGTATGTGGGGCACATCTACATTTCATGTATTAAACGTTTAAAATATGATCACATTTTAATTAACTAAAGTTTATATTTTCTAAGACTGTCATAATTTGTTAAATTATGTTCTTTTAAGGAAGGAAGACAGGATATTTTTTAAGGAAAGACTATCAGCATTGTTATACTGGTGATCCCAGTTTACTTATTGTTCAAGATTTTGCTTAAATCAAACCACTTGAACAACTGGGATGTTTGCGTGTAACTTTCCATAGGGTCTGAGGTCTACACTATTTAATGAGCATCAGTACAGTGTATGAGTCTCATCTTACACATGACTGTTTTGTTTTAGTAAATAAGCAATTAGTGGAAAAAGATTGTTTCTACCATTTGTTTAAGAATACAGAAGCATCATGCAGCTCTGAAGACTGTGCTCTGACATCTGATTTTTATGCTTATTTGTTTTAGAACAGTTTATGTTTGATTGTCCTTCAGAATGCGTTTTTTTATTTTGATGTCTCCTAAAAGTGTCTTTCTAAGATGCATTTTTTAAGTTCTTTCTAGTGCCGAGCAGTGACTGTTTCCACTTGTTGATTTTCTAACCTTTTAACTGTTCTGTGTCTTATAGAACAGACGACCTTCCTTATATATCTTGCTGTTTTTAGTTTTGTTAAAGACACATCTCTGCTATTTACTTTAAAATGTGTTTTGCACACCTTGTTGTTTTACTAATGCTTGAGTAATCCTGCTGTTCGAAAAAAATACTTTTAACAGAGTTCATAACAAAAGAAAAGTTTGGGAGGAAAATAACAGGAGTTTCCTGGTCCGGATTATAATTATGGGTCTCCAGAGCACTGTTTTCTGGTGTTTATCATGCTAACAGGTCTCCACCATCCCTGACTTGCTAGTCCACAGGGCCAGTCACCCCTCACACCGAGCAAGTTAGAGTTGAAATACTGTTCAGGATTTCTTCCACAGCCGCATCGCTGGTATTTGTCTGATTCTTTTCAAAATGGCTTAAAGCAGGAGTTGTTGTTTTTTTCAGAGCTTTTCAGACTTTGGTTAGATGCTTAGGATTCCAAAATCAGAAACCAACTCAGTCTTTTGACTAGAAACACAGAAGGGAAGCAAGGTCACAGCATGGACATTCTGTCAGATAGAGGACATTTCTGCTCAGAAATATTTTTGACTTACTGTAACTTTGTGACTTAACAAATCGTTGGTTACACATGGCCCTTGGAGTGAGTGAGCTATACAAGGAAGGGACAAGCAATATGAGGTGTTTGTCTAATTAATAATTCTTTCTTTTTAATGACACTGTGGGTACACTGTTATTATTCTGCTTGAGACCAGCAGTCACTGGGAAATAGACTGGGGTAGTTCTCTACATGCCATTTTCTAGCCCTGTTTCGAAAAAACTTCTGTGACACACACACACACACACACACACATACACACACACACACACACATGCAAGAGTTAGTCAGCCAAGTCGGGGTGCAGTAATAAATTTGGTTGGTGAAATGCAATTAGAATATTTTTGGTCTGTTACTAAATTAAAGTTGCGTGTCTATGATACTATGTTTGGCACACAGCTACATTTCTGAGTTGTATCCACATGTAATTGTCTGAATCCACAAGGATGAAAAAAAGACATTATTTGGAGACTTATGCCATAGGGAACGCTCCAGTTTTAATAATATCGTTGCTAGATTGTAGACATTTTTCATTGTGTCTGGTCATTACTGTTGAGGTGAACCACTTCGTCTTTCTTCTCCCTGAATGGACAAAAACCAATCCTTTACTATGGTTTTTTTTTTCACCCCAAGGGCTGTGCAGAGATATTCTGACATTTCAGATATTTTAGCTGTTTTTTTGGGGGGGTTACTAATGTACTGAGTTCAGACATGTAGTGCTTCAGGCTGCAGTGAGCACCAATGTGTTGGGAGCCTGAGTATAATTTCATGTACAAAGCTAAGTGAGGTGAAAACCGAACAATATATGTCAGAAAACCTAAACGGTAATTGTAATCTGACAGAACAAGGGAGAGCAAGTTCAGAAATGTTTTCAGATATGTTTTAATTGATTAAATATTTATTTCTTGGCACTACATGGGGCTTACTTTCATTCAGAAGAAATCCAGTGTTACTTTGCGTTCGGATAGTATTGGTTAAGGGTTTTACTGATGTGAAAAGGCCAGCGAGGTCTCTGTCTGTGAACGCCAAAATGAACTGTACCCTCTGGAGTGCTCTAGGAATGTTTGAGAGAATAGGTGTGTCCTTTTCGTTGAATCCATGAAGTGGACATGGTTAAATTTATCCATTTAAAGGTTGCCGCGGCTTAGCTGGTAAAACCTTCCTTTTATCTTGCCTTTAAGTGTTCGCAGTAAGGTATAGGTGCTCAAGGAAGCCACGAGTATTGGAATTATATCACCAATGCCATTATTATATTGCCATTATAGCATTGTTATTATGTCATATTGCCATTATACCATTCAGGGTTTAAGGTCACATTGCCTTTCAAAAGTAAATAGGCAGCCATGTTGTGAAGTTATCAAGTAAACATCAAAAACAATTGAAAGGCACACCATCTACTACAGCACATATTAATTTGACTTGATTCAGTGACATAAGGGAACAGACTGCTGTCTGTGAACACACAGTTGTGCTGTTAGAGATAATATATGTCTGCATGTATCTTCTAAATGCAAAATATTTTCCTTTTCAGGTTAGATATCATTCCTCTGATGGTTTCTACCCTCTGCTTAGAAAGAATTAGTCATTGCATGTTGTGTTGTGCTCCACAGATCAGAGCTTCACTAGACCCACTGATATGCAATGTGACAGGGTTTGTTAAAAGGGCCTTGTGCTGTATTAGCTGAGAGGTTAATTTCTCCTTTAGGCTCTTGAAGGCTTGTGGGAATTTAATGTATCACGTAAGAAACCGGGCTGTTTAACCTCACATTAGTTATTTTAAGTCAGCATTATTCCCCATTAAAGGCTCTAGTATCTCTAATCCATGCATCATTTTGCGCCAGTAAAATGCCTTTGAGTGTTTTACCATTTTATAAAAATGTTTTCCTACTAATTATCCAGAAAGCCATTCCAGTACGAGAAACGTTTTGAGAGTTACATCAGGTTATTTACAATGCCCACAGTAGTTGGCAATTTTTCCTTCTGTAGGAAGTTTTTGTTTAATGATTTACCTGCAAATTATTAGAAAATGAGGCTGCAAAGGTCCTGAAAGTTTGTTTTTTGATCTGATGAAGGTTTCAGGAAACACTATAACACACAATGTATTAACACTACTACGTTTTAAGAACCATTTTAAATCTTTAATGGGGCACTGCACCTTTAAATAATAGTGCTCGAGCACTCCTGAAGGAATTCTAAGACATGCGGCACAGCTGAATCAGACTGTAGGATCCTCACCTGCTGATTTACAAGTGCTAATAAACAGAGGGGTTGTTTTTTTAACTCCTTGGGTATCGCCTCTTGTTAAGATTTTACTGAAACCAAATGTTCATTTAAAGATTTTTTTAACCTGCATAATTTGTGTTTTGTTTCATAATAGCTCAATTGAGGTAAAAGTAATAATTAATTCTACAATTATTCAGCCGTTGCCTACAGAGAGGTTCACACATTTTAAGGGAACAAAAATCTGCAGTATTTCATATTCGTGTGCAGTTTTTCTGTGTATTACATGTATGGAAAACACTTTATATTTCTCATGAAAAATGTAACGTATTTGTTTACAAGTCACAGCGTGGCACACCCTCCTCTGCTTGAATTGCCTTTCTGTAAAATTAGTATTTATCTGATGGGACTGGTTTGGTGTGCACCCAGACTAAGTGATCTGATCGTTTCCTGTCTTCAGAAACGATACAGCGCTGTGTAGCAGGAGCATGTTCTGGCTAAAGGGAAAATGTGGAGCCTTCCACCATTCTCTCCCTGAGGGATGAGCTGTAGTGCTGCTGGAAATTAGGAGCTCTGACCCAATGCAGATGCCTTGCTTTGGGCTGAAGACTGAGGTGTTGGGCTTAGCTTGTTCTTGGCTGAGTTTTTAACACTTTGAAAAGTTTGCTCTTATGCTATTGCTTGTTCTTATATATGAAGTTTTATTTTAATGCAAACAGTTTCCCTTTATGGGACTTAAACACTTTTTCATGTTTGTCTGTCAGGCTTTGATGTGGATAATGTTAGCTTTTTGAGTTTATTGCTCCCAGTGGTTAGTCACCCATTTAATAGTCTAAACTATTACTGTATGATGTGTGGTTATACTGTATATGTGTTGTTAAGACTAAAATACATATTTTCGTAAAAACAGTTGAGTTAAATGCAGCTGTAAGCTGTAAATATATCATGCTCAATATCAATAAAGACATGCTCAAACCTGTCAACTGTAGAATGAACTTTCATACTAGTGATCCAGCTTCACACTCCTGACGTTTCCACTATTAAATTGCATCGGGTGTGTTAGCAAACTTTGGCATTTGTGTTAAAGTGGTGTAAAATGTCCCATGGCACTGTTATTGCCATAAAAAAAATCTGTAATCAGTTCCTTGTTTATTTCATGGGGCTGATATAATCACACAAACGACATTTTGGTATTTCCTTGGAGTGAAAGGAGTATAATATCCTTTAAGAGTATCGGATCATGTGGAGTCCCATAACCTGAGAGGCCACAGAGCCTCTCTTTTTATAGACAATTAATGAGCTGAGATGGCCCTGGCTGGGACTGAAGCCTGCAGCCTAGTGCACAGCCAGCCTCTTCCTGTTCTGAGTCTGGGGAATTGCTGAACAGGTCTGAGGGAGCAGACAGGACCGGCTAAGGGAAAAGGTGTCACCGACGTTCTTCACAGATATGAAATTGGTGAAGACGGAGCGGTCTCAGTTTAGTTCCCAGTGTTCATTGATCCCAAACTGAAGAAAGAAACTGTGACAGTTTGGCACACATCACCTGCCACACTTAATAATGCCCAGTACCTTGATTCCATTCATAAATGTGGATTATTCGTTTCGTATAAACATTTTGCCTATGCACATGTATAGTTGGCGATGTGGTATTTTTATTGCCTTTGCACCCTCGTTATTTGCGCATCAAGGCTTCAATGAAACCGAATTGTTTTGATTAGTGGTTGCCTAGTGCTTGGGACATTGAGAGAAACAAAAACTTGCGAACTTTGCAGTATGCGCTGTGGTCTCCAGGATGTTGCCGTTTTGAAAGCGTTCCACATGAAAGTCCCAGAAATGCCAAAAAGAAAGTCGTGGGCTGGCTCCTCTGAAAGCAGAGCTTCAGCCGCTATTTTTACTGGAAGCATTGTCTGAGGAGATACAAACACGTCCGAGATGAATATTGGTCCCCTCTCTCTGATATCATCATGGAATTTCTGAGGCTAAAAGGACGGTTATTGCTGGGAACGTGTGGTCAAAAGCCTCATTCTTCTGGGTGAGGAAAAACAAAAATATTTAAAATGATTAGAGCTGTGAAGTGAATTTATTTGAGCAGCTGAGGGATGTTTCTTTAAAGGGTCTGTCTGTAATCCTACGAGTTTCCCGGAAATGTGAGCTGCACTTTAAACTTTACCCTTCAATCTATAAAGTTTAGTAAAGGCCTGAGGAGCGAAGGCCTGTATGCATCATCAGGCGTTTGGTACGCTTTGTGGATTCAATGGTACAGCGCTGCTGACAGATTTTAAGGGCGTGAAAAATACCATTCAGTGACTCTGGCCAAACCACAGAGATCAAGTCATACTTTGGCTCGGGGTGCTTATTTATTCTGTGAAACATGCTCTGTATTTGACAATATTGGAACTCAAATTTTGGTTAAGAATTCAATAGGACTTTTCCCTTGGTTATTCAGATTCAAGCCCTGCTACAGCAATATAAGAATGTTCTGAGAAAACAAAAATCAAGGTATCTTTTAAGTATTTGTTTTTCATCTTAGTATGTCCTACATACAGTAGTACATCTTTTTTCACTCTAGCCTATTTGATATAATGTTTTTTTTTTCTATTCTGATATCAGCGATAATACATTTTATTGCTGACTTTAGGGGAATCTACATAGAAGTGCATTTAAAACTGATAACACTTTAAAGAAAGGGTTGTGAGAGTCTGGAAAAAGCATGCAGTCATGTTGTTGAAGCACCTACCCTTGCTGGCTTCTTTCATGGATCTGCTGGATGGGCTTCTTCGGTCAACCAAATGGGCTTGATGGGTCAGATGGCCTTCTCTTGTTGGTAACCTTTTGTATGTTCTTAAACGTTGATGTAATTCAATATTCAAACAACATGCAGTATGATTTAGAGAAACCCAGAGCTCTATTAATCATCTGTATCCTTCCCTCACCAGAGCCTGCTATGTGAGCACTGGTGATCTCTTACCTCATTGTTTGATTCTAGTACTTGTATAAAATAAAGTAGATTAGAATTTATTAAAAATGTAGTAGTCTGTTGAAAGGATATAATAAATCTTCCAGGCTTAAATCATAAATCATTCGCACATTACATCACTCATATACTCTGTATCTTTATGTGAGAATCGTGATTTCTAAGCTTTTAGGGTTTCTTTTGTTTAACCTGTTCCATCACCTAAGGGGAAAGTGAAACGTTGAAAATTTAACTTAAACACAAGCTATCAAAATTAGATCAGAGAATACCACAGAAATGTCTCAACTGGATTTATTTTGCTTTCATCGTGGTTCTAACTAAGAAGCTACCCACATCCTCTCTTTCTTCTGTTTGGACAGGTGAGGAAAATGCAAGCTAGGCTACAATTTTACAAATCATTCAAAATGTACCGTTCCAAGAGCAATAAAATACTGAAGAGGTTTTACATGGGTTCACAAGTTAACCTTGGGTAAAAAAAACTAACGGGAAGCAAAACACAACTGAGTTCTGTGTTGGTGCTTTCTGTTGCATCAATATCAGCCCAATGTAATGTCATCATCTTTTCTGCTGTCATGTGGAGCAGACTGGTTTGCTGTGAGTTAATACCTTTTTTGTGTTGTACAGTTTAGGTTTTGCTATAAAGCTGCTTTGTAAATATTGATTACTTTAAAAGAATTTGTTGATCCTGTATAATTTTTATGAAAATACGATGTTAACCAACTAAAAGCTCTGAGTTGTTCCTGAGTTTCCCTGTAGTGGGAGCAGGTACAGTGACCATTTCTAAGAGTGTAAGACCAGTTACAAGTGAGAGGACCTCTGGCAGGTTGTCCGAAGTCTGCAGCTCAACCAGCACAGGCCGTGGTGCACTGAATGAGTTACTCATTCAGGAGAGCCAGTGTGGACAAGCTGCAAAAGCCTAAGGTGTGTTAAATAAAGAGCAAGGGTATAATCTAAATGCTTGAGCTTGTTCAAAACAATCCAAGCTGTAATAGTTTGATAGGCATGATTAAAGCTTTCCTATTCAAACCTTTTATATCAATCTGGAGGACAGTGCGGTTACGTCTTAAACAGTATGTATGTTTAAGGGCAGTATGTCCGTTTTCCATTTGAATCGCTTCAGTTTAATAGCACCGTTCGTTGTTTATTGGGGTATTTTTTTGATTGTTCTTACAAAAAAAAGTGCGAGTCGGTGTGTGTAGGAATGAGCCTCCAGGTCACAGGCGTCTGCTCCTGGAGCACCAGGGAATCAGCAATGTCCAGTGACCTTTCCTCACTTTGGTCACGTCAGGGTTAAAAGACCTGCCCAGTGCAAAAAAGGTTCCTCAACTCATTTCCTGCCTGTCTGCCTGCCCCGACGGGATGCTCCCAGGTCTCCTGAGATGAAATGCTGCGGAACAACGTCCAGCGCAGAGCATAGACTTCCTGCTTTTTTTTTTTTCACATGGGAAGTTAGCCGAGTCATCAATTAAGCCGTTCCGTCATTAAAATTTAATCCATTTTCGACCTTCTTCTCTCCAGAAAGGCACATTTCAGCTCTTAGAAGCTGAACAAATCCTGTTTATTTATAGCCTTTCCCAAACTGTGAATTCAATCCCTGACCATCTGTTCACCGGCAGGCCTCCAGTTTCTGAGGAGGCATGGTCTTGTGTCACTGCAGGATGAGACGCATACGTCTCCTATAAAAGCAATTAGCCTACATTCCGAGCGCCTGTGGGTCTGCAATTAATTACTGAGCCCAATTAATCGGAGGGGTGGAGCTGCAGCTTCAGAGCTTGACACACCATACAGAAACCAGAGAGGTGATGGCAGATTGGGTGGAATAGCAAATCGTTATTGTTCCTGACTTAAGTCCTTATTTGTTCTGGTAGAACATAAAATTGGTTTCAGTGCTTCATATTAGGATACAATAATCTCTTCATAGTGTGTAAGAAACAGTGAGCTCGATGTTACAAAGTATTGTAACTGTATCGGTGTGTTTTTTTTACAGATCTGGAAGTGTCAAAAACCACTGGATCGAGATATACTCCTTTGTTGAACATTTGGCAGAGAAGTTCATTAGGTGAGATACGTTAACATTTTACTTAAAGATTGTTGAACTGTGGTGTCTGGGTTCACTCGAGAAAAATCAGAGGGCTTCAGACAAGATCAGAGTCTGCCATATTTCTCACGAAGGACTGGTGAATTAACAGTGGAAAAAAAACAAATTTTCCCGTCTTCTTGAATATTCACCATCTGTATTTTCTTAAATTCATTTTCCCTGCTGTAGTTTATCTTACATTGCCCAGAAATGTTTGTATCATTTCAACACAGGCACGTGGTTTTGATGTAATTTAACCAATAACTGATGGATTATCTCTCCAACGCTCCTTCCAGTCCCATGCTGAGGATGTCCTTCATCGTGTTCTCAACCCGTGGGACGACGATCATGAAGCTGACCGAAAACAGGTGAAGCTTCGCTTTCATACTGATAACGTCTCCTGTTGTAAACATTTGAGTTTGATTTTTAAATGAATCTCCTGAAAGATTTCAATCAGGTCCAGATGGGGAGATTTAAGATGAAGGAAACAGTGAAAATGTCCTTGCAGCAGCTGCAGCAGTGTCTGTGTCCTGTGCTTGTGGTGGAGTTCGCTAGACCTGTCAATAAATATTTAATTTGCTGTTCCCTTCACAAACCCCTGCGGTCCTGTATGTGGGCCAGCCAGCAGGAGCTCCAAACCCTGGTTCAGTCACCCACCTACCCAGGCGTGGCAAGGTCTGGGATCCACTTCAACACTTCAGCCTTAAAAGCCTTGAAAATACCACCCTGCTCCTGTTTGTGTGCTGCCTGCACTGCATTGAAAATTGAGGCGTTCCAGCGATGAAGCTACATGATGATGAGTTTGTTGAAAATGTTTCTTTATACCTTTTTTCTTTTGCTCCTCAAGGGATGAAATAAGGAAAGGCCTTAATGCTCTCAGGAGAGAGATACCTGGAGGAGACACGTTTATGCATTTAGGACTGGAAAGGGTACAGCCTTCACTCCATAAAGCCCCTACTTCTTTTATACTGCATATAAATGTTGATTTTTTTTCAATTTGCTGTTTCAGTAACATTGTCTTATTTTACACTTGCAGGCAAATGAACAAATTTACCACGAAAATTATGGTAGGTCTCATTTGAAACTATTCACTGCCTATAGCTGGCAACATAGTCAGCAATTCTAAAGCATTTTTGTTTGGTTTCTGCATTGAAGGGACAGCTAGTGTTATAATTGCATTGACGGATGGAGAACTTAATGAACAGCAATTCTACCATGCACAGCAAGAGGTAAGTGAACAGTGCCGTCACATATTAATATAGAACAATATTAACAGGATTTGCATTGATCATTATGTAAATATTGTTTTTTACCAATCCAAACGCAGGCTGAGAGAGCTCGATCGTTTGGAGCCATTGTCTATTGCGTTGGAGTGAAGGATTTCAATGAGACACAGGTAAACCGGGCCCTGTGAGTTAAAACTACTGTAGCACACAAACAGTCCATTCCAGAATCCCCACCTTTGCCCAATCTTACACTGTCCCAGATTTATCCAGCTGATTAAGCAAAACCTTTATCCAAGCCCTCTCTTTTCCAAAAGACAAAACCCCAGTGACAACGTTTAGAATAAACTACAAAGCTATGAAAGGACTGTGCATGTTCCTTTTGCCCTCCTGGATGAGCTTGAAGTGATTTGTGTCCCCTGTTTTTTGGGAATGTGTTCGTTGTTTGTACAATTTAAGTGAATTTCAGCCCTTTATGTCATTGCATAGTTTTGCAATCACTCTTGCAAAGCACACAGGGCAGTTACTTTTAACGTAAGAAGAAGACATAAGTGATTTATGTAATCTGTCGAGAACTGGAGCTCAGTGAATGATGTGAGTAAATGACCACTGTAATGCTGTTTGTCCTTTTGTAGTTGGCCACCATTGCTGATACCATAGAACATGTGTTTCCAGTGATAGGAGGATTCCAGGCTCTCAGAGGCATGATTGATTCGGTAAATGAAGTGATTTTGTTTTATGAGCGAAATAAGTACTTTGTCTTTTTTGTTTCTAATCCCGATCGCTAACCGTTTCCCTTGGTGCTGTGTCCTAGATCCTCAGGAAGTCCTGCATTGAGATTTTAGCTGCTGAGCCATCAAGCGTGTGCGCCGGAGGTAAGAGCCCAGACAGGGGTATCGCGGAGACTGACAGCAGTGCAGTTTCCAGTTGTAGTCTAGCCTGCGTTGAGTCAGTGCTAATTTATGCGTAAACAGACAGTGGGGAGCAAGGCGCTCCCTGGAATTTAAGAAAAATACAAATCGACCATGTATGGAAAATGAGAGGCTGGCCGTGCTCTCTTGCCTGTCGAAACGATACGATGAGCATGTTCCTGGCGAGCGCACAGAAAAGGCCGTGTCACTCCAGATTCGTTGGGGGGTGAGCAAGAGAGGGGAGCTCTCTGCAGCGGCGCTGGAGTGTGAACGCTGCTCAGTGATGAAGACATTTTAATGACAGAGCCGAGCGGGGAAGATCTAGCGCTGAATGCTTTACAGGCATACAAATCAAAGTGCAGGGTCGTGCTTCCGATATTGAATTCGGGATTAGTAGGCTTTGACAATCAATACGCACCTGACTTTTTCTTTAATATACATAAAAGTATATTAAAGAAAAAAATAAATAAATAACACATTACATGGTTGTATATAAATAAAGAGCACTTGGCTAAGGCGTTTAAATCATAACATGTTTCGAAAGCGATTCCAAATATATTCATTAGTTCGTGATGTTTATTTCAAAAGATGCAGAGCAGTAATTAGCAACTAAGGCTCGGGTGAAAAGGTTTTTGATCTGAATTAGCCGCGGTGCAACTGAATATCTAATAAATCTAATAAAAAACAGAATTATGAACTGGAAAATAATAATAGTACCCGACAATGCAAAAAAAAAAACCCAACAACAACAACAACATTTTTTCTTTCATTATCAGTGTGGTACCTCTAGCTGCTTCCACAAATGAATTTTTTTATCAGCCTTCTGCAGCTAATTAGTGAGCCTGACAGCGTAAGGATGTCTAGCGAGATGCCGAGACGGAAGCTGGAGGAGTCCATGACAGTGCGCTTGCCTCCATCTCTTTAAGAGCTCCCTCCTTCTCCTGATGTGGCAGGGAGCGCTGCTATCTTTACAATCACGCTGATGTGAAGCGACCGGGACATGCAGCCTGTAAACAGGCCATCAGTTCGGAGCTGAAGGTGGCCGCTATAGAACTTGACAGCATCATTGCTCTGATTACGCTCGTGGTCCCCAGACGTGATTGAAAGGTTCTGCTGAATGTAGCATCCTACCGGCAACGTCAGCTCCCAGGTGTGGATGCAAGCAGTCAGCTCCTCATCAGAGCCGGGGAAGCCAAGCCGACAGCGCAGCCAGCGCGCACCAGCCCCAGCCCACCATCTCGCTGCCAGCGCTGCCCAGTTATCGCAGCGCTGACCTTTTTCCCTTCGCTATCTTGTCAAAATTGACAATGTATAATGTGACAGTAACGAAGAAAGAAAAGGACGCGGTCACAGCCAGGGCCCGAAATTAAAGAGAATTAGCCATTTGAACATACGGCCATCAGGTTAGCGGGATGCGGCGCGGCGCCGAGGAGAAAAGGGAGACCAAGCAGGGGCCTTTGGTCCGGAGAGTCATTTGCATCAGCGGAGCGCGGAGGCAGGGCGGCCTGCTGTCAGGGCGGGGGGAAGAGGTGCCGGTCGCGCTCCCAGTGGGTCAGGCCAGAGATGCGAACGGCCACGACGCGCTGACATTGTCAGGACTCTGCGGTTTTGACCAGAACCGACATTTGGATTGATTTTTAATTTTAGTGTCTGTTATACGTCAGAGCCCCCACACCAAAAGTCTACGTTTTTACCATAAAGGAATCGACAGCATACATAGCGTTTGTTACATACGTGTTAGAGCTGTGGATTTGATGTGGGATATTATGAGAGAAACTGGAGCAGAAGGATTCTGAGTATTTTTAGAATTACGCGTTGAAATACTTGCAGAAGTCTGAAGTGTTTTCAGTTACATTAATAAAACAGACTTCAAATAATGTGAGGATGTATTACTCTGTATATGAATGAGTGTACTGTACCATTTGCGCTGACACGTTTTGAGGGTCTTCTTAATTAACTGAGTAAGCATATCTGGTGTGTGTGAAAGACTGTGTATTCTGGAGCACACAGGGAGAATTGTCAGAGAATCTTCAAGTGGAAAAAAAACAATATCAGCGACCTTTAGAGATGTCCTGATGGCACAATGTGTGCGATACGCTTTTATTCAGTGAACTTCACGCTGTCATCTAAATTTTTAGATGCTGGACTGTTCACCCTTGTTTACCACCGTATACATCAAACAAAGTTGTGAAACTGTACAAGTGTAACGGAAAAAGCGGTTTGGTTCCTGCAGCTGGGAAGTCTTTTCCTTTCTTGTTTTTTTTTCCTAAAGGACTTTTCTGCTTTTAGACAGGCTTGGAAGTTGTTTTCTTTTTTTCTGCATCTGTGACATATGCTGTTTTCCGGCCTGTGTGTCGCGGAGCGCTGCCCGCGGGGAGGGAAAGGTCACAGATCCTCGGCTGCGGGAGGAAACTCCTTTGGCTACAGGAGTGAGAGGTTTTCCTGCACAGCGGCACTTGATTAGTAGCACCAGTGAATGATTTTTGGCTTTTTTTCACTGGTATTGTTATTAAATGTTAATGTAAGGATGCACCCAATAATGTGAGATGATAAATATCCTACACACTTGCTGTCTGCCCTGTGCTTGACCTTTTTAAAGCCTTTTTAAAGCACGAGAAGACGATGTGCAAAACAACTCCTGCTGCATAACCTGAGTAATAAACGTAGGCAGACAGGACACACTCCTATCAGAAAGTATATCACGTATCATGTGGCTGTGTCAGCTTCCTTTTAAGTAGTTTGGTCAAATTCTATTTACGACAAAACAAGTGGAGGAATATGGAGGGTAGTGTGCTGTATGCTTTGATGTTTGACTTGAAGTTGCATGGCTGAGGAAATGACAGAGGTGGCTGAAGATCGGTGCTGTCACAACCCCCCTGACTTATGAGGAATTAACCAGGGAGCTGCTGCAAGGGTGAAGATGGGGTGGAGGAAGGATGCATGGAGTCCTGGGCAGAAACATTTACAGTATACATAGTAGAACAGAAGTTTAGTATTACAATTTGACCTCCTCTCAAAATTTGATGAACCATTTGTGTTACAGATTTTAAGTGAAATATTCATCAATACATTTGCAAAATGTAGTAGGTATTTAATTTTTT
The DNA here is from genome assembly GCF_055471065.1 of Atractosteus spatula. NCBI lineage: Eukaryota > Metazoa > Chordata > Actinopteri > Semionotiformes > Lepisosteidae > Atractosteus > Atractosteus spatula. The sequence goes on along the minus strand of NC_142710.1, from coordinate 14,854,017 downwards.
TATTATATGTTTTTGTAATTGTTGAAAATCCATGATACTCAGAAGGGCTTTTAATTTATAAGCTCACTTAAAGAGATTGTTGTATGATGTGTTTCTTGTACTTTCTTGTTGCCACAATAACATCTACAGTATGTGAAAGTCATTGAACTAGGGATCAAATACATTTATTTATTTTTACTTTTGTAAATGTTGGGCGTAGAATGTTTTACTAATTGTTTCCCTTTACAGAATTCCAAACTGACATTTTACGTCTTTCCTTCCTAGAGTCCTTTCAAGTCGTGGTGAGAGGGAATGGGTTTTTACACGCCAGGAACACTGAACAAGTCTTGTGCAGCTTTAAAATCAATGACACCATCACCATAAGTGAGTGGTTCCTTCAGTTGTTTTTTGCTTTTTTTTCTATTTTGTTTTTTTATTTTTTCTAAATAAAGGCAAATAATTCCAGACTGCAACTGCAATGTTACTTAAATGTCATTGTGGATAAACAGCACAACAGCTACATTGTTAAAGTTCATTAATATCTCTATTTCTTTCAAATCTGCCTTATAAATGTTTATCAGATATTTTTAGCCAAAGTCACGGTAAAACAGTTTCTTTGTGCTTATATTATTATTGACAGCAAAATACTATGATTTGTATAAATGTTGTATCTGGGAGGAAAAAAATTCTCATAACAGAAGAAAAATCAACATTCTGTTTTTTGCAGATGAGAAGCCTGCGGATATAACAGATACATATTTACTCTGTCCAGCGCCAGTTATAGATGAGGTTGGAAAGTAAGTCCCTCTTCATTTTCTAATAAACACACACAAATGATACTTAAGTCTTTTATTTCTGCTCATTTTGGTTTGCTTGTAGCGGAGATTGCGAGACTTGTAGTGGAGATAAATAGCAGTAAAACAACGACATGAGCAGTGAGCACCGATGTTCCCTCTAAGCTGTGCGCATGTGTGTGCGCGCGCACACAGGTTATGAAATCAACCCACATAGGAAATTGAACTGCGCACAAAAAATTAAATTCCCCCCAAAAATGATAATAATAAAACAAACATGGTTATCAATCGAAAAATGCAAAATTGACCACATGAGACTGGCTGCGAAAGGCCCAACTTGGCTGTGTGCTTTATTACTGCTACTCGCTCATCGATATCTATGCTCTCGTAGTCTCGTACCTCCCTGCTCATGCTCACTCGACACTCAGTCTCTGTGACTGGGCTTGTTGAATCGCTGTCCCAGTCTTTTGGATTCTATGAGAATGACTATATTAACAAAAAATAATTTCAGGTTTACCATTTTACATACACTCAATGTAGTGCACACAAGTTTTTGGCACTAGTTAAAAAACTTGAAATTTTGGCACGCACGGGGCATTAAAAATTAGAGGGGACATTGGTGTGCACACAGGTGAAGTCCACTCAAAACTTCACAGGGAACAGAAAGTTTGACGTACTGAAACCTTCTTTATGTAACGGGTACTCCAGTAAGAATCATAGATTTTATTTTCTATAGCACCTTTCAAGATCCTACAGCTGGAGTACAATAATAATTTAAAGGCAGGATTTAAAAGTGTTGATTGACTCGTCAGGACCTGATAAGGGCTGGATCATTCCACAACTTTGTTGCAGCTATTAAAATGTTACTTGGGTTAGTTTCAGGATGCAGTAGGAATCATACTTTCATTCTTCTGTTCCTTCATGCAGTCGTAACCATCTCATGCAACATCCCTTTTATCAATCAGCAGTTCTCTTTCTAATGAGCAAAGACAAACAGCCCCGACGTATGGAGGCACAAGACAGGGATTCATCCAGTCGTGGGGAGAGGCTGGTATTGCACTGACTTGTGTGAGAAACTGTTCGGGAGTCCCTGTCTGTGCCCAGGGCAGCGATCATGCCACCCCAAGCATGAAACCTGCCGAACAAGGGCCCCAGTTTGAAAAAGATGTGTGAAGAGAGGCCTGAAGAAAGCCTGTAGCATTTTTTCCCCCCTGCAGCTCAGTCAGGCCTCACTTGATATTCATCCTTTACAGAGCTTGGTATGTAATTATGGTGGTTCTGGACACCTCGAGGAACGTTGGTGTGGAAACTTGTTGCAAGAAGTGTTTGGGATTTTGAATTCTGACAAGCTTTTCCTTTCTCTGGTTGCTGTTAAGTAAATGTGTCATTTATCTGGCCCCACACTTCTGTTCTTTTTCACCTTCGCTGAAAAAAAAAATCCTTAAATGCGTTCACATGACTGTGGTTGTGATGTATTTTAGCTTTCCTCCATATGACACCTCAGCTTCAAAAACAAGTCCTGGAAAAGTGTTGGTTACCAGTGATACCTGACCTTTCTGAACTACAAATGATGTACTGAAATGGCCATGAAATATGATGTCTTTTCTTTGAGTAATGCCTTTCATTATGCTGTGATATACCTTATGTGCCTTTTGGTTATCTTCTTTTTAAGTACAGTTCCAATGAACTTTATATATTAAAATATATATTTAAAAAACCTCAAGAGCTTAATGATTAAATCTGTTTTATGACTACGCAATTATTTCCCGTCATGTAAATTTAAAAGAGGAAATGTATGGATGATTATTGTATTGGAAATATATGGAAAACCATGCATAGACGGCAAGGCACAGGAATTTCTTATCCTAGCAGGAAATCCGGGAACCTTAATCATTCTTCCACTTGTACTGAGGCACATTGTGGTTTCTTATCGTTAAATAATTGTATTATACAAGCTCCGCCTGCACAAAGAGATTCACCATGTACTTCTATACACCTCCTGTATGACAAGCCTCCCGAGAGGTAGTGGTTTCTCTTGGCGCAACATGGCTCCGTCTCCTCCAGGTATGCTCCCAGCTATGAGACCTGGCAAGCACCCACATTTATTCTCTATTGAAGTGTAATGGCAATAATTATGGACCATTTGGGGTGTAATGGGGCCTAAGGCAAAACACAACCTATTATAACTGAGTGGATGAGTTGCAGGAGCAGTGAGGGGATGAGTAGAAAGAACTCAACTGTAAGAGCCAAAGGGACAATGCATTTGAGAATCAGCGGTGAAATGAATTACATTTGCTGGCAAATGGGTTATTTATACTGGCATGAGCACCGAATGCTTTTGGGTGGGAGAAACAGGAATGAGGAAGACGCAGAGTGCTCTCTGGTAATGCTCTGTGGAGTCTCCAGGCAGCATAGTGGTGGCAGGGTCCCTACAGTTCATTTTCTGATACATCAGAAACAGATATATAGGTGCTGTGCAGTCTAATCTGGACTGTGGATTGCTACACAAATGTTGCACACAGATTAGAGGCGTGCAAGCCTGCAGAATTCAGAAGGATTTTGTTTTTCTTCACAATTTTGAATCTGCCCATCTTCGGAGACTAGGCAGAGGAGCAGCTTCATACCAGGCAGGTATACTGGAGCAGATAAACCTTTACATTTGTGACAGATCTTGCATCGATCAACACAGGGGGCTGACTAGTGTTTTTGAAAAACCCTTCCCAGATCTTTTTCTAAGTTGAGTTAAAACTCAATGGATGTCACCCGCAACCAAAGCTTTTTTTCAGTTTTTCACCTGAAAAGGTGCTGCTTTAAAATTTCTGAACCGTTCTGCATAACATGGCAGATTATGCAAAGTGCTCCTGCTCAAACGCCAATTTACACTTTATAGGTACGACTCTAGCACATAGTGAATATATTTTAAAATATGCTTTGTATATTTAGTGCCGTGAGTGTCAATGTTTCGCCACACATTAACTGTGTTTTCACCCCCTAGTACAGTATTTTTACAATCCCATCACCTCCTCCAAACATCACTAGATATAAGCAATCATGCTAAGCTATGTCAGTAAACTATAAAATGATGTATTTCTCTAACTGTAATTAATATTGACAATAGACTAACATAAATATGGATATTAATTAATATTGACAACTGATATCCCCTTCTAGATACAGTTCCACTTGGGACCTTGTGCCCTATGCTTCTGGGTGTGAGGATGGCAATCCAACACAGATTGTAGTAAATATGGGAACAGATAGCTGCTCTTGAAACGAATAGTAACCAGGCATTTGTGAATGGAAGGCATGGTTTGAGGAAGCGAACCGTGGGGTGTTGTCCGGGGTGCACATGACTTGATTCAGATTTCTTCCGTGTTTCGTGTCGTACGGAGCGGCGGTGAGTGTTCTCATTCAAACGCGCCATGACTGCAGCCCTCCAGAACACGCTCTCAGAAGTCGGGGTGATCGACTGATTGACGCAAAACGAGATCGCGCTGTCACCGTGCGCCTTAACATCACTCCGCCGCATCCCTCCCAGTATCCCGCCTGGAAGGGCTAAACACGCCTTAGCAAGAAAAGATGTAAGGAGGCTGGAACTTTAGTCTGCCGCCACGCGCACGCAACAGTTGCATGTCACTGCTGTGCTCTTCCATTCTGAGGCCCCCCGCAGCAGGAGAGTGACAGTAGCGCCGTGCTCTCTCCTTCTGAAACCCAGGGCCTCCCGGCAGGGCAACTCTTTCTGGCAAATGAAAATGATTTCTTTTTTTATTGCTGTTGTTTCTGTTGAAATTTAAACCTTAAGCTGCGTACCTCGTGTATTGAAGTGGTTTGGATGTTGCCTGTTTCGGTTGCTCTGCAGCTTTGCTCGGGCTTGTCTTGGCTTGTTACAACAAGGGAAAACTATAAAACGAGCTTGCACACTTATGTTTTCACATCCCCGTTTGCATGTTTTCAGTCGGTTGCTCATGCTTCTTGCGAAAGTGAACAGTACTAATGGTACCTTACTTACTGTAGGGTACAATAGGACAGTTAAAGTAGGAATCAGAGATCTCATTGGAAGGCTATATGGAGACCCACAGTTAGAGCACAAGCCACAGTGTCAGGACATACACAGATGAGAGGAGGACACCCAGTCCCTATAGCTCACTTGTTTCCTTTGGTTTCTTCGACAGCATGGCTGGGGGACTTGTTCCAGACTGCCACCAGCTTTTGTGTAAAGTAGTTCATTTCTTAGGATTCCCCAGTCCCCCAGACTGGCGTTAAAAAGGAGTTCCTTTCTGTGCAACCTGTGAGTTGCCTTTTACGAAAGCAGAGATCGAAGACTCACTGTTTTAACATTAACAAGTGTGCCAACGAGCTGAGTGTCTGCCGAAATTGCTTTTTGCTGACTGAGAGTGAGTTATGGAACAGAAACACATGCCTTCCCTTGTCACCCCAGTCCTAGAAGATCACACCTCTCCTGCCGCCTTCGAACACTATCCACTTATACATCTTTTCTCAAGAGATAACAAGAAAATCTCCAGCTTTATTGTTATTTTTTCCCATGACCTTTACGACAAAAGTCCTTCTCCAATTTACAATTTATTAGTGTTTCTTTAAGAACTTTCGGAAATTATCTAGTCTCTTGAAACAGTATCAATGCCTGATTCTCCTGCTCTAGTATAATACTAATGGCTGCAGTGGCTTAATCTGTCCTCCTGTTCAGCTGCCCTTGTTCTGATGTTCCTCTGACACAGCTCTTCTCACGCTGTACAAAGGTCCAAGGTTAGACCAAAAGAGTAAAATACCTTTTTGTAATCTTTTTCACATGCCATGCTCTGATGACAAATTGTACCCAATTTACCTTTGAGTTTTCTCCCTAAGTTATGTTGTGAAATCAAAACGATTTACTGCTTTTCTAGTGAAGTGACTAGTAAAAAAAATGGAGTTCCTCAGAAACCTTGGTTCTGAGATTTCTTTAATTAATGTCATTATACTATAACTTGATATGTATATTTTATATGTACATTACTCTTGTTTGCAGTCTTTGTTATAAACTATGTAGATTCTGAAATGAAATTTACTTGCTGATAACATATCTTTAGGATCTCAAAATTCTATCCGCAACTTGGAATTTCACATTTTTTATTTGCCAAGTTTTCCAGGAGTGCAGTGTCAGGCAAGTCAGATATAGTTTCAAGATATTTGTGTAAAAAAAATCATATTTAGTTTAGTCTTAGAAAGAGTTCAAAGAAGAATGATTCCTGATCTCATGAGATTGTCGTACGTGGACAGGTTAAGGAGATGTTATGCAAATAAATAATATCCTAAGATTAACAGACAGGCTCAGCCTAAGGAAACTATTTTGCACTCGGCAGTGAAACAAGGACATGAGGTAACAAAAAATGAAACCTACAGGCGAAGTGGTGTGGTACACAGATTAGGAAATGCTTCTTATGCAAAGGGTTGTGTGTGTCTAAAACAGGTTTCTGACCTGGGCGACTGAGGCCCAAACTCCGGGATCTTTCAAGAAATGGCTGAATGAAATTTTAGACTCAAATTAGCTACCAAGCTACCAAACAAGCAAGATGAGCTGAGTGGTCTTTTTTCCTTTACAATCCTTCCTGTGTCATTTTTTCTGTAGCTCTTGCAGCATAACACTGTTTTGCGTGAAATTATTGATTACCTTGGTGAGCAGTCTATATTTTGTCAGTTTATTATTTTATCAGTTCATTTGACCCGAGTTCTAGAAAATTCTTAGATGTATCATTATTCTGATAAAAGGTTTTGACAGTCTGTAGTTTCTCATTAAAAGGGCAAGTTGAAACTAGTACTAGTACAGGAAAGACTTTGCTATTTTTGGATGCCAAGCAGAGGAGACTTGAATGTGTGCACATGCTCTGAAAGATGCTGGGATAAATAATTTCCACCACAGAGATGTTTTCAGATGGTTTGGTACCATAAAGCAAATATCTTTCATGCTTAAACAATCATATTGTGTGTTGCCCTGCAGCAGCTGTCAGAGAGAATTTGCTGGGATCTTTTCTGTTCTCCATCTCTTTATTCATCTGACAGTTTTATTAATTTTTGCTTCCATTCAGCTAATGCTGTAAGGTTGATGTATTCAGTTCTTGCACATGGAAAACACACACTTAAGTGATGTGCAGACGCAGATTAAAGAGAAGCTCTTTGAAACGTGACAAAATTAGCCAGTGAATAATTTAATTTCAAAACTGTGCTTCTCTTTCAGAGTTGTTTATCTGCAGGTCAGCATGAATGAGGGTTTGACCTTCATCACCAGCTCTGTCCACATTACCAGCACAGAATGTGTAAGTAAAAGACGTCAGCCTCAGCTCCAGATCTCTTTCAAATTCTAAGCTGACTCAGCATGTCAGTCAGTTCACTGAGCAACCTTTGCATGCCTAAATATACTTAATTACCTATCCCCCAAATGAATGTGTAATACGGTCTTTCCTCAGGAGTGAAAGGCCATCTCCTCTTTCTAGTATTCTTTGTTCTTTCACTTTCACTGTCCTCTGAGTTCAGTTCGATACTGAAAGATTTCTTGCTTTCCTGCTCTTTTCGTTTCCTGTACAGACTCCATCTCCTCCTCCTGCTCTTCCTCCTCTCTTGGTTTGCTCAGAGGGTTTCCGTTTTCTTGAGTAAGTTTCCTCAGACCCCTCGCTCCGCAGCCATTTTAATCCCCTGGCTGTGGTGGTTTGAAGGTACTTTATATCCAAAGCTGCCAAGCGGCTCTGCCTGTCAGTGTCAGGGGATATTGTACTGCATGTGCTTTTCACACAGCAATCTTCTTACCGCCTTTACAAAAAAATCACAACTGTGTTTGTTGCTCATCTACGTGCGCTAAGATTCAAGACTGTGGTTTTGTTTTATCCTCTCTGCAGTTTGACGGAACAATTCTTTTGATCACTCTTCTGGTCCTGTTCTTGTTATTGGCACTTTTACTGATGTGGTGGTTCTGGCCTCTGTGTTGCACTGTGGTGAGTTTCATTGCTTTGTCATTTTAGTCTTATCTGCGCTGAACCCTAATGGCTTGAAATAGCTAGAAAGGAAGACATCCTTAACAGAAGTTCAGAGACATCGTTTACCTTCTCAAAGTAAGGAGGCAAACACGCAGCAGTCGTGTGTAGCTTGTATTGTTGACTGTGTGGTGTTCTGTATGCTCTAAAAGTTTGAATGCCAGGATACGTTTTCATACCTCAGCTTTTGGGTGCGGCACCAGACGATAGAGTTGATCCGAGAAGTTGGATCCTAACATATTTATCCACAGATCTATTGCAGTAATGCACACTTCGATGTCTGTTGCCACAGCATTCAAAATAAGTGGGATTTTATTGCGTGTTGATATGTCCCAGCTACAGTGAGTTTAACGTCTTACACTGCCTTGTGTCACAGGTGATCAAAGAGCCGCCTCCACCCCCTCCTCCTGAGCCGGTAAGTTAGCCGTCCTCCTCTGATCTCACCAGGCCCCGACTACAGCCATACAGCAAGTATAGATACACAAGGCCTAGCATACCGTCTGTGACGAGTGCAGCACCTCTCCATGCTGAGATTCAATCAGGGCCGCCCGAGGGCAGCTTCAGCCTCAGAAACACACAGCGCCACTTCCCAGATGGCCCACGTCAGTGCTGTCCAGGTTCCAGGGGGGTGATGTCACCTTCCGTAACAGGCTCAGTGTCTAATGAGTCCTGCCGCATGTATGTCCCAGGGGATTGTAATCGTCAACCAATTAAAAAAAAATAACCGTTTTTATCAATACACTGGATCAGTTAAGGAAACTGGGTTTTTTTTCCCTTTTAAGCCAGCTGAGTTTTGCAAGTGTCAAACATACTGTACAGTTATGAATTTTAAATGATGAAATGTATTTAATTTTTTTAGAAAAAAGCATGAGTGGAGTAGATAAGCTTTGTGCAGAAAAGCTGGTGGAGAGAAAGAAGCATTAATTGCGCTGGATCTGCCACTGAAGGGATTAACTGTCTGTTAATAGAAGTCAACGCATTTTGAAAAGAGCAGGAAAATATAATGGACTTCTTGTTCATTCCCAGAGGGTAGCTGCTAACAGCTGTAGTGTCTGTTGAATTTCTTTTCCACTGTACGTCTGCGTTTTGAGGATTTGAGCCAAACTCCTTTGACACTAAGGCCCGAGTGCATATATCGGCTTCTCTAGAATTTTTAATTTCAGTGACAAACCATGATGTACTGATTTAGAAATTTGTCGCGTTGGTGACTTGCCAGATGTTTTTAAGTTTGACTTCATAATTTAGAAGGTCCAATGAATTCTGAAATATCAAGCCTTATCTTTAGACGAACAACTGCAGGCCTGCTTTAAAATGCAGTGTTTATACTCAAATGTTCCTTCCAAAATGTTAGTATGTTTGTTTTTAGAAACATCCCAGGGAAGGGGCACATTGGTGTTAAGTAATGTGTCAGTCACGTTGACTTATTCTTGCTTCTTGGGAAGTCATAGATTTGGCATCATTTTAATGGTAAGTCTGAAATAGCTGACGACAATCCGGATCCTTGCAAACGTGCTGATGATGGAAAGAACTCCAGGGGCCCCGAGTCTTGGAGCTGCGGCCTGACGCTCATTTTCTTTGAGTTCTGATGAGAGCTGCTTGGTCTGTGCTCAGGAGTCGGACGATGAGGACGGGATGCCAAAGAAGAAGTGGCCCACTGTTGACGCGTCGTACTATGGAGGGCGAGGTGTCGGGGGAATAAAAAGAATGGAGGCAAGTGGTATTTGGAGCTTATAGAACTGTGCGAGAACGGTAAGGTTCCTTCGTGTGCTCTGCTGTTTGTATGGCAGAGATCACGTTAAAGGAAACACAGTGCTGACCCTGTTGTCTCTTGCCTCTGGCTTCTCCATTTTTAAATGGACTTGACTCTTTGGCTTGAACACTAGTGTAAAGCTTATGTCTAATTAGTGCTCAGAACAAGAACCTTTACTACAAGATTAATGATTTCTTTCGTCGTAAACAAGCTTATACTGTATAAGGCTTTGAGAGGGTTTTTTTTTTCCATCATTGCAGCACACATGGCAGGAATGCCTTTGAAGTAGGTCCCAGAATCTGATGACTGTTTTTAAAGCTCCAATATCATTTTTATCTCTGCTAAACAGAGCTGGTCTCAAGCACAGGTTGTAGCTCAAGTTTCAAGCATGTATGCAAATTTCAGGTACGCTGGGGAGGCAAAGGGTCTACAGAAGAAGGAGCGAAACTAGAAAAACCCAAAAATGCCGTCATCAAAATGCCAGAGCAAGAGTTTGAACCGTATGAGCCCAGACCCAGGAAACAGGGCAGCAGGAGGCAGCCACAGCAGAGAAAGTGGTACACACCCATCCAGGTAACACACACACTCTCTCACACACACACATCGAAGTAACACACTCTCTCACACACACCCATCCAGGTAACACACTCTTAAAACAAACACATCCAGGTAACACACACTCTCTCACACACATCCAGGTAACACACACACTCTCTCACACACACATCGAAGTAACACACTCTCTCACACACACCCATCCAGGTAACACACTCTTAAAACAAACACATCCAGGTAACACACACTCTCTCACACACATCCAGGTAACACACACACTCTCTCACACACACACACACACACACACATCAAAGTAACACACTCTCTCACACACACCCATCCAGGTAACACACTCTTAAAACAGACACATCTAGGTAACACACACTCTCTCACACACATCCAGGTGACACACTCTGAGTTCACCTGCAGTGCAAAGAGCAGGATGCTCCCTGAAGCTGCTGTGTTTGGGGTTGATGGGTCTCCTGTTGTGTTTCGCAGGGTAAACTCGACGCTCTGTGGGCACTGTTTCGCCGAGGCTATGATCAGGTGTCACTCATGAGGCCCCAGCCTGGGGATCAGGTATGTACATCGAATGTAATGTTTTATTACAATCAATTAATATGTTAAAGTCTGCTGTCTTTTTGGCAGAATATAAACTGACCAAATTCCAAGACGGCTGAAACGAATTTTTCTTGAAAAGCAAAACTCAGCTGTGGAGTAAGAGGGACATTACTGTTAGTAATATAATAAGATGTTAAGGAAAAGTTATCTGCAGGTCACAAATACATTTTTATATTATTGGAGTTTTGTAGTATTTAATTTTAGTGATCAGTTTTAAACCATTTTTGTTTTCAAACCATTTTCATGCTCGTCACTGCTGAGACAGTAATGGTCTCAGAAGGGGCTGGCTTGAACTGGTTCAGATTACATCTCTTCTTCAAAATCATCGAATCAGCAGGTGTAGAACCTGAACTAAATCACAGGATCTCTCAGTGCGATTTGACTCCTTGATTAAAACACATGCACCAGTTTCAGGTTGAAGATAAAGTCTGAGAAGGAGTAAGAGTATGTGTTACTGTTACACATGGTTTTGGAGTTGCAATTACAGCTTAAACTCAATTTAGGGTTATGACTGGAGTTAAGCTTTGTGTTAGAGTAATGGCAATGTTTGAGTTGAAGCTAGGGTTAGGGTTAGTATTAAGAGTGAATCATGGGTTATGTTTAAAGACAGGGCTATTGTAGGATTTAAGTCAGACCTTCTTGGCAGAGACCCTTAGACTCCTCTATTCAAAGATGTTTTTTAAAAAAGAGACACTTCCTCTTTTTAAATTTTGTATCACAAAATAGACTTGTTGCCAATATCAGGGTGGGAATTAGAGCATGAATTAGGGTTAGGGCTGCATTAGGGTTAGGTCAATGGGAGGGTAAAGCTTAGGTTAGGTTGTGGAAGGATGGTGAGGGTGTAGGTTAAGACTGGAGATTGTGTTCTGTATAGATTTAGGTCAAAGTTTAGTGTTGTATTTTGAGGTTAGGGTTAGGGTCAGGATAATGGTGAGGCAAAGGTTAAGGCTAGTGCTAGAGTTGGAGCTGGGATAACAGATAGGTTTGAAGTTGGAAGTAGGATTAGAGAAATTGGGTTAGGGTTGGATCAAAGGGAAAGTTTTGGTCTTGCAATAGTGTGAGGGTTAAAATGAAGAAGGGAGTATTTGGTTTGTTGAAATGCTGCTTAAGAATGCTGTGACTGAAGTGGTCAGCAGTTGCATTGTGTCTGTGAACCAGGCCAGACCAGTTCACGGTATATTGTTTATCTGAACCCAAGCAGAAGGGTATCGCAATGTGATTCCACTCCCTTTGTGACTATGTTTTGAATAACGTTATCTGTCTTGAATAGTTTTTTTCAAAGCACGTAATGCTGCAGTAAAATATCTTTTACCCCACAGTGGAAAAGTCTGTCTTTTGTTTTGTCTGCTTTACATCTTAGTAGTTAAAATCAGCCTAATTAAAAAATAAAATGTAAGCTTTTGTAACCATTCTTTATTTGAGACAAGAATGGAACATTTAAAACTATAATTATAGATTTCTAATTAAACAGTAGGAAAAATAAACATTTAAATTGAAAACAGGCAAAGGTCCTATCCTATCCAAATAATTGTTGTTTCTTTCATGAAAATACTTGTTTAATTTCAGAATTAGGAGAAAAATAAAAAGTCATTTTTTTTAGTGAACTAGTACATTAATAAGCTTAAAATTAAAACATTTTATTTGACAAGAAGCTTTTCTTTATCTTAGAACTCAAGTCTTATTGTGTTAGCTTTTGCAGGAAAAAGGCCTATCAAGTTTCAAAATGAAAAAAAAATATGTGAATGCTTTCATGAAAAACCTGTAATATTTCTGCTTAATGATTATATGATCTTTAAAAAAAAACTACACATTGTGCTTGGAGGAAGCTTTTCAGTTCCATGTGCTGTGCTGCAGTGGCTTCTCCACATTGTGGCTTTGCAGTGGTTCAGCAGAACAACAGTGCAAACAATGTGTCTGCTATGAAGCATTATTCTATCACCAAGGAGTTAGTCATGGTAATGAGGCACTGAATAGTACCATTCACTTAAGCTTGGTTTGAGTGTCCTGTGTTGCTATATGCAGGGAAATGACTTCCTTTAAATTACAAGCAAAGTAGTCAGAATTAATCCATATTTAATAATGGCATTTTTTTTAAATAGTGCTTCTGTGTAAAAAGGCAAAAGCTCTGTAACTAAATTCACTTTAATGTCCAACTCTCATTAAATTGCAACATGTAAGGGAACACTGTTTTTGTACTGGAAAACAGCCTGTTAAAGTCCCCAGTCTGTCTACAGAGTGCTGTTTTCTCAGCCCACCTGCAGGTTGAAGTAATGGATTTCAGTTTGCTGCTCAATGTCATCTTGACCCTGAAACACAGTGGCATGTTCGTGTGTCTCTAAGAGGCTCCCCTCTCCTCTCTTCTCTCAAACCCTGGTTTAGAAAAAAAAGGAATAAGTACACAGCCTGCGTGGCTGGGGAAGAGCTCTCAACAGCTGCTTTGTTTGGGTTTGGAAAGATCTGCGTGTTATATGGGAGACAGGAGAGCAATTAAACCTTCCAGGTGTATCTTAAAGATGTTTTTGTCATTTCAGTAGCTGTGGAGAGTTTGTGTTGAAATGTTCTGCACAACAAAGAGTTAAACCTGTTATGAAATGTGTTTGTTTTCATAGCTGACTTCAGCATTGGCCCTCAGACTCAAAAATGATTATTTTGCTTTTTTTATTAAATACGACAGGGGTGGCGCAATGGTGCAGTGGTTAGCATGGCAGTTTTGCAGTGCTGTGGTCCTGGGTTCATTTCCTGGGCTGCTGCTACCTGCTTCTGGGAAAACTGGCCCTTTGGTGTGAGTGTGTCTGTCCCATAATGGACAGATGTCCCATCCAGGGTGCATCCTGTCTTGTGCCCATAGCTTGCTGGGATAGGCTCTGGCTCCCCTACAGCCCTGTATTGCATTAAACAGATAGAAGAAAGGTGGATGGATTAAGTATAATAATCACTGTTTTCTAACATGCTATTTGTCAACAATATATGGACAGAGATGTACTCCAGAAAGCGGAAGTTTTGTATTAACAGATTTATTATTAATTTTTATCAGCAATTATATCCACATACATTTGAATTGTTTTCCGTTTGCCGACATTTGGCTTTTTAAAATGTCAAGTTGTCATGTTGCCTGTTCCCATGTTAAAACAACTGCAATCACAATTTCCTGGCACCGTGTAGAGCGATGTGGATATACCGAAGGAACGTTTGGGTCAAATCCTTTACCAAAAGGCCACATCAAAGACGCTGCGCTGCTGCTTCTGTGAGGAGTTAGTTTTATTGTCCAGTTGTTGCTGTAATTACTGACTGAATAAGAGGCCCACTTGAAGCTTGTCTTTGTCCTTCTTTTGTCTTTTGTCCTCTGCCAAAGGAGCTGTGGTCAAAGTGCTCAGCTTCAATGGTCCCTACTGGCCAATCGATACATTCCCCGCAGAAAAGAAATCGCAGAGACAATTTCAAGAGTTTTTTTTTGGTGTTTTATCTCGGTTTGTTTTATTCCCGACACAGGCTAAAATGTGAGACGTCGTTTTCCGAGAGACTGAATCCAGTTACCAGGGGAACTTTTTATTTCCCTGAATTTACATGTCAAGGAGAGAGGAATGCTTCTCCAGGTCTTTCCATTGATTTCCTACGTGGCTTTCTTCCAAGGTTTCACTAACGGGGGGTGGGGGTGGCACAGAAAGCGGATACTTGGTGGTCTGTTTTAATACCTTATTAAACAGAGAGCCCCCCCTAACATGACATGAGGCCATTTACAACCAGAGGCCAGCGTGTTATTGTGAGGGACCATTGTGAGGGAGGCGAGGGGGGCCGTGATTGATTTGGTGGAGTCAGGCGGGGGGCAAGCCCGTCCGTTTCAGTGCTCGTGCGCAGCGAAAAGGACAATTTGGTGAGCAGCACAGCAACAGCCCCGCACAAGAGCGAACATATGGCCCGAGTGAGAAGGGAGCCTCATGAGTACTGTGCGGATGTGGGAGGAGATGGGGGGGGGAAGCTCTTTCCATATGGTGCTTCAGCCACCCTCTCTGGTCCAGGCCAGGCAGTCAGCTGGAGCCCCAGAGCTCAGGAAGCTTCGCCTCTGCTTGCACGGACAGGCTGGCCTTCCGACTGGAGACGGGGGGGGGAAGAGACCGTGGCTGCGGTTTAGATCACTCACTGCGGCTGAACCGATGCGACTCTGACACGGTGCTTTAAAGATTTAATGCATGCCACACAGCAGGAGCACAACATGGCAGTGGAGGTGCATGAGCGGCATTATGACTGTCAGTCTTCGTTAGCCTGTCGGGATTTCTCTAGCAGGGCGGTGAGGGCCGTGAAAACGGGTTACTGCTCTTCGTAGGACAGAAACCGCAGGAGAAACATTTATTTCAAGCGGCGCTGCCCTCCTTACCCAGCCTAACGAAAACACAGCCAGGCGTTTAGAGGGAAGCCGACTGCGGAGGGAGGCAGAGTTGAACGTCTTTTACAGGAGGTAGCAGGACAGAGCGATTCACAGGATGTGACATTAATGCATGTCGTTCCTCCAGACATCACCACCAATCACAAATTGTACGTTCGATTGAGCACTTTCTGGCTGTTCTTCTAGATCTGCAGAGTTGGATTATTTTGCGCTTGCAACAGAATGTTACGCTACAATATAGATATATTCATTGTATTATACATGTAAAGTATTGTGGGTTTTTTTTAGCATGCTCTCTTCTGGGACAGAAGGCTTTTCTTTGTATCTAAAAAAACTAGGCCATTCCTTTTCTACCCTTAATCCAGAGCTAAAAGCACACCCAACAAAGAAGGGAATCTCTTCTGTCACAATATGGCTCATGGCCTTTAAACTCTCCATCTGTTTGTCTGACAAGTAATCAAACAGCGCGGCAGAAACTGGCAACACACTGACGGCCCCTCTCATTGTAACTCATGTGAAAGTAATTCAAAAGGATTTAGGGGTTCTTACTTGATTGTGTATCAAAACGGGCTGGATATACATTAAGTGTTGCTGTGCTTTTTGCTGTAGTCAACATGTTTAGAAACCAGTGGAGAAACCTTGATGACTCCATGAAATTGTGTCTGAAATTAATAATCTTACATTTTTTGTCGTGTTTTTTTTTATCTACATTTCTCCCCTGTTCTGTATATCATTCGTTTATTGTTGGTAGGGGTATCAAGTTATCACCTCCCACTTTCTCAATGAGTGCTCGGAATAAGTGCCATTGGGTTGTTCACAGACTTTCCTGGTTTAAATATAAGGACACAATTGGGTGTGTTTTGATATTTCATGCTGTGATCAAAACAGAATTTGATCAAAGAGCTGGCCTGATGAAAAACACACTCGCTATAGTGGACCAAGAAAATCAGAGAAGTCACTTTTCAGTGAGGACTACATTTCCGCAGTGCTGCTGCAACAGAGCTTGTGAGAACTCGGGTTATATTATATACCTGTATGTACCATGTGTTTTTCTTTTTATAGGGAATTGTATAACTTGGTAGTAAATAATAAGGGAATCTATGAAAAACAAAGGATGTGTAGCCAAGAAGACCGTGGTGAAAAGGAACAAACGTGCATGACACCAGCAGAACAAACCGCGGTTACAGTTTGATCATTCTCATTTCAGATTTTGCCCAATACTGTCCCATCCTGTTTTTTTTTTACGGTTTAGTTATTTCTTCCTGAATGTGCCGCTTCCTCCCTTCCCGACTCCTCACGCTGGGCTCTGCCTGTTCTTCCTCCCGCACAGGGGCGCTGCATTAACTTCACCCGGGTGAAAGAAGAAGCGAGCCGCGCCCCTCCCCGCGCTCCTCCTCGCACTCCCAGCCCCGACCGCCCGCCGCAGGACCACCTGCCCCTGATCGCCAGCCCTGCGTCTCCGCCCCAGAGCGCCCCGCCCTCCCGGGGAACGTCCCTCAGCCGGCCGCCCCCCGGGCCCCCGCCCGCCCGCGCTCCGCCCGGGCCGCCCGGGCCACCGCCGTCGCGGCCCCCTCCCTGCCCCGACCACCGACCCTGAGAGCGGCAGGAGTCCCCGCTACACTGAGCGCCTGCTTCCGCAGCCTCTGCTCTGGCCAGAACATATAGTATTTATTGAAGCTGGGGTTCACTGAAGAGGTATGAGGTTTGTTGCTGGACAGCAAAAAAAAAAAAAAAATAAATATAGTACCGTTTTAAAACATCTAAGATCAACTACTGAGCATCCCAGACAAAAAAAAAAGAAAAATGTAAACGTCCAGAATTCAGAAGAATGTTCCTGAGATGTACAGATACATTAGGTCGACTTTTCTATTGTTCACACTGATTTGTTAAAAGCTAAACTCACAGTGTACTAACCTCTGTGCCTTACCACCAGGTTAAAGTAGGTTACTGTCATATTTCTGATAAAAAAGTCAGATATTTTGGGTCCACGATCTGATTTCATCTGTAAGCTACTCGATCACCCTTGCTTCTACTGGTTTGATGACTTTCGATAACTGCCAACCCTCTTATTATCAAGCAATTATTTGCTTATTGCTTATTTCCCTTTTGCTTTTTAGCTTTGTGACTTAAGGTACGTCGGAAGGGGCGCAGAACTCACAAGTCACATTTAGGCTGCCGCGACATGAGGCTCTTGTAATGTATAGGATGGGAACGGAAAGCAGTTTTGTGAAATGCAGGAAAAGGGTTGGCTGTTCTTTCGTGCTGTAGAAATGTCTTCGGTTGAGATGACAAAAAAGAAACCGTTTAATGTGAACGGAGATGATGCCGAGAGAGATTTTTTAAGTGTTTTTTTTTTGTAAGGAACTGGAAGGTCATTAATGAATTAAGAAGAGGTTAGTTGTTTTTTTTTTACTGTTCCAGCTGAAAATGAATCCGCTTTCCAAGTGCGGCAGGAGGTATACTGGTCCCATTAGAAAGATCCTCTCACTTTCAGCGCTGAATTCCCCTGTCTCACTCAGCTTATTCTCTACTATCCACGAGCATCCTGTATTTGAATACAATTGATGTGGTTTTACGAGAACTCTTACAACAAACACTTGGAGACTGCAGGGCAGTTGTAATTTATTTACCCAGGGGCCAGCTGTAGGTACTGGAAATTGACAAGGTGTCTGCTGATGGCTCAGGACACTATGCATGTGATGACAACATTTCAGTTAACTTTCATTTACTTTACTACACAGTACCTTTCTAGATTTTCGTGTTACTTTATTACGTTGATTATTACAGAATATCTCTTTTTGTTGTTGTTGTTGTTGTTGTATTCATTTGTTACATCACTGTTAAACAAATGGAATGAGGAAGAAAGGGGTTTGCATGCATATCTTCTCTGTCAGCGTTGTTCTCCGTGGTACACAGGCATACAACTCTTCCATGTCTAAACTGTATATAAAGTCTGCTTTCTCACAGGTGACGATGTCAGTTTGTATTACAAGCGTATGGGTTTTGGAGCAATATCCCACTAAACTATTAGGATGGCGTAGTTACAGGTGCATTTATATTAAACCTATGTATTAAGTAGCTCTTTGTACCCATGTTTATTTCTTATGCATCAGGATGACTGTCTAGAAGCTTTTATAGGAGGGAAACAACTTTTGTACTCCAACAAAGCTTAAACATAAGATACTGGAATGCTGAAATTCTTAGTTACTATGTTACATGTATTAACAGCAGTACTTCAGGAATTGTGGAAAGATGTACGTAACATGTTTTCATGAAATAAAAGATTTTACACAGTACTAATAAAGATAAACTTCCAACAAAACATCCTCCCTCGAGTGCCGTCTTTTAGAAATGTGCTTCTGTCTTGGGAGTGAAGACGCGTGTCCTCGCTCAGCACAGATGTTTGCATTCTTCAGAGTCCTTCGGCATCTGCATTGCCAATCTTATATTTCATCAGCCTCCTCGCAAGCAGCACGCACCATCTGATGCGTGAAGATCCATAACTTTTGACTTGTCTGGATACTGCGTGACAGGAAAGAGGTGATGTTCAAAAGCAGAGTGCGCAGAAGTACTGGCTCTTCATTATTATTGCAGTTGAGCAAACATTGCAGCTCCTGTGAAGAAGCGTGGGGTTTTACTCAACCTTTCTTCTCACTTCCATCTAGTAGAATCATGAATGGCTGTTGCAGGGATATTCCTTCTTCTCGCATACAGTATCTACTGTCCTTCCGGTCTGCTTCAGGGAATGTCTGATTCAGGCAAAGGACAGAAGAGACCCAGTGGCCATCTTCACACAGCAGCCACAGCTATCATCATCTCTGCCTTCTCACTCCTGCAGTATCTGTGGGATCGAAGTCTATATTTAATCTAGAGTTTCCTCTTCTCCTCCCTCTTCCTCCTGCTTGGCCCAGCTGTCACGGGAGCAGAGCTGCTCTGGCACGACAGCTTTACTGCCAGCTGTGCTTTGGACATTGCATTTCATTTATATAACCCTCTCGACAATCAAAATAATCAACCCGATTGCGGATTCCCTCATAGCAATGGTCCAAAAACCCTGATACTCCTGAGAACTTTGAGACCATGCAGGGGTTATTAGAATTTATGTAAGTAACTACAGCCACTACAGAATTTCAGTGAAGTCATTCTATCAGCTGAAGTTGATGGTAAATAATCCATCTATTTTCTAACTGATTCTTCCAATTCAGGGAAGCTGGGGAGCCGGGGGCTATCTTGGCAAGCAATGGGTGTAAAGCACGGTACATCTCAGACCGGACACCAGCCCAGACACAGACACGCATGCACGCACCCACGCCAATGGCCAATTTTCCCAAACGCCAATTAACCTACTAGTGTGTCTTTGGATTTTGGGAGGAAACCAGAGCACCCAGAGGAAACTCACACGAAAAACAAGGGGACCACATACAATCCGCAAGCAGATAGCACTGCAGGAATTGAACCCAGGGCCTCAGTGCTGCACCACTGTACTGCCCATTGCAAATAATGAAATGACAAAGTCGTTATAATGAACATTGCATGACCAGAGATCAAATGCAAAACCATATTTTATAAGAATAAAAAAAAATTAAAAGCAACATATAAATTATAGGCCCTTATTTTTAATTCCTCCATCATATTTCTAAAAGAAAATTGATATTTTTACTATGGCTGCTTACGGTAATCGGTTATTACACAAAAATAGAAACATTACCAAAACAGTGGCGGCTGTATAATTACGCTCCAGCTCCGATTTTCCCATGCTTTTCTGAATTCTGGGGATGTAGGCGCTCAGCTGACGTTGTTCCAGCACCAGGAGAAAGGAATGTAAAGCAGATAAGGGTTGTTTTTTGTCACAAGCTTTTCAGCGGACTTCCATGAGCAGCACTGAGGTGCGCGTGCTTGCATACTCGGAGCACAGAAACACAGATGAGGGGCTCGCTGTCCGGACAAGGCAGTCAGTGTCACCCTGGCTGATGGCTGTGTTCAAAGTGTGCAGCAAAGTTCTGGTTCCCATGGCCAGACAGGCCTCCTTGCCCATTGTTCATGATGTCGCTGAACTGCACATGCCAGGAGAAGCTGCACATAAAAAATGTCCCGTTTGTTTTAGTATTCCTTGATGAGGGGAGGAAACGGACGGAGTATAGAAATAGCATAAGGTATGGTCAACCCTGCAAAGGCGTCCCGCAGAAATCACAGATTTCAACGAAGGATCACCACTGATATTAAAGCTACATAATAAGAGGAATTCTTCCAGTATTAAGCTGCATTACATAATAGCACATGAGCCCAAATGGAGTGCTCAGTAAGGCGTAACGTGGGCATTAAATTTTCTTTCCCAAACAATTCCTTTGCTTTTATCTACATTTAACCAATCCTAGTCCAAAATAATTCTTCAGGACTTGTTAGTTATTTCAAATGGTCACACACTGTTAAGCAAACTATAAGAAAATGCAATACGGTTACACTAGGTTAAAACATCTTAAGCAAGCATCAGATGTCAAGGTCAGTATAGAACGTGGTTCTGTTTTCAAGCACACTCCTGTGCGATGTATTCTCGCTTCACAGCCACAGTGGAACACGAAGATCCCCTCCCCCAGTAGAACATTTAGTTGTTTTTGTCTGTCTTTCTGGATTATCATTTATTACTGTCATATCTGTTAAATGTTTTCGTACCATCAGCTTCACTATAGATTTCTAGAAGTGTATGTTATCTTTGTGTCAGCCTCTGCAATTATCAAATTCACATTGCAGGCTTTGACGTGACTGATTGACTTTTTTTTTTGCAGGGGTCACAAAAAATATTCCTCAGCCTTGTAAAACGTCCCTAATTCCAGCAGTCACTTCTGTCTGTGCTTTTCAGAGGATGTCTGGGAAGCTGGGGTTTGTGATGTGTCGCTCAGCTAGCTCTGCAGTCAATGCAAACACAAAATGGGATTAACAGGAATACACTTGCATCTGAAGATTAAAAAAAAAACTCTCCTCAAAAAGCTTACAGTTTTTTTCTTGCTTTCACATCTGTCATGATTTGCAGCTTTTGATCTCCCATGTGGACTGCAGGCATCTAGATCTTAACAATTGTAATCAAATTTAATATTTAATCTCCCCTTAATTGTGCCGCACTTCTCCACAACGTTTTCCATTTCATTTTTCCATTATGAATCTAGAGCTCTTTCCCTTATCAGGATAGATATAAATATAAACATCCTGTATCCATACATATAGCGTGTGTAAAAAAAAAAATTGGTTTCGCTTAATACGGTGTGAACCAATGCTTGAAAAAATATCTGTTCTATTTGAAGCCTTTTGACCAACAGAATTGCATTATTAAATCATGCTTGTCTGGGTCTAAGGATGCCTAAGCTTAAGAGAAGAAAGTCCAACTGCAGGATGCTCATATTGGCGCCATTCATTTAGGTACTGGTGACCTGGCATGTGGCACCAACAGCACCGAGGAGCAGAGAGGAGTCTGAGAGCCCTGCAGCCGACAGCCACACAGGCTGCACACTCTTCAGCCACTTCAGTTTCCCAATCCAGCTCCGGCGCAAATGTGGACAAAGCAGCGGGTGATGACACAAAGTAAGATAATCCTAATGAATACGTCACCAATAATCATAGTTGGCAGTTTTCACAGAAAATGGTAAACGCACCATTTTACAGAATGTCTACAAAGATTTGACTGTGGTGATACTGATGGTTCCTTTTTCCTGTTCTTGAATTCGAGAGGTGTTTCGGCATTCTTATCAAGGGCTAAGTAACTAAAAAACATTTGATTCGTACGGGTTTCATTAACTTCTGTTGAGGCTGGGGGTTTATTATCAAGTGCTTCTTTGCAGAAGAATAGTCTAAGGACCCTATGAATCTGTGCTGGAATTTGTAGTTATGGTTTTTCGTGGGAATCCTGCTTCTTCATGCCAAACTAAACAGAGGATAACTTAGCCAAAATCGTAAATAAAATCTTAATCGTTTCTTTTATAAAAGCAAGACATGGGGAACACACAGAGGATAACCTAGGGTTTTGGCTGTGCTGAGAAACTGGAGAAGACAGAGAGTCTGACTCAGGATTAAGATCTCCTGAATGGGCAATACAACTGTTACTAATTTATTTGACTGCCGCTTTATCCAAAGCGACACACATTTCCTCCCATTTCTAGAGCTGGGTATTTTACTAGAACAATTCCGGTGAGGTACCTTTCTCAAGGGCACAATGGAAGATCTCACCTGGGATTCAAACCCACAGCCTTCCGGAAAGAATTCAGAACTGTGACACCTGATCCACAACCCTGTTCCTGCAGCAGTGCAGGACGTTGCTTGTATCATCACTCAGATTAATACATAATACTCCTACTGTGGTATTGGAAAGCACTTGAGATGTTGTGCTGCAGATTGTCCAGGATGAAGCTCACTTGCTTTGCATTACCTTCCCCAATTCCTACTGACATCTCCAAGATTCTTTTAAATATTGAGAAGTACTTTTGTATAGAACTACACTTTTGTCTTGCCTTCTGTGGAGTAGCATTGATGAAAAACAGTGGCTCTTTTGTAAAAGCCCGCGTTCAGGGCGCATGACCGACAATCAGGGTGCTGGGTCTGGGGTCCTCGACTGGCTTACCATGTGTGACCTCTCTAACACATCTTCATGTACTCTGACTCAGAGGCCCAAGGCAAATTCCATTTTCAGAGACAATAACAAAAACAGCAACATCAGCAGCTGCATCAAGGAAGTGCATGGAAATAATTAGACAACACTATAGCTACACAGGAAAGGTCATTTTCTCCAAATTGAAACTTTCTTCTCTGAACTCTCTTCTTTCTTTAGTTTAGTGAATTTGTTAATCACTTGCGTTTTGTAAAAAAGAAGTGGGCACTACAGTTCAGTAGTTTTAGCAAGCATTTTGGAATTAAAGCAGTAGTAACAACCATTACCTAATTAAAAATATAATTGAATCGCCATCGTGGAACAGTTAACAAGTGCACAGCAATAAACAGGTTTTTGAGATCCACACAAGACCTGTGTTACAGCCCAATCACCTTACACTGGAGACACTGGAGACTTTCCTTCAGAAACGGGCCACGCAGAAGAGACACCATTGGAAAAGCCAGAGCAGGGTGCAGAACAAGAAATAGACTGAGGCTAGAATGATCAGGAACGATTTCCAGCAGCAACCTGGTTTTCCCCGAAGGCCCATGTTTCTTGGTCCTAACTAGGCCAAAGCTCAAATCTGATGACAAGATCAGCCCATGAGGTGGCTTCAGGATAAACCTCTAGGAGCTCATCCCTTCCCTGGGGCAAACGTTTGGTCTTATCTTTTTGGTTATCTTATGTAGAACAGTTTTTTAACACGTTTGGCATTTTCCACAATCCTCTTCTACTGTATCGGAGGCGCGATTCCCAGCTCCATTCAGTGGAGCGGTGGCACGATGGAGGAGTGAGACCTGCACGGACAGCCTCACATTCCCAGAATGAGCTCCGCTTCTCGGCTTTCCGGAGAGATCCAGGTGCTGATCTGACCTGTCGTCACGGCAACAGGCTGGCAAATGGCAGACGTTCACCAGGAGCAGGACATTGAAACGAATCACAATTTGTTTTTTAAAAAAGGCAACAATCCAGTGGCCACGAGAATGTATACTTACAGTACTTTCTTACATACATACATAATAGTACGACAACATATTGTGTGCCAGCTCTTAACCAGGCCAGGGCAGAATTAGTGGTGAGTGAGTTAATATCCTGTGGGAGAGAATTCTTGGTCTGTGAAGCAATGCCAGTGAGTGAGAGGGACTTTCCAACAATAATGTTCATCACCATGATACACACAGTTTAGGCAAGACTGCTGTTGATGTCCGTAGCAATGTGACCCTTCCAAAAACTTCTCTTTTCTTCCCAAGAAAGTGCACCATTAGTGCATTCATGTCCACATTAATATTCTTTTTTTCTTTGCCAAACCAGTGCACTCACTTGGAAGAAGCAAGAACTTGGAAACGGACGTGTCAGACACTGACACACCCAGGGGAACTGGCTGTGCTTTCAGCTTTTATGGTAAAAGGCATCTATCCTCATATTTATATAACCCAGAAATGCAAAAAGTACTTCCATACATCTATGGAGAAGGACAAAAGTGTGTTGAATTATTTTAAATTCTCTGGAATTTGAAGCACAAGTACCACTCCTCCCTGTTAACTCACTAGCCTGATTCAAAAGAGATTATTTGTGCTCCAATACTGGTGCTGCAGAGAGGTTTGACTTTCAGTCTGAACCAGCTTGAAAAAGTGCAGACTGAACACCAGTGCTGCTGGCTGGAAGGAAAAGATATTTGGCCTCAAACCAAGCAAGCTGAGAGAGAAGCATTGCAGCCGACTACTCCAGCACAGCTGCAGATTAGTTCTGGATCTGATCCAGGCTCCAATTGTTCAGAAACACGAGTCCCAAAAGAGCTGCATGGACACACAGATCTGATGTGCTGCATATCCTCCTACCTCCCCTGAGCCCTTCACATGACCTTGCCATTACAGTGATGTTACGTACGGTACGTCAGGTGATCAGGGGAGCAGACGTTTGTAAAACCATCACAAAGGCAGTAGAGTTATCAACATTTTCCCAAGCTTCCACCATAAGCTTATCCTAAAAAAAGAAAATTACACATTCCAGCATTTTGACAGCAGTATTAAACAGATGTTATCACTATTGTGGCAGTATTGGGAAGTGCTAAGGAAAATGTGTTTCTGGCAGAGTTCCATATCAGCTGCCCACAGATTACCTTATAAGCCCTCTGTTCAGCAGGTCTGAGATTGAGGGGATTGGTTCTTCTATTCTTGTCAAGGCGTTCAGTTATCCAGGCCAGAGATGTTCAGTTTACCGAGGTCATGTGGCTCTAACATTCATACTGTGCCCATGGCTTTCTGTTGACAGCTGTGACCTAAAAAATCCTTTTCTCTGTCCAAACATGGCATTTGCCATGAGTCTTCCGAGACACAAACTAAAAAAAAAAAAGAGACCTCAAGGTGTGAAAACATTTTTATACAAATGTGTGTATCAGAACTAACTTGGCTCTTTACATTTTAGTTTCTCTGCAACAGGTCTATTTTGAGTGTATCGAAAGAAATGGTATCGATACTGCTGTGTAAAGATATATCCGAGACGCAATCGGGAGATATAAAATGTGTGAGAAGTCTTGCAAAGCCTCCACTAGTGTTTCCCACCATGATACCAGCTTTGACTTACTGATACAGTGTTGTCTGAAAGAGGAGACATGGCATTTAGCAAATTATAATTTACCCTGAACAAAATCTTAAACTTCATGACGGCAACTCACGTTAACCTGTACATGACCAGCCAATTAACTGTGGAGTCGGAGTAGCTAATCCGTCATACTTACTAATCAAACATAATTATTTCAGCTACCCGTCATCATGAATAGGATTCCTCTATTCATAAAACGGAAAGGCTTTGAACAACAAAATGCAGGCTTATTGGGATTTTTAACTGGCTAAAGTTTCATTAGATCATCACCACAGGACTGTGTTTTTATATAAAGAAGGAAAGATGTTGCATGAAAAACACAATTTCTGCAGAGCAGTCTTCCCAGAAGCCAGTTTCCTTTCTTCACAAAAAGAGAATTCTGACATACAACCCATTCTTTTGATGACAGAATTCCCTTATGACTTACTACAATAAATTTTCCATGTCCAATCTAAACATAAAAATTAGCTACTTTTCTACATCCCTTTAAATGAATCTTTGTCACTGCAGACTGCCCAAATCCTCAACTGGACAGAACACATTTGGGCCCAGCTCTGTGAACAATGAACACTACTGCCTCTTGTGAAGTTCCCTCAATGAAGGCTCTTTCTTGTGAACACAGCCGTGGAGCCTGTTTGTTTAGTATATGTCTGAGGATGGAGCACAGCCCACAGTTTATGAATGTCTCATTCAGATGCTCTGAAAGCTTCTAGGAAGATCTGTGGAGGTTTTTCTTTTCTGCACAGAAAGAAGTGTGTAGCCGACAATCTCCCCCAGATGGACTAGTGACATCTGTCCCTGATGTGACACTAATACTTAAATAGCTGAAGTCCTGTTCAAAATCTTCAAGCCTTTATGAATTGTGTACTGTATATAAAATGCAAGTACAGTGTCACTTTAAAGACACATGAATGTGGTAACCTAACCCACAGAAGTTAAAAATAACCGAACCCACTTAAAATAAATGGCTTACTTTTTTGACAAACGGAAGAACTGATTAATTATAAAATGTCTGAGAAGAAGGGGTATTTCCAATATGCATACATCTCATATTCCTGTAAAACAGGAAATGGTGCACAAATTCCCTAAGCATGTTTTCTAAGACGCAGGACAGACAATGTGAATGGAATAAAAAGGAGAAGATGAAACCAGGGTGGGACTGTTCCCCGTGGCAGGCACCCTGGCAGTGCCAAGCACTAATGTAAAGCCCTTGAACAAAAGTATGAAGAGTCTTCCAGGTTATTGAGTTATGTGCTTGCTTGCTTCAGATCACAGCTATGGAACTTTCCAGTTAAGCCATTAATACACTGATTCAGTCCAGGCTGTTTTGCTTGTGCATACTGCCCTCTAGAGGTAAACATTATGTCACCACTTAAGAGATGGAGATGAACACTGCAGCCTGTCAGCTCTTCAAGACTGTGGCATACTGCCATGCGCAGGTTATTAAGTCTTCGGTATGCTGCTTTAACAATGGCTTCAGGCTCTGGGATAACAGGCTCTTGCTTACCAAGCAAAGTTCAACCGGATTATTTCCCAAACTGTAGTTATGCAGCTGTAAAGTGAAAACGCCAAGCAGATAACTCTGGATGACTGGACAAAGGTTCTAAACATAAAATTTTATCCTGTTGAACAACTCATTGTCTTTAATGGAGCTACTGGAAAAATGTGTTTCAACAAGAACCTCTGAAGTGCCTTCCAATAATGGGCCATCCTATAATAGTATTAACAGGGTGAAGCATTAACTGAGTAAAAGACCAAAAACAGACTAAAAACTAGACTGAGCTTGCCCAAGTGGGCAGCCTGTTCACCCGTCCATTGTCAAGGGCTCTTTACCCAGATTAAGGTAAATTTTTAAGATTTACTGTACAAGATACACCAAAAAAATCACAAAAGTGTGGCATTTTCAATTAATATCCAGAAAATCCTGCATTCTACTTTAATGATTAATAAATAATGTCCATTGCACACAATCTTTATTACAGCGAGAGGAACTCCCATCTTTAGACACACAAATATCACACAAGTATTTTTACAAATGAAGTGTGCGACATGGACTTGGTATTGGTGAGTAACTGCATTCACCGGGTGTGACACACTGCAATACTAAAGGCACTCTGCGAGTCTTCACAGCTGTTCAACAGTGGGAAAAGGGGGAAAAGTAAGGGGATACTGCCCTGCACGCACTGCAACACCCACTGCTGTGGGGGCAGAGGAGTGCCCGGCAGACAAGAAGAGACCCAGGCTGGAGCTTGCCAGCTGCGAGATGACCCCGGTCAGGCTGGCACAGCACACAGGGCTAACGGAACCCAGCGGGGACCTCCAGAAAGGGCATTAAACTAGGCCCCTGGGCAGGGGTCACGCCTTCCTTTTACTCCTCTGCATCCTCTTCCCCGACTGCGCCCCCTTCCGTGCTCCTCGCACCAGCCCTTTGAACTGGCCCTGCAGCTTCGCCTTCTTCCTGCAGACACAAGAAAACACCCCTTACAGGCTTTGGAGTTGTCGTGAACAACCCGAGACTGCCCGAGTTGTGCCAAGAAATGCCCTGCCAGCCTCTCGCGCCCTGCACTGGCAGCTCTCTCCCATACCTGCGGTTCAGCTGCGCTTTCCTCAGAGGGATGTAGGTGTAGGGATCGTGCTTGCCTTTCTTCTTCACGTCACCTTTACCGCTCTGAAACACAAAACCACAGAGGCGATCTCTGCACTGATATAGGAGGAGGAGGACGTGAAAACACTTTCGTTTAATAACAGCCGAAGGAAAACCACATCTTATATTAAAGATCAAAGGGTGACTGAAGTCGACTCCCACATGCCACAAAGTACATTTTTTTCCCCCCCCCGACACAAAAACCGTAAATGCACATCGAAAATACACTGTTCCACTGAAAAGTCAAACACATCCTTAACGTGCCCACAAACCTCCAAGTGAAGCTGCATGCCTGTTCTGGGTTTTCTTGTAAATTGTATGAGTTATGAGCTTTTTATTTTATTTGTTTTTACTTTTTAATTGGACTGGATGTTAATTTATTATGCAAGAGGATGTGCTGGTCTTCTGGGGGAAACGTGCGAGAGCAGTATATGAGTAATGGACAGTGAAAGTGGTCTCACCTTGGATTTGTACTCTTTGCCAAATTCCTCTTTTCCAGACAGTGGTCTATGGATCCCTGAGCCACCAGCTACAGGACAAAAATGGCAAATTAACTCAAAGACATTACTCAGACAGGAAAGGAAAGAAACCTTAAAGGTCTGGGTCGAACCCCACCTACAAAACACTGCTGTGCTCTTTACGTGTTCCTTTCCAAAGACTTCTGAAAACCAGCTCCTCTTATGGTGGGAAAAAAAAAGCTTTATCTAGCTTGCTAATAACCTTTTTCATTAATGTTATTTCTACGATTTATTTTGCAAATAACACGTTAATGTTTAGCAGAAAAAAGAGTGAAGAAATGTGCCCGACATCAGAGCAGTCAGAAAGGTATAGAAACACCGCAGAAGTGACCCATTCTGTCTTCGGGCCCCACGGAGTCTGCCTGTCCAATTGAACAACCTTCAGTACCTTTGTACTGCAACTGTGGCTCCAACTCCATATCTTCATCAAAGTCGTCACGTTGAAACTTTCTCTTCTGAGCTTTTTTCTGTCCAGAAAAAGGGAAACAAAAAACATCTCGTCATTAAGTGGTAAACACTTCCCATAAGAACGGCTACAAACGAGAGGAGGCCGTTTGGCCCACCTATCCCGTTGGGTGGATTTCCCACTGGGCTCCTCGATATCCAAACCTCAGTGTGTGAAATACAAAGCTGGGATTCCCAGAGCCCGGCTGGAAAAGGCCCTGCTACCACCTGGTATGGCCTCTCCAGTACAGGTCCCGTCACTGTCCCGCTGCAAGCAGGTTTTTCCCAAGTGGCAATGCCCATCACTCAGGTCGGGACTGGGGTTAAGGGCTCAAGTTACTCGCAGCAGGGAAACCCGTGCTTCTCCAATTGGTGCCAACCTGGAGCTGGCAATGTATCATGAGAGGAACGGCTTGATGGGTGAGCACCCACTGACGGCGGGGCAGGAGATGTGGTCTGGCACTCCTTGTTCTCCCCGTACGGTACAGGAGTCGCTGCCGGTCTCCAACCGGATGGGTAAGACGTAAACCATACAACAAACTGTCTGACTGCAGTAAACCCTCCTACTTTCTCAGTAAGGGACGATCATGCGGTTCTGCATGAAAATAAACCTTTCAGTTCTATCCTCTGAGAGGGTGCTTTGCCACACATTAAATTTTCTTATTTTATCTCACATTAAATGATCATCCCTCATCAAGTAAAATAAGCAAAAAATATCAGCTATACTCACACTTTTGACTCCTGCTTCCTCTAGAACATCATCCATTTCCTTATTTTCACCTGAAAGATGAACGGAGATCAGGACAGGATGAACTGGCAGACACTAACACAGTACCATACTCTTGTTCAAGATCAAACTTGATTATCCCCTGAGGACCACTTGTTTTACACTAGAGTCCCACACAACGACACAACCCTGACCAACAAGGAAGTCGGGCCACACGACATTTCAGAAACGGATAATTAAATGAAATCATTATTTACATTATTCAGAAATGGAATTTCAGAGGGCATGAACAATTTCCTACACCTGCTTCCCTGACCCATCACCATGGGGGCACAGAGGCGTCTCCCAAACGGCAGTGGTTCAGATTCACAGTGGAGGGGGTTCGCCACACACTGTACTATGCTGTTGTCCTTCTTTAGAACATTCTGCTTCTAAACAGAGGGATGTAGAGGGAGGGACCCCTCTGTTTCTAAACAGAGGGATTTAGACTGATCTGATTACTATAAATGATCCTGCTACTAATCATTATGCCCTTACTGCTAATGTTAACTATTTTCCCAAGCCTATTAAAATTTTGCACTGCCGATGTAACCAAACCAACAGGTAAAGCAGTACATTAAAAAAATTCTTTCAATAAAATATTTACAGAAATGTGTTAAAATAATACTGTCCACCTTCAAGAAGCTAAATTCCTTTACAAAAACAGTGTCAGTCTTTTAAGTAATTTGCTACACAAAAATTTCCCATCTTAAATATTTATCTATGACCATTGTTAAATACTTGTAATCATCAACAATCTCCACAGTCTGGACTATTTACAGTGGGTTGGAAGGGTAGTACAATGAGGAGATCTTTAGCTTCAAAAATAACTCCCAAGAAAACTCATAACACAAAGGTTGCATTGTCAAAAAAAAACATATGTCTAAGAGTCTGCTGTATCTTACAATCATTAGTAAATATGCACTAAATATACTATAAAAGAAGACAAGTTATAGCCCTATGGGAATCCAACAACAATAACCTTTTCCCCACTTTTACCTATAGAGACCAAAAAAAAGACAAAATAAACCTAAAACCCCTCCAATTAATTTTCAAATTAAATGTTAAATCTATGAGAGTGTCTGTGTCAGTACGAGCTGAAAGCAGAGGGAAAGAAAAATAAACAAAGTGACTCTTCTTGGTCAAGGTGTTTATGAACTGTGTAACAACGTGAGTATTTCATCGTCCACTCCTCCTTACCTTTAACCTCTTTGTCCTCGTCTCGATCTTCTCTGATAATCAGCCTGCCGTCCGACGTCACTTTGAAGCCATGCTGGACCTTCAAACTCTTCTTCACGTCCGGGTTTGTAGCTATAGTGGTGATCATAGAGCCATAATGGAAAAAAACTGAATTTCTCACATTGTATTCCCTTATAACAGTAACCCCGAACTTTCCAAGAGTGAAACACCTTTCTCACAAATACAACTGGAACATGGAGAAAGATGCGGTGTGTCCAGCTTCTTAAGGACATGCAAACAGCCCGGGATTACTGGTTTGATCTAGTTTTATTGGCTTTTGGTCAGCGGTGAAGACTCTGTTCTCTGCATTTATGTTACAGAATGCTCGTTTACAATGAGCACCCAATAAAATGTGAAGTGTGAAGACCAGCTACTGTGCAAGAAGCACTTACCGAGCACTCTCTGGGAGACTTGGGGATCGAGGAAGTTGAGGGGCTCATCAGACTCCCCCTCTTTCAGCCAGGCCCGACCCTTCTTTCGCAGGCCTTTCTTCCCACCTCGCTCGGGCTTCGTGTCCTCATCCTCCGACTCCGAATCCGCCAGGATCTCCTCAATACTGGAGAAACCAAGAGTCAAGAGTCAGCTGCCAGGATGAAGTCTTCAGAATGTCACCTCTTCAGCAGCTTCTACCGTGAAACCTCCTGAACCACATCTGGCATTAAACACATCTGACACTGCCAAAGGCACAAGACTGACTTGCTGACTGACACTTCTGTCTTGCCCGAGATAGCGAGGGACTTGGACGAAGTACAAAGGCACGTCTCTGTATTTGGCAAGCCTATTTGAAAAGGTTTTCTCAAGAGTCACCAAAAACCAATTAATGAGAATCTACATAAAAGAATTTCAATTGAAATTCTAATCTTTCACTTTCTTTTGTCCCGATAATGAGTTGGGCTGTCAAAATCATTTTGGGGATGCCCCCACCCCCTCGACTCTTATTAATTGGCAAAGCCCTTGGAATGAGGGGCTCGGCCGTACCTGTCTCCCTTGACCTTGGGGGTCTCCTCCTCACTCTCCGAGCCAGCTTTATCTGCCTGCTGCAGGAGCTTGCGCCTCTTGTTCCTGGCCTCCGTTTTGCGGATGTTCCCCAGTACCTTTTGATGCTCCTCCGGCACCATGCTCTTCACAAGTTCAAACCTGCAGACAAAAACCGGCTCCTTCAGGATAGCAAACAGCATCATCCCCCTTAGAGGGCTTATTCACAAAACTGGCTGAAGCAACAAGACCATCCTCAAAATGGAAACATGATCATTAAATCGCTCCAGTAGGCAACTTACATCTCTTCTTAGAAGAATGGAGTACAATATTCAGATGAGCAAATAAACATAAAGAATCAGTTAATTCTCAACATGTTACATAGATAACAAATAAGTTATCGCCTTACCCAAACTTTCGGATGAATTTAGTGAAAATGTTCTTCAGCTTATTCCTGAAATGCCTCCGGACATCGTCTTTAATGTTTCCAATCCCTTCCATCTTAAAAAAGGCCAAAAACATCAACAGATCATTCCTGACCGTTGTGCACCTTCTCCAAAAACTCAAAATTAAATTCAAAGGCGAGTGCCACAGCCATGATCACTGCAGAGGTGCTGCCAAAGTTCTGTCTAAGAATATCCAACATCTGTTCATGCTGGCCCAACCCTCAGCTTGTGTAAGTGACTTGACTAGCGAGTGTCCTGGAGATTTCCACACTCTGCCCACCACCTCTCACTCACCATCACGGTCACATGGCCGGCCAGGACTTTGGGGTCCATGATGAAGAGGATGACCTTGATGAAGCCCAGAGCCGCCTTCACCACCTCGCGTGTCCTGGAGCTGAGGAGGAGGCACACGTTCTGCAGCAGCTGCTCCATGACCGACACGTCCATGTAATCTACAGGGAGAGGACGATAATGCTCACTTCAGCCCAATAATTACACAATTCTCTCTCGCACAGTCTCACTTTCGCCACGCGTTCTGTTCTGTTTAAGGCTTTCACACACAGAATTATGACATTTAAAACCAACATTCTTGGGACTTTATCATTTCTGTCATACATCATGAGTTGGGACAAACGGGTAATGGACACAGGATAAAGTCTGATTTGTTGAATCAGGCATTTGCCGTCAGTAAAACGTGTTGCAGGAAAGCCTGCCGAGAATGGCGTCGTTACCTTTAAACTCAAAGACCAGCCTGGTCAGCGCAAGCACGGTACAAGCAATCATGGTGACCGAGCCAGTGAGTCCGGCATAGACCATCCCCAGATACTGCTCCATGGCCTCTGGAACACAGACCAGCCAAAACACAGTTCACGCAGCTGCTCCTTCTCCTAACAGCCATCACTGGGAATATTATTAGCTCCATTTCCTGGAATGGCTATCACACTCCAAATTGCTTCCTAGCTCCACTCATATTCTAGCACTTATGTTAAATCTTTATGAGTCCTTTACTGTAAAAATAACGTTCAAGCATATACACTCAAGCACTCGTTATTCATCCAGATGCTAAAACAGCGGTTATCGGTACAACACAGGTTATACATGAGACGGTCAAGGTGAAAGAAAATGATCATTGAAAACCGCAAACTAGGTACAAGCCCTGAACACTCATCCACAGAGGAGCACTCGCACACACAGGTCCTCCAGACTTACCATTTGCACTGTCACAGAAACGAATATACGCCTGACCGATTTCCACCAGCAAGGTATATGCATTCCTGCGTGCTCCCACAGACACCTCTTTGGTACAGATTATTACCTAAGGCAGAAAACACGTCACCACAAAACAGTCACTTGGGCAAATACAAAGTGGACAGATTACAAAGTGAGCTCCGATTTTTTTCAGTTTTTAAGCCTTCTCTGTGAAAACACTGCTCTTGAAAATCCTCCAAATGTGAACTTTAGGGAAGAGACGTAACAGATGTGACATGAGCAACAACCAGCGGGAAAGAACTGTTCCATGCGCGCCGTGCTCAGCGAGATGAGGCGGAAGCCATCAGCAGGCCGTCTGCCGTTACCTCTGGAAGCAGAGCTGTGATGAAGTCGCCGTGTTCCAGGTTCAGCTGCTTCACAACGTGGATCAGACACTTCAGTCTGGGCTGCAGGAGGCAGGGCAACACGGTTAGGCTGGTGCTCGCACCTGGCGGCAGAGAAGAGCAGCGCGCTTGGGGAGGGGGGGGCTCACCCGCTTGGCCGGCGAGGAGGCGCTCTTCAAGGACCCCAACAGCGTCTGCTTCAGCTGCTCCAGGTTGGTCAGGACAAACCGCCGGCAGGACTCCCTCTCCCCTCCGCACATCTCTTCCAGGACACGGTAAGCTTTCTTCTGCACTCCAGGATCCTTACTCTACACACAGGGAGAGCACTCAGTCAGCAGGCAGCACGCCTGGAACACTCCTGTCCATAGCCTCCGTACGCCCCAACACTCACATTCACCACCTTCCCTGACACGGCACAGTGAATTCAATACTTCATTCAAAAATCATTACACTAAAAATCATTCTGTTCTGAACTTACAGGTGTTTAACCATGTCACACTGTACTTAAAATACTCCAGTGGAAGAGAAATGAAGCTTCACCTCCAAACAGGGTCTTATGATCTCGTAGGTTTGGCTCATTGTGGCCTCGTCCACACAGGGGGCCATGACCACGATCAAGTCCATCACAGAGAGCCTGCAGAAAGAGGAGCAGACCACACATAAGGCACAGGTCACTAACAGGGCGTTAACACCAAAGACACATTCAGCATGCAAACATGGAACTGAGAGTAGCACTATGTCTGCCTGTTAGAAACACAGACAAATCACCAGTGTAGGCAGTGATTTTCATGAAGTGGAGCTCATTTACATTAAATATTAACCAAGTGAAAGAGTACTGTTCAAGGAATAGTTCTGAAACAATGCCTGTTTGACTTAACTAATGAAGAGTTTCACATTGACAATCAGAAGAAACTTAATCTCACCTGGTGAACTCAGTGCACTCTGGAGTATTCAGTTTCTCTACAGCTTTCTGGAGGAAGGTACAAACCAGCTGTGGAAAGAGAGGTCAAAGGATCACATTCGTAAGGCACGTTGCATACCACAAAAATAGACACGACACAAAAGATGGAGGCTCTCAGCACGTCTTGCTTGTCATAATTGACCATTGTGTGAACAAAGATAAACAGGAGTTTTGCACTCCTCCATCCCGCCAGCAGTACAAGGAGTGGAATAAACACTCATACTCAGAAGGCCCAGGCACAGCTCACCTGCTGGTCCGTGATGGTCAGGTAGACCTTGATGGTGTCCAACATGGGCATCCTCAGGGGGGTGCTCTCCCCAGCAACAGGCTGCTGGCTGTACACGTTGAACAGGATGGGCAGGAAATTCTTCGCGAAGCGGCCGACTTCGGCACGGTCCTCTTCTTCAGGGGGGAAAAAGAAGTACAAACTGTGAATATTCAATGCGCCTGAACTATGTTAAGGTAATATACATACCAAAGCAAATATATTTGGGCAAAATCTGAATTCTCAACATCTTACTCATTTTTCATTAAGGACAAACTGTTCATTCCTTAATAATTTAATTAGACAGGCAATGCTCTTAATTTTGTAGATGGGGAAAAATTGTACCGGCGTCTCTTCAGTTTCTCAACATAAACGAAAATTAAAAGTGACCTGCAAATAAACTATTTACCAGTCTGTCAAACAACACTGTCTGGCTATTGACGATTGTTTTTCACAAGTAGGACCCTATCCCAGCGCTCCCTGCCCGCCCTGCACCCCTGACCTTTTTCACAGCTCTTGTTGATAAGTGTTCGGAGGGCCTGGCAGATGGTCGGTCTCAGGTCGGGTCTCTCGCTGATGGCCATGCCCAGAGTCCGTGCGATGCCCTTAAAGGAGCTGGTCAGGTCAGTGGTGTGTGTGCAGAATCCAGGCAGCATGGTCCAGATCTGTCGCGGAACAGGAACACCCGAGATCAAAAACTGGGAAAAACTCACAAAAAGAGGGTTAAAGAGGAGCATTTTTTAGTGGCAAACTAGAATATTTCTAGTAAGAACAGACTTGGTCTCCCATTTCACCCTGTTACTGTTTCTCAAATGGGGGCAAGACACAGGAAGTTACTAGTGTAGAAAAACAGAAATGGCTCAAAGGCGAAATACAAAAGAACTGCAGATATGGCACCACAGCAATGATACTTTGCAGACCGAAGATGTTTTTTATTAACAAAGACCGAAAACAGGAAAGGTGTTTGTGCCAAATCTATTTTTTACTCAGATAATGACTGTTTTGATTAAGCAGATTAGATACTTGGTCTTCAGCGCTTATGTTGAATTACAATGATTCATCAAACCACCTCTTACCTGCAGCTGGAGAGTCTGGTACACCCTGGATTCCAGCTTCCGTCCAGCCTGATCCAACTCGTCCGCTGAAACAAACAGACAGGGCTTGCACAGGCTGGGAGCCACCACAGAGCCATGCTGCATCTTCCCAAAGGCCTCAATAATTCTGCTCGCTGAATGCTTTGGAATTTAACCCCCATCTACGCTGGATGTAATAAACATTATGGTTCACCAAACGACACACTATGCAATTACAGGTTTCAGAATTTACCAAGTACAGCAGCTTCACGGCAGCAACGCGCCCAAGCCTGCAGGCCTGCTTATTTTCGCAGTTTGCAAGTAACAAAAACGAAATGACTTCAATTAATGAGCAAACGACTTCTCTTTAACTTTCACAGTTGCATTACGCCGGTAAAAAGTCTTACCTCTTTGTTTGAAAGTGGCTGCCAATGGTAGGAAGTAGGAATTGAAGAAAGCCAGTTCAGTGTTTTTGACGTGATCCCTGATCACAGGGATCAACCAGCTGCGAGGAAACTCCAGATCATCGCTAAAACACACCACGGGTTTAGTGATTATGGGTTACATTTTTTTTTATATTTAATATTCACGGTTTCACAGGGTATAAAAGACGAACATAACTCAAGGCTTTTAAACAGAAAACAGGGCTATTTATCAGTAGAAGATATGAAGGCAACGCGGGAACTTGGCAGACAGAGGGAACAACGAAGGGAAAGGAGCTGCAGCCCAGCGCCGCGATCCTGCCAGCTGTCTGCCACGATGTCGCCACAAGCAAAAGGTTGTGCAGTGCGGTTCAGCTGCCACAGTGGCGAAAACATTAACACCCTGTGTAAGTCGGCGCCATTTCTATTCAATGCAGACGGATCGTTTCTGTCCATCTTACTCTGCCCCGCAAAATCAATCTAGCCGGCTGACATACCCACGGCAATGATACAATTATCAACTGATTAACACACAGACACCCACACTGGGGCGGCTCTGAACTGATGGGAGGACGTGCAAACTTTTATGAAGAAGAAAGAGTGGACGGAGAATTAAGTTTAGCAGCTAATATGTCTAAAATAAGAGATACCTTATATCTGTGATCTTCTGAAGCTGTTTAAGTTCAAGTCATCTGCTTTTCATTCTTTTGCTGGCACGCTACCCATGCTAATGCTCTTTTTTTTTTTAAACAGCTTTGCAGAATTAAAAAAAAAAACATGACCCTGCGATAATCACCATCACGATGTACTGTTTTACACAAAGACGCCTGTTGTTCCTGCTCTATTGGACAGCTACTTGCTGGCGATCGTGATGTGCTGCTCTCAAGAGTTTCTCAGGACATTCCATTGCTTTCGATGCCCTCTTTAAAATATCTTTTGTTATGTACTTGATGAGAAAAAAAATGATTTTTTTTTATTGGATCCACCACATTCCATCTGTTGAATTTTAATAATGTAATGTTCTTCAATTATAAAAAAGCAATAGGTACCAAACGTTTTCCTGCCAAACAATCAATATAAAAAACACTGCTCTCATATGCCACATTGAAGGCCTATGCCTGCCTTGCATAATCTTCGTGTCACTACATTAAAATACCTATGTCTGAAATAGCGATTCGCGTTTTTGGTGCGGCTTTCAATTTTGTAGTCAAAATAAAAAAATTGTATGTTATTCACAGTGTATCAAAAAAAAACCTTAGGGGGAATATAGGCACAGCAGCTGCGCTTTGGCTCACTCTGAACACCCCAGCCATCCACTCCTGTCATCCTGACTCACTGTGAGCCATCGATCTGCACAGTTACTGAACACCCCAGCCCATCACCCCGACTCACTGTGTGCCACTGATCTGCACAGGTACAGAACACCCCAGCCCATCACCCCGACTCACTGTGTGCCATTGATCTGTAATTACTGAACACCCCAGCCTATCACCCCGACTCACTGTGAGCCATCGATCTGTAATTACTGAACACCCCAGCCCATCACCCTGACTCACTGTGTGCCATTGATCTGTAATTACTGAACACCCCAGCCCATCACCCTGAGTCACTGTGAGCCATCGATCTGTAATTACTGAACACCCCAGCCCATCACCCCGACTCACTGTGTGCCATTGATCTGCACAGTTACTGAACACCCCAGCCCATCACCCCGACTCACTGTGTGCCATTGATCTTTAATTACTGAACACCCCAGCCCATCACCCCGACTCACTGTGTGCCATTGATCTGCACAGGTACAGAACACCCCAGCCCATCACCCCGACTCACTGTGTGCCATTGATCTGCACAGTTACCTAACACCCCAGCCCATCACCCCAACTCACTGTGTGCCATTGATCTGTAATTACTGAACACCCCAGCCTATCACCCCGACTCACTGTGTGCCATTGATCTGTAATTACTCAACACCCCAGCCTATCACCCCGACTCACTGTGTGCCATTGATCTGTAATTACTGAACACCCCAGCCCATCACCCTGACTCACTGTGAGCCATCGATCTGCACAGTTACTGAACACCCCAGCCCATCACCCCGACTCACTGTGTGCCATCGATCTGTAATTACTGAACACCCCAGCCTATCACCCTGACTCACTGTGCGCCACTGATCTGTAATTACTGAACACCCCAGCCCATCACTCAGATTCACTGTGTGCCATCGATCTGTAATTACTCAACACCCCAGCCAGCTCATCACTCCCGTCACCCTGACTCACTGCTTGCCACCCATCTGCAGCGGGACGGCTCTCAGGATGACCTCGGGCCCCATGCTCTCCACCGCGGCGCCCACAGCCAGGTCCAGCTCTCCGGAGAAAGGGAAGTGTGGGGTGGCGCGCAGGTCACACAGAGACTGCAGGCTCTGGGGGACAGAGACACACTAGGATAGACCACTACAGAGCAACAGCAACGTTTAAATGGCAATTTTTTCGACATCAGGATTTATATATTCAACGTTTGTATTCAATTTCATGTTATACTTTAGCATGAGTAAAGTATCCGAGGTATAAAGTCACACCTGTCAATAGGAGACTTGATACAACACATTGCAGGGGCGAAGAAAAGTTTCGATCTTTGGTGATCTCGCCACCGGGGACTCAAAAGCATGCCGACACCCGGCTCCGACTCACCTTCATCATGATGGGATGAGCCTGCTTCCCAGCCACCTTGTAGAAAGAGCCCAGCACCTGCAGCACGAAGGGCCAGGAGGAGTGGAAGCGGTATGTAAGGCCTTCCTCCACCGCGCTGGAGAACAGGGGAAGGACAGGGCTGAGAGGACAGCGCCACCAGGGCGGGCGGGCCACGCCGGCACTGCGAGCGGGCAGAGGAACTTACTGCAACATCTTGCAGACGTACAAGGCCTGCCCGGTCGCAGCCGTGGACGAGACGCTTCCTACGTCGGCCATGCAGGGGGCAACGCACTCACTCAGCAAGGCCTGCAGATCAAGAAAGAAAACACGGCGCGATAGCTCACCTTCGGCACAAGATTGTTCTCTATCAAAACAAGCAGGGGATGTTCGTTTAAATAGGCACGATTTTGTTCATTGAGTTTGGAACCTTGAGGTTTGACACTTGCGATTCATTGTTTAAAGTCATCACGTTGAAACCTTGCGATCTGCCACGGGCTCAGCTAAAAGGTCCAGAGGACAAGGGATCGTGAAAGAAGAACGAATACGTCTACATTAACCTTCAGGGTCTGTGCCGCCGTGGAGACGACCTGGGAGTGCGGCGAGAGGAAGCAGCTCATGGCCGTGGAGAAGAGCCGGGGCAGGTGGCCCAGACACAGGGAACTCTGCAAGCTGCGGAGACAGGAACACGGGGGGTCACTGAGGAGAAAGTCCCCCGCCTTCTGAGAGGCAGGTGTAAGGGCCTCTTTCACGCAGCCATCAATTCCTCTGCTCACTCTTTGATTTGTGAGGGACCTACCTAGACAAGTGCGTGTGTGCTTTCTCCATGACAGCCAGCCAGGCCAGCAGGGGCTGAAGGTCGTTTTCACTGGGAAGGTAGTCATACAGTGCCTGTGGTGAGGAAACAAACAAACCACACAATCATACCCCAGAACAAAAGGCCTGACAGGAACCCAGTCCGTCTGGAAACATTCCAGTTTAGTTTATGCAGGGATGGGTCAGTATCTTTCTTACCGTGATTATCTGAGCGTTGAGCTCGGCAGACAGTGTGGTGGGGTTTGGCTTGGCACTGAAGAGCTTATGAAAGGCTTGCATGGCACCGGCTGTCACCAGCTTAATAAAAATGTAAAAATGAAGGCTGTTATTCTTGGCGCAAACAAGTTTTTTTACAAGACCAGACAAACACCTTTTTATTCCCGGCATCAACCTATTTTTATTAGGTAACTTCAGACAAGCTAGCCCTTAAAAACCTCCAAAGCACAACTGCTAAGCACATGACACCACGACGGCCCTCCGCCAAGGGCACAGAGAGGGAGAAACAAGGTCTCACCACGTGGCTCAGGGTCATCACCCGCAGCAGTGTCTCACAGCAGGACTTTACAGCACTGAGGGGGAAGCAGGGCAGCAGGTCCTTCAGGAACCCCAGGACATGAAGGGTTGTGGTGTCCTCCTTACTGCCTGCAACAAGAAACGGTCAAATGAACACAAACCCCTTCAAGCCCACAAGTTCAGAACAAGAGGGCTCACATTCGCACACTGTGGCCTTCCGGGAGTTACAAACCACAGTTGCACATTGTCGACTCTTATCGCACAGGGGCTCAAACACTCAAAACGAAACGGCAAAGCAATCACGCACAAGACGGACTCGGAAACACAGTCCGCCCCGGTCTGTGCACACACTCACCACCAGCCTCCTCCATCTCCTTGATGCAGAACTTCGCAGTGGACAGAGCTGCCGGGTGGTACGCGGGAGCGCTTTCGGAGAACATGAAGTCACTGCCCTTCAGCACGGAGCAGACGCCGTGCTGGGCCGCTTTCCGCACCTGCAACAGAGGCCGGGCATGAGCTCCTGGGAAGCCGTGGCCTAGTCTGGGCCTGGTACGGCCCAGGGTACAAGGCCTGAGGAGAAGGTGCACAGGTTTACCCTCTCCGATAGTGGGGGAAACCTGAGATATTTCACCAGCTTCTAGACCCCGGACTCTGGCACACGTCGGTTCGGCGGATTGAAATCAAGGAAAGTGAAAGGTATCACCTGTGTGACGCACTGTAAAAGCATGCCAGGTATAAAACGAAAGTCTTTATACTGAAGTGCTGGTAACCAGAAAGCTCTGCAACACTTGTCTGCAGGAGTTCTAACAGGGGAAGGGAGACAGTGGCTCTGGCGGCTGCTGTGGAGGGGGCCGGACGGGCAGAGGGGCACCTTTGGTTTGGAGTGCACACAGAAGCTCAGCAGCCCATGGTACACCTGCACCGTGCTGGGGTAACTCCACACGGACAGGTCCTGTTTCCGCAGCAGGGTGGCCAGGCAAGACACGACCTGCATCGCGGGGGGGGGAGAAACAGCGATGAATACCTTGACACAGTTGATATGGAGTAAAAAACGCCAACTGACTATCCACGCTTTTGCTGAAATAGAGCAGCTGCTGTACTGATGGAAATCATAGGGTAAAATCAAGATGAAAAAGCTCAGAGTGTGTAAAAACACTTTGCTTTTCATGTAACCCTACATCACTCA
Source organism: Atractosteus spatula (assembly GCF_055471065.1). Lineage (NCBI taxonomy): Eukaryota > Metazoa > Chordata > Actinopteri > Semionotiformes > Lepisosteidae > Atractosteus > Atractosteus spatula. The sequence goes on along the minus strand of NC_142710.1, from coordinate 14,812,137 downwards.
TAATCTATCCTGCGTATGGAATTATCTGTCAAGAACTTTATGTTGGGAGACTGAATTCTCCCCCTAGGCTTGCACCTTTCTTACTCTCTTGCCAGCCACATGTCTTTATGCATTCCTCTAAATAAGCCAATACGCAAATATATTGGAAGCCTGTAAAGTTTTTTCTTTGCTTATGATTTCTATACGTCTATATCCATTTAATGTACCGAATGTATGCAAATGTAAGTCACCCAGGATAAGACAATGTGCTCAACTAAAACGTGCAGCAGCACTAGCAGACGCAGGTAACGGAAGACACGCAACATTAGCAAATCCAGCTCCATACAATGTACATTAACAAGACATCAGCAGGATTATTAAACAGCTTTTCTGTGAAAAGTGCCTCCCGTGTCCCTTGTATTTTCCTGAATGATATCCCAAGTAGGAAGCTCGTGCAGGGGAATGAACTGGCAGGAGGCCCGAACGTCATCCTCTCGCTCGGCTCACCCAGCGCAGGGCAGAGGGGGACTCCTTGCTGGCGTGTGTGGACATGATGCTCATGAACACTTTAGATGTGTCAGAAAACTTCTTGATTAAGACGGGGCTTGGCACTCTGAAAAGAAAAAGACAAATTCTCAATGTTAACCAATTTTGGTGAGGCTCTTAGTTTTCCCACATATACGCATGTAAACGCTACTCTTTACCTTATTGTCAGTAAACACTACGCAACAACATAATTAATTGAACAACAGACTAAGTGTATCTGAAGTTACAATTTTATTTTTGGGATTTACAATGCGCCCAAGACTGTAATGTGCAAAACCTGCACCAACAAACTGAAAGTGCTAGAGGAAGAACGATCCATGTGCAAACTTTCTTGGATCTTCAACGACAGAATCACAGAACAACCCTCGGCCTCTTCAAGCGACACAACTGAAGCACTCAAACCAGAACAGCGCAAGAAAGCAGTTCTGACTGCAAGCATCAGTCAGTTCACACTGTCCCATGTCTTCCCACAAGGTCTGAAGAGAAGAGTGCCAGTAGGAGGTAAAAAATCCTGAATTCAAAGTTATTAAATGTGTTAATGGGATCACTGTTATTAGAAACCATTAACAACCCTGTCAGGTTTTTTAAATCAAGTGGTCACTCTGCTACAATGGTAAACATCAGCATATTTGCTTTGTGCGCCCTACTTAGCATTGAACCTTAGCCATTCCCATTTTAATGAATGCACTTAACTTTTATAAGGAACGGTAAACAAGCCAGGTAGAGTCACACAAATCCCCCACCCAGGGTTCAGGTTGGGAGGAATTATTTAACTTCTTCTGATGAGGACAATACTAATGGCCGAGCAGAGCAAGGGTCTGGTGAGCTTGAGCCCCACAGGGCTGCACTTGCAACTCCAGTGAAATGCCATGCCTGAGACTTGAAGGTGTCCTCACTCCTTCAATCAAAATATTGACTCTGCTGTGAGCTCACAGTGTCGGCACTGGCTGCTAGCACTCCTCCAATCAAAATATTGACACTGCTGTGAGCTCACAGTGTAGTCACTGGCTGCTAGCACTCCTCCAATCAAAATATTGACACTGCTGTGAGCTCACAGTGTCGGCACTGGCTGCTAGCACTCCTCCAATCGATATGGACTCTGCTGTGAGCTCACAGTGTCCTCCAATCAAAATATTTACTCTGCTTTGAGCTCACAGTGTTGTCAGTGACTGCTAGCACTCCTGCAATTAATGTTTAATCTCCTGTAAGGCCACACGTCACACACATCAGCCTGCCCACCAGATCGAGTGATTAACTAATGATTCCAAACTGGGAGATTCTAAATGTTTTTCTGTTTGCAGTTCAGCCCCACAGAGGAGAGAGGTTCTTACCGCTTCAAGACCAGATTCAGGAGGTAAGCCACAGCTCCCACAGACTCGCTGGATTCCACAGTCTCGAGGGTGGTCATCTAGCAGAGAGACAGAGCAACAGCAATTTCTAACACCCAGTAGCACATGGGGCGCTCCCAGTGACTTACTAAACCTGCACAATAGAGACAGAGGCAAAGTATCTTTTCAACCCCACCCCTTGCTAGCAATAAACACATATAACCTGTGCAGGAATTGCTTTTGGGCCAATGGAGTGTCACGCTTGATGCCAACATGATGCATCAGCTGTACCAGTGAATACCAGCAGTACCAGTGAATTGGGTCAAAAGGTGAGTGTTATATTATGTTTTTTTGGGCACAACAAACATAATCATCAGAGGTAACGTGAACTGTTAAAAACTGATAGCCAGGACAGAGGATTTCGGCATCATCAATACACAGGTTATCGGCGTCCTTCCAGTACATGAGGGCGCAAAGCAGGTCCACGTCTCACCAAAGCAGCAAAATACTCCGTCTCGGTCTCCTTCCCACCCTGAGCGCGGATCACCTCCGTCACCGCAGCCAGTACTGCGCAGATCTGGAAAACAGACAAGGGACGCACTGAGCACAGACGACCTCACACAAACCCAACGCTTCCCGCACTACCTCACTTGTGAAAATAGATAAGCCTGGGATCACTCTGCAGGCAGATGAGTAAATTTTTAGAAATCGACTGACATACCACTAAAATGGTTTTAAACTTACAGTTGAATGCCAAGTTAGAAAAGGGACACATTCCTGACAAAGCTGAACCCCTCAAACGCAAGATATAAATTCTATTGAAAATAGGGGGATAGGCACCAGTGACGAAGATGTGATCATGAGGAATCCTTGTCATCAATGACGTTCTCGAACAGCAGCAGTTTTCTCACACTCGTGCTCTGCTCATGTGATCAACAGCACACAACAGCCAGCTCATTTCTAGTGCACTGGATAGCAAATGACCCACCACTACTACACCTCTCACCAACGATTTCTGTTTTGTAGAGTAACAAAACAACTACTAAAACTCGCAATTGAGAATAGCCGAGCACGTGATACAAAGAGCGCTCAGCCAGCTGTCTTCTGCCGCTCGGGGAATCTTTGTCACAGTCCGCTAGTGACAGGGCACAGGCTCAAACCCGGGGCAAGCTTCTCAACTGGCCCCTGCCTTCCTTCTCTAGAGGCAGTAGTAACCAGACAGGTCGCGGGACTGGCGCCACACCAGCGGTTTAGAGAGCCCATGGAGATCCAGTGTCCCAGGGGAGACGGGGTGTTATTGAAACATGTTAAAAGCATGAAACGGTAACTTAAGTTGCACTGCAAGTCTCCCAGCAAAGTGAAGAGGAGAGATGACTGTTCCCCTCACTGTGCACTGTTACACTCCAGGCTCGGAAGCGACTGCGAGTCAAGCTGTCCAGCCTGTTTGCCAGCCCAGCAGAGGCAGGAGGGAGACGGGACCCGAGTTCACAAGCTGAGGAGAGCAGCGGTCAGGGGGACCAGCAACCGCCAGCGCACAGAGTGAGACACCGAGCTCTGCTGAAAACCCCGAGATCACTGAAGACAATGATCCCAACTAGAGCCATTAAATTCGATTACAATACATTGTTATGCGAGGGCTCGAAAGATTTTAATGGGCAGCTCCAGTCCCTGAGGGCTAGAATCCGGCAGATTTTAAAGGCACTTTTAATGGCTAATGGTTAAGACCTAAAAAATAGGTGACACGACTTGTGAGCCACTCAATCCAGAGCGGAAATGAAAATCAGAGCAGCCGTCCGTGCTTGGGGGCTGTAGCTGCCCCCTGCCTGTCCGGCAGGTACCGACCTCCTTGTGAGCAGCAGAATTGGATTCCCAGAAGCGCTGCACTTTGCTGAAGGTGACGTTGGAGCAATCAGACAGGCCGCTGAGGAACGTGCCCGAGGTCCTCTCCGAGAGCACGGGGCCTTCCGCCGAGCAGGCACGGTCGGAGCCGCCCTCCTGCCTCCCCAGGGCCCCCACCTGCAGCTCATTGTGCAGCTTGAGGGCATCGACAGTCAGGTCACTGTTTTCTGCGAAACAAAAACAAAGAGCCCAGCCGAGCGGCCCGCAAAGGAGGGAATGCTTAGTTTCTGAAACAGGCCTGGGATCAACCTGGAGAAAAATGGGGGGACGTGCTTGCATCATTCACTTGATGAAGCGGTGTGAAGGGGCAGCAGTGTGGAGCAGGGTTAGGGTGCTGGACTTGTAACTTGAAGTGGGTTCAAACCCCAGGCGGGACTCTGCTGTTGTACCCTACTGTACTGTTTATAATCCCATTACTTAGTAAAGCTTTTAAATCATCAAGTATTTTTTTAAAAGTCTGATGCACTGAATAGGTTAAGCTGAAAACAATACTTTCACTGGTCCCTAGAAATCAGACTGTTTTATTTCATGTAAATAATTATGGGATGAAGTCCACGCTTCGATTTTTTTTCCTGAAATTTAAAGCTCACTGATCTACGAGCAAAATCGTCCAACACATTACACTGACGTTTTCTGTCCTAAGAGATTGGATATTCAAACGAAGTCAGTTTTGTTGACAATGTGCGGCACAAGGCAGCCAGCAGTTGACTGAACTGGCCGCCCGGACAAACTTGGTATGCGTTGTCTCTTTAAATACACACGTGGTGTTGCCGATGAGAACTAAAATTACCAATGATCTCTATTCCAAAGCAGAACAAACGTGTATCGTTTAAGGTAAAGGAAGCAAACGATATTTGTAAATACGAGACTGTCATAGATTTTTTGGGATATTTATAAGTTTGCGACTTACGCTCGAGAGTATATCTAAGATTTTAAGTTTATGACATGTTATCTCACTCTTCATTTAGCTCCAGCACAGTATATGTAATACACAGGCCCCAATTCTGAAAAACACTACGTTGACAAAACAGCAGATTTCACAGTAATTTCCACCCTGGGTTACGACCGTGTACCCACGTGTTTTCCACAGGCAGGCCGGAAAGCCCCGACTTATCCTGCGCGTCAGACTGCGGGATCCTCACCTGAAGGCCGGCTAAAGAACCGGCTTCTCGCCGCCTGCCGATAGCGCCGTGTCTCCGGATTTGAATCACTGCTGTGGCCCTTTTTCCATCGCTTCAGCTTCTGTGCAGTTCCAGACCGAAGCTTCCCGGACTTCACCATCTTGTTCGGCGAACTCCGCACACAAGAACTGCTGAATTTTGGAAGAGATCACCGAGTCGCCTGTGTATCGACCGGCGTCACATGGGGACTCAGCCAGGCGCCAGCAGACCCACACATCTCCCTCCACAAGGTGGAGCAGCCTGCAGTACAGTACTAGGTTAGCCTACAGTGATTTCTGTAGGCACAGCAAGTGTCTTTTTGAAACCGATTTAACAACTGTATATCATAATGGACAAAAAACGGGCCTCTAAAGATTTTATCCTTATACCAGTAGATTAATACACTTAGAAATCCTGATTCGCACCAGAAACAAACGGACTTAAGAACATGCAGTAAAAACAGTACCAGTTCGTTTTACCCATCTAGTGGAGAGCAGGTAATGAGCAGATTAATTCATTCCTACCGTTTCCTAATTACTCCCACAAACCTTTAAATAAATCATCCTTACACTTACATAGCGCTTTTCTTTTACCACTTGAAGTAAAAGAAGTGCCCCCCCGTTCTCAGCTTTAAGTGCACTTCCCCATTATTTCCACTTGTGTCCCCTGGTTCATATTTCGCCGTTGCTTCTGAAGACGTCCACTGGGTTGGCTTTGTCAGCGCCTTTGAACATTGATTTCCTCATGGACATGTGTTCAAGACTACAAAAGGTCCAGTTCCTCCAGGCTGCCAGTGTACAATATTCCTCTAAGCCCTTACACAAACCAGTCCAGGTCTAGTGCAAACCAGACATGAAACCAGTCCTTACTCCTTTATTTATATGAAATAATGGATCTTTTGCACCTGTTCAGAATGGGCAACGTATCTTACAAAAACTAAAAACCACTTGTCCTTTTGCAGCCTAGTATTGTAATTTATTCTATTGGCCCTTACTCCCTGACTAAACAAATTACTATTCGAATCACTACACACATTTGGGATCAGACAGTTATTCCAACTTAAGATGGTTTTCTAATGATGTCATTTTCTGTATTGGAGCTAGTATGGTGATGGCACAGCTTTCTGATGATGTATAGTTCTTAAATACATTAATGTGTCAGAAATCACATGCTCAGCAGGAACCACATGCACAGGCTCAGGAAACCAGAGACAATCCTTCAAGCTTGGGATGCAAGGCAGAGCATAGAGGAGTGGATTACTTTCAGTCTGGACCGGACACCTCTTCATCAAAGGACCACGAAGAAAGATTTAGAATAGCTAAGCGTAAAACTCACTCTGAAATCTAGCCCAGGACATAGGATCTGTGAGGAAGCAGAGAACTGCAATGCCACCCTTTTTCCACAAGGATGCAAGAGGTTTAATAGTGCAGTATTGGGAGCTCTTCATTGCTAGTTTAATTAGTGTCTGGTCTAGGGAATAGGGCCATCTTGCATCCTGTGGTTCTGGAACAGGCTCTAGGTTGCTGTGGGCCTTACTGGGAATAAGCAATTTTCAGACAATGGATGGTTGCCCAACAATAAACATAACAATTGCTTGTTTTACATTTTCAGTTAGGAATAACTTAAAATAGGCAAATTTGTAAACCTTCACCCCCATCTTCTCACAATCTGCAAACTATTCAAGTCTGGGCAAGACAATTTTAACAGGCAGTGTCAGTTTAGAATCAAATGGTCACGCCAAAGTCCAGCTTTTCCATTAGTTACGAACGGAGTAGCAATCATATGATTAATTCTACTCGGATGATTTAAGAATGATCAGGAAATATTGCGATTTAAAACTATACTTTGTTTCTTCCAGACATGCTTGGCCCATGTCCTAGTTTTTCTTATAGTTCTTGCTGGCTGCAAAGGGTACTACCACTCACCCCTAAAGGCAGCAGAATGTCTGCAGTGCCTGCTCTGTTTCCTTGTGTTCTGTAGATTTCTTTCCACAGTCCACAAGGTGGCACTTGAGTCTAAAGGTTTAAGGCTTATCACGGCAGTTGCAGTATGTTGCAGACTTTTTAAAAACTACACTACTAGAAATAACCAAAGACAAAAAAAAGGACAACACTACAGGAGTCACAATCTTCCATTTTAATTGACAAGTTTAAAAAAAACAAGGATGAAAATTAAATCTGCTTATAAATGTACACATCACCTGTAAAATAAAATTGTACGCATATTAAATTATCTGATATCCTATCTTAGAATATATATTTTAAAGTTTCTAAATATACAGATTTCTATATATTTACACCCTCTTGGAAGTCATGGGATATGCTTGTTGAATTTGCATGTTTTATCAGTTTATGAGCCAGTGTTTTTATACTTGCAAATAATGGCCCAGTGAAAATAAGATGGCTTCTTGGTTTCCAGGTTCTGGACAAAGAAGTCTAATCCAGTCTCCTCCAAGTCACTACAATATGTCCATGGCTTTATAGTCCCATGCCAAAGCAGGCTTCACCTGCATTGTGTCTGGAAGCATGACACTATAAATGCAACACTTCCATAGCTCAACACAGAAGACACCGTTCATAAACCTTTGCAAAGAATGAAACTTATTTCATTAGAACTTAATTCCCCCAATCCCACACTCAGACAAAATACATTCTTACAAAGGAATTTTAATGCTGTGTGAAGCAAACAAGGAAATCACAAGTTTCCTGGAGGAAAACACAGAACACTGGTTAATCAAGTATCTTAATGGGCTCCTGCAGGACTGCAAGTGAGACCAGTGCTCCAGCAAGTGAAGTGATGCTAAAAAGGATGGAAAACATGTTATAACAATATAAAGCCTAATGGTTTGATAACCAAGACCATGAAAAACCACACAATGGTACTTCAGAGTTAGAAGACGAAAAGATCGTGGCTGTACCATGCAGTACCCTCAACACTTACACTGTATGTGGTAGCTTGCCACTATTTAAATATTGTGCTGTTTTGTACACTAAAATTCTAAATGCAATGTTGTCTAAGATTGCACTAATTAGCAACAGCCACTTCAGTATGATTATTTCATTATGTTAATTCTAGTCACCCCTTGCTCCCGTGACTTTATTAATGCTGTCCACTAGGAAACTACTTCTTCGTTTCTAACTGTTATTGTCTATGTACTGTAGTACTACGCAATGATTAATAAACCCTGGTTTGAAGGTCACTATCATATACAACATATGCATACCGCAAATCTTCCTTGTGATAGTTTAAAGTTCTTATTGAACATTAAATATTCCAAAGAAACCCATGCAGAAAAATGACCTAATAAGAAAACCTCACAAACTTACTGCACTTCTTGAAGAGTGCCAGCATCTTTGGGATAAAGATACAGAACCACAAGACGGCTGACCACCATGGGTTTTAATTTAAAGGTATACGAATAACTTTATATGAATATTTGTGAAAGAAAAAAAAGTGGTGAGACTTACAGTATAAGATTTAAAACAATTAGGCTAAACAAACCTTTTGTCCTGAAGTTTTTTAATACCCAGTTCACTACTATGACCTACCTCAACTGTCCACTGGCAACTCCAAACACTAATGTCCCTGAACTTCTTGTCCCATGATGAAGAGTCAGGCATGTTCAGGAGTGAGTCAAAGAAGTGGAGTTTGGCTTGGAGGATGTGCCACTAGCCTCACCAGTTATGTACTTCACAGAGGTCACAATGGAGAGTAAAAAAAAAGAGCTAAATCCTCATTAGTTATCCTTCATTAGAGATGGAGGAGATCTGTGATTCTGTAGACCTGGGAATAAAAATGGACCAGCAAATGACAGAGTCTGGCATTTTAGGAGGTACGCCACTAGGGGACCTGCTCTGATTTTTTACCAATCAGAACCAACCAACTTAGTCAACTCATATAATAAACCTTGCAACAATGCATAGCTGGCTTTCACAAAGGTGTAAGTAAAGCACTTTGATGCAAAGACCTTGCTGAGATCAGTTTGGGATAATGTGATAATTACATGATCTTAACTTGCATATTGAACATCACACCTTTAAAATAACAGCTTATCAGAAACTGACCTTATATACCATGAGTCTCTCCATCTCAGAAATGTAGTCTGCTCTCTATAGGTCCTTTCTGGCACCAAGTGTTTAACAGGAAAGAGAATATAAAGCATGGAAAACTACTATAGGTAAACCCAACGCATTAAATATAAGGGGAGTGATACTTTTCATAAAATCTGGACACACTGGAAATAATTTACTCTACCGATGATTAAAATGTAGTCATTATTAAAAGGCAACTATGTCATGTCTGTACAGGAACCTACTGCAATTCCTGAATCTTACCTAGTGAGTAACACCAGCATTCCAGAATTCCATTTTCTTAAAGGCACACATCTACATTTCAGTGTGCAAAAAGCTAAACAGTTTTTTAATTAAAATTGAATCACACCTGGAGCAAGGAGGAGTCAGATTCCCAGTTCCAGAGAACACTTTTTCATGTTTGCTCTGCAGTTTCCTGGGATTGACTAATGTGCTTGTAACTCATATTTCCCTTGACAGCCTGCAAGCACAGCTGTGCAAGGACTTTGGGCTCCTTGCTGCAAGATCGGCATTTCTATCCCACGCCTTACTCCAGGTCACACAAACATTATTTTTAGACTTTTTGAACACCCAGTAGCTAGGCATGGGCAGTATACAATTGTGCCATATTAATCACTAATATTTTTCATTTATAATACGATTATGTATTTCAGCCTTGTCTCATACAAGAAGGGCACTCCGGACTGCAATGTACACTAGTAAATCTTTGACCTTGAAAGCCTCCACTGTAAGAACATTCAGCCACATTGCAGACATCTCTTTGGGGATCAAATGATGAGAGGCTAATTCTGTAGGCCAGTACATTTTTACATTTCACTTTTGTGTTTAATTGAATACACTAACAAAGAAAACTGGTAAAAAGTCCCTGTCTTTTAACTTCTCTCTCCAGAGAGATCTTGGATGGGCCCTCAGACAGCAGACTCAGTTGGTTATGGCAGGTTGGTTTACAATCACCTGGATTACAAAATCTTTCTGGATTTTGGTTTCCTGTAGGCGGGTCTTATCTGTGAGAAGCTTCCCTGAAAAGAACCACCGTTGATGTGCTGGACTGATGTCTTCCTGGACCTGGAGCTGTTTCTTGAGCTGGCCGATGGTGTCTGCCATGCTGGCACTGAGGCGCAGGTCCTTTCCTGTGGACAGACGCACCTTGAGCTGGAACTCCTTCTTGGGAATGACCAGTGGCTCTGGGTTTTCCACAGGCTCCTCTTCGCTGCGCTCTGTAATCAAGTTGACTGGAGGGGCTAGGCAGTACACTGGCAACTGGTACCGATTCCCCAGCTCATCATAGCACTCCGTCAAGGACCCTGTAAATGCCAATGAGAAGTATGAGTTGTATCTGCTGATCATCCATACATCTAACACTCTCATCCAAGTCAAAGTCACACAGGAGCTGACAAATCCCAGCAAGCAAAAGATGCAAGGCGGATACACCCTGGACAGGACATCAGTCCATCACAGGACACACACAGATGTACACACTCACTCCTAGGGCCAATATTCCCAGAAGCCTATTAACCTTCCAGTACGTCTTTGGACAGTGGGGGGGAAAACTGAACCACCCAGAGGAAACCCAGGCAAACATGGGGAGAGCATACAAACTCCATGCAGATTAGCACCAGGTCTGGAACTGAACCCAGGGCAAAGCAGCAATGCTTACCACCACACCACTATTACACCCTCTGTTGATCGTACTCATAGCAATATAATGTCAACTGTTAAACTCCTGCTATGACAATTTTTTATTTGTTTTTACATCTTATTGGAATTCCCAGAACAAAACATCATTATTGCATCGGGTTGTAATCTATCCCATGGTTTTGCAACCCCAGGCCTATCTATGAAACATCGTTTTACTGATTACATAAGAACACTGCCAGTAAATAAATCTGTCCATCACTAACCATGAGGCAGTGTGATGCTGGCTCCATCCACGATTGCTTGGGCCAGCTCATGGTCGTTGCACTCAATTGCAATGGCAGCTGCTTTTAAAGCATCCCAGATCTCTTTGCGCCCCTCAAAGGCTGGCGCTGTATCCCAGAACTCATCCCTCTTGCTGCGCAGCTGCCCCTCTGTCATTGGGTAGTCACTCTTCCACTTGGGCTTGTCCTTCTTCAGCGGCTCATTGCGACCTGCAGGAAAGACACACTCCGCTGTCAAGCCACCAACAAGCAGTCAGAATAGGGAGTTCTGGCAAATTCAAATTCATTTAAATGACCAGTCTCTAAACATTACCAAAAAATTAATGTAATATTAGATGTGCTTCTTTTCCTTTTGGAGGCTACAGTATGGTTTTGTAAACCCAATCAATAATGTTAGTTTAACTCCATCTACATATTTGCTTTTTTTGATGTCTACCTGATTATAAGAGGTGAAACAATTACTGTGTATCTTTGACAAAGGCTACCTTTAACCACTGATAAAGGAAAGGTGATGTGTAATAATTTGTGTATTCACAAAGTTGTAATAAAAAAGCATGAGTAAGGTTTTGATTTCATAGGTCTGGATTATTGCAAGGCTTCAGATCAAAGCATTATTTATGGTCTACTAATCAAATTCATTAAGATATTTCAGTTGGAGTAAATCAGATCAACATGTCAAGTATATGAAAATGGAAGCCCGACAGTTCTGTGGGAATAACAGTGAGGTAAAGTAGGATGGTCCTCCGAGACATGCACTGTACATTTTGGCAATAAGTCAACTTTACTAAGGAGGATAAACAATTACAAGGTTTGTGTACTGGAAGAAAAATGGAAAGAGCTGGTGTTACTGCCTAAGTAGATACAAAAAATCTATATAAAAGTAACAAGTAATAGGTTTATTCCATGCTGAAAAGAGAAGAAAGCTGTGGAATCCGAAAATGAAGTTTTCAGTTCAACACTGAACTTCCAGGTCCCCGCCTCTCAAAATCTGGAATGGCCTCTAAGCTTTACAGTCCAAGTAATGTGACAGCATTTACTGTTACTGAGAGTCCAAAGTCAAGCTCTTGCATGTTGCAGGAACTCAGATAGCACAAGAGTCAAAACAACACCTTGGAGAAACACTCAGTTCTCATTTATCAACAGTGTTCAGATTTCAGGTCCATTGTTTATCCCTGTTAAACTGGTAAAAATAAGGTTTTACAGACTGTATTATGTTTTTTGCTTAAAAACTCTAAATGTTATAAATAATACTTGTGGTTTATTGTATGACAATACTGTGCAAGTTTAAACTCCAGAAAACATGAGGGTCACATTTATCCACAAGTAGTATTTTGCAGATCCCCCCCATCAGAGAATAAAGTGACTGGAGGCCTTCAGTAGCGTGTGATGAGGTTCTGGCACTTCAGGAGGAAAACTTACGAACATTCCGGTTATACTTGGCTTAAGGCCTGGAGATTAAGATGGTCAGTGAAGAACACGTATTTTATTTGCAGGTAATTGGGATGAATGTTTTGGATCAATGATGTGCTGGAATGTCAAGATTCTTAGCAGAAAGAGCCAACTGTCTGTCTGACATACACCAATACGTGTCAAATTTAATGATTTTCAGTTAAATTGAATTCAATTACTTGAAATGCTGTTATGATAACAGTATAAATTAAGTAAAATTACTCAGTGCCTAATTCATTCTGCTGTTTCTTTTTGTTCCCCTTTCATTTGGAGTATGAATAATTCTGGAGGGCACTGCTTCTGCGTCAACATGCCGCAGGCCCTTGTATCTTTAATCAGGAACAGACAGTATAGCCCCAGGTAAAAGCACTATTTAAAGAGAGAAATGTAAATTTAAAAACTGTGAATAAAGTTTTTGTGAATGTTGGAAAATACTCAGCCTTCCCTGTTCACAAAAAAGTCAGATTAAAACATTCAACAATTGTGTCTTGCCATTTGCAAATGCTATGAAAAACACAGTTTTGCAATTTAACCCCCTTACTGTTTCCGCAGTTTTCACGGACAGCTGCACTATTTTATGTAACTTATGCGACTGCCTTGGGATTTCCCAGCTCAGACACTGTACTGCCTGCGGGGTGTAGAAGCCTGACCAGAAGAAGAGCCAATGACAAGAACAGGCCATTCAGAGGGCCTGCACCACTGCCGCTGCTAAATGTCCCCGTAATGTATTCCATACACTGATAACGGAGTGTTAAAAGCATATATAATTAGTACTAAACTGGCGACTAAGCAGTTTCCATTTTACTATGTTCTGTTCACTAAGCCTAATTTTTTTTAATCTACCTCATTTCTTTTGAAAGGTATAAGATCTGAATCAGTTCACCTCACATACTTACTTGTACTGTAACCGAAGAAATAAAGTTCCCGAAATCATCGCATAAGTGAGTTATGTTGCTCTTTGCTGGACTCCAATGCTTCTTGATCCCTTTTATAAAGTGGTAACATGAGGATGAAGGGCATCCTCAAGCCTTCTGGGCAGATAATTCCTATCCTTACAGTACCAAGGACCATGCAGCAAAGGTGAGCCACAGATTGCCCTAGCTTAGTCTGGAAAACTAAGCTGCTGCATGCACAAGAAGAACAGATCATCTCTATCACCAGGGCTTACATTTGAAAGATGCAAATGTGTAAGTCTCTAAGATCTTATTGCACTCTGCACAAATCATTTCACTTCATAGCTGAATATCTGGGTGAAAATTGTCAGTTATTACTTCAATTGGTTTTCATTCAACTGTTTTTTTTTTGCCAGTAGATAGACTTTCGTTTTACAAAGATCACTGCACAGAGCACCAAAGGAAATCTGTCACAAGACCCACCTCAGAATGAAGCAGAAATGATCTTCTGTATCAGATCAATAAACTGTGATGGATGATTTTGTGAAAATGAGCCTTGCGAACATTTAAATAAACACATAAATGTTGTAATGTTGAAAGTGAGATTAATTACAGCAGAACTTATACAGGCATCAATAAGGATCTTGGAGGATTCAGGTTGTCTTACCAAACCCACTGAGCCACAACCTCCCTAATCCATACTCTACGAAGAGGTATATTGGTGATGGTACACAGGCAGCTGATAGGTATTTAGAAGGTCACTTTCAATAAAAGCAAATTAATTATAGAGCTGCGGATTACATGCTATAATCAGGTGATGCAGGGCAGGATTTACCCAGTCTTTCCCAGGACGCACTTTAGGTAGGTACAGTATCACACTGCACGTTACAAGTACAGTAAGCTCAAGTAATCCAAGGGATCATTCTGAAAATGTCCACTGCAGAAATCAATTAGCACTTCATTATGTCAGACTTCTAACAGACTGTTCCCAAAACTGCACAGCTTGCCTCCTGTAAATACCAATGTTTCTAAATACCAGACTCCTTTCAAATTTAGTGAACTGCTGTAGACTCCCTTTGTGCTAAATATGCTAAACCATTCAACCTCACACAGCCATAAAAGACCTTGTTAAAAAATGTCCTTGATAGCAAAGCCAAGCCATCACAAATTACTTTTAAATCTTATTTTTAAAGATAAGTCAAGCAAGAAAGTTCTCATTTACAAGGTCCCTGAAACCCATTTATACAGCAGGCTTTTTCCAGAGCAACTTGAGTGAGGTATCTTGCTCAGGAGTACAATAGCAGCATCTTAACCACGTGCCACAACTCTACTACACACCACTGCCTTAAAATTGTAATTCTGCTGCTGTATATGATGCCAGTTTTGGCCAACTTTGTCATATGAGGAGAACATGTGTAACTATGACTATTATGCAATCACTGGGTAACGGACGCTAAATTGAAGGGTAGGATAGTGACATCTGTTTTTAACTTTTTTCCCCAATTAAAGGCACAAGTTTCACAACAAGAGAAGTCTCCATAGTAAAAACCATTACATCCCGATGATGGGAGCGTCGTTGGGTACTCCAGTGTTTTTAAAAGCTATTTTGCTTCCCGCACTGTATACTTTGGCTGCAAATCATTTCGGTTTTGCTAAAGTCCTTTAAATATTAAAAAAAACACATCTGTAGAAATATCAGATCACTAAAAGGGGTATCTGGACACGAGCAGAGGTCTGGTGAGCCACAGATGGGTCATATGGCCACAGGTATAAGAACCAAAACAGCCATCCACCCCAGGCTCCAGCACTAATGTTACAAGAGCATCAAGAAGTGCGTCATCATCTCAGGAAAAACTGTTCTGTTGAATTATAGAACAGACATGTGTAAACAGAAATGGATTCCCTTTTGTTAAAGGAGATGGCAACATCTAGTTTAACAAGGTGCTTAGTTAATCCAAAAGTTTTAAAATAGAAAATTAAAGAAACTGAAATTAAGAACATCTTACACTTGTGTCGGTGGATAATGCTATATAGACACAAAACAAGATAGTTGTGGATACAATGACAACACAAATTGCTATCTACTGTGTCATTTTTATAAGGAAAACTGAATAAAGTTTCCCCAAAACAAAGACAATAACATTCTACTGCTTATTACATTCAAGACAAAAAATATATATAAATGTAGATATTTTGCACTTACAAACCCCTGGCTTTGTTTCATGAGTTTATATGGACAGTGATGGACAAAGTTGTAAGCTTTGTAATACTTATTTAGAGCTTGTGTGCTCTGGATGTCATGCAGCTCTGCTAAAGATAAAAGTGGAACACTGTAGTAAGACTGCCAAAAGCCTTAGAAAACATCCCAGAACTATTTTTGAGCAGATATCAACTAACCACAAACGTTTGGGCCAGACAGCACCGATGCTGCAGTGTTAAGAGTTATAGCAACAGCAGTCTAGTGATATACTGGAAGCGCTGTGCTCTGTAAAGTGCAGTTTTTCACACATCAAAGGAAGAGAAATCATAAGTGACACACAGGAGAAGAACAGTCACTGCTGAAATTTACGCTTTACCCTGATCCTATTATTAACCAAGAAGCTATATATTGATTATAGCAAGTCAAATGGGGTTAAAAAAGTTTAAACCATGTGATTTTTCCAACACTTTTTAATTTTGTGCACGTTTTATGATGCCATACCTGTGACACTTCACCTCTAGCACTTTTTCTTCTACTTTTGCAATGCTGCAGTAGGACTTGGGTTACAATACGTTTTTTGTGGTTTTTAAATTAAATAGAAAAACAAAGTAGAACAATAAAAAAACACCAGACTCAGTTTTTAAGAAGTAATCCTCATTTCATGAGAAATTAAGAGAGGTTACAACTGACAGGAGGACATTGAACCCATTTAAACTGTCTGGTAGTCACTAGTAGCTGACCCAATAAATCCAGCCATTTCTTGAAGGAGGCCAAAGTACTGGCTTCAACAACATGGCTGGGCAGCTTGTTCCAGACTCCCACAACCCTTTGAGGGGAAGAAGTGCCTCCTGTTCTCAGTTTCAGATGCACTTCCCTGTAGTTTCCACCTGTATGCTCTGGTTCATGTCTCACTGCTAATTCTAAAGATCTCTACAGATAAATGCCATCAATGTTTTTGAGAATTTTGAGTACTTGGAACTACAGGTATCCTTACAGTTTGCTTTGTTCATGACTGAAAGGCTCAGCTCTTTTAGCCTGTCAGTTTAGGACATTCCTTTAATAACACTTAGCAAGTCTTTGCCCCAGGCATTAAACCATTAGATTGCACCAGTGTCTACAGTAGTGCAAATTCTCCAGTGGAAAACATTTTCATCCTTTCCTTCTTTTGGCACAAAGACACAATGTAGCCCTGGTCTTCAGTAAAACCAGGCAAAAGTCGGGTAAAATGATAATGTTGTGTATCACTGTGACTTAATAACAAGTTCAAATAAAACAACTAGTACAATTAAAGCAGAATAAAAAAACAGCAGACTTGTGGGCCTCCAAGACCAAGACTGTGATCCCTTGAGTGCAATAATGAAAGAGCTCACAGTAAGTGAAAGCAACGGTCTATCAGAACAGCTCACCTGGGGAAACCCAGTACAAACATGAGATGATTAGAAAAACAATTTGACATTTGCATTGGAAAACACTTCTAACCTTTTGTATTCCTACAATGATACCGAGGGAAAAATGATTAATAAAATAGGAGTTAATAAAAATGCATTCACATTCTCAAAAACACTACTTGTGTAGAAATGTAGCATGTAGTTGGACTACGCTTTAAGGCCAAACTTTTTGGAAAGGTCAAATGCCATACCACTGACATTACACCACACCATTTAACCCTCACTGTGGAGTGAAGTATCAACTTATTTAAGGTTAAAATAATAAACATAATGTACTTTAAACTGTAGGGACAGGCCCAGCCTTTACACAGCTGACTAAGACATGTAGCCCGGGAGCAGAGAAGAGGTGGGTTGACTCTCAGCCCACATCCCTGCCAAATTATACCTTCCCACTGCCAGAAAGTTGCAATCAGGGAAACTCTGAGGTATGAATCAGAGAAGGAAAAAAACACAACCTGACAAAATAAGCCTTCCAGTGACGAGTGCTAGACTGAAATCGAACATGTTTACACAGACCACTCAAGTGCGTATTGTCAGACTGTGAAGTTTCCTCTTCTTGATGCGCACAGGGTTGTAAGGCACTGCCGAGCAGCACTATTCCCTTTTCCGATACGAAGAATCTGGAAATCTGAATCAACAGGCAGGTGACTCAGCGGTTTGGCAGGGAAAACAGGACGATGTTATGCACTACACAGCTTTTCACGCAACTAATGGAATTGCAACAGTGCAAACGTGATATTTTTCAGACTTCTATTTTGCGATAATTTAAGTCATGCTTTTTACCACTTTGGGTCAGCATCTGACATTTTTACTACACATGCCTACAGAGAGCCTACCCTTATTCATTTCCATACACAATGCGATCACTTAAGACATTCAAATGGTTATCAGTAAAGAGTGTCAGTTTGATGAAGAAAAACCATGAAAAGAAGCCAACGTCTACAGAATAATGAGACTACCAATATTTAAACAAAAGGCTTCAGTGTTGGGTTCCATTTAAAAAAATCTGTCATAAAGCAAAATAAATGTGGAAAATACTAAACATTAGTCAAAATTACTTGTCTTTAAACTGACAAGTTCCTCTGGCTGGGCCCTTTAAGAAACAATTCACTTAAAGTGCATTTACAGGCAACGGTTAACATGTACTATTTTGTATTAAACATCAAGTCTACCAGAATGATTACACAGAAAACACCTGCAGTACTATTATTTCTCAACCACTTATGTGAAATCCCAGGAGATAAAGAATATCTGATTTTGTGTGTATGAATTCCTTAATGTCAACAGTAAGAACAGAACAGCCAATGATGTGATTTACCCTTTATTTACTAAAACAGTGGCTGTCCAGTGAGTTCTGTAAACAGCACGTTTAGGGGCTAGTGTATCCAACGTTTCCTAGCCAATGTCTAAATTTGTAATTACGCTAAGTGCTTTAGCAGCAATCCTGATCCCATCAGACCCTTTTAAAGTCAAGAGTCAAAAATAAACCGTAGCTGTAAGTCCTTGTTTGACCGGGACAGTACACCATAATCTTCGATTAATAGTACCAGGCAATTTAAAATCACATGTTGAGACATCTATTTATCTTGAGCTGTTTTCAGCTATGCTTTCTATAAATAATATACTCCTGTATTCTGCACTGCATAGAGCATTATTCCCAAGCAGACATCGTTTACATAAAAACAAAACTGGGGGCAGTTTTAAAAAACATCAAAGTTCTCTCATAAAATATAGTAGGCTATTAGACTAAATGCCACGTCATTTGTAACCAAGATTAAAAGTCAGCCATTTTAAATTAAATACAACTGGATATTAATGTTTACAGCAGAGCACAATTCTTTAAGAAATGCTTGTTTTATGTTGCAAATTAGTAACTAAATTGTATGCAGAAATCTTCCTATCATTACAGGGTGCTTGTTTTGTAGATGTGTGCTCACAAAGCATAAGCTCTGAAAACACTTTTCTCAAGTCTGAACGTAAAATAAGAATCTAAAGCATCCCATCAACGATTAATTATAAATGACCTCATAAAAGGAATATTTTTGAGCCACAATTTGTGAAAAGATGTGCTAGAATAATAAAACCTAAGGCAAAGTCAACTGACGGAATAATTAACCTTGGATGACTCAAAACTAGTACCAAATGCCAACTGGACTGCACTCTGCTATACAAGGCTTTCTTCATTCTTCACACAGACAACGTAAATTACATTCATTGCAATCACAACTCAGAAATTCAGTCTGTGGAAGACCTGGCCTCAAAACTACTCAGACAGACAAAACTTTGAGTGTACATAACCTTGAGCAGAAGCTTAGAAACTCAGTGTTTATGCAGATTCACAATCTTAAGAAGGAATATCAAGTTGTATCATCTGTGAAGTTTTGAAAAGTTCAAAATTCAAATGACTTTTTTTGTATACCTCAGATCACCAAAAATAAGCAAAGTCACAACCCACCTCTCTGTTCTCTAGAACAGTTAATCACTGGAGCCAACGCCAGTCCATTTGATTGTGTGCATTTAGTTTATCCCACGCCATTCTTCCTGTAGCACTATTTTTTCCCCCCATTATATTTTCAGGAAAACCTGAAGGGACTTCTACACTACAAACTCGCGCGGTCAGCACAGAGTTGTGGCTTCGCATCCAGCTGGAAACACTGCTGCTGTACCTTGAGAGAGGTACTTCACCCCACTTGCTCTGGTCCACCCAGCTATATACAGTAAGTAAGGCTCAGCAGTGGAGGGGAGTGATCCCACAATGGACTGGGGTCCTATTGCTGTGGCCCTGGTGTGGCCTTCTCCTTTCACTCTACAAACACAAGATGCTAGACTGTAACCTGTCACAGGCTGCTAATCAATCAGCAAGCACACACTGTGAGATTCCTACAGCCTATTCTTGATCCACTGAGGATTTAGGTAATCCACAAGAACCACAACTCATATTATCCCAAGACTAGTTCTCACCCCTTCGTAACAGGGGAGTCCAGAAAGAGACCTCAAGCTCAGCAGGTAAAAAGCACAGACTTTGCAAGGGAAAAAACAAAATTTAAAAAAATGTATCCTGGGACTGAGGGCCGGATTACGGCATTTATAGAATTCTAAAGAAAATTGGATAAATATGCAGATTTTAATAAATCCCAATTAGCTATAAAGTACCACATCGACTAGATGGGCCAAATGGCTTGCTGTGTGCAAGGGTACAGTGTTTCCTTTGTGCTGTTCTCTGGCTGTAGCACACTGGTGCTCTGAATGGGGAAGGAGCGTCAGAGGATCTGTGACCCTTCCGGCCGGGGCAAAGCATCAGGCAGTCGCACAGAGGGCCTGGAGGAACCACTGTTCACACACGGATCCCCTAACATCACTGTCACGACAGGAAAGAGAGATTCTGCTTTTTGCATGAGTGTCACACTTATAAAACATCCAAGGCTCTGCACCCGCACCGTTGCAGTTATCGTCCGTAAGAAGTGCTCACAAGAAACACGACAATCCTTCAGGCTCAAAGCTGCGGATGTGCCGTGACTAACCGTGTGTTAGACTGGACCTGGATTAGAGGCGACGTAAGAACACCTCACATCAACACCAGCTAAGGGACCGGGCATGCTTGCAAGGCATTATTCCTCATCATTATGACTGACAAACACTTCGCTGCATACGTCGTGGCCTCCGAAGAGTCGACTCAAACTCCCCACTCGACGAATTTCTCTTGCGAGCAGCCTCTTTTCCAAAGCTTCGTCCCTCCACTACACTACACGCTGGCCTCTTTTCGGCGTGGACTGCAGCCGCTCAACTTCCAACACTAAACAAAACATTTTCTCGCAGGAAGCGAAACTGATCACACGTCCCGGGAGGGGGGGGGGTGTCTTACCTCCACGCTTCCTCGCCCCGCTCCGGCCTGACCCCTGCGAGCTCCCCCGCTCTCTTCCCACGCAGCCTCCCATGACTGGTCAGTTACTCCGGACCCCCCATAAAGAGCTCCACGCCGTGGGGAAGAAGCGTTCACGCCGACCCCTCCGGGAAGCGACGCGGCCCCTGGGTTCCCCGTGCGCGTCCGCGGGAGCACCGCGCCGCTCGAGACTCAGGCGCCGTTGTTGTCGTTTGAGCTCACGGGCATTCCGAGGCGCGAGCCGTAGCGGGGGGCTCGGCAGGGACCCCCCCTTCCCCCCTCCCCCCGGAGCAGCACCGGCCAAACCTTCAGCCCTCGCGAGGTCACCGGCCCCGCCGCTGCAGGAAAGCAGCACTTCGGGGGTTATTTTTAAGGAGAGGGAACACGGCTCCCCCTCTCCGTCTCCAGTTATTTCTGGCTCAAGAGTCCGGCGGTAACTTCACTGGCACTTCTGCGGTCCCGGCTCAGCCTGCTAATCAAACTCGTCTCTGCTCTTGTGGCACAAAAACAACTCCACAGATATGTTGTTGTTGTTTTCTTTTTTAAAATTTCTCTCTAGACAGTTTCCCTGCCCTCCCTAATCCCCAACCTCTCCCAGGTCGCCTCGGATTGCTCCAGGTTTAAATCCCTTTCTCCTTCCTGGTGGCAGACGGCGCTAGTGCGCCTGCGCAGCCCTGCGCGGAGCTCTGGGTAGAAACCGGCCGGTGTTGGATTTCGTCTCGTGACTCGCACCACTGTGGTGTCAGGTAACAGGAAAGGGGTGCGGGTGTTTGTGTGCGAAATATAAATAAACAGTAGCTCGGCAAGTCCTGGTCATCTGGCGTAACAAAAATAAATCAGTGTAATCGGATCAAAAAGTGGGTGTCTGATTGTGTCATTATTGATCAGCATCGATCACCTTTCCCTAGCAGATTACATCAAATCACATGCATGAGAGCAGACTTGAGGAAATCTCATTCTCAAACAATGTTAAAAAAATTCTCTTATTCCCGAAAAAACCCTGTTGCCCTAGGGGTTGTTTCTCATAGCTCTCTCAGTTAACCGGATAACACGATGACAAAAATCCGGATTTTCGGTTTCACGAAGCAAGATTGAACGGTCTAAAGTTAAATAACTAGAGCAACATATCCTTCATTCAGGTTAAATCAGATTTAGCCTGACTTTGTGGTTAAGAGTTTGGCTCAGCTCAGCCCCCTATGAGAAACGACATCACTTTTCTTCAGAGATCCAGTACACAGAGCTTTGCATCAAAATTAGAGATCGCAAAATCCCTTTACTGCCCGCTGATTATTTTTATCTGAAAGATAGAGTTTGAGCAGATAGGATATACTTTACAATCAATATCTCTTAACCACATACATTGTTAATACTGCTGAACAGTGAGCGTTACAAGAAACAAACTCTCGTAGTTGAGATTATTGTGACCGGTGCAGTTTTTTTTACTGTGTGGGTGATTTGGAGCACTTCAGTAAAGCGATAGTGTGTCGTGCACCAAGGAGGCTGTCCAGGCTGATTTTTTTTAAATCAGAAAATCAATTCATAGCATCAATGTACAGTTAACAAATAAAATTCTAGCCTAAAAATATGAATATTACAAAAAATAATAAAAATTATCGATCGTGTCCGATGCAAGAGATGAAACGTGTGTGCACACAATGGGTGTTACTATACTTAGGTGTATATTATGCACAATTTCCATCATCACATCGTTTCCTATGTTATCAGAATCCATGATGTATGGTGTCACACTGGCAACATGTACATGATTCTGTCTGAGGGTATCCTCAGCGTGCAGCACAGTATTACCACCCTTAGGAAGAGAGAGTTCTTCCCCTGCACCAGGGCTCTCTGATGACTGTCCTCCTGTTCATCGCTCAACAGGGTGGCAGCTCTGAAAGGCACATCATAGCCGAACATAACTCTAGTGAAACAGTGAATGCTCGGTCTGATTTTTAACATATACCTTTTTTTTTTCTAATTTCACCGTGGTTATTTTATTTTTCGGTTATAATTAGGTCACATTTTTACCTGGCGTAAGGCTTTCTGCAATCTGGAGGGGAATGCCTCACCTATACTACTCGATCCACACTAAAAAATGTTGGAAATGTTGAATGAAGGAACACATTCTTTATGGTGTCGACGACGATTCCTCTTCTTCAAGTGTTACTCTGCTCAAGCGTCTTCTTGTTGGATAAAATTAGAAGACATTGTAAGAGCATTCCGCTACACCGTAGTGTACAGGACCCCAGTGCCACTGTGGATGATGTTCCTGGGTTTTGTCTTGGCCTGCTGCCAGGTCCTCCCTTTGTGCTCCAGCATTGTGCTGTGTAAATGCACGAATTAGTTCTGCACAAGAACAAAATTGTGCGATTGCACCATGGCTTAAAGTGGATCTCCACTTCAACACCATAATAATGAAAGTTAAGTAATGCCAATACATGCATACTCACACAATTTTTATAGTTTGTTTTATCTCTTGAGCTATTTGATTGGATTTCATAATTAACTTCCAGATTCAGTTTTGCAAGGTGACTTCTCTGGCTTTTGCAGCAGCTACAGTGTATTTCCTTGCTTTTGCAACAGATTTTATCCTCCTAGTTTTCCATAAAGAGGCATAATTCCTGGTCACTGGATTAAGATGCGCATTCTTTCGCCGTAGTTTTTGCTGGTATAAATGAAGGATGTGACGCTCGACCCTCCTGCATTGCACCTCTTGGTAATTTTCCTCCTGGAATGATGTTTCCTCAAACAATTTGGAACGTCTCTGGAAGTAGAGACAGCAGAGGCCTGGTAAGGGGCTTAAATTGAAGTTAACTGGAAAGATGAAGTCAGAGTTTACCTTTGTGAACCGTGAGTAATTCTGAAGTCGGTTATCAGGTTAATTCATCAAGGACAACTTGAGAGAACCCTGAATTAGTTCCAGCCGGGTCAAGTAGCCCCCTGGGTGGGACAGTATGGTCCCAGTGAGCGTGTCTGTCCAGTATCAAACCGAACCCCCTAGTTAAGGCACAGGTCCCATGTGCTGTGCGCTGTTCTGTACTGACTGAGACTCTGTTCTTTGGAAGTTGAGCTGGTTAAGATTGATTAAGTGATACAAATAGTAACACAATCAGAAGCTGCATTGATTTTCATTCTGCATTAACCTATTTGATCATTGCTTATCACTGGGTCTGTACGGGTAGATTACCACTAAGCAGCTGCTGTTCCTTATTGGCAGTAATTGATGTATTTTGCCAGGAGATAAGATCTGCTTCATACTTTCCCCTTTATTGCTGGCAACATTCCTGGAGTGATTTCAGGACAGTTCCTGATTTATTTATTAACTGGGAAAATACTGTGGTCCGTATTTTCTCTGAAACTTCACCTATGATAAGAGAAATAAAAACAAAGAGTGCTTTAAATAAAGAGTATGCAGAGTGTGATAAATATAAAAAAAACTTCTTGGGTTCATTATTTCACATCAGGACATCAACCCTGTAAGAAGTCTAATACTATAGTGACTGGTATTATTGCAGTAATTGCTCGTGATGTATCAGAATATGAGATTTCTTGCCATTTTGTTAAGGGAATCTTGACTGTAAATACTGACAAGATTCCAGATTACAGAACACAGAAGAAATATTGTTATATTGTATTTTATAGACACAGATACCAATTCCTAGTATTCCCTACCTATCCTTTCACCTGTACCTTTTTTCCTCTTTTACATCTCTGGTTTCCTTTTTTCTTCCCCTTCCTCACTGTTTTTATATTATTGTTGGATTTTTACAGTTTGGTTAAGTCTGTCATGCTGTAATGATTTTTCACATTTGTTCATTATTGTTTATGGTACCATGTAATATTTTTTGTTCTTCCCGAAAAACCAATAAACAAATTGAACATAGAAATCCCAGACCTACAAAACTCAGAACATCTTCCAATCGTACTGTAAGTAGACCCAAAGGATTCTGCAGCCAGTACGTGAGCTCTAACCACAGTTTGAGGAGCGTAGACTACTTCACATATATGTTGCTTTAAATTGTGTAAATATTTGCTTTGGTAATACTTTAATTCATTGGTCATGCCAATACAGCTTTTGAATTCGCATTTGTACCACAGACGCGTTAAGTAATGTCAGTAAGTTGGGTCACACAGCATCCGCGATGCTTGTTTCTCTGGAATTGTGACATGAGGCTTCCTCAAACATTTCCTGATCATATCTGCTCAACATCTGAAGCAAACTTTCAGAGCTACTACATTCTAATTGCTTCAAAAGCAGGAGTGCTCACTTCGCTGAGGACAGGGCAAAACTGCTCAAGAGCAACCCTGCACAGTGCCTTGGTCTTTGTCACGTGACAGTGGTGTTTCTACCCTGTCTTGTCTCGGCGACAGCTTCAGCGCATGCGCGCGAAGAGGAGTTTGACTTGTGGGTTGTGCATGATGGCCGCGAATGGAGCTGTGTTGCTGGGTTTGGTAGAGGAATTCGTATCGGGCCAGCAGGACAGCAAGGCTGCTGAGACTGCAACAGGTAACTGATGTAATCGATCTCGGTCTCGGCTCTTAGTGAGCTGTACGTTGAGCCTGCAGGCTGCAGCGACTATGGATGGGAGAGTCCGATGCTCAGAAAAGCGTGTGGCTGATATTCTGGGTATCTTTTTAAAGGATGAACCTTGGTATAAGTGCACATCGAAGAGAAAGATCAGCCC
Source organism: Atractosteus spatula (assembly GCF_055471065.1). NCBI lineage: Eukaryota > Metazoa > Chordata > Actinopteri > Semionotiformes > Lepisosteidae > Atractosteus > Atractosteus spatula. Next base: position 14,786,660 of record NC_142710.1, on the reverse strand, counting down.
TGATTGACATGGTCCTGTATTTATTGCGCAACATGAAAGTCTTCAATACGCAGGCAGTACACAGTAGAAGACAGTTTGAGCAAAAACACACCCTACCGACACAAGCATGGACCGTTCTAGAATTTGCTTGACATGGGAAAACATTTTCTCACGTTTTTACTGGGACTGACTTGAAAACAGCGGTGCATCGCCCGGCTCTTGGGAGACTAAAGACGTCCCCGCTGTCCGGTTGTGTCGAGACAAGCGGCTCATCACGAGCAACCTGTTGGCACATGTAGCGGGTGCAGGAGCCCATCCTGGCGTAGAACTGGCGCTCTGAAGGTGTATGTAATTCATTTAAACTAAGGATACTAAGAGTAGGTATCCGCAGTGGCTCAGTAAAGGAGCCCTTATTCGGGAACTTTATTCGAACAACCTATAGGACGGTTCCTGTTAGATGTGTTCAGACCCGGTGAAATTCAAGTCCCTTCCACAGACGTGCCCCTGTGAACAACTGCCTCCCCAGGTGCCTTGGATCAGGGACAGCGGTCAGGCCGCTTCAGCTGCCGCGGGTACTGTGCGCTCCTCGATATTGTCAAGCTGCGCAGCTCTCTTCCCACCTGGCTCAGAAATTCGTCTTTCTCTAATGCTGGAGCAAAGTCTTTATAAACACGAGCCAGACCTTGGAGATCTGACGCTTACATGTTTTAAGACCCGTGAACCTCATTGTCCACATCAACTATCAACGCCTGTATGCATTCTGAGGGTGCTGTGCAAGGGGATCCATCCTTCTGTTGCTCTTGGCAACCTGAGGTACTCTGTTCTGACCTTACACCGTTAACCTCTTTTATTTTTGTTTCCTAAGGAGTGAAAACCGGACTGTTTACCATATTGGAACTGGTTGAGGCCTTGGGGTAAAGTAATCTTTTACCTAATCCGCTCCATCTTCATACGCTATTTCCAGTGTTAACATAATTACAGTGTAAACACAATGTCCGTTACCAGCCGTTCTAATTAGTCCTGTCTGTCAGTCCTATAGGATCAACTGTTTTGTTTGTTATTTTTCGTTAGACTGTCAAAAGAGTTAGGTGGAAAAGAAAAAAACAAGCTAGAAAAAGGCTGTAGAGAGGCTGATTCTTCTGGAGGCAGGTAGAAGCGGTGTAGAGTGGAGCGTCACCCAGGACCCTGGGGTTGCTGGTTTGAATCCGCACCGAGCGGCACAGAGGCTCTGTGTCCGAAAGTGCCCTGGAGAGAATTGCTGTTGAATCGAGACGTGACCAGATCGCCAGGGACACGGGCTGCGTGCCGTCTCCTCTCACTGGTGCTCCTTTCGCCAGGAGCGAGCTGACCTGTTTGTGTGTTCTTGGCAGCCTGAGCCTGACGAGCTGTGAGCCCCGGATTCGGGCGCGGGGGGTGCAGCTGCTCTCGGGGGTGCTGCAGGAGTGCTGCGGCAGCCTCTCGGAGAAGGAGGGTGAGTTGGCACTGGTCAGCGCGCCGGGGCGGGGGGGGGCGCCACGCCCACGCTGGCGCCGCAGAGCAGACAGGGGGGTGTGTGTGTGTGCTGAGTTTTGGTCGGCTCAAGCCAGCAACACTGGCAGAACACCGTGAAGAAAAGAGAGGGCGGTTGGTTTCTCGTTCACGCTGTTCCTTCTGTGAGTGGATCCAGCGCTCTTTATATAGAAAACACTGCACTAATAGAAGTAGAATCTGTCTGATCTGAAGAAAGACCGAGAATGGAATATTATACAACATCAGCAGTGTTGGATTAGAGCTTTCTCAGTAGGAACATGGTTCTCTGATGTCTAATCAATACTCTACATTAAATCAGTGTAACACTTATGTACCCTGGCTAGTGTCCTTATTGATCTCTTGCTTGTATTTGCATTTTGCTTGGTTTCTACCATTGTCCTTGTATTTTGCAGCTGAAGTCCTGACAGTCTTTTATGAAAACAGACTGAAAGATCATTATGTCATAACGCCGCACGTGTTACAAGGCATTAAAGCTCTGGTAGGTGTGCAGTGTGCATGGGGGATATTCTACCTTTGCTAAGCTTTTCCTTCTGGTTTCATGTCCGGCTCTCTCACCCGCTCACTCTCACTCCGGACTCTCTGTGTTTTTAAAAGACTCAGAGCTCCGCACTGCCCCCTGGTCTGGCTGTCTCCATCCTGAAGTCTCTCTTCCAGGACATCCATGTACAGGTAGCTGCTTCACACAGACAGTGCTGTTGGTCAGTGTCTGCCTTGTGCTGTATATACTGTAAATAGACAGCAGGTAAATGTTTATAGTTTGTTTAGGTCGTCTTGCAGTCTAGTTTATTAATGGGAATAGTAACTTTCATAGATGTAGCTGTATAATATGTGTAGAAGGGTGATTTTTATAAACTCCAATGACTCGATGGAAGAAAGTTCAGATTTAGTATTTTGAAGGCTTGCCTTGTGTTAAAAAGAAAAAAATATATACCAATCATGTTCTGATCGATATCAGGCTTTTGCAAGAGCTTCAGTATACAAGCAGCTTGAGCAGTTTCACCCTAGTTGTCTCTGTGGTGTCTGTGTCAGGGCTGCTAGTGCTTATCGGAGGTGAGACCTGGGCTCAGTCTGTGTCTGTGTCCCCAGTCCCTGATGCAGGCGGAGCGCTCCTGTGTCTACAGCATCCTGTTGAACCTGATGGAGTCGCGAGAGGAAGGTGAAGGTCCATCAGGGGGGAGGCAGAGGATGAGCAGCGGCGAGGATGTTGATCAGATGTTGATTCGCCTGCTTGTCGTCTTTTTCGTGCTGTGTGACTTCAGCGTTTTCCGACCTGCTGCCTAATGTCTATCCAAGTACCTCAGCTTTTGTGCTTTCAAGCCAAATCCAATTAATTAAGCTGATTGCTCCAAGGAGGCTGGTGACATTATGTGCAGCTATGAAACTGAAGGACTTTTAGTCATTTTAGTATATCCAAACCATTCCTTTAGTGAAAAGATGACTTCAGAAGTTAGTTTTCTGTGATCATGTTCTTTGTTAAAAGTTTATTTTTGGCTGGTCTTTGTTCCAGAGCTGAAGAAGTTAGGTGCAGACTTTGTCTTCGGTTTTGTTCAAGCAATTGATGGTGAGAAAGACCCCCGCAACCTCCTTCTGGCCTTTCAGATCGCAAGGAACATCCTGCACAGGGGCTACGAGCTGGGTAAGTGCTTGCACAGCAAAGAGTCCTCACAGCACAGCGGCTGGCTGTACCTGGTAAGACTGGGGCTGTAGACACTCCTGACAGCACAGCGCCTGGCTGTACCTGGTAAGACTGGGGCTGTAGACACTCCTGACAGCACAGCGCCTGGCTGTACCTGGTAAGACTGGGGCTGTAGACACTCCTGACAGCACAGCGCCTGGCTGTACCTGGTAAGACTGGGGCTGTAGACACTCCTGACAGCACAGCGCCTGGCTGTACCTGGTAAGACTGGGGCTGTAGACACTCCTGACAGCACAGCGCCGGGCTGTACCTGGTAAGACTGGGGCTGTAGACACTCCTCACAGCACAGCGCCTGGCTGTACCTGGTAAGACTGGGGCTGTAGACACTCCTGACAGCACAGCGCCTGGCTGTACCTGGTAAGACTGGGGCTGTAGACACTCCTGACAGCACAGCGCCTGGCTGTACCTGGTAAGACTGGGGCTGTAGACACTCCTGACAGCACAGCGCCTGGCTGTACCTGGTAAGACTGGGGCTGTAGACACTCCTCACAGCACAGCGCCTGGCTGTACCTGGTAAGACTGGGGCTGTAGACACTCCTGACAGCACAGCGCCTGGCTGTACCTGGTAAGACTGGGGCTGTAGACACTCCTGACAGCACAGCGCCTGGCTGTACCTGGTAAGACTGGGGCTGTAGACACTCCTGACAGCACAGTGCCTGGCTGTACCTGGTAAGACTGGGGCTGTAGACACTCCTGACAGCACAGCGCCTGGCTGTACCTGGTAACACTGGGGCTATAGACACTCCTCACAGCACAGCGCCTGGCTGTACCTGGTAAGACTGGGGCTGTAGACACTCCTGACAGCACAGCGCCTGGCTGTACCTGGTAACACTGGGGCTATAGACACTCCTCACAGCACTATAATGTACAGTATAAACAGGAGTGCCTCACACTTCATTGGCATCCAGACAGTTAAACAAATTTTGAATTATACTATTTTATTTAACTTTATTTATTTATATTATTTAACTTGCAATGATCTTGATTTATATTTCAGGTGTAATAAGGGTTTTTAAAGTAATGTAACGGTATGCTTACAGAACCCTATTGATTCTTTTCACATTTACTCTAACACTTTTTTTTTTTCATAGCAAAGCGAGCTGCGTGTCCTGATGTTGAGTTGGGGAATGTTTTACAGGGCTGTTTGCAGAGGAGCTGTTTGAAGTGACTTCCTGCTATTTTCCAATAGACTTCAGCCCAGTAAGTGTCTCCTGTCGTCCTAATGCCGTTTGACCATGTGGCCTCTGTGCTGGGCCTGTTGGACTGCGACACAGACCCTGTTTTCAAGGGGCAGCAGGCGTGGTCAAATGGCTAAAAATCCTTTTTCATGAATGGTGGAACCAGGGAATGTGGAGTATTTTTGATATAAATACAGTATGCTTATTTGCTAAACTGTTAATCAGTGGCTCCTCTCCTACCTCAGATACCTGTTTTTCAAACACGATGCTGTTGTGTTTTCCAGCCCCCTAATGACCCCCACGGAGTCACCCGCGAGCAGCTGGTCCTGGCGCTCAGGGAGGTGCTGTCCGGCACGCCGAGCTTTGCAGAGGTACGCGGTGGGGAGGTCTTTCTGCGCTGAGTGTTTTTACTCCAAACCTCAATTCAATTTATTTTTCTATAGCGCCTTTCACAACAAGGTTGCCCCAAGGCGCTTAACAAAGCAGGTGACCATACATGTTGTGAATACAGAGCAGAAAAGACCAGAAGACAACGGAGGAGAGGAACCAAAAACTCCTGAGTAAGGAGAAAAAAAAACTCTAGGGGTCTAAAGTCAACTGGCTGCCCAACCCCTTTGGGCATGCTAACGTTATACAATTAAAAAAAGAAATAAATGAATGAGTGTATTAATCCATCCATCATGTCTTCTGTATGTCAGTACTCCATGCAGATCTCTCTAGACCAGTAAATTCCTCCTAAACGATAGCTATATCCACGATGTCCCTCTTGGATCCATGGCAGCAGTGATGCAGCATCCAACTCAGATGGTGCCCAGCCCGGGCGCCATCCGGACATGTGGGGAGGAGAACCTGACCCGTAAGGGGCTTCATTCAGGCAGGGATATGCAGGGCTAAAGACAACATCTTTGAATTCATTCCATATGAATATTTTTTAAAGTCGTGTTGGGCTGTTTTAAGATGAAAGCGCAAAAGAACACTATTGCTTAGGAAGGCCCGTGCGAGAGTTGGGGCAGAGTGTCCAGGCATCAGGATGGCTGTGTGGCGCTTATGCAGTGTCCTGCATGTTAATCGTTTCCCTGTGTTGCCAGTTTCTGCTGCCGCTGCTCATCGAGAAGCTGGACTCGGACGTGCAGAGTGCCAAGCTGGACTCCCTGCAGACACTGGTGAGGCCTCTGACCAGCTCCATGGGCCCTGGCTCTGTCTCTGCTTGTGTCCAACTGTCTGGAACGTTCTGACAGATGGTCTGAGATCTGTTTGTACTGGCTTGTTAGTCTGTGCTGCACTGGGCTACACTGTACCGAGGTCTCTGTCGTACTGGGCTACACTGTATTGGGCTGAGCTCTGCGCTATACTGGGCTAAGGTCTGCTTTCTGTGTTTTAGACTGCCTGCACCTCGGTTTATGGGCACCGTGAGTTGAAGGACTTCCTACCAGGCCTCTGGTCTTCCCTGCGCAGAGAGGTAGGCATTTCAGCAGCGGGGCTCGTGGATGGGAGAGGACTCAAGAGAATCTTTTTTTCAGATTCCATATCCAAACACAGAAGCCAATGTTCATATCCTCAGTCCACAGAAATAGAAATAGTTGTGGCCACTGAATGTTTTTTGTCTCCTCAATCCGTACAGGTGATGCTGATCATTTGTCCTTAAGCCTGTTTATCTCACATTTCCCTCCTGCTTTATTAACCGATATACAGTATGTGCTTATGGTTGCGTGGTTGTTTCTGCCAGGTGTTGAATAAGGTGTCTTGACGGTGTTCTTTTCACAAAACGCATGCATATAATGTACAGTAGTCACTAACGTACTGTTAACCATACCATAGCTCAATAGCTGAACTCGTAAAGGCTCTCAGCCCAGGGCAGGTTGATTTCTGTGGCCACGGGTTCAAGCCTGGGTCACATCACTAGCCGACTGTGACTGAGACTCCCCAAGCAGCAGAGCTCAGGTCTGAGCACTACAGAGGGTGAGGTGGAGTTAATCAGCCAGGGCTCTTGGCTCTTAGTGACAGAGCGACCCCTGTGGCCTCCTGAGCGCCTGCAGGCAGTGCAGGTCGTGCCTCTCCTGATCCCCTGGCTCCGGCATTGGCACCCCTGGTACGTGCTGTGGGGTGTTAGAAGTCGGGGCGCATGGTGTGTTCTAAATGTCCTCCTTCAGAGAAGTCACAAGACAGCACTGCCTCCTGCGTCCAGGTTTCCACTGTTTTCTTCATTGGCCAGACGGCATGATGATTTCCTTCAGTACTGGTGTTGTCCCCCCTCCCGACAGGTATTCCAGACCGCTAGCGAGAAAGTGGAGAGCGCGGGGCTGTCTGCTCTTCACAGCCTCACGGCCTGTCTCTCCCGCTCCATCCTGGACTCCGACTCGGAGGACTCCCTGCACGGCTTCCTCGACCTCATTCTTAAAGGTACCTTCCTAGCTGGCCGCGTTTCTCCCGCGTTTGTTCCTGCTTCGGAGCTGGTGTGTGTTTGTGCAGTTGACCAGAAGGTCTGCCATCACTGGGGAGTGAGCTACACAGAAAACCAATCAACTGCAACTCAGTTAACCCATATAATAAACCAGTCGAGTTGTCTGTCACTGCCAGTAATGCTATGCTTCTTTTTAATTGCCGATTTCAATTGGTTCCTGTCCTGTGGTTTATGTTCCTATAGACTGCCAGCACCACCTGTGCGAGCCAGACATGAAGCTGGTGTGGCCCAGTGCCAAACTCTTGCAAGCGGCAGCCAGCGCCTCTTACAGGGCAAGCTACAAAATTACAGCGGTCGTCATGCCTTTATTGCTGGAGCAGTACAACAGTCACACGCAGGTTAGGGATTGACACCTCTTACTGGACACATGCTCTCTGCTACAGGACCCCTCTTAAATTTTATCCCACTGTCATTGGTCAGATTGCTGTGACTGTGTTTTTGTGTCGTTGTTGGTCAGACTGCTGTGACTGTGTTTTTGTGTCGTTGTTGGTCAGACTGCTGTGACTGACTGTGTTTCTGTGTGTCGTTGTTGGTCAGACTGCTGTGACTCACTGTGTTTCTGTGTGTCGTTGTTGGTCAGACTGCTGTGACTCACTGTGTTTCTGTGTGTCGTTGTTGGTCAGACTGCTGTGACTCACTGTGTTTCTGTGTGTCGTTGTTGGTCAGACTGCTGTGACTGACTGTGTTTCTGTGTGTCGTTGTTGGTCAGACTGCTGTGACTGACTGTGTTTCTGTGTGTCGTTGTTGGTCAGACTGTTGTGACTGACTGTGTTTCTGTGTGTCGTTGCTGGTCAGGTTGCCGTGACTGACTGTGTATTAGGGTGTGTGTCTGTGTGTCGTTGCTGGTCAGGTTGCCGTGACTGACTGTGTATTAGGGTGTGTGTCTGTGTGTCGTTGCTGGTCAGGTTGCCGTGACTGACTGTGTATTAGGGTGTGTGTCTGTGTGTCGTTGCAGGTCAGGTTGCCGTGACTGACTGTGTATTAGGGTGTGTGTCTGTGTGTCGTTGCTGGTCAGGTTGCCGTGACTGACTGTGTATTAGAGTGTGTGTCTGTGTGTCGTTGCCTGTCGGGTTGCCATGACTAACTGTGTATTGGAGTGTGTCTCTGTGCTTTCAGTCGATTCTCCTATCTTGCAGAATGCTCAGCGGCGCACCCTGCTGGAGGTTTTGCAAGGATTCATCCAACCAGCCCAGGGCAGCTCCCCAGAGGAGGGGGGTCAGTATTATACACACAAACTGTAGGGGAAAACCTGCTGTTCTTATTCTATATAAAAAGGGGAAATAGGGCTAAATAAACAAGTTCTGAATATGCCAGAAAGCAGATTTCCCAGAATCTCACACAAGAGCAAACGGCTGAACTGCAGTTTACGCACATTCTTCAGTTGCTTTCATTCGATCCGTGTTTAGAAGAATGAGTTTAAATGGAAAAATAACGTGTACATAATACGTAAACTCACTAGCAGTATAAACTTACGCTTAAATCCGCCTGTGATGTTTGTGCCCTGGAGTTTTAGTGCCTTCGCCTCATGTCACGTTTCCGAGGCGCCGCTCTTCTGGGCTCGTGGCCCTGCCTGCTGTAACCCCGCTGTCTGTCTGCCCCACAGACGAGAGCGTGCTGTCGGGCTTCCGGCAGCCCCTGTGCAGCCTGGTCTTCTCCGCCCTGACGGAGTCCAGTCCAGCCCTGCAGGCCACTGCCTCCCGTGTGCTGACGGCCCTGGGCTTGCAGCCAGGTGAGGGGGCACGGCTGCCCATTCTGATCAATAGACTTCAGCCCTGTAGGTGTCTCCTGTCATCCTAATGCCGTTTGACCATGTGGGCTCTGTGTTGGGCCCATTGGACTGTGACACAGAGCCTGTTTTCGAGGGGCAGCAGGCGTGGTCAAATGGCTAAAAAACCTTTTAAATGAAATCAGGATCAGGGACTGGCGCGTTCCTGATCCGGATAGTCGTCAGGAATTCCCTGGGACAGCCTCAAGGGAGGGTAGTGACTTGTACAGAACTGGGTCCCTTAACTCCATTCCTCATAACCCCCAAAATAAAATCGTCTCGGCTGGGTTTGCCACAACCATGTTGGAGAGATCGTGGTAACGGAGACGCAGGACATTCCCACATATTTTGGCAACGTCCGAGAATTCAGTCTTATTGGGGAAGAAGTGTGGTCTCAGATTCAAGATGTATTGTTTAGAAATTCCAAAGCCTTGTTCAGTTCTGTATCTGGGTAGTCTGCCTGACGAGGCTGTGGGAAGAGATAAATACTTGCTAAAAGTATTCTTGGTGGCAAGTAAGAAAGCTATAACACATAAATAGTTACAAAGAGACCCCCCCCCAACCAAAGAAAATTGTTTCAGAAATGTATGAAATGGAAAAATTAACCTTTCAGTTAAGACTCCAGAAGGACATTTTTGAGAGAAACTGGGAGAGGTGGATTATTTCTAGACCCTAATAAGAATGACTTTACACATTATACCCTCTGTAAAGATGCAAAAGTATGATACAGAACAGACTTTATACTCATTTATATCTGTAATACTTGACTTTTTGAGATGACTGGCAACTCTTTTTTTTCTGGTTACCTTTGTATGTTAATAAAAAAACATAAGTAAAAAAAAAAAGAATTAGGTCTCTATTTTTCAGCTTTATTATTTGTGCAGCTGGGTTTGTGCCTCTGTGACGATTCTTTGTGCAAATGTAAGGCTCCGACTCAGATATTGATTTCACAAGGTAAAAAGTGATGATCATGTAACAGTAAGCTACTTCAGACTGCTGTTTCAGCCTCTTTTATCGCTGAGATACCTGTAAACCGTGTGTCCCTTGAGAGTGAAGCTAGTCCTTGTTCTCCAGGCTTGCTTTCGGAGTCGGATATCCAGCTGGCCGCTGATCACCTTACCAGGCTGATCCTTAGGGAAGAGGACCAGCAGAGCTGGTGAGTGTGGCCGTTAGGCCACTAAGTGTCTATATTACTTCAGTCAAAGAATTGCTGCATGGGGCCCCTTAATTGAATTGCCTTCAGTAGCTTAGCATGCTCAGTAGGGTAACAGGAAGTGGTTGTGTTAGGGCAGGTTAACGAGGGGATGTGTCTGTCTCACTTCAGTTCAGCTGCAATGGAGTCTGCGGGCTCTCTGGCTGCTCTGTACCCTGCTGCCTTCGCCTCCAGGATGGTCCCTCAGCTGAAGGAGGAGATCTTCTCAGGTGGGGGATGAGAAATTATTTACACCCTTGTACACCCTTGTACAATCTTGGGTTTGAAAGGATGTCTTACTGTGAGAGGTTGAAAGGAATGAGTCTTGAACTACTTCCTCAGAGTTAGCCCAGTGGACTTCGTCAGACTTAACACTGAATCCCAAACCCAAAGACGAGCATTTAAATCTGAGAACAGGAGGCACTTTGTTTTTTTACAAAGACTTGTGTGTGTCTGGCGCAAGCTGTACAGGATAGCTGCTGATGCCATTGATGACCCTGAAAATTGCTTTCAAAGCCAGAATGAAGTTCTTTAAAGTTTATGAATAGAATTAATTTCCGCGATTTTAATGTCCTGCTGCAGAGCCAACGGAGGATCGGTCACCTGTGAGATCCCAGCAGGCCGTGCGACAGCGTGGGATGAAGGCTTTGGCAGCCATTTCGTCTCGGCATAGCCTCATCCAGGAGAGCGTGCCGGTATTGCTGCAGGTCCTCTGCTCCGCCCACGCAGGTAGGCAACCAGCTCCATCCTGGGCCAGGGCTTTAGGTAAAGTGAGGACGCAAAGGAGCCTTCCTCTTTTTCTCTCTCTCTCTCTCTCTCTTTAGGCAGCGGCTCTTTCTGTGCGGAGGAGGTTGTGTCTGCTTGTCAGAGCCTGCAGCAGGTCGTTGAGCAGTCCCAGGACTCGGAGGAGACCAGCCGCTTCTTCCACCACACTGTCATCCCTCAGCTGCTGGGGCTGGCGGTCCAGGCAGCGCTGCGCGGTGGGTTGCTTGGCAACACGGCCGTGGGCCTCAGAGGCCCGCGTTTACACAACAAGACAACAGGGCAGTTTATGGACCTTCGGCGGCCAGGCCTGCTGGTCGTGCACTGAAAGCACTGTGGTCGTTTTAACGTGTCGCTGCATGAGCGGGTTCAGTTGAAATATGCTAGGCACAAGGTGGAGACAGGTTTTTAGAGTCCGAGTTGTTCAGTAAGTTTGAAACGGCTCGTTTTCTCCCAGGTGGAGATTCCACGAGCCCCTGCAGCTGCCTGACGGAGGAGAGGGTGCTCTCCGCGATGGCGCCGGTGGTCAGCCAAGCCTGCAGCCGCCTGCACTCGGAGTGAGTCACTGGGCACGGCAGAGCACAGCATCAGTGAAACAAAATAGTAAAAGTACTCGACGCTTGTTATCATGTAACTCCTTCCTAGGAGGGAAAAAAACTGAGTATCCTCCTCCTCTTTGTGTCCACCTAGCTGTTGTGTTTTCTCTTTAACATTTCAAAAGCATGACTGCGTATGAAAAGTGTACATTTATTACCCTTCGCTGTTTAAGTACTTTTCCTGGCTACCCAGCTGAAATATGTCCTATCTAGGCACTGCTGGCCTCCTGAAGTGACAGGCCCACCTGTAATCCTTGATCTCCTGCCTGCAGGCTGGCTGCCCGCACTGCCTCGATGGCTGTGTCCTTCTTCCTGGACGGAGACTTGACTTTCCTGCCCGAGAACAACTTCCCCAAGCACCTGCAGCTGTTGAATGTGAGTCCAGCTGAGCCAAGATTGTGTTGTTGACTCCGACATTATTCACGCGCTGCAGGTGTGGCAGATTGTACTGGTACTCAGATGGGCTTTACCTGTCTTGTAAATTGCAGAAGTGACCAATAGACCACTGTGAAAAAAAAACCCACAGGATATCAGTGGGCATTTATTAGGGAGTGTTTCCATTTATTAAATGGCAGTACAGGTATTCGTGCTGATTCTGGAAGTATGAGAGCAGTAACTGCAGACATTTATTACCTCTGACTTCTTTGCCTGTATGCTGAATATGTTGTGCATGTGTGCTGCAGAGAACTGCTCTGATGATGCACAGCTTTGAGGGTGGTTTTTCTCCAAGGTGTGTTCACCTTTTTCTTGCAGAAGCAGCCCGACGGCTGGCTGCAGTCCCAGCTGGTCTGCCTGCTGATGGCCTGTGTCTGCTCTCTGCCCAGGAGTGTAAGTTGATCTCTTGACTAGCACTGTGCAGGGTCAGTCCAGTAACTGACTGTACGCTTACTTCTGACGCCCTAATGCTATCAACTTCTCAGTGTTGAAGGCCATGTGGAATTTGGATTAATGTGGTGTTGTGCTGCAGTAAGCTTCTGTTCGGGTGTTTTGGTTATTCATAAAAAAACTACCTTTGATTTGACTTGGATACCAAAGGGTTCAGTATTCAGTGTATAGATGGTGCTCAATGTTCATAGCAGAGAAGCATTAGTAGATCTGCTGAATAAGACATCCTTTGGTTCTGATAGGTGGAGGTTCCCCAGATTGACAGACTTCTGAGCCAACTGGAGGAGCTGAGCTGTACCTGTACCCACCCCTTTTCCTACACCTCTGCAGCGAAGTGCTTTGCTGGACTGGTTAACAAGCATCCTGCAGGTAAAAGCAGATCTTGGAGCACATTCCCAATTACTGTGCTGCAAATCTGTGGGGCGTCTTTGAGGTTCAGTCGCAGAAGCTAAAGAACGATGATGTAATGTGAAACCTTGTCCCTGGTTTTGTAGGAGAGCATCTGGACCTGTTGCTGCAGAAGCTGGTGAAGAGGATTGATTCTGAGCTGGACTGCGCCTCCTCTCCCTTCCGAGTTCAGACCTTCACTCTGCTGCTCTGGGTACGACATGAGCTCACAGTCCCCTGCTCTTCCTGAAGCCTGTCCTCATGGGGAACGTGTATTTCTTTCAGGGATGAGATCTCCATTTTTATATAAACATGAACTAGAATAGTAGATCTGGTGTAAAAGTCCTGCACAGGCGTTGTATATACAGTAGGCTTGACACTTTGTGATTTGTGCAGGCAGTACTTGGAATTATGTCAGGTTACACTCCAGGATCTGCACCTGTGGCTGGAAGGTTGCCGGTTCAAATCCCGTGGCCAGCAGAGGAATCTTACTCCGTTGGGCCCATAACCAAGGCCCTTAACCCCAACTGCTCCAGGGGTGCTGTATAAATGCCTGACCCTGAGCTCTGGCCCCAAGCTTCTCTCCCTGTCTGTGTGTCTCATGGAGAGCAAGCTGGGATGTGGGAAAAGACAAATTCCTAATGCAAGAAATTATATATGGCCAATAAAGTGATCTTATCTTATCAAAAAGGTGCCAGAAGTTGTTGCATCTTCTTAATAGCTGTGAATACAGATAGCATTACGATGCAGCTTGAAATTTCAGCACCGATTCTGCTCTTTATGATTTGGGGGTGCAGCTCTGAAAGCAAGGTCCAATTACTCCAGATTGCGGAGTTAGAAGATCTACTCGTTGGGTTTAATCACTTTTCCCTTCGTCTCTGATGTAGTTGCCTTTCTGCTTCGTACGTTTTCAATGCTAAAATAAATACATCAGGTCTAAAAGCCACTAGAACGCCCACAGGTGTAGGACGGGAGCGCGCTGGGAGGCAGACTGGCTGTTTGACGTCTGTCCGTGCACTGGGCGGGGCTGGCACCTTTAGACATCTGAGTTGACTGCCCTTGGGTAGCCACAGATCGATGCAAGTCGAGGGCAGCTGGAGCTGATCGTCACCTTTGCAGTTTCACAACCCCAGGTTCTGAAAAGATACTTCCCCCTCTGGTAGTAGTGTACGCTTTGAGAAGGATGTCAGCAGCAGATGTGTTGTGTGGTAGGATGTGATTGGCCATGTTTTTACTGGGATTTGTTCTGGTTAGCTGGAATAGTCTTACCTGCTAGGACAGCTGCTGTTTTGCAGAGCATGAGCCTCAGTCTTTCCTCACACGAGAGTCTTTATCTCTCCAGGTGGCCAAGGCCCTTCTGCTCCGATACCACCCTCTCTCGACAACATTGACTGACAAGGTGAGAGTCTACATCCTGCCTCCTATATTTATCACGACACACTGCCTGATTATCTGGCGGTACTCTGCTTCTTCCTCTGTCCCCCTCCTGACGTCGCGCCTGTTCTGCTTCGCTCTGCTGTGTGGAGGTCAGTGTTAGGCTGCAGCAGAGTGGCCTTTCCTTAAATCCCCTTCCCGCTGATCCCAGCTGCTGTCCCTGCTGACGGACTCGGAGCTGGGCCCCCGGGCGGCTGACGGCTTCGCTCTGCTGATGACGGACTCCGTGGACGTGCTGAGCCGCGCCTGTCACGCCCACGTGCACATCATGTACCGCCAGAGATTCTTCACCGAGAACTCGCCCAAGCTTGTCCTGGGATTCAACTCCTCACCCAAAGGTACCAAAGGGGGGAGAAGATTTTCGCCTGTAGTTTTACCACTGTGGTTTCCAGAATGGTTTCAGTGTTTATCTGTTTGTGCTCCAGAAAAGAAGGTTATTTAGAGAATAAAAGGGAACCTTATTTAGAGACTGAAATGTGCTTCGTAGATAAGACCATCATGTACTTCGCTCCTGTTAGAGAAACGTCCATTTCTAAAGGCTGTCAAGTTAGAATAATGCAAAGGAACAGGTAAGGGTTTATTCCATGCTGAAAGGAAGAGACACAATGGCCAAAATGTTGTTTCTTTTCTTTTCAGTGTGCAATAAACCCTTACCTGTTCTTTGCAGCCTAAGCATGCTGACACAGCTACCTACTAGAAGTTAGAAAAATGTTTTATTCCTCATCTGGCAGTTAAATATGAGTTACTTTTTGTTTTTTACACTCACATTTTAGTTTATTACTGCTGGGTTTGAGCAATTCTGTTAATGCACCCTCATCGGTCTGTTTACTGTGATGAACCGGGTCAGAACTGGCAGACAGTCGAACTATCGTCCAGACTGACGTGTTTCTCAGAGAGGTCAGACAAAGGCAAGTTAAAACTCTGAGTTAGCAAGGCTGTGGCGGGAGATCACAGGAGGAAATAGCCACACGTCCTGCTACAGGCTGGTTGTAGAAGAGTAGATTCAGGAAACACTTGTACTAATACTGTTCTTTTCTCTTACCCCAGCTAATATTTCGAAAACTAAAAAAATAATGATTGCTTTTGCTCAGTAATCCTGTGATTAGCCAAGCTGAGAGCTCTATTAGATCGAATTTTTTTCAAGATGCTGCAGCCGTTGAGGAGTTTTTACGGAGAACTGTGACTGCAGAGGTTGTCTGACCCTGTGCCCTCTGTCTCACAGAGACGAAGTCCTGCTACCTGAAGGCCTTGTCCCACATGGTGACCAGCCTGCCCAGACAGGTGCAGCTCAGCGAGCTTCCCACGGTGAGTCCTGCAGACAGAAGGCAGAGCTTGGCCTGGATGTGCATCTCCATATAGAATGTACTGATTTGCTTCAAACTGAGGTTGAGCTTTTTGATCTGGCTCTTCTGATTTTCTGAACCTGGCGTTAGCGGATTAAGTGGGATTCCTCCAGGTGGCGTTGCACAGTCCGCAAAGTGCCGCAGGAAGTACTTTGGGATTGATCGGCCAGAGCTTCCTTGGCTGTGATCGAAAAACAGGACTCCTGAAATTCTCGTACCCGCAGGCTTGCAGTAACACCAATGAAGGACGCACCCCTCCTACAGTCAGTGCTAACCCTCCTGTCAAGCACTGCATAGTTTATAGTGTGTGAAAAGAACGGCTCTTGTGGGCAGGTGGGCAGGAGGAGTATGTCTGTGTATCATTCTCACATGCAGCCCAGGACCTGTGGATGTTAGGCAAGATGTAAGGCAGCAATCACTGATTCAAGATTAGGTGGGTATAAAATGAAAAATATGAAGACTGTGGAAGATTATAATGAGTGGATCTGAGTAAAGTGTTTGAAATCCGCAAAGGTACTGACAAAGTGAAACCAGTGGAGTTCTTCAGAATCAACAATGAAACACAAAACCCAGGGACACAAATGTAAACTATTTGGAATTGCATTTAAAGGGCATTAGGAATTTGTCTTTTCGCATACCCCAGCTTGCTCTCCATGAGACACAGACACACAGACAGGGAGAGAAGCCTGGGGTCAGAGCGCAGGGTCAGCCATTGTGCAGCGCCCCTGCTGCAGTTGGGGTTAAGGGCCTTGCTCAGGGGCCCAATTGAGTAGGATTCCTCTGCCGGCCGAGGGATTTGAACCGGCAACGTTCCAGCCACAGGCATAGATGCCACAGAGCCACAGAGCTCCACTCATCTTGATCAAAGAAGTGCTTCATAGCTTGTGGTTTGCGGTTGTCCTGTGTCTGAACTCCGTGTAACAGAGCCTTCTCTGTGGGACCCCTCTCCCGGCTGCGTGAGTCACTGAGCTGCAGGGGAAGCAGTATGTGGTCTGATCTGTGTCTCTCCTCTCCTGTAGCTCTTGCCCCTCCTCCTGGAGGCTCTCTCTTGCCCCGACAGGGGGGTGCAGCTGTCCACACTGTCCTGCCTACACCCGCTGCTCCTGGACCTGCCCCAGGCCCTGACCCTGCACCTGGACACTTTGGTCTCCCGCCTGCGGGCCCTCACCACCAGCTCCGCCATGGTACCTACCACCTCTGCCGAGTCCTGTGGGGAGCCACACCCTGAAACCACACACCACACACGTTCACTGGTTAGAAAAAGGCCTTTGAGCGATACAGGAGGCTTATCGCACATCCAGATCACCCCATGCCATTCTCATTTTTTTTTAAAGAAACGGTAATGGTTCAGTTGGAACTTCAGTGGACAGAGGATTTCTGCATGCATGCAACTGGAGGGTCGAGGTCAAAAAGAACTCTTGAGGAAAGTTTGAACGGTCTGTAACGGGAAGTTTGGCTGGTTGAGGTATCTAAAGAGCCAAAGAAGGGTTAATTGTTTACATAGAAGGGATAATTAGAGAGCTGGGCAAATGTGTGCCTGCCTTTGTGGCCCCTACTGTAGCTGATGCTTGTTAGGGTTGAGCCAGGCACAGAGGGAGCACCCAGGGATAACACTGTTCCTGAAAGAGCTGGGTTTAACACAACTCTCTGGTCAGAAGGCTAACAGCTGTCTGATGATTACAGAGAGTTGGACAGGTTAAGGGTTAGACATCACCCACGAGCAGGTTGTCTCTAGATTACAAAGGGAAGACTGAGAGGAGGAGCAGAGGTTAGCTCTGAAGATCTGGCCCTCTGGTTAGTAAGTCAGTAAGCTCTCTGGTGATGGCTGGGCATTAAGGTTTCCTAACAGTAGCTGAGATGATTTGAGTAATGTAGTAGCAAACCTGGCTGCTTCTGGGTCGAAGGCACAGGCAAAAGTTGTGGTTAGAGACCCTGGCCAAAAGGGATCTGTCAAATAGGTTTACACTGATACTACAAGGGTTATGGTTACTCACTAGGGTTACTAAGGTTTCGGTCTCTTTAGTGGTTTTAAGGCTTATGTTCCAGGTTACAGCTCATGTTTGTAGGTGAGATCAGGTTGCGCTGGTTAACTGTAGGTCCCTGGGAATTCGGGTGTCACTGAAGGCTTGGGGTCCAGTCTTGGAGTGAGCGAGCTCTAGGTGGTTAGACAGGACCGTAGAAGAAAGCCCAGTCACAGGTCAGCAAAAACACCACAGTTTAGATTTGTGTGGCTGGGAAACCATGAGTCAGGATCCGGACAGTGAAAGGGTTGCCATGGCGCAACAAGTGGGGGCGTGGCTACAGTGCCAAATATGGATCACAGGGATGAGTCTCTTTTGGTTCTTCCCTCATCTCCATGGAGACTTCCTTGGCTTTAGAACCAAAGAAATAAGGCTCTTTATCACACAACAATGTAATATGATTTTAAAGAAAAGCATTTCGTTTGTCTTTCATCAACCTTTATTTTCAGTATTTTTACTACAGGCTTATAGTTTGCCAAACTCCATTTAAGTGAATGGGTTCCACCAGCTTTTTATTTCCCAGTTATTAATGGAAGGAAAACGCTGGCAGCGTGTGCCGAACTGGATGCTGCATGCCTTTCTGAGCTTCCAGCACGGCCCTTCAGGTAGCGATGAGCAGTGAACGTTGTGTGAAGATTGTTTTCCCGATCTTTTCTCTCACACAGAACGTCCGGATCTCAGCTCTGCGCTGCCTGCACGCCCTGACCCGGCTCCCAGACCACCTGGTAAATCCTTCACTCGCCTTTGCTTTAAGCAGCATCACCCTTCAGCGTGTACTGGCACTTCTTCGTGACAGCCTTGCTTGTTCTTGAGCTCGTTGGTCTCTTATACCGCGGTGTACGGCTCGGCGGTTGGGAACTGATGCGTGGGGGGTGCGTGGTTTTAAAATTGCAGTGCAGACGAGATGGGGGGGGTATCGTCTCCGCTCCGGTTTCAACCTGAAAGGAGGCTCAACCAGGATTTATTCTGCGTCTCTCTCTCTGCGTGCAGCTGGGGTACCAAGCCCTCCTCTCTCTCTCTCTCTCTCTCTCCAACACAGGTGCTGCCGTTCCGGTCGGGGGTTCTGCGTGCCCTGGCCGTGCCCCTGGATGACAAGAAGAGGCTGGTGAGGAGAGAGGCGGTGCTGGCACGAGGAGAGTGGTGAGTGCCAGGAGCCGGCTGACCTTTCGGTGCGATTGCGCTCGGCTCTTGCTTTGAAGCTTCCACAGCAGAACCTACTGAATCAGGAAGTTATAAGATGTGTAAAGCATGTGACCTGGGTAACAAAGATTCGACTTCGGGCCCAGACACAGCCAGATTCCTTCATACTGCTTCCGAAGGAGAAGGGCTGCAGCCCTCGCACTGTGTCCCGAGCTGATCCGCACTTCCGCGGGGCTCACCGAGCTGTGCTTGTCGCCTGTGCTCCGCAGGTTCCTGCTGGGAAGCCCGGGGAGGTGAGCCAGCCGCTCCGATTGGGAGAGGGAGTCCGTGGGAGCACCTGGACTGGCCCCACTGGCCGAAACTCCACACTCGGAACACAGGGGCCTGGCACCACCACCACAGCCTTTAACCTTTTATAGAACAATGATATTCAGAAGTATTGTCTGCCCTGCTAAGTGCAAAAAGTAAGGAGTCTTTATTGAGAACCAGGGTATGCTGGCCAAGATAGGGGCCCAGTTACACACACACACACACACACACACACACACACACACACACCCTGCTCCCAGGGTGGGGGCAGTTGTGATCTAATATTCCACCACCCTAACCAGTGAGCATGCAGACTGTGATGTACAGTGTTAGTGAGTGACAGATGACATCATCAGTGGACCCATCTGTGTTCATATTAAACCCTCATCAGTGTGCCTTCAGTTCTGACTGCTAACAAAGTAGGACATGGGACAAGTATTTAAGATTGCAGCATGTGTGTTCATTTCTATGTAGAAAATGCCTTACCGAGTATATTTAGGGCCAGGTTTATTTTATAGTACCCCTTAATAATTATATATTATAAATGCTATTTAATGTTTACGTAAATCAAAACTATCTGAAAGACAAAATTACAAATCTGGATTACATTTCTTCTCTCTGTAGAATGTCCATGTGTTCCTGCCCTCATTAATTCAGCTGTTAATGAGTCTGTGCTCCAGGTTCTCTAGCAGTATACTTGAACTAAGCCTAACTTCAAAATCTCACAGATGTTCAGCCAAGGATGTTAACTTTATAAATAAATATATCTATAACTTAAAATGACAATGTTTTGTGAATTCATAAGAACGGCATGTTGTCTTTGTTGTACCGAATGTGTATATGGGGAGATTCAAGAGGTCAGCAAGCCTGGCGAGGGTGATGGGAAACTTACAGACAGAATGCTGCGTCAAGGAGTCAAGGGGGGGGAAGGGGCCAACAAAACAGCTCATACTACTAGAACAACCTTAAAACAACTTTGTAAAAGTTTAATTTTAAATTATCAAATATAACAAACACCCACAGTCAAATAGTATGTGATGGAGCACAGCTCCACTGAGTCCTGGCTTATTGTATCTGAGAAGAGAGTATTTCAAGACTCGCATGGGCAGTTATTGCTCAGATTGGACCCTTCCTTGATGGTAGCTGTAGCCACTGCTGGTCCAGGTCCTTCTGCTGCCACGAGAGGCCCAGCTCCTGTAAGTCCAATGTGTCCCGAAAGCCCTTCCACCCCAGCACCTGTAAAACCCCACCCCCCACACCAGCACATTAACCCCTTAACCCCTGACTAAAAATGCACCCAGGGACACAAGAAGATCATTTAAAAAGGGAGGCGATGACGGTTTAACAAAAGACCAATCTTCTGGGGAGCGGGAAGAGGATACACAAGCTCTCGTCACACCCTGGCGCCGGTCAGCGCTGCGGCCTGCCAGGGGCTCACAGTCTGTCCCCACGTCGGACAGCCTGGGGCTCGGGCCCCGCAGCGAGGCCGGGCGGGACAGCGTCAGATGGACACGAGGGAGTTCCTGTAAGGAGCGTAGTCCCAGGTCAGCCCGTCCCCGTAGGGGCTGTGTCCCGAGGGCAGGAGGACTCGAGTCAGCCAGTGACTGCGGGAACAGAAATGACCGTTAGCTGGGCCCCACTGGAGGCTGCAGAAAAACCTTCGGTATCGGATACTATTTCAAGAAGAGATCACCTGCTTTTTTATCTTAACTGCCTTGTGGTAGAAATGAGCAAATTGTAACTCGTCCGAACTCTGTGACACGCAAGGCCGTTTGGCTCATCTATCTTGTGTGGTGGTTTAGGGACTCCATTGTTTTGTCCTGCAACTTCCTGAAGGAGTCCCCAGTTTGGGCTTCTAACCACCCGGCTGGGAAGCCTGGAAAACCCACAGCTCTGTAAAGAAGTGCTTCCCATTTTCAGTTCTACTTTAATTCCCTTTTCATTTCCAGTCGTGACTCCTCGTTTCCCTACTTAGTGCGAAAGACAAGTTCACCTTCATTCATTGTTAAACATTTTCAGACTTTATATACCTCCATGAAATCTCCCCATTTCCTAGACTGAAGAGATATAGCTCCTTTAATCTATCTCCATATGGCAGTAATCCCTTGTGACCAATCTTTTCATTGGAGCTCTTTGAACTCCTGCTATGGCTATAATATCCCCGAGGGGTGGGGTCAGCATGAGGGCGGTAAAGGAATGAGTCCAGGTTAATTCACCATAGAAAAGTTAAAAGAGAAACACGTGCTTCTCTAGGTGTCAAACGTTTGTGTTGTTCTGACTGACATCATAAATTACTTCTGTTCCATTTGCTAATATTTATTCTTCACATAAGGAAATAATAAGGACATTGAAGAATCTAGATAAGAATGTCCCTGCTGTAATGCTCAGAATCATCCACACGATGTGCATATTATTTGCCGATACTACCTGCATGCATCATTTGTCTGTTTGATCCAGGATTTTATCCAAAATGATGCTATTTCTTGTTCCTTAACTGGTTCTCAATGTACGTGAATACATTACTTTAATTTTCAAATTAAGTGAGTCTTTTACTAGGGATCAAAACTGGTCTATTAATCTAAATGTACTGTATTCTTTAATGCTATCTAATGCTATCAATTGTCCTTAGTGCTTCTTTGAAGAATACTAGTAAGTTAAGATCTTTCATTCCTACATCTATATTGGCTGTCTATTAAAATGACCTTGTTTTCGAAGTGTCCTTCTAGTTTAGCTCTACCAATAACAGAGGTACAATTGACTAGATTATAGTTTCTCTTGGTTCAGGTTCATCTCCACTTCTATGAATTGGTGCTACATTTGAAAATGTCCAGCCTGTGGGCGAGCTCTCTCCCTTGATGAGGGGTGAAAATCGTAGCCTGCAGTCTGTGAATAGATCCCTTATTTCTTCCAGAACAAGCAGAGCAGTCCCATCAGCTGATGGCGTAGTCCGAGGCCCCCCTGGCCCTTGCAGGTCCTCACTGTCAGCTACACTACAATCCTGGTGATCACGCTGTTCCTTCCAGAACTGGGGGCCTTATTTAGGTTGTCTTTGTCAAAACCTGCATTATGTGATTATTTAGCATACTTGCCGTTTCTTCTTCTGTTTTAATTAAATAATTAGACCCACTGTGTGACTGAGTGCGAATGGAACAGAAAGGCGGAGACCCCAGGCTGTTCAGGGTCCAAGTCTGATGGCCCTTCTCTACAGGACGAAGAGGCCGCAAGTGAGGAATGGAAAAACCTGACCAGTTCAATGCTACCTGCTGGTGTCGGGACCCTGTCACTGAGAAGAACACTAAAGCTCACCTCTTCTTCTCCACTCCAAAGAACAACTTCCAGTTGTTCATCCTGCCATAGTTAAATGGATTTCGAAAAACCTGCAGAGGAGAGTCAAAAGAAGGGTCTCAGATTTCTGGGTTAAACATGTCACTCCCCTGCTTTAACAGTTAAATAACACTGGTTTACACTTGTAAACCAATTTCTTCCTTCATCAGTTCTTACTTATCGAGTCCAGAATGAAATGGCTCTACAAAGACAGTTTACAGGTTGTCTGGCCCTGCGGGCGCCCGGGTGCAGCGTACGGGTCTGGCCCAGCGGGCGCCCGGGTGCAGCGTACGGGTCTGGGCCCCGCGGGCGCCCGGGTGCAGCGTACGGGTCTGGGCCCCGCGGGCGCCCGGGTGCAGCGTACGGGTCTGGGCCCCGCGGGCGCCCGGGTGCAGCGTACGGGTCTGGGCCCCGCGGGCGCCCGGGTGCAGCGTAGGTGCCAAGTCTAGGATCCTCTCTCACCTTATGCCTCTTCTCCAACCGCCGGGCCTCCTTGCGGTTGATGTGCCTCTCAATGCTGGTCTCGCCTCGAGAGATGAGCACCGCGTGCCACAGGGTCAGGCCTCCCAGAGCTAGCGCCACCGAGCTGCGGGGAGGGACAATGGCAGGAGAGGTAGAAACAATCACAATCCCAAAGCCTCAAGCCCCTGACATAAAGGGAAACCAAACCTACATGATCTCACAGTACATAGACCTGCACTGGAATCTATTAAACAACAGGCCTTTCTGGATTCACATTTCAGTGGCTTTTCAGCCCAAAACATCAAAGCATGTGCACAGCCTCTTATTCTCTAGAGGTATGAACAGAGATGGGTCACCCGTAGCCTCGGGTGCCCTCCCACTTCACATGTATGTTACCGTGTTCCAGATCACAGTGATCAACTCACCTGGTCAGCACCCACAGGTAAATGATGCTCTTATGAAACATCCTCTCTCTGAAGGTGAAGGGAGGAGGTGGAGTCTGATAGTAGGTCTTAAAAAAAGCAGAACAAGAATGAGAAAACCTCTTCTTCCTGACCGGGCAAGTCGCCCTTCTTTCTCCATCCTGCCTAGAAATACGGTGTGCTGGCCACACTCGGACACTGGCTGTAACTCCAGGCACTGGCACTCTGGGAGACAGGTATCAGAACAGCTGATAAGACAATATTTATTCAAGAAAACAGGTGTTGTTAAATAGAAGTGAAACTCTGTATTTGGAGGAGGTTTGCTTAGACCAACTGGCTGCTTAACGCTCATATTTCCCCACAAAGCACATTATGTGATCTCTCTCTCCTTCATAAAAGATCTTTTATAGATTCTAACAGAATGAAGGAATGTTTAACTTTATTAAATGGCACTCAGAGTTATTTCATATCCATTTGACACTATACATACTGCAAGAATCATATCCTTCCAAATCCCTGCGCTTTTTTCCTGTCTTCGACAGCCTGCTGGAGTTGTTGGCTTTAAAGGCTGGAGCAGACTTCCCTATCAAGACGTGAACATCAGGGGGCAGATACCCTGTCACTGTATATTTAGAGTAACAATTCTGTTAATTAAAGGCTAAGTTTAGCCATCAGCTATGTAATGACTCACAGCTACAGAGGACACACCCAGTTACTGATGCACAGCTCTCACACGCACAGCTAGGTCACCTCACAGGGAATGAGACCCAAGAGTCGCCCCACTACAGCTTCACTGGGCAGCATCAGTGCGCTTTCACAGAAGGAGGGAGGAAGACTGTGCTGCAGAATCAACCCAAACTCTCCCATGAAGGGTTGGGTTAATAGCCAACAGCACAGAGCACACAATGAAGGACAGGAGAAAACATGACCTACACAGCAGTTTGAGAAACTGAAGAGCAAATCTATTGCTGGAGAGAAGCTAAAGGGCATTTTCCTCTGTTCTTTCCACCAAAAAAACACGGAGACCTTTGCGATTACTCCAGACAGTAGAGTGTAATTATTTAAAAGAAAATATGCAGTTTCGAGTAAATGGTAGCCTGTCAGGCTGTTATACATCACAAGGTCCAGACAGCTGTCTACTGTGGAGGCTGTCTGACTGGTCAGATTGATGGGTGCCAGATAAACTGAGCAGGAACAAATTACACAAGAGTTCTTTCTTCTTTCCGAGTAAGACTTCTGGTCAGCACCATGGTCACACAAATTAAAAAGCGCTGACGAAAACAAATCCATTTACGTCAAGGAACAGAAATGTTGACTTGTTCTGCTGGAAGCGCAGACTGCTGGTGAATCTGTTATCAATGAATGGATCGCCACCCTGCGGTAAAGGGACACTTGTCTAAGGTCACACACAGCTGACGACACACAGAGGGGGAGGGGTGAGAGAGCTGCTGGCACACGTTGGCAGCAGGGTTATGTGGGTGTGTATCTGTGCCAACTGGAGATGCAGCCCAGTGAGAGTGCAGGGTCTCTGTACTACCTGCCCAGACACGAATCCCAGAGGCAGGATGCTGAAAATCAGCCCCACCTCCGTCACTGCCACCCCATGCCTCTCGGAGTCCAAGCTCTTCATGTGCTATTGAAACAATGCAAACACACAGGGCCTGGGTTAAAATCAGCGCCCCCCAGCTCCCTGCCCATGTCACTGCAACAGGGCAGGGAACTGGTGTGTCCCTCTGACTGGGACACACCACCCAGGCCAATATCCAACACCTTGCAGCCCTGGGAGACCTGTACCAGAGAACAGACCTGGGAATGGACATTCATGACTGTAAAGCAAGTGATATCAGGTTACATCTGGATGCTTGGTGCTCAGAGGAATAAACTGCCAGTCCTTTTGGAGTCTTGGAATTCATGAGGATCTTTTGAAGAAAAATGTTTATTATGTTCTAGGTATGACAGTTCTCAGGCCGTAACTAATTTCTCTGACAGCCCGATTCTCCAAACATATTGTTTGAGCTGCCAGAAGATAAAAACATCTCTAAGATGTTTCGTCATGATTTTACAATGCCTCTTTCAACCCCAGCAGCCGAAACTTCTTCCTAAAATTGATCACGTTCCCGCATTAAGTTTTACGAAGCCCAGAAACCAGCGCTTGGAATCCGAGAGCTTCCGTTTGCCCACCTGGAATTCTACATTAGGTAATTAACAGTTCATAAAAAATGAATGAATTTTTGGGGCCGGTTCATATTGCCTGGGGAGACGAGTGCGCAATTAGCTGCCAGTCAGGGGCTCACCTCTATCGCACTGTAAGCATCGAAGAACATGTTGCGGCAGCTGATGCTGCAGTAGACGCAGCCCATGGTCATGAAGAGGCAGAAGGAGAAGAAATAGCGATGGTTGAAGTGGCCCACGCAGTTATTGAGCCAGGCTGGGAGAGGCAGCGTTAAGGAGAGTCAGAACTTGCTGCTGGATTGCAATGACACGTGATGTTTCAAGATGTGCCATGCAAGAGGATATATAAAATATTTACTAACACTACTACACTAGTGTGTGCAATTTCTAAATAACAATTTTTACACGCTTGCGTTACCCATACACTGCGTAATCTGTACAGCCCTGTGAGAAGAAATGAGTCAATTGTAAACATAATATTATTCCTAATAATAATAATAATAATAATAATAATTGCTTACACTTATATAGCGCTTTTCTGGACACTCCACTCAAAGCGCTTTACAGGTAATGGGGATCCCCTCCACCACCACAAGTGTGCAGCCCCACCTGGATGATGCGACGGCAGCCGTAGTGCGCCAGAACGCTCACCACACACCAGCTATCAGTGGGGAGGAGAGCAGAGTAATGAAGCCAGTTCATAGATGGGGATTATTAGGAGGCCATGATTGGTAAGGGCCAATGGGAAATTTGGCCAGGACGCTGGGGTTACACCCCTACTCTTTTCGAGAAACGCCCTGGGATTTTTAATGACCACAGAGAGTCAGGACCTCGGTTTTACGTCTCACCCAAAGGACGGACGTCTCATCTGAAGGACGGATGAAGTCCTTACACACATGAAGGACACTGTGACTAAGTCCTGTTTGTTTGTATCCAAGGTCAACTGAACAAACGCTGAAGAGGAAGAGTTGAATTCTACAAGATGAAGAAGAAAACACCAGAGGCTCATTAGTGAGCACCTGGCCAGCTCGGACCTCCCCAGCTCTCAGGACAGGGAAAAGGATACGGCAGTGGTGATCCATTTTCAGTATGCACCTGGAATGCAAGAGAACTGTGTAAACGTGGGAAGTGTGAAATTCCTGTCTGACTGCTAGACAGGAGAGAGCACAAGGGGCCTTCCTCACCCTCTGCTGGTCTTGGCAAGCACTGGGGCTCTCTTTGCACTGGTTTGCTTTGTTAAAGCAACCATAAAGCTGCTTGTTTTTAGACCATGAAAAGACAACATGCAGGAATCAAAAAGCAGCTCATTTCGTTTGGTAGGCATGTGTATAAGAGTTTAACCCAGCTTGTTTCCTTTTTACAGGAGTATGTGCAAAGCTAGCACTGTTAACCCCAGTATATGTCCCTGCACTGCACTTCAGCCTCAGGGACTTGTCCTGTTGTACCTCAGGCACTTCCTGCAGTGGAGAGGAAACGTGTACCTGCCCGGTGTGGCTGTACCTGTTGCAGATGCTGCAGTGGTGAGTCCTGGCTGGTTTGGGGGTGATGCACTTCTTGCACACCGACACAGAAGGGATGTCATGTTTGATCTGGAGCCAAAGGACAAAGTGATAGGAAGAGTCATAAACTCCAGGCAAGCAGCCCGCAAGGCCCCTGGCCTGCATCTCTGACTCATACAGACGGTCACATACGCACACAGCACTCTTACTCTTCTGCATCCATTTACAGTCCACGTGTCTGGTAAGGCTGTGTTACTCCTATTCTTCCCTCACCTCTTGTTGAAAACACAGCAAGTTTGAGCTGACATCACCCTGCTGAGCTGACATCACCCTGCCTGTATATACACTCTGTGTCCACGTGCCCCTGCGCGGGGGCAAGGAGTACCTGGGGAGGATAGCCCGGGGAGGTCCTGGTGGCCTTGTAGTAGTGGAAGACAATCATCACCAGGTTCCAGTGCCCGTAGACTATGTGCCACACAATCCAGGGAAGGGAGTAGGTAGTAAGAGCCAGGGGCAGCAGGCTGAGGTATATGATCAGCAGGACGGAGCTGGTGAGCACCACCACCAGGAACACAAACACCTGCGAGGGGAGGGGGTCATGGGCAGGAGACACTGTCAGCGCCAGAACAAAACAAGAAAGCACAGCTTCCACACCTGGCTTCACCGATTGCAAGACTGGGGCAGGGATGAGGATACACATTACTGGCTAAATAAGGACATGCAAGTAGCAAAGGGAAGTATGAATGGGGATATCGGCCATTGGTGGTTTCATCACATACTGCAGGTAGATATTAAAAGTTTCACACACTTGTACAGGAAGCACAGCTGACAAAGCAAGATAGCAATAACAGGCATCCCAATTTAATAACACAAGAACTGAAGAAAAGGTTGTTGAAAGACGTCAGGGTATCGGATTAACCAACGTGGTTGGGTAGTTTGTCTCATACCACTACAACCCTTTGTGTAAAGTAGTGTCTCCTGTCCTGATTAGAGGATCTAAGTCAGTCGTTCTTAAAGGAAGCCAGGGTGTCAGCCTCAACAACATGCCTGGATTGCAAATTCCTCATATCTGCCGGGTGTTCATCAAGTTGGGAGAACCGGAAAGTCACAGCTGTCATATCTGAAAAGTCAGGTTTTCATATTTGTCCTTTGCACTGATTACCCAACTCACCACCCCAAACCAGCGAGTCAGGTGGTCCACCAGCCAGTAGACAGGCTCGAACAAGGAGTCCATGATGACGTCCGAGTTGGTGAGCGAGTTGAAGTACAGGGACCTCAGGATCAGCCTGCCGTAGCTCCACAGCTCCCTCGGTCGCTTCAGCAGCTTCGAACGGCTTCGCCTCGGGCACAGCCGACACCACCGCAGGAACAACCGCATGGCGCCGGCGAACAGCTGTGCCCGACTGCGCATCCCCCTGCGAAACACTGACACAGAGACGCAGCCACGCTGACGGCACTGCTCGGACACGACGGCCCACGAGCCACGGCCCGAGGAGCAACAGACCGCGGCCCGCTGGGGGGGTCCGGCAGAGGAACCCCGGCAAGCAGGAGCCCGGAGTTTCTCCGCTTTCCTTGGATTAGTCTCTCGGAAACCCTCCGGGGCTTGAAGCAAAGGTAATTTAGCACAGGGTGAAGCCAACAATTAGGGAATGAGCAGACACCCGAGATGAGCATTATTTCCAACTAATTTAATTAATACGACTGAGTATTAGTTACACTGGATGACGGCGCCTCTCTGTTTCTACAAAACACCGCTGATGAATTTTAATGCCACACCTAAATACAGGAGTCACAATACCAAAAACATGTTCTGCCTTCTCAGACATTGCTCTCCGTGTTGGTAAAAAGTACATTTATCAGATAATAATCGGCACACATCATCAGATATGTGAATGGTAAATTAATAAAAAGCAGCAAGTAGGGACCTTTGCTCTAAACAGAGAAATTGCGATGCTGAAGACTATTTGTACACTCCTAGGTAAGTCTGAATGGTCTGGAGCAGGGGGAAAATACTAAACAACTCAGAAAAAAAGACACTATTCTTCTGGACACGAAGGTACACATCTATTTGTGAATTCCACACCTGTTAAAGCTAAAGTCACTCGAGAAGAGAATCACACCCCAAGGCGTCTTCTGCCATTCAATTTCAAAAAAGATTCTGCAGGGTGGTTTTGCGTCTTTGTGTGCTTTCTCATGAACTGCTACAAACTTTGTGCTGGTTCATTAAAAGCGTGTGGTTTTACTCAAAGCCGGTTTCCACTGTTGTCTGATGCTGTGGCTTCGGAGCCGCTGGGAGGTCATCTCTCCACTGCACCTCAGCTCTGTCATTGATCTGCCTGGGAATTTGTGATTCTTGGTTGCTCAACATATGAATCAATCGCTGTGGGACCTTTATATACACCTAGAAGGCCTCTGTGTTTTTCTGTCTTTAAGCAGGTTGTGGAACAACAGTACAGTGATCCTCTCTAACACTACACTGGCCTAGTTCTAGCCCTAACCCCTGTCTCTGTCCATTCACATCTCGGGGATTACCAGAAATCATGAGCCGTGGCGTGCAATCAGGGAACGACCACAAGATATCCCTTGAACACTTCTTCAAAATGACCGATATGACTGAAAGGAGGTGGTGCTTGACAATCATGAGTTACGCTCTAAATGAAACTCTAAAATGCTGTTTTCTGTCCTGCTGCATTACCTGGTGAATTGTCACATTCACGCAATTGTTATTCATCTACATGATTCCCTGTCTCCTGCACACGAATTGAAACTTTCCGGCCATTCCAAATTAAGATCAACAGTCTCATTATTTCTTTGAACTTGCAAGTTCAAGGGAAAGAGCGATCCCGTTTACCAACTGTACGGCAGCATTAAGCCACTTTCACAAGATCTGCTTCTTCGCGAGTGGGAACTGACAAGCTCCCAAACCTGCTCACTTTGTAAGCCTTAGAGAAGTAAAGCACAGGTACGGACAGTGCTTTGTGCGTGACAATCTCACAGAGCAGGTGGCCCCTGGGGCACAAATTCCAATTTTCAGCAACTGAAAATAATTTTAATACCCATTTCCTTTAATAAATAGGTGATGCTCCAGAGCAATTGCCAAAGCAGCCAAGCGTGTTTCAGCATAACTCGGCTTTAAGAGCAGCGTCCCAGGAGCAGGTCGATGCAGAAGCAGACAGACATGAGAAAGCACATACAGAGGATGCCCTAGTCTTGGTTTTTGGAAGTACCTACATTTGTCATTTTTAGCTTGATAAAACCAAACAAATCCTGACTCAGAGGGAACCTGACGGGATTCGTTGCAGTGCCTGGACATGATAAGAAGATCAAAGAAACAATTTCAGACACCTCCCTGAAAGGTTAGCTACATAAAAGCTCATGGGAAACAATACTTGTATTACTAATGACAGAAATACTAATTAGTATACATCTTGTACCGATGAAAGTACATACTTTTTAATACGGAAGATAAAACAATGTGTGGTTCTTATTCTTCTGTTAGCAAAGTGTTCATTATAATAAAAGATTCATTTTTAGACATTTCTATGGTGAAATAGTTTTTCAACTTTTATAGCGACAAATGACTAGTTCAGAATAGTGACTGAAGTAGTAAACTATTCAGCCTGTCATCTTCAAACCTGGTGAAGCGTAAATGTGTGGGCTCCGTTTTTATCTCCGTGTACACGAGAAAATGACGACTTTTGTATTTATAAAACGATCCTTTCAAAATGATGAACGTGAAATTGTTCACAGCTCCCGAAACAGCAGTTCCAGATAAACGCACGAAAAGCAGGGCTTATTATCGCCAGTATCCAGAGCAGCAGCCTGACCCGTTCGGAGCGCACGGTATGTAAACAAGTTTCTCCTTACCTTTCCCCCTGGGCATTTTAACTTTACAGGTAACGACAGCGTGTTAGTTTTTCTTTAAATTAAACATCAAACTTGATGCCATAAATATGAAATAACCCCTTTAATAAAGTATAATTAACATACAGGTGGAATTCCGCCTGACCCCACCACAGCACTGGGCCGTACACATTCTCGTCGAGCTCAAGCGCACTTTATAACTCCGTCTGCGCTTGGACCCCGGTCAGTCAAATAGCCAGCCCAGGCAGCTCTCGGCTACATTGCCAGAGCACAAATCCCTATGTTAGGGGATGCACAATAAGTATTTTTTTTAACAAAATGAAAATAAACTGCCTTAGTTATTTCAAATTTGTAAAATGACTTCAGTCCATCGGTGACCGCATCACTCATCTACAGACATATAAGCAGTTTTTAATCTTCACGGGAGACGAAGGATTAAGCCTTTTCATGCTTTTTCATCGGATGACCGACCCGCAGTTCTACAAAATGGCAGATTTAATTAATTCCCATCCAAGGTTCGAGAACATTTGTTGTTTTATTGCATTAAACATCACCTGAAAGCTACTGATGTTGTTTTTTTTCTACCATTGTGCATCACGACCACATCCCCCCCCAAACCCGGCTGTTTTTCCCTCAATCAGAACATCACCCCTCAGTCAAACAGCACACGCCACCTGCAGTCTTATTATCTGCAGTGGAGAAATAAAATCAGCAGATCCTACTTGACAGAAGCATAAGATACCCACCTGGCTCACACCGGGACCCCGCTCGTATCGGACGAGGCCTCTCAACTCATTGTGGTACGAAGTGTTTAATGTTAGGAATGCGGCGGAATAAATAAAAGTACATTGTGGTACTGCCCTGTCGGCACCCTACGCATGTGTCCGACAGTGCGGAAGTCTGGGAAATGCTGTTTTGCAACTACACTTCCTGCTCCACATCTTCCAGGAACTACAGCCTTTGAAAATTAATGCAAGTTCCTAAAAGCCGTGATCTTACATTTAAAGAGAAACAAGCATAATGTAATCAACCGCAACGTGGAGAATTTAATCCAATATATTATTTATTCGGAGATAAAGGCGGCGACGGTCACGTGAATAATTCCATAGGCTCACGGGAGTTGTAGTTCAATTAAACTCGTCCCCTCCCCTCGTGTGGACGCGTACATGTGGTGCTGCTCCCCTGCTCGGTTGGCTGAAATCTGCGCTTTTTTTCATCTGAGCCATGGCATTCAGCTTCAATTTCGATGTGCAGCTGGACGCGGGGGATTCGTGTCTGGGTGATCATGCCACACCTCTGGCGAGTGAAGAAAATAAGACTTCTAAAAATACTGTAAGTCCGGGTCCGCAGGTCCCGCAACGAGCAGGCGTCAGTGTGAAGTAGTGTTTTTAATTGCGTCTCTGCTTCCATCGAGCGACCTACGAGTCTCCTTTCAGAGCCGGGGGTGGGCAGGAGTACTGCAGATAGAAACTGAACGATTTCGGTAGAGAAAAGTAATGAGTTTGAATTACAAACCCGGAGTTCTGCTGCTCTCGGGGTTGCTTTGTTGAAACCGTAATTGTTCCCGTAATTCAAGATTGTTTAAAACAACAAGCTGGACTTTATGAGGGTGCGAGCTGTTAGTCTTTTTTTCAGTTTTAATTTTCAGGTTTTACGTGGCGATGTGGTCTATTTAGTTTGCTTAGCTGCTAGTGTAGCGGCGGTCAGCGCTCCTGCTGGTTGGTTTTCTTTCTGGGTTTCCTTTCCACTTCCCAGAGACGTGCTGACAGGGTAGATTGTCGTCTCCTGCTGGCCCCGTGAACTAGAGTGGGTCCCCTGCAGTGCACCGGCGTCCACTTCGGGATATAGTCTTGACTGTGCCTTATTGTCCAGGACGGACTCTGGAGCGCCACCAGCCTTACCTCCATCAACAGAGAATAGGAACACCTGTGTTCACTGACAGATAATCGTAAGGGGTCTGTAAGAGTTTTACACGTTAAGATCTGAATAAAACTTATCTGAGACCTTCATTGAGCTGAACAGCCACCAGAACATCCTTGCTGGTCAAGAAGGCTCTTTTACTGAATCAGACACTCATGGGCATAAACTGCCCCAGCTGTCATAATCCCAAGAAAGCACTGTTACATTCACTCAACCATCTGCTGAAATTGCTGAACATATCGCTGGAATGAAAATGAGAAAACATCTCCCATCTCTGCGCAGGTGTACCTTTTCGGTCAGTACAAGATTACCCATGGCACTCCAAGCAGAATGTTACAGAAATGTTGTCAATTTATTTCAGGAAGAGGCTGGCAAGCCCCTTGAACGCACACGTAAGGAAGCGAAGGAGCACCGTCCCCCCCTGGACTGCCGGCCCCTCCTGGAGAACTCTGTGTGCGAGACCCTTTCCCTGGGGACCCTGCCCCAGCTCTGTTACCTCAACGAGTCCGTGCTGGAGCAGACGGCCTCGGAGCGCCTGGACCAGGAGAAGATCCTGACCCAGACCGCCGCCTCGCACTCCGATCTCATCGCCGGCGTCTACGAGGGCGGCCTGCGCATTTGGGAGTGCACCTTTGACCTCCTTGGGTACCTGGAGAGTGAAGGAGTGACCTTCTCTGGGAAGAAAGTGCTGGACCTGGGCTGTGGAGCAGGACTACTGGGGATCTTAGCCCTGAAGAGAGGAGCCCAGGAGGTCCACTTCCAGGACTATAACAGCACTGTGATTGAGGCACTAACATTGCCCAATGTACTGCTGAACATCGAGGAAGAGGAGGAGGAGGAGGAGGGGAAGAGTAGCAGCCCATGCCCCAAGAGGAGAGCCACAGGCCTCCAGACACGTGCCGAGCTTGCACGGTGCAGGTTTTTCTCAGGGGACTGGGCGTCTTTCCTCACCCTGCTGCTGAGCAGTGACCCCCCTCCCAAATACGACATGATCTTGACATCCGAGACCATCTACAACACAGCCTCCTACCCGGCACTGCACGCGGTGCTGAGCCAGCTGCTGGCTCCAGTGGGGCAGGTGTACCTGGCCACCAAGGCACATTACTTTGGTGTTGGGGGAGGACTGCACCTCTTCCAGAGTTACGTGGAAGAGAAAAACATTTTCAGCGTGAAGCGTGTGAAGGATGTGGAACAAGGGCTTCAGAGACACGTGGTGCTTTTGAGCTTCAAAGAAAGAGGTGCAATTCATACTACATGAACACGAGCTACGGAAATGGTTGTAGTATCAAACTTGCAAAATATGGGGGCTGTTCAAGATTTGTTTAGCTTTCCTGGAGTCTAAAATCGCACTCCAGTGTAACGTTAACTGTTTCTAACAGCAAACACATCCTGGCTTCACATTTATTTTTTTTAACAAAAGATTAAATAAGTTTTTTCCCTTTTGTAGAACACCACCATGACAGAATCTGTGGAAACCAAACCATAAAGCAAGAAAAAAATAAAGAAATCTATCAACATACTGTATCCATATTGATCATACACACACAAAGAGATTAACAACAATGAATGTTTCAACTAAAGGCTGTCTAAATATTTTTAAAGACATAAAAGTAGTAATCATAATAGTCCCTCTCTACTCAGTTACCATTTGACTCCTATGTTATACCACATTGAGCTTCATCCTCTAAAGATGTAAATATGAAGCAACAAACGAAGATCTGTTAAAAAAATATTTAATACCGTTCTTGATAAAAAAAAAATCTGTGTAGGAGACACCAGCACAGAGCCGTAAATACCAAGTATAATTTAAATATTCACATCAAAGTCCAAGTGTTGTACTTGACAGAGTTCACCCAGGCAGGGAAGATCCCAGACACTGGGCCTCTGCACCCTGCAGGGGAGCTCGTCTTTCAGCCCAGCTTCACGGTGCTGTGGGGCGTGGGGCCAGGGGGGACAGACGGCTGGGGGCCTCCTCACGCCTGGAGGTACTCCGGCTGTACCCTCGCCACCTTCCGGAACTCCTTGGCATGAGTCCGCGGACACTGCATCTCACACCAGCTGATCGGCACCATCTGCTCACCTGCGGGAATACACGAGGGTGTAGGACTCTCACTCCGACAGGGTTAACGCTCCCGGCCTGGCTTGAGAGCGTTTTAAAAACAGACGCCCACCGTTGTACGTGGCCTCCCAGAAACAACCGAAAGGCGGGGATAACATTATCAGGAACAGCCACAGTGCCATAAATGCATTTTGTATGATTACAATGTGATCGATAATGGTCACTAAATCCCCAGTCACAGTCATAACAGAGGGGTAACCATGTCTTGACCAGGACTACAAAACCCTATGCAATACTGTTGTAATTTGGGGCACTGTGAGAAATGCAGACATCTTCTGAAATCTGCATGCAGAGTCCTAAGGCCAACTAAAAGATTATATTCATGGTATTCTCTCCC
Organism: Atractosteus spatula; assembly: GCF_055471065.1. Lineage (NCBI taxonomy): Eukaryota > Metazoa > Chordata > Actinopteri > Semionotiformes > Lepisosteidae > Atractosteus > Atractosteus spatula. The sequence goes on along the minus strand of NC_142710.1, from coordinate 14,751,863 downwards.
TCAACAATTCAGAACGCCATTCTATTAACCGATGCATGTTTGTTCAAATCAACTCACTATTCAAAATGAAAAAGCAATAGTCTAAACCTGGGACTTTTACTTGAGTCAGTCAAAACACACCATTTGCAAAATTGTAATGTTATTCATCCGTGTCAGCAATGCAGGTCCTTTGAAAACATACTCACCTGCCTCACTATGTGCTACCACCACTCCCAGCTCATTCTCCGCTGTGGTGAGAAGATAGTTGGACTGGACATCACCTAGGGAGATCTGCCTAGTGGTCAAGGGCAACACTGGACAGACAGAACTGGAATCACTGTGCTGTGGTAACCGAGAGGCTCAAGCCTGGATCTAGAACTTAGAGCACGAGACATTATTCAGAACATTTTGTACAGACATACAGGTCAGACTTGTTACTACTCAAGCTTTACATCTCCATTGAGCCCTTTATTCACAATGCCGCTAAAAGCTGCACTGCATGCAGTGTGCGCTGACTGCCGATGCACCCGTCGGCAAACGCGCAGCTCTTGTTAATGTTTTTTATAAGCATCAGAAAGGTGTCGAGCAACAGAGGGCTGTTGTCTGCCCTTCAGCATCTACAAAGGATACAACTTTGGCTAGAACAATATCTCCTGGTCGGAAACTCTTGTAGATCTCCACCTGATAAAGAGTAAATTTACAGGTTATGGGATTGGGAAACCGGAAATAAAGGCACTTACTGGATATCAATGCACTGCAAGTCCATTTGAAAATAATACCTTGTCCTTTTCTGTAGCTCTCACATCTTCCTTTCTACAAAAAAAAGTATTAGAAATTTAGATTCTGTACCAAAAATACCTAAATGCATCATACTCACAGAAACATGAGACCCCAGCGTCTTTCAACTTTCCATCAGTTCAGTATTGCTTAGAAATATTTGAATTCAAGGTCACATGGGAATTTGCCTTATACTGTGCCAAAAAATAAGCAGCACTACTCTGTCGTACATGACAGCGGCATTTTCCCACCTTTGTGATGACAGGGACCAGCTTCCTTCCTCAACCTGGGCTTTAGCCATAATGTCCTGGCTATTTTCATCTGTTTTCATATAGTTACATTTATGCCTGTAACCTTTTAACTACAAAGCTCACGTGTATAGAACATTTATTTATTTGTTGTAGTTCTTTAAATCATTAGCCCATCTGATTGAAGACTTTGTGCATTGTTATTAACATGATGCAAACAGGCAAGAAGAATTACCAAGACTTGAATGAAAAAACACATGGACCGATGGAAATTATTCAGTAGACTCTCCAAGCACCAAAAATAAATGCAAATTGTTTTTAGATTAACAGTTCAAATACAGCAGTTGACAATGAAAGAACAGTGTTTTCTCAGGACAAAAAATGCATAATATACAGAAATTATGGTCATACACACAAAACCTGTCTGTGTGATGTGGATTTTTCACATTTGACTCACTAATAGAACAGAATATAAGTTCACTATGAATGGAAAATTCAATTGTGAAATTACATACAAAAACTCACTTTTTCCATAGAAACGATTAACTCTCACATAGCATTGCAAGGAGACAGCCATGGACTGGTCAGTGAGAAAAATGTATCGCAAGAACAACACGTATGTTATGCATTATTAGGGTATTTACAAAGTAAATAAAAGTATATGCTAAAATATAATTTGAGACATGTTACTTGAAATATCATAGCTGTAGTTACCTGATTGTTCCTCTGAATCTGTCCTTCAGTGGGGTGGATCCAACATAGAGGATCTGGACCTTAGCAAACCGTGGGTTGATGCTTGTAACCTGTTGGCAAAAGACCTTCACTCCTCTGGAACTATAATGTTGACCAAGCCTCTTTCATAACACCGTAAGTCCACAATCACCAGGACAAAAATGACATTCTGTTTCACTGGCACTTCACATCTATAATAGGAATTTTTGGCTATTATCTACAAATTAAGATATTATTAGTCTAGGGTGGCAAAAAAAACAATAATACCAAAATACAAATGACCAAAAAAACAGTGAGGTAGGCTTATGTTAGTATTGCTATGCCTGTGCCTGAGGGATGTTAGGACAGAGAACTTCATACTTCTGTGTAAAACACCCTGGAGGACAGAGCCCCTACCTTGCATGTGACTGTAGCGCCAACATCAGGCAGCAGCTGAGCCTCACTCTCCTTCACCACCGAGACCACAGGCATCTGCAGAACACAACAGCCAAGACAAATCTCCCATTGCTAGAACAGTACTCTTGCACCATCACAAATGCACAATTCAGTTTCAATGACCATTTACAGATTTTTTTGCTATATTTTAAACCATTTTCCTCTGCACACACAACACTTCCTTCCACACTTAGGAGATGCACTTGGAGGAAGTACAATTCTTCCACACTCTCACCCACCTCCTCTCCCACGTTCTTCCTCAGCACATAACCAGCGAGGGAGGCAAAGATGTAGCCATGACGCAAGTACGTTCCAGGCCCCGGGATACACTCCTCTGTGCTGCACAGCCTCTCTCCTGCGGGAGGACAATATTTACAGGCAACCACTGCTCAAAGTCCAGCCCCAGAGCAACAGAACAATCAAACAATGCTGTTTATACTGTCAGCATCACTTGAAAATAACCACTTTCAAGTGCTAACTTTAATAAGGACGCGGTCAGAAGACGTGGCTTAATGGTTTAAATGTCTACTTTATCAATGGCGTTAAGCTTCAAAAATAGTCTCTACGACGTACCTAAAACACGAATTTCGTCAGGATGATGTAACTGTCGGTAAAGCGAGGTTAACTTTACAAACTATACTAGGTTTAGTGTTTGGCTCCTGATGGATTGGTTTGATACTGCTACTGTTTCTAATGTTATACCTCCCCATACACCGAGTCCTTTCAATACGACTTTTAATGTATCATTCAATTGTAAAGTTGTTCTGCAAGACAGGTATACCGATACTCAGTTTCTGGCATCACTTTATGAATACAGCTACCGAAAACAGCAACGAAATGTGCTATAACCTCTATTGCCCCGAGAGACCTACCCTTACTAACAAAAAAGTGTTATATTAAACAATGTGGCTCAGTCAGGGGATCATTTTCAAACTTTAAGAATTACTATTATTTTTACTTTAAAAACTCACACAACATTTGGTGAATGAACTAAGAATCAATACAAGACAAGAAAGTGAAACTCTGCAGTCAAAATTTATCCATGTGTGTATTAACTGCTGTCAGGTCCAGACGATTCAGTCATTAAATACATTTCATTTCACATCACGTTTTTAAACCCCACGTACCCGGCACACACAGCTTCTTAGGAGACATGTTTTCAGTAGAGAATAAGAAAAGCTCCGATTGGCTCACACGGCAGAAGCAACGAGTCCGCTGATTGGCCAAACCTAAGAACGGCTGTTCTAGATTAAGCTTTTTTAGTGGTTAAGTGTTACTGACTTCCGGTCGAGTAAGATTTGGGAAAGCTGTGACCTGATTGCGAGTCTATGATGTGCTTTTAATTTTACCATGGCTACATTTTGTTGTATTGCAAGTTATGTTAATCTGAATACACCAGTTAACAGAAAACATGGAGTAAAATCCCACCTGTAATTGTACAGTTCGAGTACGTAGCTGCGTCAGAATGCGTAGGCTGCAAAGGGACAAGTAAACGTTTATTCCACGCGGAAACATTACGGTTCGGCTGTGGAGCCTTCTTCAGGTGTGATATTTTTAAAGCCACACCTGAAGACTACACGGCCGAAACGTTGCGTCTCTTTTCTTTTCCTTTCAGCATGGAATAAACCTCTACCTGTGCCTAAATGTACAGTTGTTTTAAAATCGGAGATAGTGACGAGCAGAAGAGTTATCACCTTTAAAGATCGATCTATGCAGGCTTTATGAATGTTTTTACCTCGAAGGAAAGTTCTGCTCTGACAGGCTTAAATAACTCGCATGTGTCATTTTTCAAAAACGTTCTGGAAGCACAAATGCATTTTATGTAGTCTACATTTTGAGAGCGGTAGTCACGGATAGCTCCATGTAATCGAGCAGTCCAGTCACGATCGTCCACTTGTCTGTTCACTATCTTCTAAAATTATTTTCAGGATTGCATTTTTCTTTATGTGCTCCTCTACAATAGTTATAGTTTACACTAATTTAGACGTGGTTGAGAAGCTGACCTGCCTATAATTCCTTAATTCAATTTTGTCCCCGTTTTGGTATGAATGGTAATTACATTTGTGATTTTCCAAACAGGCAGGGTACCCTGTACTCCCAAGTGTTATTCGAAATACTTTTACAGAAAAGCGGGTCTGGTCCACATGTAGTTTGAACGTCACACACCTCCTTCATTTATCGCCGGATTAAATCGTTTACAACCAAGATGGTATTTTCACCTAAATCAAATGTTTAATTCCCCCATTTGTGAACACCTCTATAATCGTTTACTTCTTCCACTCCGCTCTTCTTGGATAATAGATGTGCATCCCAACTACCCTTTGTTTCTTTACAGCTAAACTTTGCAAAGGATAGAATACAGTTCAATCCATCCAATCCATTTTTTTAATATTTTCCTATTTTAGTATTTTACATATTTCCTGTGCATTACCTAACCGTGTACGAGCTCCATGGATCTCAGACCCCATCTTCATCAGTCCTCAGTCAGGAAACACACCAGAGCATAACTCATTTTACTTTCATAGGTTTCATGGTACGTAATGCCAGCGTTTTTGTGGACGCGTTTAAAACACAGGATGAATTATGTCCAGCAGAGGGCACTCTGACCACACTTCTCCCTGTTGAAAAGCACCTTACAGGAGCACCCAAGACCCTAGCAGAGAATATCTCCCAACAATTAATTTAATTCTTCCAACAAATACGTTTCTCTGGCAAGTGTGGAATGATACTATTAGTGATGTGGTATTTATGAAGACTAAAGATCAGATTTCAATGTATGTTTAAATCTTATTTCAACTAGAAATTTTCACGTTTTTATATAGCTTAACAACTATATATAGCTTTCAGGAAACTGCAAACTGGACATGCCCCTATCCACATCAACGGGACTGAAGTGGAAAGGGTCAGTAACTTTAAATTCCTTGGTGTCCATATCACCGAGGACCTCACATGGTCTCTCAACACCACCTGTCTGATCAAGAAAGCGCAACAGCGCCTGTACTTCCTAAGACGGTTGAAGAAGGCTAAGATATGTCCCCAGATCCTCACTAACTTTTACAGATGCACTACAGAAAGCACACTGACAGGCTGCATCACAGTGTGGTATGGCAACTGCAGTGCTGCTGACCGCAAAGCCCTACAGCGGGTGGTGAAAACTGCCCAGTGCATCACTGGGGTTACCCTCCCATCTATCCAGGACATTTATGACAGACGGTGCTTGAGGAAAGCTCTAAGCATCATCAAAGACCGCACACACCCCAGCTACAGACTTTATGATCTACTACCATCTGGAGAACGGTACCGGAGCATTCGGGCCCGGACTACCAGACTCAGAGACAGTTTTTACCCCCGCACTATCAAACTGTTAAACTCCCAGCCTCTCTCACTCTCACTCTCACCTATGATCTGAACCTCACAGTGCCTTCTTCCCTTCTTTCTTTCTTACCAAAAACCCAAACACACATTGAAAATCTACCTCTACCATACATGTCAAAAGCTCACTCCCCATAATTTCTATCCCTTTATTTTATTGTTGATGCATATTTTTGCACATAACCTGTTACCTTTTTGTTGTTTTGCACATTGCCTGTTGTTGTTTTTTGCACATCGTCTGTTGTTGTTTTTTGCACACTGCCTGTTGTCTCCGTCTTTCTTGTGCTACACAATTGTATTGTTGTTTTTTTCTCTTTGTACTACTTATGTCCGAGAGCTAGCTAAATAGCATTTCGTTATACCATATACCTGTATATGAGTATATGGAAGTGCAAAAGAAAAAAAATCATAAACTTCAATTTATGAGATAAGTGATAATAAGGGACAAAACTCAATACAAGTTCTGCACATCATAGGATTTATTTGTTTTACACAAGGGGTTCAGTGTACATCAAAACAGTGCATTGCAATAAACCCTAATCAAACTGAAGCTCTCTGAAGAACCACTGGCAGCAAAGCCACATGAACACTCATGTGAAGAGCAGGGGCAGAGTATCCTGCTCACATACAAACTGAGGAACAGGGGCTTTCACCTGCAGAACCGAAGAATGCTGCAGCAACTGCATGCTTATACTCCTCTCCAAAGCCAAGATTCAAGACAGAACTAACAATCAAAAAATCAAGATTTAGACTGGGTCTTCGGTAGAGGAAGACAAACTGGAGAAATGTGTTAGTTCATGTACTACCTCAGCAGCCCTTTTATTTGAAGCAGAATCTGCTACTGTGTATGGAAAGGCCTTGTACACAAAGCAGATTCACTGGCTCTCACTGTAGGTGCTATAGGTGATGGATTCACACTCGATGTTACACTGGGTTCAGAGACAGGGGCTCCTTATTTCTCGCTTGTATGCGCTCAACCTGCAGAGCCCACTCCTCACGGGAAACTGGACAAGAAACCTACACACAAACAGCGTCACAATGGTGAAAACTACAGACATACCAGCATGTGACGGGAGGGAGGGAGGCAGAGGTGCCCAGGTGGCAACAGCTCTCAGGAGCTGACAACAGGGATCGTGGAATGAATCGAACGCAAAAGCATTGCTCCTCGTGTGCCGGTCTGTAACCCAAAACCTCGAAATGTGCGACATCGGAATGACTACAGCGCACACAGAAATTGCTGTGAAAAGTAAACCTGTGAGAATGAATTACAGGGCACATTCCAGCTTTATCCAGCAATAATAAAGCTTGGTGTCCAAATTTTGTTTTCCCTGTTGCATATTTACTTACACATGCATTGGCTTCAGGAGGCAAAATGAAAAGTTTAACTTCCCTTTTAAACTGGGCCAAGGGTTCCTTTTGAAAAGTTGTCAAATTCTTGAATGGCATAAACAAAGCTTCAACATACTGTAAGGATTATCAATGACCTTTTTTGAATGAAGAAGCTAGGAGTCGGATATTGCATGTAAAGAAACTGTTTGACTGAGCTACTGGTCCCTTGTTTGAGCTTTGGTCTACATTAGTCTTTAACATTCTCCTCATCCTACCCTGTCCATCTTTGTGTATGACAAATTTAACTAGTCCGCTCTTCTTGAATGTGACCTTGAAGAAACCCTCCAACTGTCCTGTATCAGAAAGAAAGTAAGAGAAGGACAATGATAAATGACCTGAACGAGCGCTGGGTATGAAACATGTGATGTGTGGTGTAGAAGGGAGATTTGCGCGTGTCTTCCGAGAGCAGTGGCACAACGCCCCCCTGCCAGGAGCCTCCAGCATTCATACACAGGAGGCTTTCTTTTTACTTCTTGGCCTTGCCCTGGGCAGCCACCGCCTCCATGGCCTTGCGGACAGTCTCCTCGTCGCCCAGGAACTGCATGGGCTTCACGGGCTTCAGGTTCTTGTCCAGCTCGTACAGGATGGGGATGCCCGTGGGGAGGTTCAGCTCCATGATGGCCTCCTCCGACATGCCTGTCGACACAAGAGCAGCCTGAGTGCCGGCATCCTGCCACAACCGCTGCGCCGCCGGAACAGCTCGGCCCGCGCCAGGTCGAAAACAAATCCCAAGGCCAGTCAGGTATTACGAGAAAATCAGAAATAAAGTACCAGTTTTGGTGCCACAAACCTAATGGAAAATAGGTTAAATTAAATCAGCTGCCATAAACTTGAAACCCTGCCCTAAAAACGGAGCGTCCTTGGCAGGTACATACCCTCTAGATGCTTGACGATGCCCCTCAGGCTGTTGCCATGGGCAGCGATCAGGACCCTCTTGCCCTCCTTGATCTGCGGGACTATCTCCTCGTTCCAGAAGGGGAGAGCTCGGGCAATGGTGTCCTTCAGGCTCTCGCAGGAGGGCAGCTGGTCCTCCGTCAGGTCAGCATAGCGACGGTCCTGCCGGAAGCAGGGAAACACAAGGTCTCTCTGGGTGCCAGTATAACGGTACACTGAAGGACTGATTTACAGCAGACCCAGGGCTGGACTGAAGTGCCAAGGTTAGAAAAGAAGGTAAACATCAGTACGCACGTTAGTTGCTAATAAAGCAGAGGACAGGTCTAGTGATGGTATTTTGTGGACACCCGTGCTTCAAAGGGCTAGTTTCCAGAAGATATAGTAGACAATGAATTAGAACTCCAGCAGTCGCTGACAGAAACTGCCAAGAAACATTCTGGCTGTGATGCTGAAACTCAAACTTCATTACAATACCAAGCACCGTTTAAGGACTATAAATAGATGGCTTGAAAATAAGAAGTATTCAGATTCAGTGCTCAAACAGAGCACCTGTAATAATAAATCAGAGAATACCGGAAATCTTAAGTCTGCCTCTGCTACAGCTAAATTGACTCTGGTGTTGTCATGTTTGAAAACAAATGTATCAGCTTCATTTCAGTTATAAGTCCTTAAGGCTCACTGAATTGTTTTTTTTTCCTTTCACTTCAGTTGTTAAAAAGAAATATTTCACAGCAAGTCAAACTGTTCCGGTAAAAAAAGTAATTCTTTAAAAGCTAATAATAATGTCAAACAGCTCCAGTCTCGTGCTATGACATACAACATTTTGAGCGCAGTGACACCATATGCCAACACTCCATCTCCACATCTCCACAAGCCTGAGCCCCCCGCCCCCATCACCACTGTCTGTTGTCTTTGTGACGTCTGGCTGAACTTTGATACTTGACCACTGCGCATTTCTGCAGTACACTAACCCTCCAGCAGCACAAAAGTCAAACCGGGCAGTAAATTGGTGCCAACATGAACGCTAAGCAAAGAAAATCTGCCAAAACACAGGAGAAGAAAAGGGCTGAATTCATAAATTAATCAATGAACAAGCTTCACGGTCAAATACATAAGGCATGCCCACAAGGAACAAAGGTGTGCAGATTTATCATACAAATATATCTGAGGTCCCTGACAATAATAATGAAATCACTATACTGTCATTTATTCTCAGAAACAAAGGGTGACAATCTGTAGTGATACAGTGAAAGGCCACAGGTACCTGCTTGACAAATTCTGTCATCTTTATGTCAAGTCATGCCCTTTGCTCACAGAACCTGGGAAACTGCTCCCCCCCCCCCCACCCGCCTTTCTAGATCTGTAGAGCACAAATGCTCGGGGATTTAATAAAAACAACATTATGTCCCATTTTTTCCTCGGTCTAAGAGGCCACAATGCAATCCTCACACAGTTCAATTAAACCATCTCATGCTCCATCTGGCTCCCGGCCACCCATCCCATAATAATCCCTGATCTGCAGTGCAGCAGCAAGTGTGGTTGAATGCCAGTCGCCATAACAATGACCCTGTTGCTTGTCCAACCAGCAAGCGCAGCACTAAATCTGCCTCCTGGTGCCACAGTACAGCCCCCTTCCCCCATTAGGAGACTTACTATTAGTGAAACAAGGATTTTATCAAGGACCGCATAAAATATCATTCAAGGACATGAAGCTGTTCCCCCAGAGTACTGCTAGACATTAAGAAAGCAGAGTACCTTCGATTAATGCCAGATCTCAGGAAACACAGAAATGATAAACCAGTACTATTGACTGGCCTAACTCCTTAACACTTCCGGTTTAGTCATCTCCAGATTATATTAAGAATGCTTACACACACGGTGGCCATTTGACCCACACAGCCCAGTTTTAAACCTAAAGCGCAGTGAAAATAAATTACACGTGCGAAAAAGGAACATTTCAGATACTTCCAGTATGTTTGGTAAGGAATAAAAAATGATTTTAGGCTCAGTGTTGCTTCTCGTAAAGCATGAGGTAAGTGGATAACCTGGCATGAACATGTGATGGTTGCTGTTCTTGACCATACAAACCTTCATGACCCAACATGAAGCTACATAACCAGATCACGGCACAGCAAAAAACGTACACAGGTAAGTAGGTAGCCCTGTACTGGCGGTCACAAATGCAACCACAACCCTTTGATCTTATACATATTGACAACTTAGCTTTCCAAATTAGGATTTGGAGGTGACAAACCATAAACTACAAAACAGGATTGATGAGCCGAATGGCCTCCCCTCATTTGCGGTACTTACATTCTTCTTTTAACCAAACAGCAACTCACCACACACCAGCTCTCAGTGGGGCAGAGAGCCAAGTGATGAAGCCAGTTCATAGATGGGGATTATTAGGAGGCCACAATTGGTAAAGGCCGAAAGGAAATCTGCCCAGGACACCATGGTTACACTCCTAATCTTTTAGAGAAACGCTCTGGGATTTTTAATGACCACAGAGAGTCAGGACCTCGGTTTTACAGTATAGTGTCCCCATCACTATACTGGAGTATTAGGACCCACACTGACTGCAGGGTGAGCGCCCCCTGCTGGCCCCACTAACACCTCTTCCAGCAGCAGCCTCAGCTTTCCCAGGAGTCTCCCCTCCAGGTACTGACCAGGCTCACGCCTGCTGAGCTCAACTGGGCTGCCAGCTGTGAGCCGCAGGCTGAACGCGGAGGCAAGAACGCGAGAAGACGACATGGCCTCTCGGGAGGGGGCGGGTGGGAGGGGGACACGCTTACCTTGCTGATGGCGGTGTAGAAGTCATGGTCCGCGTCCATGGGCGGCGGGGGGATGTCGTAGGAGCGCCTCCAGACCTTGACCTGCGCCTCGCCGTGCTTGGCGGCCGTCTCGGCCTTGTTCAGCCCGGTCAGGCCGCCATAGTGCCGCTCGTTGAGCCGCCAGGTCCGGTGCACCGGCAGCCACATCTGGTCGACGCTGTCCAAGACGATCCACAGCGTGCGGATCGCCCTCTTCAGCACCGAGGTGTAGCAGACATCAAACTCGTAGTCCGCGTCTGCGGGGGGGAGCGGAGAGCGGGCGTCAAGGTCGGCCGGCACGCCTCCCGAAGGGGCCGAACAGCAGCCGGAAACCCTCCCCTGCTCTCCGCGCGGGCGCCACCGGAAACCCGCAACTTCGCAGCGCTCTCTGGGTATCAGACGAGCCCATTTTAGAGCACGGCCGAGTGCTGAGAGCGTTTCTAGTGAAGACGGAAGCACGGCGGAGCTCTGCACCTCGAGGGGGACATGCCCACAGCGCCTCGCCGACGTTCATTTGTAAACCTTCAGCTAAGTCCCTGCTGCCTGTCGGCTTGGCATTCGCACCTGGCCGTGTGCGTTTGACACTGAACACAATCCATCACGGATTACTTTCATTATTTAGTCCACAACCTAAACATGTTCATTGAAACCTCTAGTTTTATGTTTCTACAAGTCCAGTTTGCCCATTTTAGGACCGGTTAGGAGGCCAGCCCGTTCAGAAACACCAAAAACAAGACCCATCCTTCATGGCCTGAGTGAGAGTCAGACACTTGCCTAGACTAGTTAATAGACAACATTATTGAACAGATTACAGCACAAGCCTTGTATCAACTGTTGAAGCTGTGCTTAGCATGCACACTTTAAATACCTGGACCGTCCCATTTCTGTGTTTCACACGTCCAACTAGAACCATAAATGCCTCCATTTCTTGCTTTAATATCTTACTGCCTCCTGTCCACTAGCTGCTGATTCATCACTTTACCAAACTGCCTCACTAGGCTAAACCTCAATATAAGAGGCTCTGCTGTTCATCTGCGCCTGCGAGCTTCAATCTGCCGCTCGGCTGGCATGAAGTGGCTCAGCAGTGTCTGTCGTCTCGGGCTGACTCACTGCAGTCTGGGCTCGATGCGGCGCGGCACGTAGGCAGTCACTAGGCCGCGTCCTCTGGAAAACTACAGGCGGGGACCGTGGGTGTGGCGAGCAGGCCAGTGGGCGGGACCACGCCAACAGGCTACCGCGCCACAGGCGAGTACCGAAAGCGCAGGGGCGATAACTGGGACGGAGATCAATGGCAAATGAGCGGAAGGAGGTGGAGCCAACTGGAAATCCACGCCTTCGAGACCTGCAATGAGTTTGTTCATCACATAAACGGTTAGTTTCCACAGGAGCTAAGTAACCCCTCAAAGGAAATATTTGACTATATGGTAGTTCTCCCTTCGTATTATCCGCTCTCAGAGCTGTTGACTGAATACAAGTCAACTGAAATGGTCACAAAGCGCAGAATATTAGTCAGATCAGTCGTAAAAATCACTGCTGCCCATGACTCACTGCTTTCCATCTTACTCCTCTTTATGGAAAGTTTTAATTCACCACGTTGTCTGGCTCGAACAATAGGCCGTCATATCACATCAGAATTAAGGCTTTTAACTTTTTTTCCCCCCCAACGGAATTTAAGCACACTTATTTACGAAGCGGCGAATCCATGTTGGCTCCACACAACCCCTCACAGTGAACGTCCCTACAACACACTTAAAAAGCGAGAAGTAGCGCGTATGAACTCGGTGCTCAATTCATCTTCTTCTTCGGCGACTTCAGTGCTGCCGGAAAGCACTTCCGGCTCCGCGCGCAGCTGCCTCGCGGCTGCGCTCGGGCAAAGCTGCAGCAGCAGCAGCACCAAAGAGCAGCATCTCTCTCTACAGACCGTGTGCTCTGCTAGGACCGCACTCGACTGCCAGGGCATTGGATTGATAACGGTCTGACTCGTAATAGCAGGCGAAACATCGGAGATCTTGCAGCTCATCTTTCATTTTTTGGGGGACAATTTTAGGGTTTCCGGAATCAATCCTTTATTAATATATCTCGTTATCACATCATTCGCTTAATTTTTGTATCTATATACGGCTGCATCCCCAACGGGTTAGAACACCGTCTCCAGGCAAATGAGCCAAATACGACACATCGTAATGTGACCTCAGCAGGCTTAGGCGTTTTCTTTTAACATAAGACACAAACACGCAGAACAACGCGTCAAGCGGTTCTTTGGGGATCCGCACAATCCATTCCCACCTTTGAGAGCCTGTCCTCCCCTCTTCGCCTCCTCGACGCCGGTGTCGCTCAGGTCGGCGTCGAACCAGCCGCAGAAGCGGTTCTCCTGGTTCCAGCAGCTCTCTCCGTGGCGGATCAGAACCAGCTTGTAAGCGGCCATTCTGGAGACTTCACTTTCTCGACTGTCGGTTCGAGGACGGTGAAAAAGTAATTTGCGTTTCAAGCAAGGTGAATATGCCCGAAGGGTCTTTTTTTTTCCACCACTTACGGCGGTAAAAAAGAAATGATGCTAACACTCGGACCCAAATGCGCTCAAGACTCGTACCTCTTTGAATCCGGACTCGAACTAGCCCAGACCAGCACTAATGCCCTTCCTGAACAGCTTCCTAATGAGCAAGCTGCGGTCTTCCTGCGACAGAAATCTCTCCGGCTGTCTGCACGTCAGCGGAGCGCGATAGAGCAATGTGACCTTTAGTTACCGTAATGACTGCTATTCTGGAAACAAATTACAATTTCATCTACCGTAATTATCATAATACAAAAGAAAAAGGCGCTCGAAAACTTCCAAACGAAAAGAGGCCATTAAGCTCATATACAGTAACTCATTTGGTAGCCTGTAGCCAATTGATCTGAGGTTCTCATCCAGTGATTTCTTGAAAGAGGCCAGTGTACAGGCTTCAACAGAATGGCTGGGTAGCTTCTTCCAGACTCCCACAACACTTTGGTGAAAAAAATGCCTCCTGGTTTCGGATTTAAATGCACTTCCATGTAATTTAAACTTGTGTCCTATGGTTTGCATTCCAGTGTACATTCTGAAAAAGTCCACTTCACTGAATTTATCAGGGCCTTTGAGAAGTATGAATGCTTGTATCAGGTCCTCTCACGCTGTTCTCCGTTCCAGACTGGAGTTCAGTTCCTTCGGCCTGTCAGTGTGAGACATTCACATAAGCCCTCAGTCTTCTAATCTGAACCACGTGAAGATCATTAGAAAGCTCCTGAATGTCTATTTCCACCACGACTACTTCACGCTTATACCAACATGACACACTGAAGCGTTGTCAGGAGTGGTCCCAGATTGTACCAGGCACGGACCCCTGGGGCATCTTGTCAATCATTTACGATTCATTCATACTGCGTAGGTTCTCCACTCTCATACGCTACCATGTGGGCCCCCAGGTATTTCCCTACTTTTGATTGCTGTTTGCTTACAGATATTTGCCCATTTAGAGACCAAATTGTCAAGCAGCACTTGTAATATAGAGCTTGTATGTTACGGATTCGGCCAGTGAATCCGAAACCAAGTAATGGACCCACTTGCAGGAGCTGATTAAGCCAAGTCGTGATCCTAATACCGTAGATGAAGGAGTGAGCCGAGAGTCCAGGGGAAGCCAGTGATCCAAACAGGGAGAGAGCAACTGAAGCCAGACCGTGATCCAAAACCGTAGACGAAGGAGCTAGCCGAGAGTCCAGGGGAAGCCATTGATCCAAAACAGGGAGAGAGCAACCGAAGCCAAGCTGTGATCCAAAAAACCGTAGTCAAAGGGAAAAAACCAAAGTCCGAAACCAACACAGTACGAAGAGGTAGAAGGCGTAGCGCAACAAAGAAGCTTGAACGAAAAACCAGTACTGAGCGAGGAGGTAGGGAAAGACTAGTGTTTAAACACAAGATGAGACGGAGGTGTGGTGGTGAATACGCACTCTGATAGGTAGACTCATTGAACTAAGACTACGCCTTCTTCTGCCTCTTCCGTTGCCGGGAGGCAGGGATCGTAACATTGTATATATAGAAAATTACATAGTTCCTTACACCTTATTTTCAGACAGTTCTTCAAAACATGTTCAGCTAAATCCTGCGGTGCAATGACTGTTTAACACATCAACTGTAAAAGCAGGAATGTACAACCATCCTTATTCATACACATGCACCTCCCCAAATGAATGAGCATTTGAAACTGAAGTACGTACTACTAACACAGCAAAGGTAACACACTGCATGACTTTTTGTCTGAAACGCTTAGTCATGGTTAGATGGTCCAAATGGCCTTACATTGTCTGTCATTTGTCATCTTGTTTATGTTCTCGTGTAAATTATTTGTAAGGAAATATTTGTGCAACTCAGTGGTTTGCATTTCTGTCTTACAGCGCTGGGTCCCCGGGGTCAAATCTGGACCTCGGATCTGTGTGGAGGTTGTATGTCCTCTCCGTGTTCAACTGGGTTTCTTTCCACATTCTAAAGACATACTGGAAGGTTAACTGGCTTCTGGTAAAACTGGCCCTGGTGTGAGTGTGTTGGACTGGCCTCCTGTCCAGGGTGTATCCTGTCTTGCGCCCATTGCTTCCCCTGCAACCCTGAATTGGACAAAACGGTTAGAAAATGGATGGACTTCTGTAATGTGGGGACGAGCTCCCTACTGATGATCGGAGGAAATTCACATGTGTTTTGGGCTATCTGGGGTGTGAAGGCCTCATATTTCGGTCAGAAAACGAATACACTGCTTACAAAATTGTCATCTCAGTATTTATATTGACAGCAGCAGCTGGTGTAGCTGGATCAAACTTCGGCAAAGGCATGGTAAAGCCAAGGTTGACTTCATCTACAGTTTGATGCAGCGCTGGTTAGTGACAGTCTGTCTTCAGAGTCCCAAAGCCCGTGGCTGGAGAAGAGTGAGAACGGTGAGATTTTGTATAATGAATTCCAATTTTCCTCAAACCCAACTTGTCCGTTTATTCAGTGGTTCTAAAACACAGGGGTGTCAAACTAGTTTCCCGACCTGGTGTCACGTCCCGCACGTGCCCTCGCAAACCCCACTACATTCCCAAACCCACTGTTTCACGCTCATTCCTAACTGAACCCATCCCATTCTCACAGGCACCGGATTCCACAGATTCTCGCTCCTGGACCAACTATCCAACCACGTTCCTCTCCCTTCACTATTTAAAGTTCCCTCACGCACCAAGCCTTGCTCACTATTGAAAAGCCTCCTTTAGAGTTTTCTAGTGCGCGTTATTTTCTTGCTGGATTTCCCGGTTTTTGGACTTAACCTTTCCCTTTTGATCTCGTCTCTTGGATTGGCTTCTCGGTCTGTCTCGGCTGACCTCCAGCTTCGCCTCTCGACCTTGCTTCCGGATTACGATTTTGGTTTGTTTTGCCTCTGCATCCCGCAGAATTCACGGCTACGTACAAGAACAGCGAGAGAACTACCTGCCGGATCCCCGACACCTAGGCCTTGTGGCTTTCGTTCCAGATATGCTCCGAGTCACGTATTTAGTCTGATCACTAAAGCTGGAACAAAAACAAACGGACACTATAGGTATGGAGTTTTACACCCATGTTGTAAAAAGACTCCGTCACAACTCGGTTTTATAGAATTTATTACAGAAGTTGCTTCTTCCCAAACTGTGTTGGCCGTGACCGCCTCTTGCGCCGGAATCTGTGCATCTGATCGCTGAATTCTTCCTGGAGCATTGGCACGTAGCTGCAGGGCTCACACAGGCTCTGCAAAGCATAACCATTTGGGAGAGTTGGAATACAGTGAATTATTCATGATTCTGGGTCAGTTACATACACAACACTGAGCTCTGCTCTTCAGCTGTACTCCTCCCTGTTGTGTAATAGGAGAGGAAACTATTGCTACAATTTTAGATTGCTACACGTTCCACTTTTTGTAATCGCCGGTAATGTCTGCCAGTAACTCTTAAGAATGTTTTCAAATTCAGGACTAATTACAGATTATAAGTAAAAGTGAATCACATTTAACCTGAATTCTTTACACTAATAAAAAAAAGTCTTATGAGCAGGAAAACATACCTATGTACAGTACTGTTACTTTTGAGTTGAAGTGTTTAATGACAGGATTTTTATCTCATGGAATTCTATTTACATTTGACTTTGTCTCTGTTCAGGTTCAACTTGAGGTTCCCTGTTTTACCTTGAAATGGGAGTAGAACTCCTTGTAGCCTCCCGCCAGAACGTACAGCTCCGGGTAGAAAAGCTGAGGATAAGCATTAAGCCTCCTGTCCATCTTTCGAAGGTAACGACAACTGGCAACAAGACAAATGTGAAAATGTTAAGTACATACCAACTGCGGATACACTAATGCAAAAGAAGCTGGCATTTCTGGATGCTGCAATTGTACAAGAGAAGCAGGGGATGTTTTATACACAGGGGTTAGACGTACAGCCAGGGCCCACGCTCTGAGGAGAACTCGCAGTGAAAGATCAGGAGTCTGCGGGGCGAGGAGCTGGTTGGAGCACAAGTTCCCACGCAGGAGCTCTGTAAGGCGGCCCCCGGAGAGTCACTCTCAGGGTTGGAGCAGCGAGTCGAGAGACCGCAGTCTGGATGGAGGCCTGTCGCAGATGGACGATCGGGAGACGGGACTGTGGGCGACAGCCTGGAGAGCACTTCCTCATGGAGCAGGGCGGCCTCCACCTGAGCTTCACTATGCAGGTTTACAGCTCCCTGTAAGAACATGCAGCACAGACACCACATGCTCTTCAGTGAACGAGTCGCTCCTCTGATCCCAGCTAGTCCAGAGCTAGGTCACTTGTCTGATCCCAGCTACTGTAGTTCAGAGCTGGGTAACTCATCTGATCCCAGCTACTGTAGTTCAGATCATGGGTAACTCACCTAATCCTTGCTAGGGAGCAAGTAATAGGTTTATTCAATGCTGAAAAGAGAAGCCCACTTGATCTTTTTTTCATTATTTTACTCACTTCATTATTAACCGTCAAAAGTATTAGGCTTTAATTCATTGCTATATCAAATTTATTATTACGAACCACAGCTCATCTGAATTTATACTGATTGTTGTGAGTATTGCTAGTTTTCGCCTCATATTTCTTTTTGCTTAAAGTCATCTCAGACCGTTATTGTTAGTCTGCACTGCCATGTACTCATGGCAAATGTATTTTTCAACAAAACTTGTTTTGTCTTTCTTTTCAGTTTGTATCTATCTTTCTACGTAAAGTAAATAGGGAAAGGTGGTATAGAAATGTGGAGAGAGTCCCAGGTATACCTTTATGTGTCCGCCCTGGTACTCGTAAGGGTAGCGGCAGTCAACGATGAGGAAGCTCTTCACTACAGTGCTGTACTCTCCTCGGAGCAGAGACGCCACCTGCAGGACAATACGGGAATATCATCCGCAGCTCAATATGGCGCGACTTTCCGCCGTCATTCAGGCGTCCAGGATGCAGGACGTACGTGTTTCAGTTCCTTCTATGCCCTCACTTCCATAATTGTCCTGTGTAAATACTCCAGATTCTCTTGACTACGAAGTAGATGTTAATATACAATACACTCAAGAATTATTGGCACCCATCGTGAAATTGAGCAAAAATGAATGTATATAATAAACAACACACACAATGAGTCATGGTTTGGGCTCAAACGGATGGGGAAGCTGTATACTTTTATTTTAACACGAAAGTTTTCAAACACAAAACATTTTATTGAGTGGTACATTTGTTTTCTGCAAAACATAGGTTTCAAAATTATTGGCACCCCTAGAATTAATATTTGGTGATGCCTCCCCTGGAGAGGATAACAGCACTGAGTCTCTTCCTGTAAAGTGTGACAAGGTTGGAGCACACTTTTGGAGGGATCTTGAACCACTCCTCCGTGCAGAACATTTCACGATCCTTGATAGTCTTAGGTTTGCGCTCGTGAACTGCTTTCTTCAGTTCAGACCCCAGGTTTTCAATAGGATTCAAGTCCCGAGACTGAGATGGCCATTGCAAAACATTGATTTTGTGTTCCTGTAACCATTTCTGTGTTTGTGATGTATGTTTTGGGTCATTGTCTTGTTGAAAGGTCCATCTATGGCCATGTCTCAACCTCCTGGCAGAGGCAACCAGGTTTTGGGATAAATTATCCTGGTACTAAGTGGAATTCATTATGCCATCGATCTTAACATGAGCCCCTGGACCACCAGCAGAAAAACAGCCCCAGAGCTTCAATGATCCTCCACCATATTTTACTGTGGGTATCAGGTGCTTTTCTTTGTATGCAGTCCTCTTGACTTGACTTAAATCTTATTGAAAACGTGTGGTCTGAATTGACTATCAGACTACCTAAGACTATCAAGGATCGTGAAATGTTCTGCACGGAGGAGTGGTCCAAGATCCCTCCAAAAGTGTGCTCCAACCTTGTCACACTTTACAGGAAGAGGCTCAGTGCTGTTATCCTCTTCAGGGGAGGCATCACCAAATATTAATTCTAGGGGTGCCGATAATTTTGAAACCTATGTTTTGCAGAAAAAAAATTGTACTACTCAATAAAATGTTTTGGGTTTGAAAAATTGTGTTAAAATAAAAGTATACAGCTTCCCCATCTGTTTGAGCCCAAACCATGACTCATTGTGTGTGTTGTTTATTATATACATTCATTTTTGCTCAATTTCATGAAGGGTGCCGATGATTCTTGAGTTGACTGTGTCTGTTACACTTGCAGATTGCTAGGCCCTGCATTGTAGTGTTTTACGAAAGTCTTGTTAAAGGAAGCTGTGACAGGAGAGTAGGGGTGAATAGTGTTACTCACTGTCTGCCCAGAAATGTACTGAAGGTCCTGGTGCTCTCCTTTCTCCCTAGTGAAGAGATGAGGCTGTTAAAACACAACAAGAGGACTAGTGAGAAACGCACTCCGCACTTACATATCTTCAAAGCCATATTTCTTTCCATTAAGAAATCTTTTATCTCCTATACTTATTGTCTTAGCATTCTGCCACATCTGACTGCGCCGGCTGGGACTGAAACAACATGCTGAGGGCAGTTTAAGGACAGCGGCTTTGGCTCAGAGAAATACATACGCTGCTTACAAAATTGTAAGGGCAGTACTTCGTGATCAGGGCAGCGCTCTGCTGTGGAAGGTTCATTAGAATCTTCTACCACTAAGTTGCTCAGCATAACCACTCTTTAATAAGCAAGAAAGCGTGTTACATAGAAAACTACAACTACGCTTCAACATCATAGATCCAGAAAAGTGAACTTCTCCACACAATATCAAGCTTTTCAAACAATCCTGTGACTGAATTGCTACTGTAGCTCATGAATACTCCACACAGTCTCCACTTAGCACTGAGAATTGCTAACTTTGCTGAAGTCTCCAATCAGGTTTCTGTCTTGAATGGCAGAGTGTGGGATGTCCAAGGCAGGCACCCGGCACCCTGACTGAAGACCCCAGAGAGGAAACACGGTCTGCAGAGGACAAAAAGACCGTTTTAAATGTCATACAGGTAGGTATGTGTAAGCACAGCATACGTCTTATTATTAATATATAAAACAGGTCATATTTCAGGCATCTTGTGTTTTTTTAAGTGTGGGGCTGTCTGGACGTTTAAAATGTGACAGACACCTTCAATTCCTGCTAAATGTTCATCCTTCCCTGCTGCTCCCGTAGAGCCATCATGTGCTCCCATGACCACCTGCAGCAGATCTGAGA
This sequence comes from Atractosteus spatula, assembly GCF_055471065.1. Lineage (NCBI taxonomy): Eukaryota > Metazoa > Chordata > Actinopteri > Semionotiformes > Lepisosteidae > Atractosteus > Atractosteus spatula. Next base: position 14,731,524 of record NC_142710.1, on the reverse strand, counting down.
CTTTGTAAGGAGTAAATGAATTGAGTTGTGCTTTCTTACATCTCTCATCAAGAAAGCATACTTTTCAATCAATCAATCAATCAAAGTGTATGTATCAAACGCACAGCAATACAGCATGCAGCAGTAGTTGCTGGCAACGAAATGTCTTTCTAGTTGAAACAGAGTGATCCTGCATCTTCCAACCAGTGATTTTAGTTCAGGATTTAATTCCTTTGGGTTACTCAAACTAATTACTTGGAAAAACCTATTTTAGGTCATTTGCTAATTGAAACATTCCTGTAGGACTCTAGTCTCTAAAGACTGGGGTTGTCCATTCCTGCGTTAGAGCCTTCACACAAAGTAATTCAGTGCAATGTAATGGCTCTAGTTGGGATCATTGTCTTCAGTGATCTCGGGGTTTTCAGCAGAGCTCGGTGTCTCACTCTGTGCGCTGGCGGTTGCTGGTCCCCCTGACTGCAGCTCTCCTCAGCTTGTGAACTCGGCTCCCGTCTCCCTCCTGCCTCTGCTGGGCTGGCAAACAGGCTGGACAGCTTGACTCGCAGTCGCTTCCGAGCCTGGAGTGTAACAGTGCGCAGTGAGGGGAACAGTCATCTCTCCTCTTCACTTTGCTGGGAGACTTGCAGTGATCCCTTTTGTGCATCATGACCCGAATGTTCATCACAGATGCTCACAGCATGAACGGAGAAACTTAACACTCACTACAGTAAAGACAAAGCTTGTGTAATACAGAAAAGAACTGTGAATGTGAAGGAGAAGCCAGGGTAAGAAGGCTTTTTTAACAATATATAACTGTGCCTACTAATTTAAATGAAAAATGTAAAAATATGATTAAATGGTTGGAGAATGTGTAATCAGCATTGTGTGGTATGATCCTTTAAACTGTGGCTGATAAAATCAAGATAAACTGATGGTTATCTAATACAGTAGAAGACAAAAGAAAAGTCTTGACTGATATCATGATCTAGTTTGTGAATTCAGAATTCTAGTATCTGTTGTTTTTGAATCCCTGTGTCTTTATGTGTTTTTAGAACTTTGTAGTCTGTATTCTATCTTTTAACCCTCATCTCTCATAGCCCATAAAGGTGTCTCACGTTTTCTTTATTTTCAACGGAGTCATTTTCTTTCTTCTTGACTCTGCTTCTTCCGGAGCTCCTCCTCTGCAGATGGGCAGAACAACATATTGAGCTGCCAGGCACAGCTTGCACAGCTTGCAAAGTCTCTTAACACAGCAGAAAAGGACCTTACCACACTAGAAAGAGAGGACCTTGGAGAAGCCCATCTGCAGAGAAAAAAAAAGAAACCTCATAATTAGACTTCAATAGAATCACCCTGTACTTTTTTTTATGAAAAGCAGAGTGTGGAGTAGGAGCTGGAGTACAGGTGTAAACTGTTTTGGGTCTAATCCCCAGACAAACAAATTAAACGTGTCTTAGTGGGGCCTACTGTAGTTTTCCATGATATTCCCATGATCCAGTACAGTCAACTACCAGTGCTGGAAGGTAAAAGCAGGGGAAATGGCTGTTAACATATCAGTGTCTTGTACACACAGTGCAAATACATACAGTACATACATGGGGTGGCAGGCCACTGCAGTAAAATGCAGTAAAAATGAACTATACTCCTTAAAATCCCTGACTGGGTTCCTGTCTGCTTACCTCTCTCGGCTCTCTGCGCCCCATGTCTCTTCTGGGGGAAAGAGAAAAGGTTGGTGGATAAAATGGTTCTTCAAATTTGTGATTCTGAATTAAAAAGATACTTCTAGAATCATTGTATCTCAGACCTTTGATTAGTGAGATATCTTAAGGAAAACCTTAAGAAGAAGTTAAGGTTTTAGCACAGTCACTATCACAGTGGGGCTGCCAAATTAGTAAAAGGATATTGTGTTTATATCGGATACAGCAAGAATGTTAAGATGAAAAAAAAAAATATTACTGTGGGACCGCATTACGTAGAGCTCTTCAGCAATTTTTTGACCGTGTTTTCTGTCTGTGGTCGTGCTTCATCACCGTACACAGATGACCGGATATTTGAGACAGAAGAAGCCACGCTTCCAATTAAACCCGAGCAGCGAGCCCGAACCTGTCGGCGTCTGCGTCTCCGCGGATACCTCGCTGTGTGGGGCCGGGCTGCAGCCCAGCTGCTCGGGGGACAGCCACAGTCTTCGGCGAGGGGTGGTGCTGAATTCATAAAATAATAAATGCGTATTAATTCCACAGATCTGCTTAAAAATAACGTTCGTAGTTGAATAGACTCCCATGTTACACCAGGAAATATGACGTTTTATTGGCTTTAAAAAGACAGACATCAATTTAATGCTGTATTAAGATTTCGGAAATGCTATTTTTAGTCAGTGAAAATAACACAGACTTCGTTTTTAAATGGTGTGTATTGCACTCTGCAACTACTGTACCTCCCCGGCTCTCGCACCTGTCCTGACAGTCCAGATCTCCCAGCCCGGCGGACAGTTCGGATACGGGGGACAGCCCGGACGGGGAGAAGGTCCAGACGGTCCCGTTTTCCGGACCCAGCTGGGATTCACGCTGGCTCGACGAGTCCATCGCTGTCCAAAGTCCGATCCGAACGAGAATGAGATTGAGACAGAAACTTGACCATCCCGCTCCTTTCATCGTTTAACTCAACACAATATTAATTCGCCGAGAAAATAATATAAAAACAAACTTCTCCATGTATTTTATAAGACAAACGATATCTACGTCACATTCACAAATGTTTTTTTCCCCCCCACAAACATTTTACAAATACGTAACTACATGCAGTGGATTAGAATTAAATTGCCTGTATCACCCAGAGTCAGTTCAATACAATTGCAAAACAATTCCACTGTATTGATTTCTTTTGTATAATATCGCTCAAAGACAGCAGCTTTATCATAAAAACTACCTCCATAATAACAGTACTACAGCATTTTGATCGGTATTACAAAAGTGAACTGCATATGGACTTTACTAATGCGTTAAAATACACATTAAAATGGCAGTCCGAAGAAATACAAATCCAAAATATCATTACCTTTTAGCAACCCTTATTAAAGGAGACTTTTCTTATAGAGGAAGATCATCAGCAATTGAATCAATGAACTTAGCGCTGTTACGGCAGAGAGAGCATGCCCGGTACCTGCGCCAGCCTGTCTCCTGGTGCTGTCGACCGCAGGATTTCACGTCCCTGCGCCCTCCACCGTGTTTAACAGGAGGCTGCAGCAGCCTGGTGTTTGTTTCCACCCAATCTGTATACCGCTTGTCCCTAGAGACGGCTGTTGCTACAACAAGCTTCACCGGCATGCACACATACACAGCCTCACAGAGCACAATCGCATACATTTGCTTTTCCGCGTTTGTCCCTTTGACCCTTTTCAGATTATTTTTTGCCATACCCTACTACAACCACATAGGGTGAAAACAGATCACTAATAAATATTTGTGAATTTCTTGATTAACTGTAAAAGACTATGCCATTTGGTTCGCAATTTTTTTTTTAATTTGAGAGGACCTACTATAGCTACACTGTTTGTTCGGAGGGGGGGGCAGTGTCTTTGTGGGTATATTTTCTCAAAGGTTATTCTCAAATTCTTAGTAATACATAACCATATATATGTATGCACTCAGAAATAGTGCATACATACTGTATATATGGTTATGTATTATGTTATGTGTTATGTATTATGCATTATGTAAACGCATCTCATTTTCAAGGATGTTATGTGATGATCCTTATCTAAAACAGCCAACACTACTACTTCTGCTTCTCCCCTCCGCTGGGTCTCACTTGCTAAGCCTGAGGCGCGAGCACGTCTCGTATGGCACCAGTGTTATCAGCGTGTATTCTGATCTGGCTGACCCCCCGAAGCTCAGCGAGGCCGGGTCTGGTTGGAATGGGAGACCCCCAAGGTAAGCCAGGTTACCGGTGCGAGAGGTGCTGGTGGAGCAGAAGATGGCGCCCTTCCATCTGGTCAGGAAACCGCTGCCTCAGTTTGGTGAGTGGAGATACTGCTGAGCTTCTGCGGGGGCATTAAACCGGAGTTCTGTTCACTGGGACATTAAAGATCCCGTGGCTGTGAGCAGGAGTAGGGTTCTGACCCCTGATGACTTAGATATCTCTCACTCTGGGCTTGTAGAGTCTGTTTTCCCTAAATGTCTTCCTTGTTTCCCTCGGTGAAGAGATTTCTCACTCCTCCTGTGCAGCCTCACCTCAGCTCAACCCAGGCAGTGGTGGATGAAATGAGTCCCCTCCAATATTTGAAGCCCTTTGTGAACCTTTACAATTAAAAGCACTTTATAATATATGAAATGTAAAATTTAAAATTTCAGAGAAAAATATTTATTGTCCCTTTTTAACCCTGGCTAGACCTGTTGCTGGGTTGGTTTAATACTATAGGATAAAGCGTGATTGTTATGTATAAAGATGTCATTTTTTAATAGCAGATGTTGGTTTAAAAAGAGCAGTCAGGAGGATCCTGGTCCGAAGAAATAATAATATTGAGGAATGTTAATGGATTACGAATAAGTGTGAATTTGACTCAATTATTCAATATCCTTAAAGGGATTCAGTAAGTCAGCTCAGGGGACATCTTGCTGTATACACAAAGGAAGAACCAAGCCCTTTCCAGTTTAATAAGGATTTGTTAGATAGCTGTTATTGTAGCCAGTAACTTAGCATATGTCTGAAGAGAGCAAAATTAAAACACATTGTATGGGTTTTAATACTGTAGATAGGTGAGTATAGGTGTGTAGGGAGAAGTAGGTGTACAAACCAGGCAAATTCACAACGAGTAGTGACCAGTTTATAGGTCAAGGGTTGGGCCCGTCAATGGTTCTGCTGTAGTTAGTAAGTTAGTAGAGGTGATACTGAATTAGGAAGATTAGCAAACCCTGTCGATGCTGCAAATGAAATTCAAAAAGATTCGGATAAAATTCAAGACTGCCAACCCCTGGCAAATGACATTTAATGTAAACAAATTCCGGGCGTTTGGATGCAGGTGCAGGTAGTAAAAACAAAAGTGATAAAGTCAAAAATGCTGAGCTAGAAGAGGCTACTTAAGAAAACGAAACAGGTAATGTAATGTAAACAGGTTCATTCCACGTTGAAAGGTTCAGCAAAGAATGAACCTTCACCTGTTCCATTGCAGCCTACACAAGCTGATGCAGCTCCCTACTCATACGTAACGAAAAACATTGATGTGTTCATGTTGACACTTCATTAAAGTGAAACGTGAACCGGAAGATAGTGGTAAAGAAAGAACAGGAGGCACATCTTTGCTCAGAGGGTTGTGGGAGTGTGGACCAAGCTACCTGGCCATGTCGTTAAAGCCACAGACCCTGGCTTATTCCAAGAAACAGATGGATGAGATCCTGGGATCAATAAGCTATTAACTAACGTTGACTGTGTGAAATGTCGAAGGCAGCAAAAAGTTGTCCATCCCCTTGTTAGAATGGATCAGAACGTTTTCCCTGTGCTACATTTTTTTAGAGAAATGATCAACTTTCTTCCATGCTGTTCAGGACAGTATAACAAGTAGTTCTAATGACATGTTTCAGATGATGATGAAACATGGATGATGAAATGGAGCTCTACGCTTTTTAAAGAAATTTTCATTTAAGCAAAATGTAATGATACAAATCGCAAACAAGACACATTTTGTTAAAGGAAGCTTGCTCTCGTCATACCACATTATCATTTTTGTACGATAAAGCATTCTATAATAATGATTTTATTGGTATTTTAACTAAAATACAATTACATATATTTTTAAGCTGCGAACAACTTCGGTCGTTATATGTCAGTCAAAACATATATCATAAATAAAGCCACTCAGGGTAATAAGAACAATACGTGTTGACAGCCCAGCATGGAGGAAGATGTACCGGTAAATTAGCTAATCCTGTGATTTGACAGAACTATCGCAGTTCCCGAGTGGCCGGATGGGAATGTGTACTGTGCCATCACTTGGGCGGTCCTTTAAAGGCGGAGGCGGGGTTCACATTTTGCGTCCAATAAGAATGTGCACAGTAACCACGAAGGGGAGGGGTTTCCGTGTAGTGGGCGGGGTCTCCAGCCAAAGCGACTGATCACAGTGTGGGAGGGCTTCCCGGAAGCTGACAGTCAGCTGCCCCGATTGATGAAACATAGAGCAGGCCGGACTGGAGACTGAGACTGCAAAACCTCGGCACCACTTTGTTTTGCCCCCCCCCAAGCCCGGGTCTCCTGTTAAACCTTACCGCCCTTTTCCTCCGATATGGACGAGACAAGCCCGCTGGTCTCCCCACTCCGGGATCCTCCCGATTTCAGCTACTGCCCTACAGAGCCTATGAGTCCCCGGGCCGAGTTTGGAGCTACGCCGGGTTCAGTTGTGCGGGTACCAGCGGGGAGCCCCGGACGGAGCCGGGAGAGACAGCCCTTGCTCGAGCGAGACCGAGGATACTCTCCCCGGGACCCTTACAGGAACGAGTTCCCGGAGGATCCGGAGTTCAGGGAAATCATCCGAAAAGCAGAACGGGCTATCGAAGAAGGGATTTACCCAGAAAGAATTTACCAAGGATCCAGTGGAAGCTATTTCGTGAAAGATTCACAGGGGGTGAGACTTCTAAATTAACATTAAGCAGTGACGTGTAGATATATGTACACAGTCTTTATCAGTGTAATACAGGCTGCCTTTCTTTAAGAAGGGCGCAGAGGCGTTACGTGTTGTGGAGAGATGTGTTGTGATCATCGTAAAGTCTGATTGCAACAGCAGGTGAGCACACGGGGCATTTCAGAATGCCCCCGGTTCTTACACTGGACATACTGAGGTGATGTAGTCAAAACAAGGTAAGAAAACTACCAGTGTCTCCGCGTTCGTTGCAGCAGAGCTGTGAATCTCTAGATCCCGATAATGATCTGAAAATCCTTTCCTCATCGGAGCTCCAGAGACGCTAACATGGCACCTGGCAGGTCAGTAGTTGTACGACTGACATGTTTTCGGTTTTGCAATAGCACTTTGACATGTGACACCTGTGAGTCGCTCGGGATTTAAGCGAACACGGCCAGGGGCAGTCGTACTTGCACAACACCTCAGCAGCACACACGGACAGGGAAGCGAGCTCCGTAGATTAATGTCATGGGTTGTGGGATTGCAGAAGCGGCGGCGAGTTTGTCATGCGCAGTGCGGCGAAGGGACGAGTCCTGTGAATCGTCGAGACACACTCGCTCAATTTCCACGTTCGTGTTGCCTCCTCTACTTCTGTTGACCAGGATTCTTCCTCAGCCCCTACCCTCAAACTGTGAAGAACAGAGATTAATACGAACGTAACTAATGTGCATTGATAAATACATTTACACTGAGCCGTGGAATTCGTCATTAAGAATCGTATTTTCATTTTATTCTCTAAGACGCACAAGGCCAAAGAAAATAAGAAACCGTATTTCATCACGACCTCTTTCTAAATGTTCATAAAAGCATGAAAAATCTCTTGATTTTATTTTTGCCATTAAAATACACATGAAATAAAAAAAATGAATAGTGTGAAGCATAATGTGTTCAGACGTGCAGGGAGTGTTGAGTTAATAGCTCTTCTAGAGCTGTTTCAAAAAGGCTGAGTGACTTGCATTTTCTAGCGGGGCTTTTCATCTTATTTTGTGATAGAGGGGGGTTATCTTGTGGAAGGTGAGGGAGAAAGTTTTGGTCTTCTAAACGAGGATTTAATTCATATGAAAAATCGTACGTCTGAGCTAGAGCTCCCTTTGAGAATATGTAGTGTGTTCAGACCTGCAGCACGGAAGCTGTGAAGAAGTTAGTCCTGCCGGCTGCCCTGCTCATCTGATAAAGCATGTATGCAGTCCCTGTGGTTCTTGCCCTGTGCTCTGGTTTCCTGTCCTGGTGCAGCGATGAGCAGTGAAGATTATTGTCCCTGTATAACTGTGCGAGTGTCCTCACGATAGACTGGTGCCCAGTCCAAGATATAGCCAGCCTCACTCCTGCTGCAGGCTGGGCTCAGATTCACTGTGATCCTGTACCAAGCTTTGGAACAGTTTTCAGACCCTTCCTATGTCACCCTGCTTTGTGAAATTACAAAATCACACATTTTCTAAAGTAATATTTCATTCAAAACCTGAATGTGCAACTGACCTGGTGAATTTTTGCCCATTCTTCTTGCCACATTTGCTCAGGCTCTCTCACGTTGTTTGGGAATTGCTTATAGCAGTTTTTGAGTCCGCAGATTCTCAGTAGTAATCAAATGAGCACCTTGATTGCACCACTCAAGAACTTTCATTTCCTGATTATTAAGCCATTCCAGTGTAGCTTTCTGCTTTGGACCATTGTCCTCATCCAAAAGTGATTTTTTTGCCCCAGTTTGAAGTCTTTAGCAGACTGACACAGGTTTTCCTCTTGTATTTGTCTGTAAGTTCCATTTTTCCTTCAATCCAAATGAGCTTTCTGGCCTAACCTAGGCAGTGTCAGGGTAGAACGATGCACCTTCTATTTCTTGATGACTGAGTAGACTGCTTGACTGCTTCAAGGGGTATTCACAGACTTGGATATTTTCTCCACTCGTAACAATCTTAGTTTTCATGGTCAAGACTTTGCCTGACATTTTACAACCTGGCCAAGGAGCCGCACAGCCAGATGTTTTTGTTCTGAAATCATGAGAACCATTATTATTGCACACAGAGGCCACTCAACCAAATGTGTGACTTTCCAGTCCAGGTCTGATTGGAATTGGGCACTGCCGAATTAGCCAATTAGCCAATTAGCCAATAACCCAATTTTTTTTCTTTTTAACAGCTAATGGAAGCCATGGTTAGGCATGGAAATTAATTTGGTAACAGACCGTTTCATGGCTTGGAAAGTATGGAGAACGAAATGCCATGTGAGCACAACACAGAGCTTTGTAAACTAAGAGAGAAAAAAAGTGTGTGTGTGTGTGTGTGTGTGTGTGTGTGTGTGTGTGTGTGTGTGTGTGTGTGTGAATGAAAAATCTCCCATAGAACCAATCAGCTTGATAATCAGGGGGTCAGCAGAGGAATGTCTAAGAAGACTTTGAAGCATCAATGACTTGGCATGCCTGGGTTCTCCAGACTTAACACACGCCTGTAAAATACCTTAAAGGAGCAGACGGCAGACGGGGTTAGGGTACAGCGGTTAGGGAATGTTTGAAGTTGCTCACATGCTCCTGAGATGTGCCACAGGCTGACTAGGGTTTCAGAGACATGCACGACTTGCTGTCCTTAATTTGTAGGAGATCTGTCACTTTAGTTGTCATGTGTTTATAATCTAAGGAAGATGACGTTTGCAAAGTGTCACTAAACATTTCCGTTGTAATGCAGATAGCTCCAAAATACTTTTCTCGAAGATTTTAACGAATCTATTCTCGTGTTGATGTGTGGATGTGTTGGAAGAATACGGAATACATTAGTGATGTTTTTGTCAGTCTTTTGTACAGTGTTGTAGTAGATTCCTGTAAGTGGTTTCAGAAAAGTGGAAATAGTACTGGAGTTAAATTCAGCTGGAGTCTCATCCCTCTTATAATACTTTTTAGCACAATGACAGCATAATGTGAAATACCTTATCACCAATGGATTTAACTGACTGATGTTAGGAGTGGGGTACATTGGGTCATTCTGTTTTATATAACAGGTCTAAGACTTGTTTAAGTTCAGATATTACTGCAGGTGCTACTAAAGTATCAGGGGTACTTTATGGCCTTTTGTCCTGAGAGCCAGTCTTATTGTGATTTTATGCTTGGTTTGTAAAGCACTTTGAGCTGCTATTTGTACGAAGGGTGCTCTATAAATAAAGTTTATTATTATTATTATTATTTATTATTCTGTGTTTTTGTTTGCCTGAAGATAAAAAGGGATTCTTCAATATGTTACTGGCCACTATAATGGGCAGTGTGGCAGCTAGGATACATGACAAAGCAGAAGTCTGTCCTGGGTGAGCAGGAGGGAATTTCATAGCTGGTCATGTGAGGAAACTTGAGTTAATCTCATTGCCGTAATGAGTTGCAGGCCTTTCCAATTCCCCTTCATTCATGCCCACATAAAACTGTCTTTCTGATGCTTGGGGGGGGGGGGGGGCACATCCTGCATATTTCAGCATGATGCTTGATCAAGTCATGAGATGGTTCACCTCCCTCCTCATCTGTGGATTCATCAGTTCCCTAAACCAGTCCTGTGCTCAGAGCTAGCCGAGTAAAGGATGTGGTAACACATGTTTCTTTTTGAATTGCTTAATAAAATAAAAAAAATTCCTTTGCAGATAAGAGAAATCGGTACAGCTTAAATGCCATTACTTATCAGAAAGCAGCTGGGAGATGAACTAGTTACAAATCCCAGTCATGAATATAATCCTATCCAGTGTTTGTTGTGATCATTTGGTCTTGGGTCGTGTCGGTTGTCCACGCGTTTGGAAATGTCTGAGGTGAATTTCGTCAGTCTTTCACTGATGCGGTCCTGTCTCTGCCTGCAGAAGATAATCGGTGTGTTCAAGCCCAAGAACGAGGAGCCGTACGGGCAGCTGAACCCAAAGTGGACCAAGTGGCTCCAGAAGCTGTGCTGCCCGTGCTGCTTTGGCAGAGACTGCCTGGTGCTGAATCAGGGGTACATGTCTGAGGCCGGAGCCAGCCTGGTGGACCACAAGCTGGAGCTCGACATTGTCCCCAGGACCAAGGTACTGTCCATAGGCATTGCAGGAACACACTGTGGATCACTGATTCATTCTCGTCTCACAAGGACAGCTCTGGTAAGGTATTGAAATGACGAAGAGTCTAAACAGGATAAAACCTTCTTATACCATATTATACCATATTAATTGGCTTTGCAATTTGTCATACAAAGTTAAGTATTCATTATTACTGTACATCAGTAGTCTACTGAGATACATCAGTAGAATACAGGTAAAGGGTGTGCTTCTTCATAACTTTACAAGTTATAGAGATAAGAGTATTAAACACAAGTCAAAATCAGCACACAGTGGGTGTGGGGTTGTGGGTGGTGAAGGAGACAGCTCATACAGTGGAGAACAGATCATATTGGTTCACTCAGGGTCGTCTCATCTCCACACTGCCCCTGTCTATCTGGACACACACACACACACAGACAGACACGCAAGCACACACATCACTCTTCCACCTTCAGACGGCCCCCCCCCTCCCCTCACCTCCTGCTCTCTCTGTCCTATAGGTGGTGCACCTGGCCAGCGAAACCTTCAATTACAGTGCCATCGACCGCGTCAAGTCGCGGGGCAAGAGGCTGGCCCTGGAGAAAGTGCCACGTGTGGGCCAGCGGTTCCACAGAATAGGACTTCCGCCTAAGGTGAGCGCCCAGATCCGGCCAGCAGCCATGTCGCCCTGCAACTCGCAACTGGCAGCCCCAGGTGTGAGCCTGGTCAGTACCTGGATGGGAGACCTCCTGGGAAAAACTAAGGTTGCTGCTGGAAGAGGTGTTAGTGGGGCCAGCAGGGGGCGCTCACCCTGCGGTCCATGTGGGTCCTAATGCCCCAGTATAGTGACGGGGACACTATACTGTAAAAAGATGCCGTCCTTCGGATGAGACGTAAAACTGAGGTCCTGACTCTGTGGTCATTAAAAATCCCAGGGTGTTTCTCGAAAAGAGTAGGGGTGTAACCCCGGCGTCCTGGCCAAATTTCACATTGGCCTTTACCAATCATGGCCTCCTAATAATCCCCATCTCTGAATTGGCTTCATTACTCTGTTCTCCTCCCCACTGAGAGCTGATGTGTGGTGAGCGTTCTGGTGCACTATGGCTGCCGTCCCATCATCCAGGTGGGGCTGCACACTGGTGGTGGTGGAGGGGATCCCCATTACCTGTAAAACGCTTTGAGTGGCGTGTCCAGAAAAGCGCTATATAAGTGTAAGCAATTATTATTATTATTGTTATTGTTATTACTGAGAGATGGTTTGGGGCTCGCAGAAAAAAACCCCTGCTCCTTGCTCCTGCTCTCTTGTAAATGTTTCATTTTGAAACTTAAAGAAAAGAGTCCGGTTTTAAATTCTGCCTATTTTTCACAGGTGGGATCATTCCAGTTATTTGTTGAAGGGTACAAAGATGCAGACTACTGGCTACGGCGTTTTGAGGCGGAACCTCTGCCAGAGAACACGAACCGCCAGCTGCAGCTCCAGTTTGAGAGGCTGGTGGTGTTGGATTACATCATCAGGAACACAGGTAGGGCTTGGAGCGCCATCTGCTGGGCATTCTGTAAAACTGCACTAACACACTTCATCACCGCTCGGTACAGTAAAGTGGCAAAAAATTTAAGATCGTTCTCAAGTAGGTTTAACTTTTAAAATAAAAAAAAAAACTAGGGTTTGGTGAAACCAGAGAAAAGTTTACAAAAGACAACTTGCACATAAACTTGAGGTGAAATAGAATTCTCGTATTTCAGATTTGCCATCATGAACAGCGTGACCTCGAAGAATGTTTCATGTCTTCTCCCACCCCCAGAATGATTGTGCTAAACACGCTACAGAAAGTGCTCGGAGTTAAGACACTTTTATTGACCACATGAGCTCCTGGAGTATTATGTAAATTTCTCAGAACCTAAGCAGATTCCAATCAGGGAAAAAGAGAACCACATTCATTCTTAACCTGTTAGTACTCCCATCTGTCTCAGACCTCCAGAGGATATTTCCACCTTGAATGATGTCCCCTTAAACATTTAGTAATAACTTTGTAATTATACACAGTAGAGGCCTGTTTCAGGACTCAAATTGAAGCTGAATAGGTAGGTCTGAACTGTAGTGTACTGCACTTTAAACGCATCTTAAAGCATACCAGTAAATTGTACCGAAACAGGCTGTGCTTACGCTGTCCAGAGGAATCAGTCCATCATGTAACTGATAGCAGTGTGTCTTCCTCTGTCTCTCTCCATGTCTGCTGTTGTTTCTCACCCTCAGACAGAGGCAATGACAACTGGCTGATCAAGTACGACTGCCCGATGGACACGGGGAACTCCAGGGTGAGCAGGCAGGTTTGCTAAGGTCTCTGAAGGTGTGAGGGTGTGAGGACAAACCCACTTTTGCAGGAACTGGCATGTGATTCAAAGACACGGTTGCACACCGATCTGTCCTGACCCCTCGTTCTTAATGGCATTTTAGTAAACCGAGTTCTCATCGTGTCTCCCACCCTTTTCTTCACTGATTTCTGGGTTCGGTGTTGACTCTGACCTATCCACTACACTTGAAAAGCTTAGCTGATACTCATGTAAAAAAAAAATATATTGCATCTCTCTTCCTTCCTGCTTAACAAGTCAGTTGTTTGGTAAAATTGGCAAAGACTATGGTTTTTATGTTCTTGTGTGAAATGTTTTGTCAAATTTGCATCATTGCAAGTGGACAGAGACCGGCTCTGTGGTTCTGTGTGTGTTTGTCAAGACTGTGTGGTTTGGATGTTCGGAGATGTGCTAATGGCAGCAATTTAAATTCAGGGTCCAAAGGTGCACATTTGTGTAGAACAAACAGCCCCATCATACTAAGGCAGAAACCACAGCTTCCTTCAAGAACAGGCTGGGTGAGATTCTTAGTTCGGTTAGATCCTAGAAACTGAACAATCTAGATGGCCTTTGTTTGTAATGTTTCTGTTTTCTTCTTGTTGTGGCAGGATGCCGACTGGGTAGTTGTGAAAGAGCCCATCATCAAGATTGCTGCTATAGACAATGGCTTAGCTTTTCCTCTCAAACACCCGGACTCCTGGAGAGCCTGTGAGTACAGCACTGCCTGCTCGGTGCCGCCTTTCCCTTGTCTTCTCAGTTTACATCCCCAGGACACTGTGTCGTGACTATAATCACAGTAGATCCTGCGACTGAAGCACGCGTGCAGTGTGCAGTGGCAGAATGAAGTGTGAACGATCCCAGGTACCCACAATCTTTTCCAGCCTTTTACCTTTGAATCTGACCTGGTTCAGATCAGAGTACATTTCTCAGTACACACGTATGCACCACTCGTGTCAAGCTGCGCTTTAAGGGAGTCAATAAGTTTCCTGGTTACAATCAGGATGGAAGGGAGAAGAGTCTGTACAGGGGTGAAACACCCCATGGTGTCATTGCAGCCGACTGTGGCCACAGTTGAATTCTTGTGCATTGCAGAAAATCTGAAATGGGGGGGGGGGACCAGGCAGACTTGCTGCAAGGCCAAAGGTGCTAGTTCTTCCCAGACAGTCAGCACTTTGTATCGTCTCACTCTTCCTCGCAGACCCCTTCTACTGGGCCTGGCTTGCGCAGGCCAAAGTCCCCTTCTCCCAAGAGATCAAGGACCATGTTTTGCCCAAAATTTCGGACCCAAACTTCGTCAAGGACCTTGAGGAGGATCTATATGAACTGTTTAAGGTAAAAAGAGAGAGGATTCTTGATTTTTACCGGGGCTGTTTTTTTGCAACAGAGAAGTTTTATGCCATTTTCTTTCCCCATGTGTAATGGATCCCCCAGTGATTTTAATGCTGTCAGTAAGGCAGGGCCTGCTCCAGCTGCTGCTTATTCATTTTGTATTGTTTTCCCAGAAAGACCCGGGCTTTGACAGGGGTCAGTTCCACAAGCAGATTGCAGTGATGAGGGGCCAGGTAAGAAATGGGCGAACTCGTGAGCCGCCGAGCGTGTCGCAGTGCCTGCACACTTGCGGTATCCCACTGGAGAGAAGGATCAGTTCGCGCTTCCGAAAGCCAGCGGATTCAGCCTGGCGCTGCGAGACCCTGCCCCAGCTTCAGCACCGTGCCCCTGTGTTTCAGATCCTGAATCTGTGCCAGGCCATGAAGGATGGGAAGACACCCCTGCAGCTGGTGCAGATGCCCCCCGTCATCGTGGAGACCGCCCGGGCCCCGCAGCGCGCCAACAGCGAGTCGTACACGCAGAGCTTCCAGAGCCGCCGACCCTTCTTCACGTGGTGGTAGAGCTGGGGGGGGGGGACGAGCGGAGCGAGACAAGGAGGGGAGGCCCGGGGCACGCCTCTCCCGCCCTCGCCGGAGTGTCCCTCTAGGACCGGGCGCGCCAAGACGCCTCTCGAACTGCCATAGCCTCTCTGCCTTCCTCCCGTCGTGCCTTTGACTGCCTCTGGGGAAAGAGGGAGGAAGAATCCGGCGGCGCCGCAAGCGGACATTTCCCGGCGGGGTCACCTGCTCCAGTGCTCTTGCCCACCCTCTTCCCTCCCGTCGGCCTTGACGTTGGCCTGTTGCTCAGCGGGGCCTGGTTCCATTCCCAGGGGACGAGCCGGCCGGGCTGGCGAACTGGTGAATTCTGGGGAGGGGGGGAGACCAGTGTGCAGGGATGACTCAGAAAGAGGGGGAGCTGCGGTCTTCTCAGCCTGCCTGGCAAGAGTTCTGACCGCTGCGGATGACTCCTGGGGTGGGGGGGGGGGGTGGGGAGTAAGGGATGTTCAGGCGGACTGGCAGTGAGTCTGCAAGGGGGCTTTTACTCCGGATCCTAGGCTTGACAGTGAGAACAAATGCGACCTGGGAAGAGAAGAAGACGTACTTGCCCTTACTCAAAGGCTGCTTCGTTAGCGCAGGCTCCCGATTCCTCCTCCGCTTTGCTCTACAGACTCTTCATCTTTCGGTCTTTGACTAACATGAGCTGCTACAGAGCACAGACCCTCCAATGCCTCTCTCCCAATGGAGGGTTCCATTGCCTACAGTCCCAGAGGGTACCAACACCTCCCACAGCCAACAGTGTTATTCATTAGCTTGCCGAAGTGTCAAAGATGTTGTTTGCTAAATTAGATTTGTATGGCAGTGATGCCTTATCTGTGTTTATTAATCACAAATAAGTGCTTAGCAAATCTAGCAAATTAACCAAGACATTGGCTGCCAATGCTCATGTCTGTTACACTGGAGGCATCTAGAGCTGTGGACCTGTATTGGCAGCCCCTGTCTTAAGAAATCTATCATTAATACTAATTTTTCAGTAACTTAATGAGTACCACTGTTCACTGGGGAGTTCTTCCGTTCTTAGATCTGTGTCTGGATTCCTATCAGTCTGAGCTCAGCTTCTGTTATGTTTTTTTAACCCCTCTCAGACGCTTCCATAACTGGTATTTACTGCTTCATTACTGGGGGAAAAAAAGAAAATTGCAAATCACAAACTTTCATTTGTTATCTGAGATACTAATTGGGGTTATTGTTATAGCTACATCAAAGCGATATTGAAGGGTTTTGTCCGAGGAGGGGTATTCATGCTGACCGTGAGAAATAGGCATGTAAAATGGAGGAACAAGTGCTAACCTTCTTATTGATCACTTGGTATGTTTTGGCCAGATGTAAAAGAAGAAAGTTATTCTTCACATTTTCAGGTTTTATTTATCAGTTTTGATCAGAGTCATTTGCAAAACAGTTTTAGTTAAAACATTAATCTTCACTTAATTTAACTAAGTGGACAACTGGACAACACACTGGCAAATCTGTGCAGTCTATGAACTCTCTCCACTCATATCTGACATACAAATCCACGTAGCGTGCTAATATTTAGCAGACTTGCATGAAACAACTGTTATGAAGTGGAATTGAAGTCCGTGGTGATCTACTGCATGCACTACTGGAAATCAGATTCAAAAGTGACATTCTTTAAATGCTAGATGACTTGGTAAAAGTGGTCAAAATCATGGACCTTATAGTTTTATCACTCATCTTTTTGCATTCAGTGGTTTTTGAATTTCATTTAATCACTGAACTGTTTTGATTCTTCCAAAATAAAGCTAGCTGGGGAAGAATTGAGAACAAGCAGTTCTTTGGATAACATTAGTACAGTATCCAGAAAGATGGTAAAAAAAAAACAAAACATTTATTAGCTTTTCAGAAAGGATTTTATGTAATAAAAATAATTTAACTTTGCTTGATGAGAACTGCCCGATCACCTGTTTCTTTAGGTATCTCATGTTTACAGCAGATCATGGGTACGCAGCTTAAGTCAGTGAGCGCAGTATAACCCCTGCAGTTTTAAAAACCAAAGCAGAAGCAAGTCATCAGGGCACATCGGCATCAACTTGTAATCTTCTTCAGAAAAAAAAAAGTCAAATGATGTGGCTTATCTTCAGAAATCCCGTACACTGCTCTTTGCCATCCTGTATTGCTTTAAAAGTAAAGGACTGCTGTTGTGTTTTCACACGGGATCTGTCGCCAATTACTTTCTCCTGCCAAACACAAAGGAAGTCCTGCTCCTGTAGCAGGTATTTTGACTATTTAAAGACTGCCTGAGTTCAGAGGGAGGAAATCGGAGCTGCGCTTAGTTATGTCAAGAATTCCAGATTCAGAGCAACACCAGGAGAGTTCCTGCGCTGAAGCTCCCCCGCACTAGCTGAGCCCGAAGGGTGGGAGGAGAGTGACGTCTTACAGGAGAGGCTCTTTTCAGGGTGACCCGGCTTGTCACCCCCCCCCCCCCCCCCGCCGTGACGTACCCATCGCGCTGCACCAGCGGCTGCCTGCCGTTTTGCTCGGCTTAATCCTGCACCTCTGTTGTCCAGTGCTCAGTCTTGCTCTGGGTTCCCATTGGGAACTTGACTCGAGATCTCGGATGAGAAGAAATTGCTGTGCGGCTGAGATTCTGGCATGTCTTGCGCTCTATTCTACGTCCTGGATACCGTGGAGAGTTGCCCGCAGCACGTGCGTGCATCAGACATTTCTGGGAACAAGGGGACCTTTGTTCAACATTAGTGGAGCAGGGAAGAGACACAGCCCATGCACAGGAGCCTTGGGGAAGAGTGCAGCTACCCTCACCTGGTCCATAAATAAAAGTCCCATGTTGCTTTTTTTTTTTCCTTTTTAACAGCTGAGATACCTTGTTTATTGTTTTGACAAACATTTACTGCTGTAGCTACCGAACTGACCTGAAATGTATTGTTCTGACAATGCACTGTATAATTTGTATGTAAACTATTTAATGAAAGAAAATGCGTATAACAGAAATAAATCATATTCCATTATTCCGCCATCTTATCTTTAACTATAACTGGGTTGCGGTGAAAATTACGTGAAATCTGCTGGGATTTGGAATATGCACCTTAAGGATGAAGGTCTGCGCTAGGGGATTATCTAACCACAATCCACAAAAACCCAGCCTTAGAAATTCTTCAGGTCAACCTCAGACAGGTGCCATGACAAGAGAATGTAGTGTCTTTATGACAATGATTTTGAAGTGCTAAATTATAGCATTAATTTGGATAGCATTCTCTGTACGGAAAGGCATGTGCAGTATGCGCCATGTTGAAAGACTGCCTTAACTTTCCGATGTCCTGAACCGAGCTAGGTTAATGTCGAGATTTTGTCCATGCTTGTTACTTTAAACAGTGTTCAATGATGAAAAAAATTATATTTTTCATTAACTTTTAGAAGTCTACAGACACAATCATACAACAAGGAAGGGAACTGAAAGGTTTCCAGAGACATTTGGAAAATATACTTGGAATATATATATACGTTGCCGAGATACTGTATATGTTACTTTCAGGGTTGTAAAGCTAGGCCATTTCAGCAAGAGAGAGACAGGTTGTCATTTGTTTGCATTCATTCTCAGCTGACTGGATGTTTTCACACATGGCAACAGATTTCCATGCAGAACACAGCCAAGAAAGTTCACTGCCCTCTCCTCGTTACAGCTTTGCTGGAAATGTCACAGTGTTAAAAAAACACAAAAAGGCACCTCAAAGCCTAAGGAAATTGAAGTCAGATCTTTGTTTTTGTAGGTTTTTGAGATTATATTTAATATTTTAAATGTGCAATGTGAAGACAATTTTAGAATACAACTCTGAAGTAATATATTTAAAAAGTCAACAATTTGTTATCCTTCTGAAATTGTGTGGGGATGAGGCCTAAGGTGACTATAGTCTGGGTTCAGTTGTCTTAATATAACATTTCAAGAACGCAGGTTGCACAGCGGTGCAGTGGTTAGCATTGCTGCCTCGCTGGGACCAGGATTAAACTCTGTGCGGAGCTTCTGTGTTCTCCCTGTGTTTGTGTGAGATTGCCCCCGAAGTCCAAAAAAACATACTGGCTGGTTAATTTGCTTCTGGAAAAACCGGCCCTGGTTTCGAGTGTGAGTGTTTGTGCTTGGGTCTGTCTGCCCTGCAGTGGAGCAGTTTCCTGTCTAGGGTGTATCCTGCTTTTGCCTGTTGCTTGCTGGGATAGGCTTTGGCGCCACCTTTGACCCTGAATTGGAAAACGCAAATATCAGGAAAGCCATCCAGAAACAGGGTTTTGCCAAAATCTTTTCTGTCCACCAGATGGCGCAGCAGAGTTCATTTTATTCTCTGACCTCATGGGTTGACGTGGCAACACACATTTAACACTACAGTTGAAGATGTATGTATTAGGATAGTTACAAAAATGAGAAAACAACAATTTCTATCATCTCTGATTGTTCTGCTACAAGATACAAATTGAGAGAGTCAGCTTATGGTAACCATTTGACATAATGCAATTCATGAAAAGTGTAAATAAACAGTAACGAAGCAAGCAACATTCCCACAACGCTAGTGGTGCAAAGAGAAGTGCGTTTTGCACATATAGTAACAAAATAATTTATTCTATATGGTTAAATAGGTTTTTATTGCAAAACACTGTTCACTACATACTTATAATAAATAAAAAAATCAATATGATATATGAATAGTTCTGTATTTCAATTTCAAGTATGAGGTTATTTCTCCGATTCAAGTGACATTATCCTTTGGTTGTAATGAGAGCTGACAGGGAATTGAACTTGTGAGAGGGTGCATTTTAAATACTGTATATTGTTTAATAAGAAACACAAGATCTTCAATGTTTGAGCAAAAAAAAAGTTCCAAACAAGCAGCTATATAACAGGATACAAGTCAAAAAGCCTGCCTGTATTGATATCTGGCTCAAATTTCTTAATTAAATTGGTTACAACAGCTAAACAAAGTTTTTTGGTGTACAATTTATTAGTGAGACAAGTCTTGTACTATATTTTATAATTGGGAAATTTATTGAATGTCACTGAACCAAGAAATTGGAAAATAAAGCAAAACTGTAGTGTTCCATTAACTGGTATAAAACATCACCTTTTCTAAATTGTCAGTAATTTTAATTTTAAGTACAGAACAATTCAAATCTATAGTGTTTACATTTCATCTGAACCTTCCCTTACATGACACATTGTTAAAAAAAAAGAGGCTAATTTTCGGAGATAATCCGAGGATAGAAGAAGGGATTTTAAGATTTTATCCCGTCATTGGTTTTCAGTCCAGATGTAGAGAATGCCGTTCTTTGCCTCTGACCTCAATGAACATCACATGGCTGATGTCCCATACAATCTCACCTGCAGCCAGTGTGTGTTGCGACAGAGACGTCAGCTGTCAGTATAAGATGCGATGGAGGTATCTCTCAGGGTCTCGTTCGGCTTCCTGCTTGACAGCGCCACCCCTGTTTCTGAGAAGGCCGGCTGTCTGCTGCCTCTCCAAACCCAGGTGCCTGTCAGCAGGCGGCTTGTCCTTCTGGCCAGCAGAGGACAAGTCTGCAGTTGTGTCTGTGCAGTTGGAGCTTGTCAACTCAGTCTCCGATTCTCCCACATCATCTTCAGTGGTCCTCCCTGCAGGATCTTCATTGATTCTGGGAAGAGAAGATCATTCATTGCTCTTTACAAAAGGGGTTTTAAGTTAAAAAAAAAGGGTAGGGGAAGAGAACGGCAGATTTTGCATTCTGAATTTGTCGTATTTCTGCAAAAGTATTCCTCTCCCACTAACACAAGAAAGGGTTACTTCATACAGCTTTAGAAAAAGTCTAACCTTTCTTAAAATAAAACACTTCCCCTGCCAACACTCTACAAGAATCTCTTACAACGTTTAATGCTACATATCCCAATGGGGTTCCTATAACCAATAATTAAACCAATTATACCATCATGGCATTTCAGTCCAGCTCTGCAGTCAAACCACTGAACAAAAGTGACCTTGTCTAGCTGCATTGCCCATTCTGCACCACACCCCAGTAATAACCCAAGAACAAGAGATCCTCCAGTATCCGTGAATTACAGTTCTGGAAACAGGATTAGCTCATTTTCTTAGCGCTTTGCTCTGAAGAACTAAATGCCACAGCTGCTTAAAAAAAAAAAAAAAAACAGCTTCTGCTGCCTTTTCCCTGACCCCGTATCGGCTATAATAGCCCTGTGTTTTCCGTCTTCTTCTACACCAGCAATGTCAGTGGTGAAAGAAAAAAGAAATGTGGTGGAATTAGCAACTTAGAGGGGGACCGGGGCTGTCTTACCTCAGATGCCCAAAGGCGTGGAGCCACTTAGGCCCCAGAGCCCCCTCGGACCCCCGCTTGCTCCTGCGGCTCCTCCCTCTCAGCCTGGTGAGCGCCTGCGCCAGTCCCGCCGCGTCGCTGTGCCCCCAGACCAGCTGCGCCCGCTGCTCGGCCTGCTGGTCCCCCGACCGCCGGAACAGGCGCTGCAGCTGCCGCAGGTGGACGCCCCTGAAGATGTTGGGGGAGGCAGCTTTGCGGCTCCGGCGTTCCGACAGTCTCCAGAGCTGCGAGGGGCCGGCGGAGGCGGCGGCGGCGGCGGCCGGGGCCGCAGTGGCCTCCATCCCGCCCTGCAGGACCCGAGCCGCGGCCCGGACACCTCTGTCCTCCTCCGAGCTCTCTCCGGGGCTGAGCCTGAGCCTGCAAGCAGTCGGCACCGTCAGGAGCAGCCCCCACGGCCCCAGGGCCACACTACCACTCCGCCAACAAGCCGGGCGCACTGCCAAACACGCGCTCGGGGATGACCTTCAGATGACAAGCGGTTCATGTGAACTGGGGAATGAAAGGGCGCCTTGATAATGAGCTACACCAAACAAACGGTAATCAACCCAAGAGCCTCTATTTTAATTCATTTCGTAATAAAAGTGGGAATTCCATTCTGCTTAATTCACATTTACGATGACAAATATAAATTATTCTCCGAGCTGTTTGCCCCTTCTCGTTGTATCTATGGGCCCCTGTCTTGGGTGCCTGGTTTTGCGCAAGTAAAAAGACTGAATGTGTCACAGGTCACTTACAGAAAACCTCGCTGTTCCTGACGGAGAGGGATCTTCATTGTTATACCACATTTAAAAGAAATACAGCCTTAAAAACTCAATTCATACTCAAAAAATACGGTACATATCCTTCTCATTTTTGCTTTGGTAATTTTCCTGAAAACTCAGTATTTGTACACCTTCTTATACAGCTTTATCCTGGAGTTGTTTTGATATATCATGATATTCAAAATATATAATTTTCAAAATATAACTATATTCAAGATATAGTATTCCAAATATATTTTGAATATCTGTTTGAAATGTACTACCTGACAGAGATAGGCGTATTTATTCCGAAATTATGGGAACCACTATTACTGCGCACAGACAAAGGCCACATAACCAACTGCATGGCTCATTGTAAAGTTGTTTGAAACCAACAGAATGCGAAAACTGTGCAAGGCTCCGAATAGTTTTTCAAACCACTGCGATGGCCACTCAGACAGTGGAGCCAGTAGCAGTAAGAGATGATGTGTGTTCTACAGCAGGATGCCAAATTTCACACATAATAAAGTACAGGAAGCAGGTTCATCATCACTTTTGCAAACAAGCCACATCTGTAGCACTTTAAGTGTTGTGATAATGACATAAAATAAAACGGCATCAACCACCCAACCAACCAAAGAAAGGAATCCCTAGACACCCAAGAAAATACACAGATGTATTTTCTAAGTAGGGAAGTTTTTTTAAACAGTGATAGGTCTTGTATTTCTGACAGTGGCTGAATGCTGATTAAGATACTGTAATATCTGCATGGTGAGAGTATGGATACCGAGTTACTGTACCACTCCCCCACTACACAATCACACAGTGACTCATTCCAGGGTTTCCTTCTGATCTAGTGCCATGTGCATCATGAGAGGATAAGCCACCTGCTCTGTACGCATGGCTGACTGAACACATGTGAAAAAAGTGATGCACATTCTAGCATGTAGCTATCCCTGTCTGAGTATCTTCTGAAAATAATGACTTCAAGAAAGTCATTATATTTAAAAACATATAGCTGTTTATAGATGGATGTTATATTGGACTCTATTTAAAACTTTCCTTCTTTTACAGTGCTAATTCAACTTTTCTCTTTGATTAGTACATTCTGGGCCTTGTATGCAAAGCATTTATGCATTTGAATCCCCATTTGTTTCTATGGATATTGAAGTAGTTCAGGTGGGGAGCTGCGTCAGCGTGCGTAGTCTGCAAAGGAACAAGTGACAGGTTTATTCCAAGCTGAAAAGAGAAGAAAGAAAACAATGTTTCGGCCGTGGAGCCTTCTTCAGGAGTGAGAAAGAAAGGGAGTAAGCAAAGGTAATGGATATTTAAGTACATACAGTTTTCTGAATACATGGTCACAAAAGTTTAACTCACAAAATGTTTGTATGTACCTTTTTCGCAAGATCTCACATTTGATTTACATCTCCATATAACTCAAATTTTATTTTTATATAACAAATAGCATTAAAATATTTTACTTACTTGAGGCCTAATATTTGAAGTCAGAATCCTCCAGAATTGCAGGCACAAATATACAGACACACAAATATCTGAGCTGGGATTTTTGCAAAACATGTATATTCGCTGAAACTTTGCATTTGTCTAGCATAAAACACCTTTGTGTAATCATAAAAAAAAATATAAAAAAAAACGAACAATCCCAATTACACTTCCCAACAGAACTGTCAGAGAAAGGTGACGTCACACACAGGATACCCAGCTGCAGAACTTCAGTGTTTTGTTTAAAGATTCGTTTTTTTGTCAAACAAAAAACACCAGAAGAACCACTCCTGCGATGAATGGGGCTGTGAAAGATCTGTTCAGCTGAAGCAAAGACAACAGCGTGCCTGTGCTTCGTCACTGATTAATGTATGTAAGCCTGCTTAAAGAAGAACAAAACAGAAACAGCACACCAAAGCCCATTACTGGGCAGATGGCCTGAATTAGGTCTGTAACTAAGTGACTCTTAGTTACCGTATTTATCAAAGACTGGGTGTGTGCACATGGTGTAGTATGAACTGTCTGCAGCAGACGTACCTCAGGATATTAACCCACACCTAACCAACTCTGCTATGGCAGTTGTTGCCCCAGTGATTTCATGTTCAGGACAACAGTGCAGTTTGCACTAAATGGTCTTCCTGACCTCTTTATAGGATGTGGGAGTATGGCGGGTTGTCACGAGTAAAAGATTCTGTTACATTTCCTGTCAAATGGACCAAAGGTTTACATACTTCTCCATGTATAAAGGCTACGTCCATCCCTGACAATGTCTTGGCCTCAACACTGCAGAAGAGTCAGTGCAGATGAACCATTAACTCCAGGTCCTGAGGACCTACAGATTCTGTGGCTGTCTCTCTATCTCCATCTGCCATAAGACTGTACAACGCATCCACCTTGCGTCTGGGCAGAGCCAACATTGACAGTGACCTGTTTCTGGACTGAACGCATCTACACATCTACTGCTACATCTGTTCTCTTTCTTTTCTTTTCCCGTTTACAACCGTTTTTTGTGCAATATATGCCAGGGACCCATGCAATACATTTATATCTATATTTACATCTATATTCATATGTGTGATACGATTTTTCTGCGTACTGTTCTGTTCTAGTTTGTTCTTTGTGTGTCCGGACTGTGAGTAACTCTTTCAGTGCACCCCTCACTGTACTGATTGTATTGTACTATTATTATTATTGTATCATTCGTTACACTGTGGCTGTGTTGTCTGTGTAAAGCTGCTGTTGCACTGCAAGTTCCCTCACGGGATCAATAAAGTATCTATCTTAAATGAGCTATTTGGTTAAATGGGCAAATCCCTTTTGACTCTAATAGAAAAATAACCTTAAAAAAAGATTGTGGTCCTAGAACTCCTTTGTCTCTTTGGCTATTCTAGGTCTCATTAAAGCTGCAACATCCGAAGAGCTGCAAGAAGCTGTTAAATTGGTCCAGTTGAGTCAGTGATCAGCTGGTCTACCTCTTTAAGAGCCAAGCTGCACTGAAAACCAGCAGACACTGCCTTGACTACAAGTGCCGCGCAGCTGTCCAAATAACTGCAGGGCTCTTTGCCCATGAAAAGTTGTTAATCCTTCCCTCACAATAACGTAGAAAAAGGCAGAGATCGGTCGAGTGTGCATTCCCGCTACGAGCTGCTGTAATGTACTGATTTCAATCACTTCATGTATTGTATGACTGTTCGGAGCAAACATTTTGTAGAAATGTAGCTGAAGGCGACACAGAAGCTTGAAAACTGCAATTGTTTTGGGAAAGCATGTATTTGGGAATTAGTTACAGAATAACCTAACCATTCATCTTGCCTGTAAACTTCCAGTTGCACTTACAGAGCATTTCTAACGACGCTGTTTTTTTTTCTGTCTTGAGCGCTACATTAGCTATCCTGGTGGCTCTGCTGGAATAATTCACTCTATTAGGGGGATCTCAGCAGCTCTACTATTCAAAAAACAACATTACACAAGTGAAGCGACTCGAATAGGCAAAAACTAAAATACACATATTTTAGAGACAGAACTGTATTTCTAGAAAAAAAAACAGTCAAAATAGTTTTACTTGCACGACTTATTACCTCAGCAGGACGTTGCTCTTGAAAAACAGAAGCCGTCACCTCATGTAGCTCCTTCAGCTTTTTCTGCCCGCTCCGTACAGCCTGACATTGCAAACTAGGAAGGTTACATTTCAGTATTCATCCCACCCTGCAGGCGTACATTAACAGTGAGCAACAGAAACACGGCCGTCTCCGCCCATAAGGCTGGATGCAGTTTTTCTGGAGCAATCCGAAACCGACAAAGGCGTGGCAAGCCGTTAACATCTGCAGGGCCACGTCGCTGCTTTTAAAGCGTAATCCCTTACTGACGTCAATGCCCAGGGCTGTGAGCTCAATTGGGGTTGCAGTACTGTGAAAAGAGCGTTCTCTGTGGCCGCGGGGCGCGCATAGCTAAAATCATAACGATAACCCCCCCGCCCCAGACGCGTGTTTGCGTGCTTTAAGAGTTTCGTTTTTTTTACCCTGATTACAAAACGTTCCGCACTTCACACGACGAACAGCGGTCTGGCAGTCCCGTTTACGTTTGTAACCGTTCTTATTTATGCAAAGGAAGCTCCTGTAGTGTCAGAGTTGAAATCAGGCTAAAGACATTTTTAATTAAAATTGATTTACAGCTGTAGATGTATTCTTGCTGTTTTATACAAATTACAGTTATGCGTTTTACATAAATGTTTTGTGGTCCTTTGACTTTATTATTCTGTTCTTGAGTTAAGTAGAGATTGTACTGTGGCTGTTTTCATGTGAAGTGATCTATGGCAACCTGTTGTGAAAGGTGTTGTTTTAAGATAACATTTTGTCCGAAGAGTTTAATCCCACGGAGATGCTGTGGAGTGACTTTAAGAATGATGCTATAACAAAAAAAAGTCTAAATTGAGTACAGCAGAAAGACCCGGACTTGTTAAAAAAAGATAAAACGTTTCAGGAACGGGTCTTAAAGTAATTAAAGGCGGGGCCATAAAATACAACCGTAAACCAACAATAACGGAAACGTTGTGTTTTCTTTCTTCTGTTTTCAGCATGGAATAAACGTATTGCTTGTCCCTTCGCAACCACCAATAACGTTCGGTGAAGCAGAATATTTGCACGTTGTTTTTAATTTTATTCATGTTTTTGTAAAAAGTGGGCCAATTATGAAAACGTTTTATGTTTTAAAAAAAAAGAGTTGAGGTTTTGCGTTTTTAAAAAAAAATAACCTAATCCTTTGGTTTGCCAATGTATATATACATACTGTATTTATAATAATATATACATTTAATATGTAATATTTTTTATTATAGTCAGAGAAATATGCAAGACAATAATCCTTCTCCGGAGATATGCTGTTGTTTATTTAACGGTGATGTGCAAGGCAATCCGTGTCTTCTTCTCAGTTGCGGTACTGTGATGATTTCTGGTTTTACCTAACCTATTAACCTATAAACGTGTTGGGTGGTCTCAGTGCATAAGAGTTACTATAGTGCTTCCTTGGTTTTTTTTTACAGAAATGTTAGAAAAAAGAAACATGCACAATCTGTAGTTATTTATTTAAATAATTTAGCACTGAATAGGTAGAATATGAGAAATAATATTAATTGATTCAGTATTACCTTGTCTTCTAAATACTTCGAATTTACATAAACCAAACTGTTTTGCGTAAAAAAACAAAGTTTACTACTTACAACTGCTAATGTGTTAGTATTGTGCACATTCCCCTCAAAAAGAGACCTTCTAATTTCAGTGTTAAAAGATGAAGTACATTTAAGATCAGAAGAGTACAGAATCTTTTTGTTGTTTTGTTTTTCATTTTCTAAAAGGGCAGATTAGAGCAAAGCCTGGAGCTGGACAGAGAGACTGCTCTTCGTACACGCTGACCACCACATCCCCCTTCCCCAGCTCTTTGTTTCCAAAGAAACAGCAAGGGAACCATTTGCTCAGGGGAAGGAGGAGGAGAAAGATTTAAATTTCAAGCCTGCCCCCAATTCCACACACCCTAGTCCACCCCTTGAAGAAAAGGAAGGGAGGAGATGCTCAGCTTTGCAGCAGCTACAGAGGAAACGGAAAAGACGAAAGACTGATTTCAAAACCCTGGGGCTAAAGATTTCTCCGACTGTCTTCCCTTTTCACCACAAGCAGAGCTTTTCCCCCCAAAGCGGAGAATATTTCAGAGATACCGCCATGCCTCCTCAGCAGCAGGTGAACAGGACCAGCCTGAGTGTCAAGAAGGAGTTCCTCAAGAGCTTCATTGGGATCCTGAGAGTCCTACAAATTCTTGTGGGAGCCGGGCTGTGGATCACTATCGCCGCCAACAAGTATGAGGGCTCCATCCACTTCGTCCTCTTCGTGGCTGTGCTCTTCTGGCTCCTGACTCTGGCTCTCTACTTCGTCACACTCCTGGACAAGCAAGACTTTGTGCCCTTCCTGGGTGGAGATCGATGGCTGCTGAGCAATACCCTGCATGACCTGTTAGCCACGCTACTGTTTTTTGTAGCTCTGGGCATCATGATCTATAAGACAGATAAGAACAGTTTCTGCAATCTGGAGCTCTACAAGCACCTTTGCCTGTATAAAGTATACCTCACAGCCTCTGTGTTCTGCTGCCTGTGTGCTGCTGCCTATCTGGTCTCAGCCATTTACGGTTCCTGCAGAAAGTGCAAAGGAAAACAGACGGTGTTCTGATGTCATTAAACAAACAAGGCATGCTGAGAAGGGGGGTGACTAGACTTCATAAGCACCTCATGAAAACAGAGGGAGAGCGGACCAGAGAAAGACCCTTCTTCAGATTGTGTACAGTTGGCATTTGGGAAGAAATGCTTTTCTTAAGGTGGAAACTTTCTTTGACTCGTATCACAAAGCAGGTTTGTTCATGTGTTTTGTATTTTATTTTTTTTAAATGCGTAAATTTGTTTTTTAATCATTTTTGCCGACCTGATTTGTTACATATTTGAGTTCACGAAGCCTGTTACGATTTGTGAAAACTTTAGGCAACAGATGAGTTAGAATAAGTAGAGAAAACATGTGTGTTGCTGGTCCAGACATGCAAACATGTATCTTAATGCGGTATCCTGTATTTCAGTTTGTATTTATATTGTAAAATATGGACCGTTTTAAACACATTTAAATTACAATGATGATTAAAAGTGCTTGTAAATGGAGATTGATAATTTAAAAGACGCTTCTGCAGAAAATGTATTCCACAACATGTAACATGTTTTCCAGTACAAGTGCATTGCATTTTTCAGTGTCTTTCCATTCTAGTGTGTCCTGTTAAAAGACCTATCATTACGTAAAACACAAACACCTGTCTCAAAACATTATCAGGCGAAATCTTTGTCTAGCACCTGTGAAGTCCAGGCTTAATCTGAGATTACCTTTCAGACAACACATGCTTATCTAGAGGTGTAGTACAGAAATGTATGGTATTTTTAGGAACAGACTGGTCTGTTTACCTACAAAACCTTTTCTGAAGTATGATCACACAGTGCGCTTGAACTTTAACATAACTCAAAAACAGCAGTCCATTTCAAGTTTTTCTCCACGTAGCACTGAATTATATATGCAGCTTCTGTTACCTCTGCAGGCCCCATCAGATAGCTAAGTTTAATATAGAAAAAGTATAACAGAAGGTATAAGGAGTCTGGGGAAAGTTCATTCTAAAACAAAACAGCTTGTTGCAAAGTTGGGATAAAGGAGTTAAAAGTGTCCTTGCAATTGTAGCAATTTAAAGTGATAATCAATCAATTTCGACATAGGAAAAAGGAAGCTTGCCATTGTTCAGCAAGGAAAATGTGTTGTGTGTATAGAAAATTAATTTTACTAGTGTGATCCAGTTTTGAAGATCGTTGATTCAGATGCTAGTGAGAGTCATTTCAAAGAGTCCACCTTAAGAAAAGCAAGAAATGGCCTTTGTGGCCGAAGAATTGGGTGTGCTTTTTGCATCTGGGCAGAAGACAGACCAGTGGATTCACAGTGGCCATGTGTCAATCCCATTAAGTCAGCTCAACCCAGATGGTGCACATTTACAGCAACAGTGTCCCCTGCTGTGCTTCAGCCTGTGCTTCATGGTTTCCAGCTCTCCAGACAGGCCACAGGAGGAATTACTCACCTCAGATTCGGCTTGTAGTGGTTAATCCTCACCCAAGATGGAGTATTAATTCAAGACAAGTGCAAGGCAACTAAAGGAAGGATTCTTTTACAAGTATTCTTCAGACTGCATGAAAAGGACACAAATCTGCTCTTTGGACTGTCAAGAACTTATCCTCAAACCAGAGGGTGACATATCCTCCCCGTAATAACCTTCTGTGTAGTTGATCTGTCTTCCTCTATTCCTCTCGTGTGTACAATCCTGAACAAAGCCTGCTAAACTGCACGATGCAGAGCCGGATCACTTCAAGGACAGAAATCCTGTGAATTCAGCGACGTGACATTTACCCCTTTTTTCACGAAGACTTTTTTTTAACACTGTGCCGGGGGCTGCAAATCATAAAATTGTCATGACGACTGTGTCATTAATATTATTGATATATAAAACAGTTCAATAATCGACAGACATGGGCTAAAACGTTTTATGCTGAGTATTAAAATCACCGATTCAATCAGTCATCTGTACTGCAGTCTCCTGGAGCTCCTCTACAGTTAGAAGATCCAAAGCAGCATCCAAGCTGAATTTTAAGCACAGTTCATTTTTTGCATTTGTGTAGTTCCTGAATTTCTGAAAGAATTCCCGTGCTACAATCTTCAGTTTACAGCTTCCCTCAGGCTCTTGGTACTGCAGGCTGGTGGCAGCTCTGGAATTTGCCAGGGCAGTAAGCAGGAAGAACTACCCTGTAATTAAAAAGCAAGCGTGGAGAGAGAGAAAGAAAAGACTATTTTTAATTTTTTGCCAACGTATTTGCATTCCCTGTGGAAAACATCTAAACGGTTTGCTCATAACAACATTTGCTTCATTGATTGAAGAGGCAAAAATTCAGGCTTCTTAATCTGTTCTTGTTTGTCAAAGACCTGGCTGAATTGAACTGACTCAGAAACTGAAGTAAACATTAATTACAGGTTAAATCAAAGCAAAATCTTAGTCACAGGTGCCTTTAGCTGTCTGAAATGTAACCTCAAAGGTGGCTAATGCTGGGTGTCTACAATGAAATAGATTTAGTCATGCAGATAGATTAAAATTCCAAATACAGAACTCTGATTCCACCTTGAGGATTTCATTTTATTTCTAGAAGAAAACTTTTATTTGAGGGACAGATAAAAATCTAAGAAAAAAAGTTACCTAAAAATAAACTTGGTTATGGTACTGATATGTAGTATTCTGTAAAGAGCGTAAGAGGTTACAAAGGTTACAAACAAGAGGAGGATCTGGGGCCCATCTAGTCTGTTTGGTTGTTAGAGGTGGGTCTTGAAGGCCAGCTTTGGCAGCATTGCTGAGTGGCTTCTTCTTGTTTAATAGGACATTCCTGTTCTCTAGTCCAGCACACTAGACTTGTATCTAGTATGATACATATGTAGTTCAGGTGGGGAGCTGCGTCAGCATGCGGAGGCTGCAAAGGAACAAGTAAAGGTTTATTCCATACTGATAAGAGAAGAGAGAAAACACAGCATTTCGGCCGTGGAGCCTACTTCAGGTGTCACAGTCTAGATATGTAACTTCCCTTGTTACATATCTAGACTTGTATCTAGTAGCATACCTGTTACTTGTATCTAGTAGCATACCTGTTACATATCTAGACTTGTATCTAGTAGCATACCTTCTTGTATCTTTGAGAAATAGAGAAAGCAGTGAATTATCTAAAGGATCATCTAAACACGTAACTAATTGATAAAGGTAATATGCGAGGAATGGGTGGTACGGTGGTTAACATTGCTGCCTTGCAGTGCTGGGACCCTGGGTTCAGTCCCTAGGATTCTATTGGTGTGGAGTTTTTTACTCACGTGGGCTTCCTCTGTGTGCTCTGGTTTTCTCCCACAGTCCGAAGACATGTTGGTAGGATAACTGGCTTCTGAGAAAAACAGGCCCTGGTGTGAGCGTGTATTTGTCTGCCCTGTGATGTGACTAGTGTCCTGTCGGGGGTGTATCCCGCCTTGCTTGCCAAGTTGGACTCCAGTGTCCCTCCAACCTTGTGCTAGATGGAACAGTTGGAAAATGGTTGGATATCTTGGGAATGAAAGCTATAGAACTCATGATCACATGTCATTCCAGGAAAGAATTTCGGGATTGTGAAAGCTGAACTAAAACACAGACAATAAGGCACAGAAGATAAAGTTGCCAGATGTATTGTAATTTGTGTTACACAATTCAACCATATTTAGCTGCCTAGTTCACATAGTATGAAAGCAAGCAGCTTGGTTATCATCATGTTTCACTGAGATCGTACAACAGAATAATATGATTTCATGTATGTTTGCATCTCTTACTTTACCATTGGTTTTATGCGCCATATGCACAATTGACAATTTTTGTAAAATTTTGAAACAGTTTTGGAAATTTGCTTTCATAAATAGGATGATAAAGCATGCTGAAATAGTAAAGGATAGAAAAAATAAGAACAGAATTACAGTTACAAATGGAAATCAAAGGTATAATATTTAAGCTTTATAACTGAAAATGCATTCAGATTGTTAGGTTAACAAAGTCTCCAATTCATCTCACGGTGGAGATCCTCACGTTTCTTATCTTTCTTATTAATGAGACATATTTTCTGCCTTATGTTATTCCATCTTTTCTGTGTTATTGAAAAGAATTAAGGTCTGACTTACTGCTGTGTTATAAAAAAAAATGCTGAATTGCTGCCAATTGTGCCACAAGTATTGTATTTGCTGTTTGTCTCTTTGTCTCACATGTCCTTTTGTTTATATTTCTTTTGAGTAGATGCATTCATATTTTTGTTAAATAAAACATATTTAGAAACAAAACAAGTTGTACTTCAGCATCTGAGACTTGTGATTATGTCATATTTACTAATATTAACATTTTTGCTCCCGGTAATACATGGAATGAAAAAAAATGAGAAGATGGCTTAAAATTGAGCAAGGGTTGCGGTTCATGGAAATGAATATATAGTATATTAAGTACATTAATTTTCTAGCTTACTTTTAAGAATTGTCACAACTGGAGAATAAATGAATTGTTCTCATGTTATTTGGTAGTGTACTATTCAGCCAAGTCAGTGCTGAACATTATTAAACTAATAAACATGGTGTATCACACTAGACTGTTAGCAACTTAGTGAAGCAGTTATTCAGCTTTAAAAGACAAAGTCTTAGGGAAGAAAAAAAAGATTATATGCACTTTAAATAGAAAATTATTGTAGGGTTCCACTTCCCCCCAGTGTTGGGCCACTGCTGTCATGGAAGCAGGGAACCTGCGATTCAAGGGACCAGTTTGACGGATCGACCCCACCCAGGAGACCTGAATCTTGGAGCTGGATTTCCTCTGGGGGTCCCAGGCCCAATTAGACCTCCATCAAGGTACCGTTTGTCTGCTAAGGGGTCCGATGTAAACCCTCAGCACTGTGTGGTATGCAGAAATCATCAACCAGATGTTGGCTCCTCTCCTTCCACACCTCCTCTGCCAGCAAGCCCCTCATGCCCACTCTGTCGCAGGCGGACACAGTGGCAACGGCGCCCACTGCCACCCAGAAGGACATCTATTCCACCTACGAAGGTGAGCCCAGCAGTCTCTTGTAATCACAGGCAACTCCCAGGGCCATCCCAGGGCCAGGCCAGCACCCAATCCTTAGCTTCCGCTCAGCTAGAGCACTCAACAGGGGACCGTACCTCACTGCTGCAGAGCCATGTCTTGGGGCCAGTAGGGGAAATGACACTCCGCCTTGACTCCTGCTGCCAGGAAGCACTGCCAGACCAAACCGGGAGGAGGGCAGGATTCTGACTGTGCGGGAGAGAAGTGGTAAGGGCAAAACCTTCTGGGACCTTTCACAAACCTTCGGACAGTCCTTCAGCGTTTCCCCCTTGTGATAGTATGCACAAGAAGCACAATACCTGGAGCTTCAGCATTTACTATCAGAACATATATGCCATCACATCAACGGACTCCTTCAGGACTCCTAGTCCTTGGCCTGGGCTCTTGTTGATGAAATCCCTGAACCCCCTGGCCGGCTCCTCATGGCTCCCATCACTGGCTTCTAGTAGGAAAAGCTGGTGGCTGATCCCAGGTCATGCCCTTCGGCCTCTGCAATGCCCGTTCAAACGACTAGTGGAAAAGAAACCTGTAACGCTGCTCTGTAGAGGTGAAAAGGATCCGATGCAGATGCAGGAGTCGTTGGGAGGTAAGTAAGCGAACAGAGCAAAACCAGGAGCTGAGTCGTAGTCCGTAGGCGTAGGGTAGGTCGAGAACCGGTAAAGGCACTGGTGGCAAACAATCCAAAATGTGAGACGGAATCGTGGTCGAAAAGAGAGCTGCAGGGTCAAATCCGAAATAGGCACAGATAGCAAACAATCCAAGGGGCGAGATGAGATCCGAAGTCCGAAGGCAAAAGGTGTAGACAGAATTCCAGGAAGGCAAAAGGGTAAGAAACGCTAGGCAGAGCAACAAGAAGTGAACTCAATACCGAGCAACGGGAAGTAGGTTAGAATAGTATAAATAACCCGGCGTGCCGCACGGTAGAGCGATTGCAGGTGTGTTAACTCGTGCGGCGGTGCTTGTTAATAGCAACCCGCTGCTGGTGCTGATTAGCTCGCTTACGCGTTGATCTCTGCTGGCTGGCGGTTGTGACAATACCGGGATGATGCTTGTGTACCTGGATGATCTGATAGTGCACAGCAGCTCCTTCAACAGTGCACTCCATGTCCTCGGCCTGGTTCTGGAACAAGTTGCTGCCGCAGGCCTGCATTTGCACCTGGAGAAGCGCCCCCTGATGGAGGTATCATTCCTCGGCTACCACATCAGTGGTGGCAAGAAGGACAAGGTCAGGGCAGTGTGGTCTGGGCCGGCTCCCCATAACCTGAAACATTTGAGGACCTTTCCTAGGATTGATGTCATACTACTGTTGCTTCATGGCTGGTTTTGTCATAGTCACAGTCCCTCTTCAAGATCTCACACATAAAGGAATGGAGGCAAGGCAGGAGGCATTCAACACTTGCCTTGTGGCCTTGTGTGAAGCTCCAGGTCTGACCGGTCCTAATCCCAAGGTTCCTTTCATCCTAGACACCGATGTCAGTGATGAAGGACTGGGATCCATTATGTTGCAGCATACAGGTGAGGGGAAATGAGTGATAAACTGCAACAGCCAGACCATGACACCAGCAGAGTGCAAATATTGTGTCACACACCGCAAGCTGCTGGCTGTTGTGGTTGCAGTCGTGTACTTTCATGACCACATCTGCGGGCTCCCATTTCACCCTCCAATGGCTCCTATCCTTTAAAGAACCCAAAGGCCAGGCCCTTTAACCCTTCTCTGTGAGCACACCGATGCTGAGGGTAGCAGTGGATATCCTGGGACCCCTGCCTAGAACCCTGAGGGTCAATCGGTTTGTGCAAATAGTGAAGGACAATGCTGGACCGAGGCCTAAGGCCTGCTGGATCAAAAGACAGAGATGGTGAGTGACGCACTGATTGAACGGTTCTTCTGTGGTTTTCAGATCCCCCGAAAGATGCACTCCAACCAAGAATGGAACTATGAGTCCAGCGTGTTCCCTACCACACGTCAGCACCTAGGGATCAAGAAGACCCAGACTACCCCCCTTCACTTGCAAAGAAGGCCTAGTGGAATGCTTTAATTGGATCTTGGGATTCCAGCTGTCCCTTGCGGTCAGCTAGCATCAAAATGACTGAGACAAACTGCTGCCTCTGGTGTTTCTGGCCTGTTGCATGGTGGTGCAAGAATCCACTACAATATTTAGGCAAAGGATTGACTGTTCCAGCTGCAGGAGACAATTTGGGTCTATGGTGCCAGAAACGTCAGAGGCCTCTGTCCCAACCTCTAAGCCAATGGATGGGGCCCCTCACAGTGGAGCTATGTAGTGTTCCTCTCTGCCGGGTGTTAGACTGTGCTGTTACCCCCTGCCCTTTCACTCTGGCAGCTTCTCCTCCCCCACTGCTCCCTGTAAAAGGGGGACACCCCTAGCTTTCTGTCTCTTTCTACCACATAGTAAACTACAGAAGACTGCATTCCCCCTTCGTCTCTGTACCCCTAGCTAGTCTCCCTGCCAAGTGAAAAGAAGAGTCCTGTAAATAAAAGGGTAATAAACCCACTGCCTTGTGAAGCTGCATACCTGCTCTCTGCCTCATCTGAGTGGCCATCCCACTGCTGAACCAGGTTTGGGGCCGAATCACCACATTCTACATGGTAGGTTGTACACCATTAGCTCCAATGTATCTTACACAGCCTTGAAAACCCATCAGAGAATAATACAATTCTCTTTTGCCATTCAGTCTATCTCTAGACAACATACAGTACTGAAAACACAGTGAAAACACGTGTGGAACCACCAGAGCTGAATGTTGATTTTCTGCTACTATGTTCAAAACAAATCACAAGTGTTTTTTAAGAGCGGTGGGTGGGCAGACTATTACAGACTTGGCCAGGATGAACGATGGCCTCAAGCCATCAGCTCAATTCTGCATTTAACCAGAATATCATGAAATGACAGTGAACCAGAAAACTGCTTCATGTATATCACTGAAGGTGAAAGAAACACGTATCTCTTGTGAGCAATTGTTGTGAGTGTACCTTTTTGGAAGAAATATTTACTGTATGTAATACTCATCATGACGATCCCTCAATGATCACATCACATCATTCCATTGTTTTTAAGCATTGAATACAGCCCTGACCCTCCAGAAGTTAACGTAAAACATTCAACCTCTGCTTCTCTAACAGTCATCATCTAATCAATCCAAACTGTCTTGTTAGAAAACATCCCCTAATTATGGTTATGACATTGAAACAGCTTGTGTCACATTGGGCAGCTTGTGTCACAATAGTGAATAATAATGTTTCACAGAAGTGGCAATCTGCAAATACTGCAGTCACCTCTGTCACCTAGCAATTTTAAAGATTTTAAAGACCCTCGTGCACTCAGAGCCAACAGCACATCCTCAGACCAGCACAAGACGGGTTGAAGAAACTAACAAGGTATCACTGTCTATTTAAAAAATGCACAATACAAAAAAACAGTGCACTCTCACAGTAGAGCAGGTCCAGGTGGAGTTTTGGTAAGAAGGGAAGTCTTGGAAGTGATGACAATCTAGATTCCTGCACCTTGGTATAAAAGAGGAAACCACTCAGTGCATAAAGCAATCGCACAAATACTCATCGCACATAGAGGAATATTTAGTTGTGTGACTCATAATCTTAAATCTGTGTGTGGGTTGGTATTTGTTTTTATTTCCAGTCTGGAAGCTAAAAATTGCTCCCCAGGAAGAATTAGTAACTCCCCTGGTGGACAGAATGCAATTGCTCAGCAGACAAACTTCTATCCCTTTAAAATGCCACAGTTATCTCTATTTGCACATTATTATTAAGATTTTAGGCTTTTAAAGGCTTTTTAGGCTTTTAGGCTTTTTAGGCCTTGTTTTGTCCTGTTATTGATCTGCTTGTGTTTAAGGCGTGTGTTGTTATATTCTAACTTTTTGGTAGGTCAATCACATCTCCCCTGTTGCATTATTTATAAAGTTTATGTTGCCCAGAGAATCTATTCTTTTCACTGGGCATGCTTTGGCTTTGTTTCCTATGTTTAGGTGTGAGGAGTGGCACTGGATGTTTGGATTAGGGCTTCCAGAAACCTTTCC
Source organism: Atractosteus spatula (assembly GCF_055471065.1). Classification (NCBI taxonomy): domain Eukaryota; kingdom Metazoa; phylum Chordata; class Actinopteri; order Semionotiformes; family Lepisosteidae; genus Atractosteus; species Atractosteus spatula. Next base: position 14,694,253 of record NC_142710.1, on the reverse strand, counting down.
TTGTTTTGCTCCGGTCTTTCTCCTCCTCTCGAAACAAGCTCCATTTTGATGAATGTTTTAATTGTTCATGCGAAGGAGTCCTGTTTGACCCCTTTCTTGGCCTGTGAGTGAGTTATTAGTGAAACGGAGCTTACCATATCTGGATGTACACTATCTCCATTTATTTGGCTGAAGTAACTCTTAGAGTCTCTCTCTCTTACGATCATTTGTGTTGTAGCTTAGAGCTGGGGTTTTCAACCTTTTTGACATCCGCCCCCCCAGCCCAAAACCCATTGAGACAACAACACGAACACCCTCGTCACACTCACTCACAATATAATTGATATTATGTATACACAGGAACAAGTCATACATTTATTCCATGCCTAAAAAAGAAAACACAACGATTCGGCTTAGGAGCTTTCTTCTGGTGTGAGCATTATGTATACATACATGTATTTCAGCACCTTTCATTAATTTGCTTTAACAGTTTCACGTTCACCGCTGTTGTTAACTTTAGCAGTAAGCCAACGGTCCATTTTTACATTTGTAATCGTGGTATAACGAAATGTCTCAATTCTGCAGTAGCCTTCGCCAACGAGAAGAGACGGCAGATAGCCTGCTTAGCCGCTCGGGACATGAACCAGATTGCAACACCTCCCTCTAGCGGATGAATAATGAATTGACGACTGAAACGTTCGCTGCAGTTGTTTCATTCTTTTTCATTTCACTTGCGTGTTTGCGCCTAAATGTCTCGTAAACCTTGACAGGTGTAATGGGGATCCCCTCCACCACCACCAGTGTGCAGCCCCACCTGGGTGATGCGACGGCAGCCATAGAACACCCGAACACTCATCAGCTATCGGTGGGGAGGAGAACAGAGTAATGAAACCAATTCATAGAGGGAGATTATTAGGGGCCATGATTGGTAAGGGCCAATGGGAAATTTGGCCAGGACGCCGGGGTTACACCCCTACTCTTTTTGAGAAACGCCCTGGGATTTTTAATGAGCACAGAGAGTTAGGACCTCAGTTTTACATCTCATCCAAAGGACGGCACCTTTTTACAGTATAGTGTCCCCGTCACTATACTGGGGCATTAGGACCCACATAGACTGCAGGGTGAGCGCCCCCTACTGGCCCCACTAACACCTCTTCCAGCAGCAGCCTCAGCTTTCCCAGGAGTCTCCCCTCCAGGTACTGACCAGGCTCACACCTGCTGAGCTCCACTGGGCTGAAGGCTGTGAGTTGCAGGGTCATATGGCTGCTGGCTAAATCTGGCATTAATCTACACAAATGACTTTATTATATCATAATGGACCAAAAGCTTGATTTAATAAGTTTTCACCCCCTAACACCCAAAAGGAAGCCCAGGTGCATCTATTTTTTTTAGTTCAAACTTAAGGTCAGTTCAATTAAGTTACATGATATCAGAAGAAATACACTTGTATAAATAAGGTCCTTGAGTTGATTACATATCAGAGCTGAAACTCGTGAAGGTGTCTGTACAACTGTACAACACAATAGAATTGCGAGCAGTCATAGATCTGGGGAAGGTTATAAAAACATAAGTAGGGTGTTGACAAATCCCAGAAGCAAAGTCAGGTTCATAGAAACGGAAGCAAAGAAACAGTACATAACCACTCTAGATGCCAGTGGCCACTCTGACAGCCTTGACAGTTCAATGGCTGAGATCAGTAAACATCTCCAAGTACACAAATCTCTGTACCCTCTATGGCAGAGCGGCTAGACAGAAGCTAAGAGCATGGCTGGAGCTTGCAAGAAGGCTCATGACAGACCCTGAGACCACGTGGCAAAAGATTCTCTCGTCTGACAAAACAAGAAATGAACTTTCTGGCCTGAATGCATACTGCTATGCCTTGCGCAAACTGGACACAGCTCATCATCTTTATAATGCAATCCTTATCAAGAAGTGTAGTTATAGCAGGATCATCTAATAGGGATGCTTTTCAGCATCATAGAGTGGGGCACTTGTCAGTATAAGGAGAACAATGAATGGACCTAAATCAAGACAAATGCTTGAAGATCACCTATTTAAGCCAGCATGAGACCTTACAGTAGGGTGAATATTCACATTTTTTAAGAGGACAATGACCCCAGACATACAGCTAACTCAACACTGGAGAGGTTTCAGAACATGAGGGTGAATGTCCTTGAGTGCCTCAAACAAGCCCTTGAATCCTACTGAGAATCTCTGGAAGAACTTTAAGATTGTGGTTCACAGACACTCCCAATCCAACTTGACAGAGTTTGAGCAAATTTGACATACCCCTGAAAACTCAAAGCTTCAATTGCTGAAAAAAGTGTTTCTATAAGGTGTTGACTCAGATGGGTGAATACTTAAGTTAACAACATATTTTGATTTGCAGTAAATATATGAAAATACCATATAAAGGGCAACATGGAATCACTTGCTTTCTCTTCTGCATGGACCTGTGAATAAATGTTGTGTACTGAGATCTTTTAAGACATAGTGTGACCTGTGCAGAAACAGCAGAGCCCAAATAGACTCTCTAGCTGGAGTATAGTTCCTCTACATACTGACTAAGGACAACGAGACTGACCAGTACTGACCTGTTGGTGTTCACCTGCAGCTGGGCTAGGAAGAACTGACAGTGATCATTAGAAATACGGGTAAGGGTAATACTGGAGTCTGCGATGCAGTTAATGAGCTTGTGACCAGTCTGACAAAGCTGCCTTAATTAAAGTCCCGTGTGTGGGAAAGACTTGATACATGCAGGTGTTGTTTGTACTGTTTGCTTTCCCTGTATAAATGAATCCCAGCCGGAAAGTACTATCAGCGCGATAGCTTTTCATCACAGCAGGCGCTGAACCTGTCTGTGAGGCTCTTTAAAGGGAGAGAAGAGCTTCCATTTGCAGCCTGAGGATAAGGACAGTAGAGTCCCTTCAGATCCTCCTCATCTCTGGACAACTTGTGAGGAAAGGGAACACATTTCACTCCAGAGTGACTCCTCAGCAGTGTAAAATAAGGTCACACTGTCAGAGCTCATAGGCTGAGAATACGTTTCCACAGTGAATCAGTACAGGAGGGGACACAAATGACCTGCCAATATACTGAACTTATTTTACTGGTCATATTCTAATGGTAACAGAAGTGTCCCAGAGAGTATATATCCCTGAACACTGAGCGGTGCCTGAGGCACATGACCATGACATCGTGCAGTTGCACAACCCTGCACAACTCAGTTTCCCAAAATTCCCTCCTGCCTCTCAGTGTTTCAGCAGTACTTGAAAGTGAAAAGAGGACATTTGTGATACAGGGAAAGTCAAAATTGATCATTTTTTAAATGTGGTTTTTAAGCGACTTCAAATATACAGTTTAAAAAAGTGTTGTAAAATTCAAAATAGCAGAGTGTGGAGCTCCGACCAGATTAAACAGCCTGTAAGTATCCTGTCATTTTTAATAGAATTAACAGCACAGTGTACTGAAGGGTTAGATACTGTCCTGTAGCATTCAGACAGTACAATTATTCACAAAACAGATGATTTATGTCTGTGTATATGAAGGTATGTTTTTGCTTATTTTCAATATTTCAGTGCTGGCAACGGGCATACAGTAAATTCATGACTCCATTTGAAAGTTTTTCTTCCTCTTTGTGTTTCCTGTAGATAAATGGCATCTTTCTCTGTGAGCAACAACTCTTAACAGTTAAAACATTTTCTTCGCAGTGTAGGAGATGGGGGGGGGGTTTAATTTGCTGTGACAATCAGAAATTGTAACAGTAAATTGCGAGAGTACTTGTTGACTTTTAGGGACCAATCAAAGATAATTATTTACAGTCTCACAAATGGATTCTAAATATACGATATACAATTTATTGATACAACCAAAACATACATAACAAGCGACAAATTAATAGAATACACAGTATCTGTGGAATGATCTGCTGTGAACACAGAATGATCATTCACTCAGGAATGACAAAGATCAGAGTTAATAACTTCAGAGCTAAAATACGCATATGCATAGACAATAACGTGTTAGGTGTTAGAGTCTAGCTCGTAGATTCTATCAGCCCCATATAACTAAATCACATTTATATTCCCAGACAGATACTAGTTGGGGCGATGTAAGAAGAAGGGCGTGCCGCCATGAACAGTATGAGTGAGCAAAAACGTGATTAGATGAGTTTGTTGAGAAACAATCTCTCAGATGGAGCAGTCTGATATGTCAGTCCTGCTCTGGTGTGGTCACTCGAGGGCACCTGGATCTTCAGGGTCTTCAGTCCTGCTGGTCTGCTGAAACCTTCTCTGCAGTCGGGACACAGTGGAGCGGCTTACAACATAGTGTCTGGCAATGCTGGCACATGACATGCCTGCCTGCAGCATGCTAATGGCTTCTGGTGACACTCGAGGCATTATGGAATGCACAGAAAACTGACTAAGTGTGGCCTTTTTCTTGCAGTGACCTAAGCTGTGAATTAAGGCCTTTTCAATGGTGTCCTGATCAGGCATTGTTCCACTTGGACCTCATTGGGTAAAAGTGCACCTAACGAGCTTCCATGTGATTGGCAAGTTGCAATACCTCACTGCACAAGCTGTATTGCTGGTCAGAGGACTTAAAACAAATTGACAACTTTTTGTGAAAGTACATAAGCTATAACTATAGGACTCTCATTCCAGAAAATATTGCATTTATTTTTTTTCCATCAGTATATATAGAATTATTTATCTTTGTCATGTTGGTTTAACTCTGTTATACATATACATACTGTATAGTGATGTTTCCCATTGGCCTTTACCAATCATGGCCTCCTAATCATCCACATCTCTGAACTGGCTTCATCACTCTGTTCTCCTCCCCACTGAGAGCTGGTGTGTAAGCACATCATCAATGTGGGGCTGCAGACTGGTGGTGGTGGGGAGGAGTCCCCATTATCTGTAAAGAGCTTTGAGTGGAGTGTTCAGAAAAGTGCTATACAAGTTTAAGCAATTATTATTATTAGTCTTCATAGGCAGCAACGTATCCAGATAGTAAACATAAAATAACATATTGAATACAGAGGGGGAGAGTAGGATCTAGGACAATATCATTGCTCTTTTTTATATGTTCTCAGATACTATAGATCTTTAAGACTACATTGTCCAGTACCTACTACCTTGCTGCTGAGAATTTTCACACTCTCCAACCTATACTGGTTGGAGATGGCAAGAGAACAAAACTAGGATATGATGATGAGTATAAGAAAAGATTCCATAAAACTTCTTTAAAAGGTTAACAGTACATCTCATTATTAAAGTTTAGTCAATTTACAAAAAAATACAATCTAGACTGACATTTTGTGATGTTTTATCAATAATAATACTAAGGTATTGTATTTAGAACTGTCCACTCTCTCAATTGTACTGCCATTGATCTTTGGGGTTGTGAGGTGTATAACTATTCTGGGATTTTAGCTCCTGTACTCTGGAGTAGGAGAGACAGTGAGATCAGTTAGATAGCATAGTGCATAGTGAGATATAGATATAGATCTAGACTATGCTCACATAGTGCATAGCGAGCATCGTGAGATAGTTAGTTAGCACTGTGAGAATACACAGTAAGGTCAGGACTGAAGCTGGTGTGTGCTGCAGTGACAGTAAGATCAGTCAGACACAGCAGTGTGTGAGTGATCAATCACATCAGAACTGAAGCTCAGGGAAACTCGCTGCCATAGTACAGCTGGATATATCACTTTGAGTGTCTGTTTTAGTGAAATCACATTTCACTAACCATAAAATCTTTTTGATTGAAGGATGATGTGTACCAGTCAAACTGTGTTTTGTTTGGTTGATGATATTAGACCAATCAGAGTGTTCCCTTATTTCAGAAATGAAGTCTTGCCAATCAGACTGTCTCTGTGTGATTCTTCTGCTTCTCCTCCAGACGTCTGTGTCGAGATCAGGTACAATGAGGAGAAACTTTTGATTTTTGTGGTAATGTTTCCACACTGAGCAGGAACAGTAACTCATGATAAGCAGTGCATGGGTATTAAACCTTGTTGTCTTACAGATATTGTCTGTATTCAAGGATGTAGCACTGCTCCAGCACCTTAATCTCCATCTCAGTCACATGTGACCTTCCGTATGAAAAATACATATAGAATTTTCACCTGAATTGTACTGTATATATTATGTGCCCAAACTGCAAGAGTGTCAGAGAGCATTGGCAAAAGTGGCAGTGCTCACACACTATACTGGAAGGGCACAAACTCAGTGTTACAATGGAGAAATGGAAATATGGAAACACATACATTACACTAGTTATTACCCAAAATACTGCATCCTTGACTCCTACATTTATGAAAGTCTAAATCTTTCCCTTTTGCTCAATGTTAAGACGGGAGGTATGACATATACTGCATTATGTCAGCAATGTCAATAAGCTGCACTGGTGCAGTTACATGCCCAACAACTGATTTAATATTATTGCAAAAATGATTAAATAATTTACCTGAAGTGACTGGCGTCCTGTGCTGGGTGTACCCTGCCTTGTGCCCATTTCTTGCTGGGAGAGACTGCAGTTTCCTCACAATCCTGTATTGAATAAAGCAGATAGAAAGTGGATGGGGTGCTGTTAGTAGACTACTATGTTCTGCATAGAAATTTATCGGACATTTGAACAGTGTTTTTCAAAGTATTTATTGTTGGCGGTTTGATTTATTCATTATTACATTGGTTCTTTGTTGCACTTTGTTTTTGTTGTCTTTTGAAACTGACTCAGATTGGTTTGGAATATATTATATCGCCGTGTGTAACATGCAATACTATTCTTTAGCACACCCCTTCTCATCTGAATGTAAACAGTATGTATTAACTACAAAGAAAGAGACTCAATAAGTCAACAAAGACAAACTCCTCCAGGTTTTCTAAGATAACAAGTGTCCTTCTTCGCTCAAGATCATACCCCTAAGCCTTGATTTTGAACAAGATTGTAACTGGGTTTAAGTCCCAGAGTGCTTTGGGGTGCTTGTACGTTCTGCCTGTGTTTGTGCGTGTTTCTTCCTGGTGCTCTGGTTTCCTCCCACAGTCCAAAGCCCTACCGGTTTTGCCCTACCGGTAGGGCTTCTGGGAAAAGTGACCCTGGTGTGAGTGTGTGTTTGTGACTGTGTGTGCCCTGTAATGGAGTGGTGTCCTGTCCAGGGTGTATCCTGACTTGTGCCCATTGCTTGCCAGGTTTGCTCCGGCTCCCCAAAACGTGGTTAGAAAATCAATGGATGTAAAGCTAAAGGCCTATATTTCGACATAACGCTAGCTTTGGAATTGGAATTGGAATTTAAATATGTGTGCTGTGTCTGGTTTGTGTAACCTTAAAGGAGAGGTTCTGCATAGCTTTTACTTGCCTCGATTAAAGTAGCCAAATACAAATACAAAACAATCCTAACACAGCCTAATTGAAATAGACATTAAACAATCTGTGACCTTTGCCTTCATGGTGATGAGATGAGAGATAAAAATGGTCAGGGCTCCAGCACCATGATGTTTAGCACTTCATCCCCTTGTGTGATATGTTTCAGTGTGATCATTCCTCTAGAAGTGGTAGATTCATGTCGGCTGTGCTCTTTCACTTTCAGAGAAATTCCAGGTTCTTGGTTCAGGTGTTCCTGTTGTTGTGTCCCCGGGTGAAGATACTGTCCTGCCCTGTTACCTCTCACCGGACATCAGTGCTGAGGACCTAGACATCAGGTGGTTTAGAGGCGAATACGAAGCTCCTGTGTGTTTGTATCAATCTCACAAATATAACACTGATGTACAGAACCCAGCCTACAGGGACAGGGCTAATCTCTTTCTGCATGAGCTCCACAGAGGCAACGTTTCTTTAAAGCTGAGAAATGTGAGTCTCTCTGATCATGGACTGTATAACTGTTTGGTGGAGTCTGCGGAACATAATGGAGACACTCTTATTGACCTGGTTGTAAGAGGTGAGTGTTATTTTGTAATCATAATGTTAATGTTTTAAATTATATAATACATCTTATGTTCATAACGATTACCAATGGTGGAAAAGTTACAGAAGGATGTCTGTTGTGAGCCAATGACTTTTCATTTGGTAGCCACCAGGTCCACATTGTTCAGTTGTATGATTCTGAGAGATTCCTGCAAAGATGCCAGAGGGTATTTAACAATGAGATCGCAAGCTGTAGGTGGACTGAGATTACAGGAGATCTGCACCAGTCCAGAAGACCATCTGCTGGTCGGGTCAATTATATAGCTGAAGGGATTTGGCACCCTGAAGAGATTTAATACTGTGAGCTCCATAGTGACTATCAGGAGAGTCTCCAATGGTTAGAAGAGCTGTGTAGCTCTCATTGCCATTATATTAAGTTGTTTTCTCTATTGGCAGATGTTTCAGTTTCTCTCCACTCCCCTGGAGGAGGTCAGACCCAGCTGCTGTGCAGAGCAGAGGGCTGGTTCCCTGCACCTGCAGTGATGTGGATAGACAAGAATGGAAATGAGGTGCCATCACTGCCCATCACAGAGGACAGCAACAGTCAAGGGCTCCTCAGTATCAAAAGCTACATTCCAGTTAAACAGGAGTCTAACATCTTTTCCTGTCTGGTTAGAAGCACACAGCCCATGGCAGACTGGGAGTCTGAGCTCCACATACCCAGTTAGTACTAAATTTGAATGTGAAGTCTTGAGTGTTGTGTTTGCTTTAGTTAAACTACAGTTATGACACAGCTAAGAGATGAAAGTAGCTATATAACTGTAGGACAGGCTGAAGAATCCATATGCTTGGTCCCAGTGAAGGCAGAGAAGAGGCGATAACCAGAGAATATGCTGTGCAAACGAGGACAGGCGAACAGGGAAATGCCGCTGGTTTGGTGTATTTCTGAGCTGGTCTAGTGGAAAACAAGCTGATGGAGGTCCAGCTGAGTGCAGATTGATCTCAGGATCAGGCTGAATGAGCTGAATCAGGCAAAGAAGTTTTCATATGACAGACTGATTGTGCTAATAGCACCTCTTGAATTGTTCGGAAGCTCAGTAATAATAATAATAACAATAATAATAATAATAATAATAGTAATAGTAAAAATAACAATGAACAAGTAATAGTTTTATTCCATGCCGAAAAGAGAAGAAAGGAAACACAACGTTTCGTCTGTGGAGCCTTTTTTGGGTGTGAGCTGTCTTTATGAAGACAGTACCTGGATTGGTTTAAAAAATGTAAATTAATACAAATAATGAAAAGAGTATACTACTATTGTATTGCACTAATTCTGGTCCTAGTCCTAGAGAGTTTTTTAACCTTTTTTTTTGCTGCTTTCTGGTATTTATGCACTTATACAGTATTCATAAGAAACAAGTTCAATAAAATAAAAAAGAACACATGCATGCCATAGTGATGAAGATTTAGCTCTGAATGGTCAGAATTGGCTGAATAACTGCTATTTTAACCTTTTAGATTAGTTTTTTCTAAAGTCGGTCAATTTCATATAGGGGAGCTTTAAAAGCCATTTCTTTTGCATTGTTTTTATAAACTTGTGAATTTCCAGAGTAAAATTTCAATGTAAGCAAAAACATTCTTTATGTATTTTAGTGAAGTTTTGCTTTTGTGCTGGGATTTTGCTGGAAAACTGATAAATTATTCACATACTTTGATGCTTCTCTAAACACGAGATTCTTCACAAATATTCCTATGAAAAATGTTTATTTACTTTATGCTGATGTATCTATTTATGAAACACAGTTCTGAAAAGCTTAGGTTTTTTTGGTGGTTTGTGATATATAGTACTTGTTCTTGTCTTTGGATTTTCCTGGTAAAAGTACAAATTATTCACCCACTGTGTAGTTTCTGTCTATATATTGCTGTTGTTACACTTTTAATTTGTTTATTACAAAATAGTTTCACTGCTGTGAAAACAAACTTAAAGGTCGTGTTTAGAGGATATTAGAGATCACTTGCATTTGCGATATTTTGAGAAACGATTTAAAATAATCTTGTTTTTGGTAAAGAAAAGTATTGCGTTATAAGAAAACATACATGTGTACACCCGATGGGCTGTGTATTAGTTCCCTTGGGATCATATTCCTGTGCTGTTTTCCAGGAGACTTTTTCCCTGGACCCTCTGGATGGATGGTGGCTCTCTTTATAATATCAGCTGTGACTGTAGCAGCATCTGTGCTTCTGGCGATCCAGTGGAGAAGAATGGACAGTATGCGGTTGTTATACAGTATACGTGTGTCTGAATGTCTGTGTTAGGATGGGTGTAAAATAGCATTATTATGTTTAAAAGCAGCACAGAAAATCCTACACTTGAGAACGGGAGACAGTTTATGCAGTAGATACCATGTGAAGAACTGTAGACTCCAGTTTAAATCAGTGCCACAGAGTGAGAGTGCCAATGTGATCAAATGAGACAAGGCTGAACCTTAGTACTGGGCCTTATTCACTGCTGACTAGTTCTCACATTGTGTCAGTGGGGAGCAGTGAAGAGTCCATCCAATCTACTGAGCACATCACTCTAGACTGCAGTCAATACATCTTCTTCACGCTTTCTGATACAGCTGGTACCAGTGAAACAGCACATTTCAGTCTGGTAGATCCTACAGGAGCATAACCTCGCAGAAATGATGGGCTTTCTCTATGAATTCATAGTTCTACTCAGCTCTAGAACGGGAAAATCTCTGAGCTCTATAATGGGAAAATCTGACTAAACAGTTGATGAACAGACACACAATTAGCATTTTGCAGAGCCAGTTATTTATTACACTGCCTGTGTTTCTCTACAGGGGAAGAGAAACGAGTTGGTGAGTGAATATTTTTCTTCAGACAATGACATTAATTACTCATCAGGAATATTGATATAGCAAGGAGAGGAATGTCACGTGCCGTAGTGGCCAAGTGGTGCTCTTTCGCACTTTTGCATAAGGAACACAAAATGGACTCAAAGCAATGATTCATCTCAACAATAACTCATTTCAAAATGTTCAGAATAGCAGTAACAATCCAGTCATTTCTTTGGGCAAATGTTTAAACAGTGGTTTAGTGGGATGGGGAGACAAGCTATCCCCCTGAACACAAGAGGGCACTGGTGAAGCAGGCAGCCATTAGTTATTACAGAATATATTTGTAGGCTGTGAAACTGAACAAAAAGTATAGAATCCAATGGAATTTTTCATATGTGGCATTTCATGACCATGATTGATGTTTTGGAAACTCTTGCACATGCTCTAGTTCTACAGCAAGAAACGTGAATGACCCCCCCCCCCCCCCAGTGCTGACTGTGTGGAGCCCAGTGTGTGTCTGTGATTAACAGTGTCTGTATTTCTCTCTTCCAGTATATCAGTTGCTGTGCAGTGCTGCAGGTAAACATGTCTCCTTTTTAAGATAAAGACATAAATACTCCACTATTGTAACACAGACTGGCTGTGTAAACATTAGCTGTACTACAGGTCAGCTTTTCTGTAAACTCCTGTATGTAACTCAAGGGACATAACTCAAGGGGAAACGTTAAAAATCAATCAGGACTTGGGGTTGGGAATCTTTTTTTCATCTCTCTAATGGCCAATAGGAGGCTCTTATGTTGGTGCTGATAGTGTAAAAATCCCATTTTACACAATGACAACGTATTCTTTACAGCTCTTTACATATTCCAGTTGCGTTCTTTGTTACTTCTTCTCCTTGGTATACTGGCTTCCTTGCTTCCTGACATCCCTGGTCTTGACTTCCAGTCCTCTTGGGCCTAACTTCACAGGCCTAACTTCCTGTCCTCCAGGAGTCTGAAGTCTAGAATTATTTATTGTTCAGGTTGTGTTTGGTGTGGGTAGTTTTAGAAGAACCTTTACCAGGGTGACCTCTTAGAAGTGGGCTGAGTGGGTTGTTTCACCAAACCTTATTAACGGTGGTATTTATATCACGTGTGATTTTATGGTTCTTGAAAAGTTCCTGTATGTCCACCCACCTCATACTGGCTGGACCTGGTTTAGTTGCCTTTGCTGAGTTCAAATACAATAAATGTTACAAAGTCCCTCACCTTTATCGAGGGTGATGCAGTCAGACTACATTAAAACAAACTTAAAGATTTCATGGGGGAAGGGGTAAGTCAAATAGAAATTCATCATTTCATTGTCTTATTTATTGGATTGACAATTTATGCTCATTCCTTGCTTTTATATCCTCCCTGTCCCACTTGACAATAACTGCAAGCTACAAACTCTGGGTGTGGTTCTCTGAGATGCTCTGCTTTGGCTACTTTGAGTTCTTGCCTATACCTGGGCTGATTTGACTTGATTCTTTCTTCTGCATGTAAAATGCGGCTCAGTAAGAAGGATGAACTTGTTTTATTTGACCAATGTTTTAGGTTGGTGTATTCTTCGACACACCAACTGTGCCACACTGAGTAAGACAATAAGAAAAATCTGTCTGAACTGAAAACACAGAAACTTAATTTCCCCTGACCACGAAAATACCTACAACACCCACCTCTTATCATGACAAATAAGACACATAATGTTAAAATGTCTCGGGCACTGGAAGAGAAACAGACCCTTTAGTCTCTTATTGACTGGATCTAAAAGCTCTGTCAGGACACACTGATCCCACATACTGTATATTCCTCCATCTTACTGCCTGATTCACCCTAAGAAATCTGCAAGTTCCTATCAGTGGCAGAACTAGAGGGAAACCAGGGCTACCCACTATAGCCACCCCTCCCAGCACACAGAGCAAGGATTGTATTTTTATTGTTCTGCAGGCAGTGTTGATCTGAAAACTGTAATCCAAAAAGAAATCATGTCACTGACATCTGCAACATTATTTCAGTTAGTCCTGTGTAAAGTGCCGTACTGTGAGACTGAGCAACACATGATAAAAAGTTGATCAGCTTCATCCACAGCTCATCACGTGAGAACAGGCTGGAAGTCAGCAGTGTGATAAAGGACAGACTGTCAGCCAGTGGTGACTGCAGTGCCGACTGTGAAGGAGTGTGAACCTGTGGCATTGAGGTCGTCATCTACACACAGTGTCTGTGACTGGATCTGGATCTGTGTGTGTGATGTGCCATGGGGTAAACTAACTGGGCTTGGGGAAATACACATAATTGAAATAGAGGACAGATTAATAATTGCTGAAACTTGCATCCGGATTGACTTTAACTCTCAATAATTGGTGGTGCGACAAGGCGCAAAGGGGAGGATGACTAGCAGTTGCTGCCCTAGACCTGAAGATATTGCAGTGCTGAGTGAAGTCAGGGGGAGGTCAGAATTCTGGAGCTTGAAGAAAAAAGGGAGCTGCTGAGAGCATTGGGTTGGGAAATAGGAAGTCTGAGATGAGAGAGTATTAGCAATCTACATGTAGGGGGGGGCAGCTGGTCCAATGCGTGCTGTGCATTGGTGTGGTGGGGCTTCTGGTGTAATATGGTTTCTCCATGTCACATTTCTGTTCATCGGGCTGGAATTGAAGTTCTAGTGAATTTCTCAAGATTTGAGGCACGGAATCCAAATGGATTTCAATTATATAATAAAAGTTGCTCTGTAGCTAGAACAGGACGTTGTTAACAAGGGGACGGATGAAAAATTGTGGGTTGCTGATGAGTTGCAGTAGCTGGAAATGGGCTAGAGGGAGTCTTTTCTGCATTTTCAAAAAAAAGGAGAAAATTTGGCTGCTGGCATTAGTAGCCTTCACTGTAGATTGCTGCTCTGTAGACAAATGCTCTCCTGAGCAGCAGAGACCTTTGACTTGACTTCCTGTAGAGTTGTCCCAATTATTCGGTGTTGTGGACTGGTGGAGATTGGCTCTGGAGGGGTAACATCGGGTCAGTGCATCGGCCTTGACGTTTCTGGGTCACGGTCGATATGTTATAGAGAAATCGAAACAGGAGAAGAACAGGGATTATAGGCCTGTCGGGGATTCAGACAATCGGTTGTCCGTAGATACACAAGGTTTTTATAGATATTGAATACCACAAAAGGATGTTGAGCCTCTTCCAGGAGATGCCTATCAGATGCCTATTAGATTATTAGGTGCCTATTCTTCGAGGGCCAGTATAGCTGCAAGGATCTCACGGTTGCCTACATCGTAATTACGCTCTGCTGGAGACTTGTTCCAGGAGAAATAGGCACAGGGGTGGTGTTTGGGTCCCAACTGCAGCCACACCAATGTCAGTTATCCACTTCAAGTTGAAAAGGCTGTGAGGGATCTGAATGACAAAGAATCATAGCAGAGGTATATAATAATAATAATAATAATTTATAATAATAATTGCTTACACTTATATAGCGCCTTTTCTGGACACTCCACTCAAAGCGCTTTACAGGTAATGGGGACTCCCCTCCACCACCACCAATGTGCAGCATCCACCTGGATGAGTCCTATATGGTCTTTGTAGATCTTCAAAGGCCTTTTGCTTTTGGGAGACCATCTGCCACGATTGGGTCTCTTTTTGGATAGGTCTGTTATAGGGGGGAGTGGATGATGTGGGCCAGTCCAGGACAGCCGCAACCTTACCAGGGTCCTTTCAGATGCCTGCCAGGGAAACAATATGACCCAGCAAACCCACCTTGGATTTGTGGAATTTGCATTTCTCCAATTTTTGTGAAGAGGTGGTATTAATTGAGTCAATTAAGAACACAGGGGACATGCTGAACATGTTCTTAGAGGTTGCCAGAAAACACCACCATATCATCAAGATATGGAAAGGGGTTCCAGAAGACATTGCTGAAAGTCTTAAAGACCATGGGAGAATAAACTGCATACTGTAGGTATTGAAGGCTTTCTTCCACTCATTCCTTTCCCAGATTCTAATTAGCTTGTATGCTCCCCTCAGATCTATTTCTGAGAAAGTGTTCACTCTGCTTGCCCTCCCCAGAAGTGAAGAAATGAGAGGGAGAGAATAACATTTTTTCTTTTTTCCGAGAGATTTTCTTCAGTCCTGTGTAGTCTATACAGACTGTTGTCCTGTCCAGTCTTTTTTTGGAACAAAGAAAAAGATAGCCTTAGCCAGTAATGATGAAGGGCAAATAAAACTGGTTTCAAGGTTTTTCTGGATATATTCCTTCGTGGCCTTGGATTCAGGAAGGCAGAGGGTGAACAGGCTGCCCCTTGGAAGAATACAGTAGTTCTGGGAAGGAGACTGATGGCACAAAGGGTTTCCATCAAGCAGCTGTGTAGCTGTGTAGCAATGGAGGCAAGCAGGGGAATTTGCAGTCTTCTTGCTGTAGCTAGGTCCATAAAGTTTCTCACCACACCGGAATGTATAAATGCTTCCCCTTGCCAGTTTATGTCTCCCCATTCATATGGTTGAGGAGAGTTGGGTTGGGAAGGAGCAAATGTGGATTGTTTGTCTCCAGCTTCTCTCCTCATGGAACTCTCCCTTGCTTGTGTAGTCAGCTCTTCCAAAGCTGTTGCAAGATCCCTGCCAGTTAGCGTATGCCCGAAGGCAAACCTGCTCTAAAGAAATTGCAAAGAGCTTTTTCCCCCATCTGCTCTCAGTAGCCAGTTTTTTTAACTGAATTGTGTAGGAATGTGCTGCTCCAGTTCCCTGTCTGAGCTGGAGAAGCTGATAGGTTGATTCAGGTCCTCTGCCCAATGAGTCGAATGTCTGGCACAGCGCTTTCACATAGCGGGCAGTGTCGGTGCAGAGGGGGTCTTCTTGTTTCCAGAAGGTGTTAAGAAAGTAGGGGATTAATTTAAACCACATGTGGTTTAAGCAACTGACAGCAGGAACATACTAAGCAGAACACTGGATCACATTAGTACGTAGTGAAAATAGTACTGTCACCACATAACGAATTTATGCATCCATTGCTTGGAAATTTTTTGTTATTATTAACTAACATTCAGTCACATCACATTTATTAATACATTCTTATAATCATTGTCATTTATTATTAATAACAATAATGTTTGTCTACCTTCATTAGTAGCTGATTTACAGTTAATGCATGTAGAGCCTTTAGCACGCGATAGTAAATTTTCAGATATCTTGGGCAGTGAAGAGAACTGGAATGAAGGAAATCCATATTTAAATGGGATGTAAGTCTTCTTACACAGAGATCTTTCAGTGTTTTGATGCAGAGCCCCCTGCAGTTCATGCTAATTAGAACAATAATGCTGAGACTTTGTTCCACACATTTTTCCGTTGAGCTCAAAGCTGAAGATAATGTTCAAATACTACCCATATTAATTACTCCACACTACTTACTAGGGTCACTAGGCTGTAAAAATAACTTCCTGTAGCAGCTTAAATAATAACAGATTCATTTTGTCTAATCAATATTGAATACACAGGCAGACAAAGGATAAGAAGCCCTAGTGTTTGCTTGGGACACCTATAAACCTTCCCTAAATCTGTAAATGGTCAGATTTCACTGAGTGACAAGTAATTTCACTGATTTGAGCAGCAAAATTCACAGCAAAAAGTTGGGTGCTCTTTTGAATTTTCCATTCAGATCACTTTTTCTTTCATCCTTATATTCTCTGTTCTAAATTGGATTATTCTTCCCCCATTTGGAATATGTGGAAAATTCCTTTGCAACTTCACATTAAGCCCTAAAGTAGGGTGTTCACTAGTGATATCGGAGTCCTCATTCCAGACCAGACGTGATCTATAGGGTGTCTGTATTTCCACAGTAACAGGTTGTCCTGTGGAATTAGTATGGCTGACAGTGTCCACTTCTATGCAGAATAAGCGTGAAACATGAGAGGAAGATGCTGCCTTGTCAGCTGCAGGGCCACACTGCAGTTTTCACTCTTGTCCAGTAGAGGGCTCCCTAACTCATCACTAAATAACGACAGCTTTTTGTTCAGGAATGAAGTCTTACATAGACAAATGTATAGGACCTGGAAGTCGAAAAAAATTAACAAGATAAAAGAAACTGTGTTCCCCTTCAAACTGAAGCTTGTGAAGTATAAGAGAAGAATACAGTTTTTTTAACTCTTGACCACAGTGAAGAATGGACAGCAGTGGAGTCGCTGATACTTTTAAAGAACAGAATTTTTAAAATTAGAGTCAGTGCTTCAGTGATGTAGGATATACTTGGCATATACTCCTACGTACAGTATAGGAACAAGTGCAGGTTAATTCCTCACTGAAAGGTAAAAAGAAGAAATCCTAGATTTCAGGTATCATATAGTGTAATACTGTATGTACACTACATATTATAGCAGCTATAGAATTTACATGTATATACAGTACACAGAATATGTATGTGCTTATATGAGGTGTATACATTTACACATTCTGTACACCCAAGAATCAAATACATATTTCACAAATATCATTTGACTTAAATTTTCATATTTTCAGCAGACTCTTCTGATATTTACACTTTTATTCCGACAGCTGACTTGACTCTGGACCCTGACACAGCGTATTGTTCTCTCACACTGTCTGAGGATGGGAAGAGAGTGCAAAAGGGACCGTGGAGCAATTTCCCTGACAATCCCCAGAGATTTGATTCCTGGGCCTGTGTCCTGAGCAGGGAGGGCTTCTCCTTCGGGCGACACTACTGGGAGGTGGAGGTGAATCAATACTGGAGAATAGGAGTCACTAGGGAGTCTGCAGAGAGGAAAGGAGACTTCAGTTTCTCTCCTCAGGAGGGGTACTGGATGTTAGAATACTGTTCTTCCCACCTCAAAGTGCATCCCAAGAAGTTAGGGGTTTGTGTGGATATCGAGAAGAGGAAGGTCTCCTTTTACAAAGTAGAGTCTAAGACTCATATCTACACCTTCACTGACATGGTCTTCAATCAAGGGGAGAAAATCTATCCTGTCTTCTGGACCTGGGATTATAAAGACCTTGTGCTGCTGACTCCTGTCAGATGTGAAGATTAAACAAATCTTATGAACTCATCACTAACAGCTACTGTATGTCTCAGTATTAATACTCTTTATCACTGTTACTGTTTTCTGGTGTAGGGGTGATGGGTGGGATAGGACTGCAGAAAACGTCCGTACCAGGATTGTTTTCAACACTGTAGATTGTGAACATCATCATTTCAATAAAGAATTACTAATAATGAAACAGTACTGCTCTGTGTTGTGTGGTCTGATCATGGACACTGAGAGCTGAGGGAGTATTTGTAGGAGCAAATTAGTAGGAGCAAACTATCACTCGTTCTTAAGTTCCCTTGGGACCCCAAGTCCAGCACTGAGTGTAAAAAGTGTAAGTCGTGTGGGAATGTTAACCCTAACCCTAGCTGGGGTTTCAACAAAGCAGTCCTGCAATCTGTCTCCGATGCCCTCCAGTCATCAGATTTGAAAATGTTCCTCAAACCAAAAAATGTCAGTATAATACAATCAAGAACACTGGAAAAAGCTCTTGGAAATGTATCTACTTCCATAACGGGCCTATTGCATTGCCCCTCATCCTAAAGCTCCCTTGGGACCCCAAATCCAGCACTGAGTGTAAAAAATGTCTACGTCATGTGGGAATGCTCACCCCAACACTAGCTGTGGTTTCAATACAGCTATCCTGTAATCCACAGTCATCAATCATCATTCTGGGTGCTTACATACCTAAGAGAATCAGCTCAAAATGTTAGTAGGATCTACTGCAGCCATTTAAGTATTGGCTTCGACAACATGGCCGGACAGCTTTTTCTACACCCCTGGAACCCTTTGTTTACAGAAATGACCCTGCTGTGAGTTTTGAATGCACTTCCACAGAGTTTCCACTTGTGTCCTCTAGTTCGTGTTTAACAGATCGTTCTGAACATTTGTATGCAGCAAAATGTTCGAGTTTTGATTTTTCATCTGTCATCTGTCATCTTTCGGTTTGTAGAAAAAAGGCCGCACAAAACGACAGCTTCTTGAACACTTTAATGAAGTGGTACTGTAGCGCACACCCCGACAGCTACAGCATGACTTCAGAAAGAAGGAAGGTATTTTCCTGAGAAAGTAGAAAGTGTAGAAAGTGTTGAAAAAATACGTGAAGTTAGAGCATGGGCAGAGTTCACTGCCAGATGGATCTTTCTTTTCTTAGGCAACACTTGATCTTCTCATCACATCAAACACTAAGATTTCTATAATATAATATCACATAGCTATTTTAAATGTAATTAAAGACGAATGCGATAAAAGTGCTATGGGGTTAGACAACATGGGTATCTAAATGTATGCAGAACACAGATCTTTAAAGCACTCCAGTACAATGTATAGATATAGTTGGGTAGCCAGTTGTATAATACACATACAGTATATTGTGACCAATCTGTATAAAGCATATTGTAGGTTCCATTAAAACCAAAGCTCATAGTTTAAAAGTGATGTAGGTTCCTGGTAAGGGGAAGGAATACTAAATCAAGAAAGGAGGGGAATAAATATTTCTCTCTCTCAGCACTTCTCAGTTACTGCTCGTCTGGCAGTTTGCAGTTGCTGTCTCTCACAGTAAAGACATTTCACAGTCCTGGTCCAGGAGTACTGGCTCCTCTTTCCTGGCCTTCAGCCCAAACAAGCTCTTATTTAGGTGCTGTTTTCTGCCCAGGTTTTAATGTTGTCAATGATCTCTTTCATGTGTTTCATCTCCAACAAAAGGAGGAAAACCAAAATCTGTTTTCACTTGGTATTATTGCTTGCTCCCCTGTTCTATTTTAAACAACAATTTAACTTCTTATCCATTATAGACAGTATATACAGACATGGCCGAGAATAATACAGAAATGTCACACATTTCCACTGTGTCTTAATGGTGACAAAATGACCACGTGTGTGATGTTAATTTGGAAACTGTCTTGCTATTTAAGAGGAAGTTTAGAAATGATCATAAGCTTTTGGGAGCGTAACATTGCAATAGAATAGATTCAGAAATTTCAAAATTTTAAAGTATTCTATCAATTTCTTACCTTTTAATATCCACAGTGACACTTCCTCTGCAAGAAACACACATTCACTAACACTGATACTGTTATATGTACACAGATCCAGTGCAGTGTGATAGCATACAGTGGAGAATGTTTTATTGTGCTTGGCCCTCAATGTTTGTCCCCACTGTTTTCAGTATTGAATTGTTTCCAATAAATCAAGGTGGTGAGAGAGAAGTAAATTATGTTTCTCAATCAATGTTTGTTAATCACTGTATTGGGATTGCAGAAACATGGAAACATGATTGTAAACACTTGGAAAATTTAAATAAATCATTTTAGAGTCTTTTTAGAACTAGGAAATATGAAAGAGAAACTGAGAAAACGTTGTTACTGATAAACTGTGTCAAACTAACAACAAGATTATCCCACAGTTTTTAAGGGGTGACTGAACACACTGTGCTTGTGCAAAATAACTATGAATACACTGTTCTCCAGGGAGAAAGAGTCTGGAAGGAGCCCATCACGAAGATCCTGGATGAGTGGGCTGCTGAGAGTTTCCATCACAGAGGAAAAGATCAGATGTTCACTATTGACCATAGATATTGATTAAACAACTCCCGAGGGACCACAGAATGACAGATTTCCACTGGATAAAAACACACAGCGAAACTCATCTGAAGAGAGAGAGATGCTTTAACACTGGAGATGTTATCTGCATGAACAGCTGTTGTGGTCCGTGACTGCTTCTGAAGAATATAAACACAGCCCACACTGTAGGTTTCCCACTACAGCCCATTCTGAGATGATGATCTCCTCAGATCTACTGTTCTTCACAGTGTCTGCCCACTGACACCAGTTATTAAGAGTATCATGTGCTCTACATAACCTTGTCATATAGTGGTATTATAAGCCCATCCTAACACAGACATGCAGATACACATACAGTATAATGACCACATACTGTTCATTGTTTTCCACTGGATCACCACAAATGCTAAAACTGCTACAATAGATAGATAGATACTTATTGACCCCGTGAGGGAAATGGCAGTGCAACAGCAGCTTAACACAGTCACACCTTTGTTGTAAATCTCTCATGCAGCTAACTGGAAGAAACAAAATCTTTTGGATGACGGCATCCGTAGCAAAGATGCTTCTCAAGCACCGCATCCAAACTCACTTATTCATACAAGTGTCTTACTTGCCCTGTGATTTGTTGTACACATGTACTCAGTTCCAGAGAATCCACAGTTGAACTGACTTGCTCTTAGTTCAGTGTTTGGAATTCTGGATTGGTGTTTTTCAATCCTTTACCAAGGCTGCCAGTGTTTCCCTCAGCCAGGTAAGCTTCACTAAATGTCCTCTGCATAAGGTATGTAATCTCTACTCGGATCTATTATAAGTCATTAATTCTTTATTTAATTTGTGCTGTCAAACTGTCCAGAATGATGAAGACATCATGCATACAGTATGGTTCCTCAATCAGTCAGTTGTGAGAGACCTGTCCCCCATCACCCCCACACATGGACATTAGAAAACAATAACACCAATGAAATTTAATAATATTTATATTGAGATTTATATTGAGCTGTGAATGAGTCAGCCTGTGCTACTGAGTAATGGATGTGTTTCATCTTCACTTCTGCTAGGAGGCTGCAGCACAAGGTCATTATACTTATCATGGGTCCAGAAGACAGGATAGATTTTGTCTAGCTCACTGAACTCCATGTCAGTGAAAGTGTAGATATGTGTTCTGGAATCCACTGCGTAAAAGGAGACCTTCCTGTCCTCGATATCCACACACACTCCCACCCTCCTGGGCTGCAGATTGAGGGGGAGACGGGTCTCAGGGTCAGTGAGAGCAGAGAAAGCAGAAGAATCAGAGTACAGACACCAGTAACCCCAGCAGGGAGAGATGATAATCAGTCCTTTTCTCTCAGCAGATGCTCTTGTCACTCCAATTATCCAGCGGTCGTTCACCTCCACGTCCCAGTAGTGTCTTCCAGAGGTGAAGCCCTCCCTGCTCAGGACACAGGAGTTAAATCTCAATGGCCTGTCGGGGAGATTTGTCACCTCTCCTGATCTAACTCTCTTCCCATTCTCAGACAGGGTGAAATACCGAGCTGTATCAGGGTCCAAAGTCACATCAGCTGTGGGAGTAAAACAGGACACATCAGAAGAGGGACAGAAAAGAAGAAATTGAGGAAGAACAGAACATTTGTTTATAAATTTTAAAAAAATTATACAGTAGTCTGATTTATTTTTTAAATATTGTTTTTATTTATAATGATTGCTTACACTTACATAGCACTTTTCTGGACACTACACTCAAAGTGCTTTACAGGTAATGGGGACTCTCCATCTCCACCAGTGTGCAGCCCCACCTGGATGACGCGACACCAGCCATAGTGCGCCAGAACACTCACCACACATCAGATATCAGTGAGGAGGAGAACAGAGTGATAAAGCCAATTTATAGATGGGGATTATCAGGAGGTCATGATTGATAAAGGCTAATGGGAAATTTGGTCAATACGCCGGGGTTACACCCCTACTCTTTTCAAGAAACACCCTGGCATTTTTAATGACCACAGAGAGTCAAGACCTCGGTTTTACATCTTTTTTACATCAGAACCCTTTTTTTTACAGCATAGCGTCCCTGTCACTATACCAGGGCATTAAGACCCACATGGACCGCAGGGTTAGCGGCCCCTGCTGGCCCCACTAACGCCTCTTCCAGCAGCAACGTTAGTTTTTCCCAGAAGGTCTCCCATCCAGGTACTGACCAGGCTCATACAGTACCTGCTTAGCCTCAGTGGGTTACTAGTTGTGAATTGCAGAGTGATATGGCTGCTGGCTATTTGGTTGGTATAAGCAATAAAGATGTGCAATCCAATTAAAATTGATCCAGTAAAACCTGAAGAAGTGGGTTTAATCAGTGATAGATGATATAGTGTCTTTTGTGCATTTATTGTTGATGTTTTTTGTATTTTTTAGATAAATCTTGCACTAGCAAGCTGAAGAAGAGATTTTTGCTTAAACATTTTAGAAGAGAATTAAGAAAATTCCACAGCAGTTAGAAACTGTCTTCTAGGGTCTCCGGTTCTGTAGATCTCCATGAAGGTATGAGGTATGATCAACTGCAGCATATGGCCTTAGGAATTTAGTTTTCAATGATACCTACCCCTTTAGGCAATCCACAGGCCATTAGACTCAAATAAAGGATGGAGACAGAAATTCTCTCCCTACAACCATGATTGATCTGTAAGTTCTCCTTGGATATTTCTTGTAGAATTATACAGAAACATGAGAGTGTAGTATGGCTATTGCTGTTTATACATCAGGAATGATGATTCCGAATTTCAATTTCACACTATGAGACTTTCTTTAACTGCCCTCAATGACCCAACACTGTTTTAAAGCATTGAAACAGCAGCAGAGTATTGACAGCCCTACCTGCAGCACTGCACAGCCACTGCCATTCTGGAACACAGAGATACAGACACTGTTAGTCACAGACACACACTGAACACAGAGATACAGACACTGTTAGTCACAGACACACACTGAACACAGAGATACAGACACTGTTAGTCACAGACACACAGTGGAACACAGAGATACAGACACTGTTAATCACAGACACACACTGAACACAGAGATACAGACACTGTTAATCACAGACACACACTGAACACAGAGATACAGACACTGTTAATCACAGACACACACTGGAACACAGAGATACAGACACTGTTAATCACAGACACACACTGGAACAGAGATACAGACAGTGCTAATCACAGACACACACTGAACACAGAGATACAGACACTGTTAATCACAGACACACACTGAACACAGAGATACAGACGCTGTTAGTCACAGACACACACTGAACACAGAGATACAGACACTGTTAATCACAGACACACACTGAACACAGAGATACAGACGCTGTTAGTCACAGACACACACTGAACACAGAGATACAGACGCTGTTAGTCACAGACACACACTGAACACAGAGATACAGACGCTGTTAGTCACAGACACACACTGAACACAGAGACACAGACACTGTTAGTCACAAACACGTGCTGGTCTCCACACTGGGAATAATATGTCAGTACAGTTGGTGCTCTCAGTCAGCAGATTTTCACACTGTATGCATACGTGATTTAAGGAGAGGAGCTTGCTTCACAGCATCTGAAGAGACAGAAGAAGAATTTCATTTTATAATAGTCACATTTATCGTCACCTTATATTATACTGAAGTCTATACTAATTTGTAGTTAATTTCAGGATTCCACTGTCTCCACTGCAGTGGGGATCAGAGTGTCATTTATTATGTAGAGCAGTGGCTGTAAGACTGGTGTCTCTGAATATAAGATTGACAAATCACAGGACACCCTGGGTATTTGGTCCATGAGCCACTGCGAGAGAGAAGTAAGCAGTCTACTGTCCATAGCAATGAAAAATATTTCATAATTAAAAGAACATCATTTATACAGTTATTTTCATTAATCATTCACACGAGTGACAGTTATGGCTGCTCTCACACTGCCTGAGTGACCAGTACCCAGTATTGCTGACTGAAAACTGAGGTGTCCTCACTGGACCACTGGACTATTCTCTGGACAACAGCTGGAAAGTGAGAGATGACCTGTCACACTCCATGATGAACACATGCTCACACTAGGCCAGAAATAAAACTGCCCAGGTCACTGAATGCCTGAACACCTGAACTAAGTCAAATGAAGCAGCCTGACTGTGAACAAACAGGGTGCCGAAGGTGACCAGTGTTAAAATGGGCAATTTTAACTTCAATGTCTTCTGGTCTCTGTTCACTGTTGCTGTTTATTCACACTGCTGAGACTTTCAACACTGAACTATTTAGCTCTTCTGCAGCACACAGGCCATGTAACTCCTGATTTTGGCCATTGACAATAATAGAGACAGAGACACAGAAAGAACAGTGTGAAATTGAAATATAAAAACCAGTTAGGTGGCACCGTTGTTCATCATCATCATCGTCCCTGACCTTCTGTGTTCTGTGAAGTCTAACTTTTCACACAGAAGGAGTGACACTTGAAACCATTCTAATCATCACATCACAATGTTGGCTCACCTGATCAGAGAATTAATCCAGATATTGTTTATTATAGTAGTAATGTAATATGTGGCAGATAAGCTCAATTTAAATAAATACCAGTATATTACTGTATTTTCAACATACTGTAGTGTGGGTCACTGCCTTTTGAAAACTGACTCTACAAATGTTCAATAAACTGCAGCTAATCCTATTTGAAGTTCTTACCAATTTCAGCTTCAATGAGAGGAATTCCTGTAATAAGACATTAATAAGACAATAAAGCACTGTTACATAAATCCATACATAATTACAAAAATATAACAATATAACAATATTACATTTACTATAATCTCATTATTAAATTATTATTGCTTCCAATGTGTATTCAAAATTAACAAATGCTCGCAATATTTATATTTTCCTTAATTTGACAACTGTATTAATATTTATTAATAAATTCCTGCAGAATAACTAATACAATCACACTAATATACTTACCGTTTAGTGCATTAATATAACATAATTCAGATTCCAACAATGTATCCAGATCTGTAAGAAACAGAGTCAGTAACACTGATACAGGCCCCTGCAACAACACTGGCTTTTAAAGAGTCACACTCATAAAATAAAATTCTGATTCCCTCAGTGCCTCTCCTCTATAAGAAACAGACAGTGATGTTAGTAACATTGATAGAGGCTCCTCTTTGGACAATTAAACATAAAGCCTGATGTTTCCATTTCTAACTCTGATTTCATGTACTGAATTCTCTCTTGTCTATAGATGTGATAGGACAACTCCTTAGGGACTTCAGACTGTCTCACCTGTACTGGATAAAGTTTGCAATGAGACTCATCTGAAGAGAGAGAGGTGCTGTAACACTGGAGGGGCTGGTTCTGGAAGGAAACTGATTGGGGTCGGTACTGGCTGTGTTTGATAGAAACACATCCCACAACAGCCCATTTTCAAATAATTGCCTGGGATCTACAGTTCTTCACACAGTTTTTGTACCCTGATTCTGATACAACATACTCAAGAGTAGGTTGTCTTGTGATCCTCATATCCTAGCACAGACAATTATGTATATAATGACCACATACTGTCCATTCTTTTCCACTGGATCACCAGAAGTACAGATGCTGCTACAGTCACAGCTGCTGTTACAAAGAGAGCCACCATCCATCCAGAGGGTCCAGGAAAAAAGTCTCCTGGAAAACAGCACAGGAATATTATCCCACAGGAACGGACACCTAGACCACCAAGCCTGGATAGTGTTCCGGGTAAGGGATTTGAAAGTGATTTGTAAATACCTGTAGTTATACTTGTTTCATATTTATTTAATCTTATTTGGGTAACAGAATAGGTTTAGACTAGTTTAACAATTTGACATAGCTAGAATCATGGAGCAGGTCCAAAACCATATAATAGAGGAAAGACATACCACTTACAGTAAAAGATAAGGTGGCAGACTGATCTGGACAATGATCTAGTCTAAGGAAACTGAACCTAGGTTTTAAGTATTTTAAGGTATCCATCGGACTGAAGCAGTCTCTTTTGGCCAACTTTTTGTAACTAGAGAAGACCTTACAGCTTAGCACGATTTATCAATAATAGACCATTATCTGAAAGACCATGAGTGTCAGCACTTCGCCAAGATCAATGGGTGGTTCAAGTGTGATAATCTTGGCAGAATTGTCTAGTCATTGCTGGTAAAGCAAACACAACAATGAAAACTGTCAAGAGCATATTCCGTACTCACTGGATATGTGGATCTGAGATTCCCAGTCTCCCTTGGGCTGTGTATTTCTAACAAGACAGAAGAAAATGTTGGACTCCTGCTGGACTGGGATGTAGCTGCTGACACTGAGGTGCCCTTGACTGTCCTTCTCCACTGTGGTGCTGGACAGTGAGGTCACATCATGTCCATCCCTGTCTGTCCAGATCACTGCAGGTGCAGGGAACCAGCCCTCTGACCTGCACAGCAGCTGGGTCTGACCTCCTCCAGGGGAGTGGAGAGACACTGAAACAGCTGTCAATAAGGAAAACAACTTGATACACTGCCAACTTGATACTCAGATTTATTTTTGTGACAATAAATGTTTTGTCATCATTCCACTGTTTGCAGTGTTGGAACACCTGTGGCCTGCAGGCTTCATGTAAAATTAATGAGAGACAGATCCCCTTGTCCCTTAATCGCTCCAGACTGTTATTTACCATGATAGCACTGCAGCGTGTTAGGTCCCTTAAGCTATTCTACTGATCCAACCAACAGGCTGAATTCCAAGAGAAACTCACTGAACTGGAGCAGAACTGTGTGGTCTGTAATCTCAGTCCACCTACAGCCCACAGTCTTAGTGTTAGACCTCATGGATTCATAAAAGACATATAGGATAATAACTACAAATGTATTATATCAGTTAAAACAGTAAAATTATAATAAAAATTCTGCTATCTGTCATTAATAGAATAATAAATAAATAGAGATAATGTGAACTCAACTGAATAACTGGTTATCACAGATAATTGTATCGTGCTGGAAGCTGTTATGCTTTTTATGCTGCTGGTTAACAAAGTTTTTACTGTAAACTAGAACACTCACTTCTGACGACCAGGTCAATAAGAGTGTCGCCATAATGTTTCACAGATTCCACCAAACACTTATACTGTCCATGATCGGAGAGCTTCACATCTGTCAGCTTAAGAGACACATTCCCTCTGGGGAGCTGCTCCAGGAACAGCTCTGTCCTTCCTCTGTAATCTGGGTTCTGTGTGTCAGAGTGATATCTGTGGTTTTGGTACAAGCACACAGGAGCTGCAGAACCCTCAAAAGACCACCTGATTTGTAGGTCCTCAGCATTGATGTCTGGTGAGAGGTAACAGGGCAGGACAGTGTCCTCACCAGGTGACACAACAACAGGAGCAGCTGGACCATGAACCTGAAACTTCTCTGAAAGAAAAAGAACAGGCAGTTGACATGAGTTTTCAACTTCTACACAGACAAACACACTAAGACCAATCAGAGACAAGGGGTGAAGTGTAGAGTATCAAGGTGCCTAAGCCCTGACCTTTTTTATCAGATGTGAGGTCACAATGACAGCAAATGTCGCAGATCATTAATTTAGGTCTACTTTAATTAGGATTTTTTTGTAATTGTTGGACTACTTTAATCAAAGCAAATAAAATCTATGCAGGACTATTGACGTTATCCATGCAAGGAACATTTCTCATAAAATTCAGCTTTCAACTCCTAACTCCGTTGTAGTCCTTTAGGTACAGTATCCAGAATAGTTTCCATCAAGTCCTTATTTTAACCAAGACGTTTCAGCTCACAGATCATTTAGCAGAAATCCATTTTTCTGTTGTAACACTGTGAGCTTGTTGGTGTGCAAAAATCATGCTTTTAACAGTGCTGTCTGACATTCTCAGAGTTTGGTTAGCAGCATATAGGACCTGTATACAGTTCTGGCGAAAATCACATGTACATACTGTATACTATATTTTATTTAAGTACAAGCTCCATTGATTTCTAATGTAACAAAACTCCTGTGTGACTGAGATGGAATAAAGGTGATGCAGCATAGCAATATCTCTGATTACAAACAATATCTGTAAAGCAACACAGTTCACTACTGTGTATGATTTAGCATGAGATATTGTTCCTGATAAGAGTGGAAAGGTTACCAGATTGAGAAGACATTCCTGAATTTCATCACAATTGTACTTTACCTGATCTTGAGACAGAGAACAGGGGGAGTAGCAGATGAACACAGAGAACCATTCTGATTGGTAACATTTCATCTCTGAAATAAAGAAACACTCAGATTGGTCAGATGTCTTGTTACAATTAAAATGTTGCCTTAACTGGTCAGATACTGTAACATTTCTGAAATAAAAAAAATGATTCTTTAACTGGTCAGATTTCACATCCAATATAAAGCTACTTGGACTGGTCAGAATGCAGAAACACTTAAAGTTGAAAGACTTCACTGAAGTACACTCTCAGAGGGAAAGACCTTCTTCAGTACTTCAGTACCTCAGTACTGTGTGAGGTATGTATCACACACTGCAGTATCAGACCTGATCTCACTGTCCCTCCAGCACACAGCAGCTTCAGTCCTGACTGACTGATCACTCACACACTGCTGTATCTGACTGATCTCACTGTCACTCCAGCACACAGCAGCTTCAGTCCTGACTGACTGATCACTCACACACTGCTGTATCTGACTGATCTCACTGTCACTCCAGCACACAGCAGCTTCAGTCCTGACTGAATGATCACTCACACACTGCTGTATCTGACTGATCTCACTGTCACTCCAGCACACAGCAGCTTCAGTCCTGACTGACTGATCACTCACACACTGCTGTATCTGACTGATCTCACTGTCACTCCAGCACACAGCAGCTTCAGTCCTGACTGACTGATCGCTCACACACTGCTGTATCTGACTGAACTCACTGTCACTCCAGCACACAGCAGCTTCAGTCCTGACTGATCACTCACACACTGCTGTATCTGACTGATCTCACTGTCCCTCCAGCACACAGCAGCTTCAGTCCTGACTGACTGATCACTCACACACTGCTGTATCTGACTGACCTCACTGTCACTCCAGCACACAGCAGTTTCAGTCCTGACTGACTGATCACTCACACACTGCTGTATCTGACTGATCTCACTGTCACTCCAGCACACAGCAGCTTCAGTCCTGACTGATCACTCACACACTGCTGTATCTGTCTGATCTCACTGTCACTCCAGCACACAGCAGCTTCAGTCCTGACTGATCACTCACACACTGCTGTATCTGACTGACCTCACTGTCACTCCAGCACACAGCAGTTTCAGTCCTGACTGACTGATCACTCACACACTGCTGTATCTGACTGATCTCACTGTCACTCCAGCACACAGCAGCTTCAGTCCTGACTGATCACTCACACACTGCTGTATCTGTCTGATCTCACTGTCACTCCAGCACACAGCAGCTTCAGTCCTGACTGATCACTCACACACTGCTGTATCTGACTGACCTCACTGTCACTCCAGCACACAGCAGCTTCAGTCCTGACTGACTGATCACTCACACACTGCTGTATCTGACTGACTTCACTGTCACTCCAGCACACAGCAGTCTTGTCCTTGAGTGTTCTTCAGCACTGACCTCACACTCTTTAGCTCTTGGACATCTGCTTCTCTTCTTATCTGGAGGTGGACATCAGACTTGTTCTAGAAAGATTAATTTGGGCTGTAAAATGAAGACTGTTTTCCCGTGTAATCCTCCATTTTACTAATTGAAACAGTCTCCAGTGTTGACTACTACTTCCTTCCTTTACTTGACCTGAGCTGACTGGTTCTTCCAGCTCAGGCCCATCCAGCCAGCAGAGCAACATTCCCATTGAATGCGAGTCTGTGCCTGTGCATTGAACAAGGAAAGGAAAGCAAGTGGGGACAGACAGAGTTTGACTGCTCTTTTCCTTTTCTGCTTAATTAAATAGAACAGATGTAGAAGGACAAGAAATGGTGGAAGGACATGGTTGCCTGGGCAGCACAGGGGTCCTTGCAGCAGATCAGTGGGTGATGTCAACACCAGGTGCAGAAGTAGGATAGAGGACAGAGCGTGTTTGTTCAATATTGTACAGGAAATAATGAAAATGTTGTTCTTTTGGACAGTCTGTCGTAGTTTATCTAGAGTCCAATCTATGATAACACGTGAGTAATGGAAGACAGAGTCAGATTAGAGAGAGCTACATCTAAAGCTTTTAGAATTTAGTCTACTAGTCAGATCATTATCTTTCCAGGGCATGCATGGGTACAGTGGAGGAACCCTACATGAATGCTGTTGTGTATGCCTGCACAAGTATTCCTTTGGCAACACTAATTCATGCCAATAATACTCTTTGAGTTTGAAATCTGACACAGAGAAACAGAAAGACATCGAAAAACACAGTGACCGTGTTTTGATAGCTTTGACAGTAACACAGCAGTGATAGTGACACAGCCCAATTATCATTCATTACGAGTCATTTTGTCCACACCTGACAGTGATAGCATCAATCCTGATGCAGATGTTTTCAGTCTTGTGTCAAACCTGTCCCACTCATCACCCCCAACACAGACATCAGTAAACCATAACAGTGATAAAATATTATAATATTGAGACAGGGAGCTTTGAATGAATCACCCTTTCTTAATCAGACAGTGATGTGTTTAATCTCCATAGTGGACAGGAGGCTGCAGCATTCTACAATATGAATGGAAACTTTTCTAAAAATGCACCTACTAACCAGGAGAGGCTGTTTTTAATTAAGGGATTATTTGCACAGGGAATCAAAGTTCATCAACAACAGAATAGCAAACTCTCATAATAAGGTTCACCTCATAAACCTCATAATCAGGTCAATACATAAATCCAATCTGGTCTTCCTGGATGATCTGAATAAGGAGCTTTCACCATTGAAATCTTCCTTTTCCTCCTTTCTGTCTCTCCTTGTCTTTTGGTGTACCTGTGTGTTTTATGGTTTGTTTCTGGACTGTTGATTGACATTTAATTTACCCAGAACTTAATTAATTAAGGTAAACCACAATTACTTTGATCACTGAATCAGGGCCCCTACATCCTAGCAAACATCCGCTTGCTTTGAAGCTCTAACTGTCACGGACGTCCAAAGGGACTAACCGTGGGGAGCAGGAGAGCGGAAAAAGACCCATATGCGTAGCGGCGAGACGGGAAAAAGGCCCGGGCTCATTAGTGCAAAGAGTTCAGGAATGCCGTATAAAAACCAATGCCCTCAGGGAGCGGATGTGGGGCGCCCTGGTGCTAGGCGGGTCTCAGGACATCCAAACGTCAATGCTGAGCGAGGACAGAGTGCAAGACCCGGAAATATATAGCCCAAGGGAAAGAGAGGGACAGGAAGGACAGCATTAACGAATGTGTTCTTTCTAATGATTTTTACTTTGTGAACCTAATAAAAAAACACGTTCTTTATCACGATTCACGGTTAAACCTGAGATAGTTGTAACTGCACTGAAACCCCACAAAGACACATGCATCTGGAACTTGTTTACATTTATCCATGTAGGAAGGTTATTTTAATGATATTCTAATGATAGCAAACACCCCTACACTCTGGTTTCAGCAGGCTGTTGGTTCTGTTGCCCTTCCGTTTACAGTGGGCACGCTATTGAGAAAAAGGGGGACAGAGAGAGCCCATCTGCAGTCTCCCACAGCAAGATATGGAGAAAGAGAAAGGGAAAATGGAATAAGTTCTGCAGCAGGAAACAAGACGCAGTTTGCCTCAAGGTTGAGAGGGAAGAGAGGCAGACCAGCACCTGGGGGAGCAGAACACTATGATATTTGAGTAAAATACTGTACTGTAGTATGAATTACATTTAATATTATCAACAGACATATTTAATTTGAGTTAAAAATGAATTAAGCATGACTTTGTATTTTATGGTATTATGCAGGTTTATTTTAACTGTTGTTTTTTACTCAGTATAAGAAATATCTTAGTGGACCTCTGAACCAACTGATACTGTAAGTGTTGTGGCGTGTGGACGGGGAAGAGGAGAAAGCGCACCCACATGCTGCATCCCTCTTTTCTTCTTTTTCTCTGGTTGTCCCAATAAGGTTTGATAACGGCCCAGTGAAGCTCTATTTTCCCTTACCTGAATGCCTGCAACCTTAAACCGAACCCAGGATTTTCCATTATAATGAAGTAGCAAAACAATTGCTACATAATCATCAGTAGAGTAAAACTAACCTGGCTCACAACAGTCTAAACCTAGCTCACGTTCCTTGTCACTGGCTGAAAAATCCAACGCTTGGTGAATTCAGCCTCACAATGAGAAGAGGAGCTGACACTGAAGAATCAAAAAGCTGCATGAAGAGTATGCAGCTGCCTGTCTAGGTGATGTAGTCGTTCATAACCCCGACTGTAAGGGGCCATGTGAAACACTTGCCAAATGCAAGCCTGGTTTCTTGCTCATTTGTTGGGCTCGGCATCTTTTATGTCCTGGTATACAGTAAACGGAATATATTTACAGTAACGATTGAAAAGAATGTCTCCAGGAACTAAAAGCAACGGTTGTCATGGCAAATGTGCAATTGGGAGGACTGAGACAGAGTGTCTCTTGCGTGGTGGGTGGCTGCACTGCCCACCACCCAGGTGTCCGTGGTTTTCTTGCTCTCTTCAGAGGTTCATAGCGAGCTTCTCAACAGTGGTGCCTGTGACGCCTTCTGCAGTGCTGCCAATTTACTCCGGTAACAGACCATAGTTCATAGAGTGATAGTCCATCATGTGGCCTGGTATTCTGCTCCATTACAGGCATTGTAATATAGGGTGCAGCTCAGACCAGGGAGGGAGCTTGCTCACACAGACTTTCTGTCTTGGTTCCTGTCCCTCTGCCCGGGTCCAAATGGAGCGGGGACCCATTATCAGTGGTGGGGATATGACAAGATGTCAGGTAGTTACTAGCTTAGAGGATGCTGTTGGTGGTGTCTACTGCTGTGATAATGGACAGCTGGGATTGTCTTTATTAAAATGTGCGCCATCTTTAGTAAGTATGTGATTCAGAAAAAAAAGGTTAGAGATACGGTACCACACTCCCGGTCTCTGCAGCAGAGTGGCAGAAACTGAGAGAGACTCAGACCACGATTGATGCATGACCACAAGGGAGAAACACTGCCTGCTGAAGCAGAGTGAGTAAATGAGCTAAAGTCAAGCAGCAGGATAGGAGAAAACATTGTCAGACATTTGTTTCCCTTTTTTTTTGTAAGCAATTGAGAGTTGCACTGTTATTTTTTACTAAGCCAATAATTACAACAATAAATAACATAAATAAATGCTAACCACAAATACTGATGAATGCTAAATGCACTGTGCAGATTGCTAAAATGCAGAGTAAACTGAGCCAGTACGTTTCTTTACAAAGCCTTTAACTGGACACTGAACTAGTCTGGGAGTCATGAGTCTGCAGGGGCCTCTGCAAAAGAGACTCACCGAATCTCTTTCCTTTCCTGTCATCTCAGAGCAAAGCTGACTGACCATAAACCTCTCCATCCTGTTTCAAACCACTGTGACATTTTTGAAAAAACAAGGTGCTATTCGAAGTTGCTAAGAATGAATGTGAAGAACCTGAAATGGTAAAACTGTAAATCATATATTATACATATTAAAATATTATTTATTCATATTCATATTCATATTTCTTCATATTCAGTTTTAGGGTAGTGTTTAGATTTATACTGTGAAAGGTCACTAGCAGTAATATCTAGCAGTATCATAAGTGGTCATGTGGTTCAGAGACCTTAAAACATGAAAACAGCATTTTAACACAGAATGAACTCAGAGATCTTAGCATCCTTCACACCTTGTATAATAAACGTCTCTCAAAAGTAAGCCTTGCCAGTAGGTTGCTGAGCATATTCATTCTCCTTGAACACTGAGCTGTCATATGATCACTACAAACCCTCTATCTTACAGCACTAAAAAAGTGGAATTAGCCAATTGCTGTCATGAAATGAGAGGATGTCAGTGAATAAAGGGAGCTAATTGTTTTTCAGAACTAATTTTATAAAAGTTCTCAGGTGATTCAAAATCAGGTAGCGCAGTGGCACAGTGAAGCTCAGACTAGTATCGATTCTGTAAGTATTCTTTCTTCAGACCATTTAACAGCACAGTGTCCTGCAGTGTTAGATGCTGTCCCACAGTTATTAACACAAAAGAAGACTTATTAATGGGTATCTGAAGGTGTCTGAAATCACAGTTCTCTTTTTACTATACCAGTGCTAGCAGCAGCAAACAATATATCTCATGGTTCCATGAAGGCTATTCTTCTTTGGTTGTTTTCCTATTTAAAGATACATGTGTTTTTGTGAACAACAACTCATAACACTGGCGATGTAAAAATCTTTCTTCATGATCGTCATTATAAATAAAACTGGTAACATCACTCCAGTAAAAAAGTGGTCGGTGTGAAGCTGTTGTAAGTATTAGTGTCCAGCTGTATAAGGAGTCTACAAACACTCTATAGAGCCTGATCCTGTGGGTTTAATTAAATGGTCTTTTCAGTGCAGGGTCTGGAAACAGAATTGATTTTCGAATTGATTGTAATTGATTTTAGCTGCAGTGTGCTGGAAAGACAGTGGAATCAGGTCAGATACAGCAGTGTGTGAGTGAACAGTTAGGACAGGGTACTAGAGACACTGGAAAGCTTGTCTGTTTATGCTAAGTGTTTCTTTGCTGTACACAGTGTGCAATTCAACACACAATGCAAGATTGGGTTTATACAAAGAAAGGCAAATACACGATTGCTACTTCAAGAAAAGACGTACAGCTGAAATTTCAACTGTAAAAATGAAATCAGGTAAATAAGAGTGCTTCTTTATTTCCTGTCCCTGTGATAGGGTACTAGTTTAAGTCATGATAGGCACTCTTATGTGAACAACACACACACCTTTCAGTCACCTGACTAATTGGCAAAACACAAGTGGTCAGATTTCAGTTTAATCACCAGAAAGCTGAAGCTTTCAGGTTCAGTCATTATCTGCAATCTGGAGACAGAGGGCAGATCTACTGATAAGCAAGCTGCATCAAATAGAGAGAAGAAAGGAAGTAATTGACAGACCAGCAAGGGACAAGTGGACATTTTGGGAGTTGAATCTTGAAGCTGGTAAGGAGCTTAGTTTCTATAGAACAAATAGAAAGAGCTCACTAAGAAGTCTAGTTGGAAGCATCATGTAGAGTTTGGTATTTTGTTTGTGTCAAAGAGGTCTGGTTATTTTCCTTACACTCTAAATAGAACAGCACTATTTCTTTTTACTTCGTGTATCAGTTTTACTGACCTGCCTGTAAACCTCCCAGTTTATCAAACCCAGTCCAAGCCATTTCAGTCTGAATAATCAGATTTTTTTCTTTATTTCAGAGATGGAGCATGACCAATCATATCGTTTCTCTCTTATTCTACTGCTTGCCATCCAGTGCTCTGTTTCACAGTCAGGTACTGAGAAGAAACATTTTAACTGATGTTTTCACTTAAAAACACTAGAAAGTCAGGTTTGTTAATTTAAAATGATCAGAGACAGAATGATCCTGCTGAACTCTCCCCTACTTATTATTCAGGTTGTGTCTTTGTGATAAGTTTCTTTGCAAACCTTATAATGAATGGGAGCTTTCAGTTACATCTTCAGAATTTGTCTGTTTTTTGTGCTTTGCTTATTCGGAAAGAGCACAGAACTGACACAAAATAACAATAACAGTTTTCCTCTGTGGTTCTTCACATCTCTCAAACATCTGTTGTGACGAATCCACAGCCCTGGGCTCCCAGCCCTCAGAGTCTCTCCACTCCCCTGGAGGAGGTCAGACCCAGCTGCTGTGCAGAGCAGAGGACTGGTTTCCTGCACCTGCAGCGAGCTGGACAGACAAGGATGGAAATGAGTTGACCTCACTGTCCAACACCACAGTGGAGAGGGACAGACAGGGGCTCCTCAATGTCAGCAGCTACATTACAGCAGGACAGGAGTCCAACATCCTCTTCTGTCTGTTTAGACGTTCTGTACCTGAACCAGACTGGGGGTCTCATCTCCACATTCACAGTGAGTATTGAACATGAACACGGGAGCTCAGCTTTAGCACACCTGAGGTATAACACACACCAAGGATATAACACAAATGGACAATTGAGCATGACATGAACTTGTAACTTGTTATAAAAGGACCACACAAAATACCCACTCATGCAACAGTTTTGTGTCACTGGATATACATGTCCAGTGACTACGAAACTTGGACTGGAAATCTTGACTAGTTTTGTGCTTGCAGTTGTTTCAATCAATAAACAATTGAGCATAAAGGCAACTAATGCTTCATCCCGCCGTTGTCTAAACTAGGAATCAAATCTGCCATTGCTTCTCTATAGTTTGATGTGATTAATTAAATGATTGCTTTCTTTCCTGCAATTCCATTTCCTTTGTTGTGCTGTTCTCATGAAAATGTTCTCATTTTCATGGTGTCTTGGCTCCCTTTGTGTATTCTGCTGTTGCTCACTCCATTCTGTGACACATTCCATGCTGTGAAGGACATCTTTCAGCCTGTTGCAGCACATTTACTGAACAATTAATGGAAGAAAAAGGGAGATGTACTGTACTGATGAAGTGATCTATTATTAGTCACATTCATGCAGCAGAGAGACTCTGACTAGCTCTGATGTCTACAACTTTAGCTCTGTCTCTCACTGCTGCTTTACATTTTAATAAGTGAAGCGTAGAAACAGCATCACACAACAGTAACGTGTGTTGGATATACAGGAATAATAATGACAGTTGGTTGCAGTACTGCAGGAGTAAAAAATACTGAGTTCTGGAGCTCTGCCTGCACTTCTGTCTCCGGTAGCTCTGAAAATCCAGCTCTCTTCAGACAGCAGAACAGCACACAGAATTAGTTTAGGATTATTTTCATTATTTTCAGTTGAATTTTTTTGTCCGTTTCCTTCTCAGACTAATGTTTTTGTGAGTTTGGCTTCTTATTTTTGTTTGGGTCAGTTCCGAAAAACTCTGAGAACAGTCTAATGTTACTGAAATGATTTACTATACGGCAGCTGTTACAATGCATGTGTTAGATGAAAACCAGAAAATCAGAATCTCTGAAATGTTAATTGAATTAATACTTAAAATTGTTATTGTTCTGAATGACACACATTCTTTGCAGTTGCTTTCTTAAAAGAAATGCTTATTCCATGCTGTAGAAAGAAACAAAAAAAGAAACAACTTTTTGGCTCTGGAGCCTTCTTCTGGGGTGACACAGGGCTGAGAAAAGCAGTAATGCTGTCTTACAGTATGGAATGAGAAAAGATTTTCTCTCTAACAAAGTAAGTGATGTACTGACAGACCAGGTGTTGGGGAGTCTCTGTCATATCTTTGCTCCTGGTTTCATTCTGTGGGTTCCAGGATACTAGATGATGAGCTGTTAGTCAGTTGCAGTGGGATAATATCCCTGTACTATTTTCCAGGAATCTTTTTACCTGGACCCTCTGGATGGATGGTTGCTTACTACTTAACAGCAGCTGTGACTGTAGCAGCATCAACACTTCTGGTGATCCAGTGGAAAAGAATGAACAGTATGTGCTCATTATATATAGTATGTGTGTGTGCCAATACTCATACTCATTATATATAGTACTGTATGTGTGAGTGCCAATGCCTGACTTAGAATGGGTTTATAATACCACTATGTGACAATTTATAAGCAGCAAAGGACACTCTACTCTTTAAAAGAGCAGTCAGTGCACAGACAGCATGTCAAGAACTGTAGATCTCAGGAGAGCATCTTCTTAGTATGGGCTGTAGTGGGAGACCTACAGCATGGGATGTGTTTCTGTCAGTCAGACCAAGGACCAGTCCAGAACTGCTGTCCTTGCTGATACAGAACCAGTCCCCCCAGTGCTAAGATCAACAGATGAGTTTCACAACGAGTTTTTATACAGTGAAGGTGAGCCTGAAGTCCCTGAGGAGTTGTTCCATTAACCTCTATGGGCAACAATGAATTTATGAAATTATTTTAAAGTGGACATACCTGACATTGTGTATAAATTATCCACAAAGGTGTATTGTTGTCAGTTTAGGATTCTGAATCACTGTTTCTTACAGAGGAGAGACACGGGGAATCTGGATTATAAAAGTGACTCTTGAAAAAGCCTGTGTTAGTGCAGGAGCCTGTGTGAGTGTAACTTTTCCCTTTGTCTGTTTCTTACAGAGGAGGAAGCACTGTGGGAATCTGAATTATCTTATATTAATGCAGTAAATGGTGAGAAAATCAGGGTATTTTCTGTAGTTATTCTGCAGGAGGTACATATGAAGTAATTTAATGTTTTTTATGGTGTTTAAATTCAGAAAAAACATGATTGTTGTGAGCATCATTTAATTTTATTTAAAACATACACTTACAGTTACACTTTATTAATACTGTAATCATACAATCATATTATTTGAATGTTACATCTTTGTAATTATGATAAATTCATATGAGTGTGTTGGATTATATAATTCATGTCTTATTATTTGCAGAAATTCCTGTCCTTATTGCAGAAATTGGTAAGTACTTCAAAATGGAATTTGGTGCAGTTTACTGTACTGATACTAAACCGTCCTTTACTGAGATTTACAGACCTGAATTGAACTTACACAACCTCTGGTGTTTCTTCACCTCCCAAATATTGACACTTTTATTATAAATAATAATGGACGGAGAGAGCTGCTTTAACACAGATTAATACATTGATAAAGTGAGTTAAAATGCTAATGTGATGATTAAAATCGACTCCATGTTCTCTATTTTTCTCAATGCCCATAACCAGGATCAACAGCACCACTGAACAGAGATCAGGAGCTTCTTTTGTAGAGACAATTTGGTTTGAAGTTCAAATTTTAATACAGGTTTCTTCCACATCCTGACTGTGTCCACATCTAGTGTCATTCCTACATGAATTATATATAAACCCAAAATCCTAGAGTTCATCACTGTATGCAGTCTTCGCTTTACTGAGTGTGTATATATTCTCCTGCTGGTTTATCACCTGCTGTATATATTCCTCCTCTGCAGTGTGTGTATTTCACTGGGGTGTCTAGGAAGTACCACACATATACAGTACATCCCAGTCCTAAACCCACCATTATTGAAACTCAGTCTGTATAGTGACTCTTCAGACAACAGTTCATCAGCCTCCCTGTCCTGAATGAACAGTCTGTATCCTTAACACTGTGGTGGTCATACTTGTATCCTGCTATCAACGTGGCTGTAGTGCTTGGACAACACAGATGGTCTGACTGCTTGTGTTGGGTTGGCTGGGACCCTGTCTGTCAGGCTGATGCAGTATCCTCTGTGTGTAAGTCTTTTGGATCTGGCTTGATAGGGAGATGTGCACACCATGCTGTGTGACTGGTCATCTCTCACTTGTCCAGCTGATGTCTACAGATCAGGGAGTGTGACCAAAAGTGAATTACATTATACCTCTGCAAATCAGTGATACAGTGGTACTGGTCACTGTCGGTACAGGTCAGTCTGATTGTGAAAGCACCCAGTATTGTCACTCATGTGACAGAACAATGAACAGCTTTCAGTATTAATGATGACTCTTAAAATATAAAATATCCCTCATTATTGTGGACAGTAAAATGTTTACTTTTCTCTTTCTCAATGGCTTAAGGAATAGACACCCAGGGTGTCCTGTGATGGGTCTGGTCAGTCTCATTGAGTGAGACATCAGTTCTACAATGACTACTGTTCACACTCAATAGCGACTCTAATTCACCCTGTGGTAAAGACTGTAGGGATGCTTAAATAATCTTAGGCTCTGTGGCTAAGGATCTGTGCCTGTGGCTGGAAGGTTAGCAGTTCGAATCCTGCAGCCGGCAGAGGAATCCTACTCCGTTGGGCCCCTGAGCAAGCCCCTTAACCCCAACTGCTCCAGGGGCGCCGTATAAATAGCTGACCCTGCACTCTGACCCCAAGCTTCTCTGTGTGTCTCATGGAGAGCAAGTTGGGGTGTGTGAAAACACAAATTCCTAATACAAGAAATTGTATATGGCCCATGAAGTGATCTTATCTTATCTTAGTATAATGAGTAGTATAAGCAATATAACTCCTTAATAAAATGAATATCCTCTTCTTTCTCTCCAGATGCTGTGAAGCATGCATCTATGCCTAAAACAGGTACAGTACTATGTGTACATTGTGTAGACACTCTCCTGTCTGACAGCTCTGACTGCCTGTTTTATTCCCAGTGTGGAGCCCAGTATATGACTGTGATAAATAGTGTTTGTACCTCTATGTTACAGAGTGGCAGTGGCTGTGCAGTTCAGCAGGTAGGGATATTTCCTTTTGAAGATAAAGATACAGTAAATGCTCTGCTGTTGCAATACATGGACTGTTTAAACCTCTGGCGTCTGGGATTATTGTGATATTGAAATCAGACATTGCCATTCCTTGTGTTTAAGCAGTCCCATGTGTAAACCCTTATTGGATATCACTATAAGCCCTTCAAAATCAATCCAGGCTCCAAGGTGGGAATTTCTGTCTTTTATGGCCAGTACAGAACTCTCTTCCAAAGGGTCGGGTAATGTATTATGTGCTGGTTTATTTTATTTTGATCCTAAGCCCAAATAAAAACAGACAAAGATAACCCAAATTAAGAGGCACCTTATTCTCCTTGACCTCTTCTTGCATTGATTTGACAACACTAGCACACACACCACTATTATCACCACATTGTCACTGCGTCACCTTAGTTTTCACATTTTAAGTGATCTTTCATCTTCTTGACCTTCTGTGGGATCCTAATTTGGTTGTTAATCCTCTCTTCTTCATTTACTTTACTTCAAGAGTAAGATTACTCTTTATTTGTGACAGCAATCATTAGATCTTTCATTAACTCTTCAAACATCTTTTTCTACTAAGCACTGCACATCACACTTACATCTTCTCATGAACTCTTCACTCTCCTTCTGCATGAATTCTTCACTTCTCCTTCTCTGACAGGTTCAGGCTCTTTAACTCCTTGTCACCCGATTCTTCATTTTCGCTTCATTAACACAATTGGACACTGGAGTATACAATTAGACTCACTCCATATTGCAATCACAAAGATCAGCAGATCAGCTTAACTATGAGGTCTTTGTCTTCACCAAGCACCAGATCTGCACTAACAACCATGAACTCTTCATCACTTACTGCACGGGCTGATTCTCTTTGCCCAACGATGCCAAACTCTTAGCACCCCTGACACAAAAGCTAGTTTGTTGTTTCTCTGTGTAACAGACGTCCCCCTTGAAGGTAGTGTTATCAGAAACTGCACATACACTGTGCCAGGGATAGAGGAGATTAAGCAGCCCAGGGCACCACCCCGTTGTTACTTCCTAGCCATCCTTTATGGGTCCTTTAATTCCCTTTTCTCACTCCTGTAGCAATGGAATATCATCAAGCGGTTGATTCTGTTTGTCTGGTCTCACTCTCACCCATCTTCCTGTTCAATAGTGAGCCAACAGGGAAATGACCGAGGCTGCCACTAGACCAAACGAGTCTTCGCCAGACTTCACTCCCCCTAATGACTGTATAAAATTTGCAACAAGTGCTTTTTTTAAGGTTATTACCTTCAGATCTTTTAGAACTCTTTGCCCAGCATGACTGCGAGGGTCTTTTCAGACAATCTCTGACTCCTGCCTAAGTGCTTTTAAAGGGATTTGGCACCCTCGGGTGCAGCCAATTCCAGAATTCCCTAGTAGAAATGCAAGGAATACAGTATATTGTTGCAACACCGCACTCTGGTGGCTCAACCCCATTACTACAGTCCCGGTTCATCCATTCTGCTACACTCTCTTCCATTTATCTCAGACCATACATTGGTCTGCTCATGGGCCCAGGAAGTACTCAGAACAAACATGGCTGACCCTGATAAAAATGATGACCTGCCTCAACTCCTCAAAAAGGCCCCCAAAATACACCAAAGAGGAATCTTTAACTAATTACACATGCGTTTTAGGCTGGCTGGATCAGATCCTAAGCTTCAGGAGACCTTAGGTCTGGCATTTTGATGATTGAAATTGGTTTTCTGAGTCGAGGAAGATAAGCAGAGACACTGAAGGAGTAGCCCAAGAAGAGAACAGCACTGAAGAGAGCTTAGTACACATGCTGTGGAGATGATGTTAAAGCTGAAAGCTAATAGTGGCTGGTTTTCCTTGATGAGAGAGTCAGGTGTGGTGGCTGAGAAGAACAAAATAACATTATGCATAAAGAGATTCCTGAGGGTAGATAATGAGCTTGTAATAATGAATGAAAATTCAATGATGAAGTTGAAAGTGAAAGGTACATTTGGTGGCATGAATTTGGGAAGCCAAAAAAAACAAAACAAAATTAAAGCAACAAAAAAAAAAACAAAATGTATAAGTTGTTTTGTAGAAAGGGAAATGTTACAGCATATGGAAAAGTCAAATCCCTTTAATAGTGGCACTTAGTGTGATGCTTTGGAGTCAAGCCTTCCAAGAAAATGATTAGAGGGTGCAGAGAACTTGAACATGAATTTCTAATGAGAAGAATCGACGTAGGAGCTTATTTCATGACCAGAGTCCAGGTCAAGCAAGAATAAGTGCTCTGTTTTAGATACAATGGGGATGCATACAGTTTTAATTTCAGTAATGATGAAACGATGGAGGACAAAGGGATCCCAGTAAGATGATGCTTGTAGTATAATTAACTGATGTTTTGGGATACTTTCCTGTTGAAAAGGAATAATTGATTTTGTATGCTTTCATAGTTTTCATCCAAGACAGACTTTCTTAGGGTTTTACTCAGCATGACACACTGACTTTATGTCAA
Organism: Atractosteus spatula; assembly: GCF_055471065.1. NCBI lineage: Eukaryota > Metazoa > Chordata > Actinopteri > Semionotiformes > Lepisosteidae > Atractosteus > Atractosteus spatula. Next base: position 14,651,043 of record NC_142710.1, on the reverse strand, counting down.
ACAATTGGAATAATTGGAACCTCAAGACTTTCAATTCTCATCTCTCACTACTCTTCACTGTATGTGACTTTTTCCTTCACTGGACCCTGAAGCACTAAACATTAAGTACTGTGCTTAGTACTGAAAGGAAGGGGCATTTAACTTTAAGTTAAGTTTAAGTTTAAGGGTATTTAACTGTGAATTATCTGTCTCCTCTCAGGAAAGGGGGGTAATTCTGACTTCTCTCTTTACTTTTCAGTGTTTTAATGATATGAGGTCAATCAGTGTCTCTGTGCTCTGTTTTGTCTCAGGCATGTCAGCATTAGTTTTTTATGATTAGTAAGGGATTGATATTCACGTGTACTTTAAGGCTCCTCTTCCTGGAATAGGAGTAATATTTTTGGAGTTTCCTCTTCAGTCCAGCAGGTGTTCTCACATGGTCATAATCATTAAATGACATGGTGGTGTGTTTAATTGAGAATCACTTTGAAGTATCAAAATTATTTGACTGTTTCAGCATGGTTTCTGTGGTGTTTACAGTATTACAGTATACAGTATTTACCTGTGATTTAGGAATCCTCATTCAGGGGAAGGGGTGATATATAGACTCTCTGTGTTTTCACACTGATGGATTTTCCTGTGGAATAAGTCAGTGATTGATACAGTGTCCTGTTCTATCCAGAATAAGTGTGAAATATCAATGGAAAATGTAGCCTTGCCAGCTTCAAGGTCAGTTTCTCCTATTGTCCAGAAGAGTGTTCCTTTACCAATCATAGGCTGTCTGACCACTTGTCCACAGAGATTGAGAGTAGAGGGGTTTTGATTCTTTGAAGAACAGAATAATCCTTCAAACAGAATCAGTATGTGCAACATGTAAAAATGTGCATAAAGCATATAGTATGTATAGCAGGTTTAAATATACGATATGCACTATTACATTACAGAATGTGTAATGTGTATCAGTGGAAGATATTGCCTTGTCAGTTTACCCTTTTGTCCAGAAGCGGGCTCCCTCACCAATCACTGAACTACAGGTGCTCACTGTGCACAAACACAGATAGGAGTATTTTATAAATATGTTTTAAACTTGTGAGTTTTAAAATAAATTTTAATCAGATTAAAGAAACAGTGTTCCTCTTCTAAGCTTAAGGTTTTGTATTCCCAGCAAAGACATACTGCCCAACCTGTTGTCTACAGAGAGAATCAGTATGTACTGTATAGTATATATAAAAGAACATACAGTATATGGTATAGACAAGTACATACTCTTTTCAGCATGGAATAAACCTATTACTTGTTCCCTCACATGTACATACTGTATATAAAATGTTTGTATAGTGTATAGAGCATATACAGAATGTCTAAATACTCACTAAACATTAAGCAAAGAACTGTTTGCTGTTAAAAAGCTTGTTTTGTTCCTTTTTATGTTTGGTACTTCATAGTTTAAATTGTGTCACAGTTTGAGGAATTTCTGTTTTTCCTCTTTCTCTTCCTGATGTTTAATGACTTATTTTCCAGCTGATGTGAATCTGGATCCCGAAACAGCAGACTGTCGTCTCTCCTTGTCTGAGGATGGAAAAAGAGTGAGGTCCGGAGAAATGACCGAACTCCCTGACAATCCACAGAGATTTGATTGCTGTCCCTGTGTCGTGAGCAGAGAGGGCTTCACCTCAGGGAGACACTACTGGGAGGTGGAAGTGAATGATGACTGGACAATAGGAGTGACCAAAGAGACTGCAGAGAGGAAAGAATGTTTCAACTTCTCTCCCAAGGAGGGTTACTGGTGTCTAGACTTTGACCCTTCTCGTTTCTCTGCTCTTACTGACCCTGTGACCTGTCTCCCCCTCAGTCTGCACCCTACGAAGATGGGTGTGTGTCTGGATATTGAGAAGAGGAAGGTATCCTTTTACAAAGTTGAGTCCAGTGTTCAAATCTACACTTTCATTGACATGGTCTTCAATCAGGGGGAGAAGATTTATCCTGTCTTTTGTTCCTGGGATTATTATGGAGACATTGAGCTGCAGCCTCCTGTCCGCTGTGGAGATTACACACATCACAGACTTATTAACACAGGTTGAATCACTCACAGCTCCCTGTCTCAATATTAATACTATTTTTCATCATTGTTATTGTTTACTGTTGACTGTGTTGCGGTGGCAGGAGGAACAGATTTGACGCAAGACTGAGAAACCTGGATCAGGACTGATGTCATCACTGTGGATTGTGGACAACATGACTTCATAATAAAGAATTCATAACTAAAAATAATGAACTCATGTCACTGTGTTTCTTCATGATTTTCTGTTTCAACTTCTGTATCAAATTTCAAATTTAAAAGAGCTTTATTACCTTGACCAATGCATTATAGTGTTACCAACTGTAACCAACTGTTGTACACAACAACCAAAAAAAAAACATTACTTCAAAGGCTCATTAGGCAACAATGGATCAGCGTTCACATCTCTTGTCGGTACCCAAGCATGATGTGCCCGAGGAAGCTAACGATCTGAGTAGTGGACTAAATTATAAGAGATGCTTTAGGAGAAGAGTCTCCAAGAATCTTTATTGAAGTCCCAAAGCCAAGACAATAAACAAAAAGCACACCAGTTCTTTTAATATTCCAACTAAATGTTGAGGGCTTCTCAGCAGCCAAGTATGTCCTTAGTCCTGGCTGCCCAACACACCACTGACATCTTCTGTCTGCAGGAATCCCATACTACTGTATAACAAAAGAGGTACTGTAGGCTGTTGCTCCATCTAAGGTTATGACCTGTTATGCTATCGCCCACATACAGAACAACACACGGCCATGAAACTTGCAGTGGCCTCTGAAGGTAATGGAATAGTGAAATCAAAATAGCTTTTTTGCTGTACAGTATACTCCAGCAGTTTGGATTTGAAGTGAAAGGATGATTATAAGGTAAAAATGAACAGAATTTCACCTTTTCTGTACAGTATATGTTGTGCCCTTTTAGAATTGCTCTTTTTGTGCCAGATATGTCAGGTGCTTCCCCTTGCCAGGTGAGGCTGAATTTTTACCTCTATTATTGTTAGAGGGAGTAAAGAACCAATCTATTATATAACTTTTTTAAACCCATAGTTAGACGTACAGTATCAAGAAAGGATAGTACCTTGTTGTTCTTGTATGCTCATGTGAAAACCCCTTGTAACGTCTTAAGTTATTTCAATTCTGAACTTAAATCTTTACAACACATCTGGTTTCCTTAATTCCCTTGAAAGTTTGTCTTTTATGGAAGTTCTTTTTTGATTATTCAGAGTGGGATGGAATTAATAAAAGACAGATCAGGGGACACAATGTCATTATCAAGAAAAAGGCATTGAAATATTTAAAACTGACTCATGTTTAGTGTCAACTACCTTTAATTTTAATTCAGCATATAAAATGAAATATTGTATTTTTCCAAATTATTAGTCAACGACGGTGGAAATTTCCTACTGTATGTTCCCTATATAATTTCACTTGAAAATTCTATGTTAATAATTTAACAAATCACCTGCTTAATTAATTAAAATGAGATTGCTCCACATGCTTAGAAACATTAGAGGATTGAATGTCATTTATAAAACCTTTTTGTCTTGGCTTTTCCAGGACCAAGGTTGGAGAACTGCTATAACCAAGCCGAAGAGTAGAATCTGACTGGATTCACTTTCAACTACTTTATAGATGGGAAAAACAGCCTCACCTGCATGCTTTTGCACCCTGTCATATTCTGGGATAAAAACAAGAACATTAGAGAAAACAGAATAAAGCTCTCCTTATTATTCTGCTTATTTTTGATTTTTGTAATATCTTAAACAATTGTGTTTAATGAAATGTTTAACAGTACAGTAACAAAGAGATGACAAAATATAAGTAAACAGTTATCATGCAGACCAATTCCAGATATTAGGGCACCGATTAAATTAACTGTGTTTATCATTACCTTCTTTAGAGCTTCCTTACTCTATAACATTCTATAAAGAAGCAGGTCAAATGCCACTGCGGTTAAAAGCTGAAAGAACACTATCATAATGTACTGTAATTTCTATAGATGAACACACTCGCAGATCATGTCTACAAAACACTCAGCACTTAATTTGGAAACCCATTTTACTTTTCAATCCTCATAAATTTTATACAGAACTTCAAGAAGGAGCCACACAATCTGACCATACCACCAAACCTGTGGGCTCCAAGTGTTTTATCATTCTGAGGTGCAGAACAATAGAACACAGCGTGAAGCATCTCAAGGTCAAGAACAGTGTATAGACATCGCCAATTGGATCACACATTTATCTGAACTGTAGTGTTGAAATAGTTCAATAGAAATGAAAAGACATTCATCCTGTGTGATATCTGCTGCACTGACCTGATGGAAGCACGAGCCAGAGACGGGAAACTGAATCCAGGCGCAAGCTCTGCTGGAAGCCAGCAGAACAGGAAGGCAGAAATGAAACTAAAAGTTTCACACAGAATCTGGAAATACAGCCAGACAGGCAGGGGTTGACCTTTAGAGAGACTTAATAATCAGTCCAAGGGATCGGTCCAAGGTTTGGTAAAATAAGCAGGGGCGAAGCACGGAGCAAGAGTTGTCAAAACATTGGAGAAAATCCAAAGCTGGGATCAAAACAAAGGTAATTCAAAGCTGAGGGATTCAATATTAGATCTAAGACCTGAGAGGAAAAAATGATGATTGAGCAAGGAGTACCTTTAATACTGGACTTTAAAATCCGCTGGAAAAATGTAAGTACTTGCTTAATTCCTCATTGGTGGTATCGATAATTGTCTTAACCTCGATATCATGGCAACTGGTGAATTGGCAAACAGAGTGCAAACTTCGCCAGTTGCCGTGGGGACTTGTATGCTCAAGCCAGCATTCCCTCTCATATGACACCGTGTTTATTATCAGTGAGGTTATTAAGATCTGTAAGGGAATACGACCATCAGCTTTCATAGGGTCGACTTGCTTTTGAAGGACAAAAGTGAGAAATTTGGAAAGGTTTATTGAAAGAGATAACTGTAATTTACTGTATATTAACAGGACATTCTGTCATTAAGTTGTATAAATCTGTTCTGACTTTTAGACAAACAAAAATGTGTATTTTAATTAACTTCACTGACCTGTTTGTACTAAAAGATGAATACCTTTTACAGATAGTCTTTACTTCAGTGAGCATCTCTGTAACTTCCCACACTGACAATGAACTATAATCAGGATTCAGGATGACTCTATAAAATAAAATAAAGAGTAATAAAATAAAATAAAAATAAATTGAATAAATCTCTGTAAAAAATGGTGATGGAGCTTGTTCTTGACTCTTGAGAGATTGGCCTAAATGTATTACTATTAGGTCATTTCAGCGCCATTTATTGATTTAGCCAGTGAAAGAATTAACTGTAAATCTAGTGAAAAAGAGAAGCGTGTCTGTGGAGTCACTCCTTTTCTCACACCATGTCTTACTCTTTCTGTGCAGTTTAAGAGGAATACAACCTCTTGGGAGAGTGAGCAGTGTGATTCTTGTACATTCTTCGGATAATTAGGATGAAAGGAAAACTTAGCAACATCATATGACTGCCAGCAACCATATCACCCTGCATCTCACAACTTGCAGCTCAACAGGTGTGAGCCTGGTCAGTACCTTGATGGGAGACCTATGGTTGCTGCTGGAAGTAATGTTAGTTGCCCCAGTAGGTTGTGCTCACCCTGCAGTCTGTGTGGATCCTAATAGCCCAGTATAGTGATGGGGACACTGTCCTGTACAAATGTGCCATCATGAACATCATGAATGTTTTCCTGCAGTTTTTGAATGTGTTAAATTATAACTACACCAAGCCCATGACATTTCAATAACATGCTGTATAGATCGGCTAACCGAACCGAGCCGTTTAAAGGCTAACCTCCGGCTCCCAACACATGTGCACCATGATTTTTTGAGAAATTAAAAAAATGTTGGAAAAAACAGGATATTACATAATATGAAGGCGTGGGGATCTTAATCAGCAGTTCTTTTTTATTCTATTTCCCAGAGACATGAAGTTAGCTCCCAGGCAAAGGTGACTCAAAGTTGGATTTTACTCTCCCTTGGGATTCTCTTCTCTGGTAAGACTCTGAAGGGTGGGGTTTTGTTGTTTTGGCAATATTTTGAACGGTTGTAATCTGTTATACCACTTCTTTAGAGTAAAACCGATTATTATGGAATATTAATATGGAATCCTGTAACTAAAGGGAGGTTTTGGTAGCTGAAAATAAAAATAACATTCTAAACATTGTTAATGATATAAATGAATATAAATGTTGTGTAATATATTTATATAGTTAGTAGCGGTATCTGAAAAAAAAAATGGAGCACAATTGTACTCCACACTCTTCATTAACATTTTCTGGATCAAATTCTTCAACTCGGTCACTCGCTTTCGTTAGTTTGGAAGAGTTTTGAAATGCTCATTTTAACTATATTTCCCCATGTGCATTTGCTATCATTTTTTTAAAGATTCAAAGGTAAACTGCAATTCCAATTTCTCAGACCGGTTATTAAATTTTGGCGACAAATAAATTCATTGAAGGTATAGAAACATTTTACAAATTTGAAATTAAGCACAAAAGTGCGAACTTGGTGAAAGTGCTGTAAGTCGCCATGCTGTCACAAACCACTGGTCTCACCATGGTTGAGAGCGAGAGTGCCCATGAGCTCACTAGTCACTGTAATGACTAATGTAATGCGATGTACGAGCGGGCAGACATTTCACCACAGAAATGTTCCAACGTGATCTGCAGGCAGAGTTAACAAGTAAGTAGTATTCATCAGCAAAATTGTTTGGAAGTCGAGGGCCATATTTCTGTTCGATTAAAAGAAATGTATTCACAAGCATGCTTATTTACAGTGAACTGTAATAAGGCTGTAACATGTGACCAGAACTCTTGCTGCCTCATTCTGAATTGCAGAATATGGTGCTACAGTATGTTAAATTCAAGGCTGACAGATTCTACTGAATTTCTGATGGGAATAATCCTCAGATATGGTCCATATCTGTATCTTTCCACAAATGCAAAAGTCACTCCTCATTATCAGGGTGGAGCAGTGGCAATGTGGCTAAGGCTCTGCACCTGTGACTAGAAAGGTTACCAGTTCAAATCCTGCAGCTGGCAGAGGAATCCTACTCCGTTGGGACCCGGAGCAATGCCCTTAACCCCAACTACTCCAGGGGCACCGTACAATGGCTGGCTCTGTGCTCCGATCCCAAGCTTTTCTTCCCATATCTGTGTCTGTGTGTCTCATGGAGAGCAAGCTGGGGTATGCGAAAAAGACAAATTCCTAATGCAAGTAATTGTATATGGCTAATAAAGTGATCTCATCTGATCTTATAACCCAGGAGGCAAAGGATAAATGCTCAAACTTTCATCTTCATCAGTAACCAGGATCTCCCGGGGAAGCAAGCATTCAAACAAGCAGTCTGAATTCAAAGAGAAGTACAGTTATGTGATCTCAGTCAGAGCCTCAGCTTTAAGCTGTCATCTGGGCTATTAGCAGCAATCCCTCTGAGTACTGAAGACCTATTGGCAAGAAGGGCTTCACATCAGGGAAAGCCTTCTGGAAGGGTTATCAGCGGATAATAGGATAACCAGAGAGTCTGCAGTAAGGAAAAAAGACTTAATTCTGTTTTACCGGGGGCTTACTGGGTGCCGAAATATTTTTCTTCTCTCCTGAGGGTGCTGTCTAGGAAAGTGAGAGGAAGGTTTGATTTTGCACTGTAGTGTTTATGATTCATATCCACATATCTTCACTGACATTCTCATTGATCTGGAGGAGAACATCTATGATGTCTTCTATATTGCTGATGAATATCTAGACCTTGTGCTGCTCCCTCCTGTCAGCTGTGGAGAGTAGAAAAGAACATTGTTTTGTTGTTTTGTTTTTTTGTATTTATTGTTAAATGAATTATTTTTGATTGCTTTTACTCATCTATTAATTTAAATTTCAGAATTAATTTCCCAGTTAGTCACCTAGCCTTAGTCAGCTGACTAATTTGTGGAAGACAATTGATTGGGTCCATTTCAAATCAGTTTGCTTCCATCTTTATTTTCACCTTTTTCTAGCTGGACAATGAAAGAGTCTTTTCTTTAAGAATGTGTGGAACACATTCCTATGAGGGAGCCATATATTAAACAGATTTTAATCCAGGAATGCTCAGATATTTAAGTCTCCGGAATTTTTCCCCTGTTCTTTATCCCATTTGTCGCTTCGCAATGGTCGAAAAGGACGGGCAAGGGAGGAACGTCTCTCTCTGTCACACAGCTGCAGTCACTTCTTCTGTTTGGCGACTTCCTCGCACGCACCCACAGGCAGCCACAGCGTTGTCATGTTCAAACAAGGGCTTGCGTTTGAAAGTTAGGGGGCGTGGTTATGCAGATGAGGCCAAGAAATGCTTGAAGCCGGCTATTACCTGCACCGTGTCATGTCATCTGTGAAGCTGGCTTCCAGATCACGTACTGGTTCGAAAGACCCTGTTTTCCAGTGCAGACCCGTGTGCCCCAAGGGTCTGCGCCCATGTGAACCCACTGCTTGCGAGGGAGACTAGGGGGAGCCCTTACCACTCCGAGTGGAATGTCTGTCTCTGACATGTGGGGCCTTGGTCCACAGTAGCTCTCTATCGCTTCTGGCCTATGGCTCAGATCAAGTGTAGTTTCTGTTCTTATCAGTTTAATATCTGATAGGCTTCTTATAGGGAGGCCATGTATTAAACATATTTTTGGTATGTGGGGCTGGAGCAGGGGCTTGCCTCTTCCACCCCTGCATTGACCTGGTATTGCAGTGCTTCCAGGACCAGTGCACCCCCCTCTGGGGGGTCAGACTTTGTTTGAAAACAGATGCTGGATCTACTGCAAGCTTCTCCTCTGAGGATGTCAGGCTGCTGGAGAAGAGAATGAAGTTCCTGGGGGTGTGTCCTAGAGAAGCGAGGGAAAAACCAGGACGTCACCATGACGGGGAAGGTGCCGCTCACCAAAGTTGAGCTCTTACCCGTCTTCAATTGTCTGGCTTCTACCTTCTCAATCCCACACGTTGTTGTGGCGGTGCTGAGGAGGCTGATGTTTCACTTTTGATGGGGTGGGAAGTGGGAAATAATGTACAGGGGGGAAGTCTGTCCCCGATATTGCTGCAAAGCTGCTGTGCCTTTTCCTGGCCTCTGTTCTGAGAGGCTTTGCGACCGCACCTGAAGCGTGTACACCTGGGCTTATTTTGCCAGCCTTTGGGTAGGTAGGAAGGTGTTCAGACTGTGGGGCATCAGATGTCACCCAATTGGCCATATTCCCCTCCGAGATGTCAGCGTCCAAAAACTGGAAGATTTCGTTGCACCCCAGAACAATAGGCAGACCCCTGTGGGCATTTTAACATCAGCCCAAACAAGGAAGGTGTGGAAACACACATCCTCTAAGTTTCTGTGCAACATTCACAGAGATTTAGCCTGGAGTGTTGTCCACCAGTGCTTACCGGTACGAACTTTCTTGTATCGTAGGGGCCTCACCCCCAGCCCTCGCTGCGTTAGGGTGGGCTGCGGCGAGGAGGAGACTGTGACCCATCTCCTGTGGTCCTGCTTTTTTGCTAAGGCCTTCTGGGCACAGTTTGAAGATTGGTTGCAAGCTCTCTCGCCCCAATTTACCCTGACCGCTGCTTTCGTCATATACGGCATCTCTCCTGTCAAACTTCCTCCTGACGTGTTTGACAGGATCTGGGCCGTGGTGAACAGTGGGAAAGACGCCCTGTGGAGAGTGAGGAACATGGGGCTGTTCAAAGGCATCGAGGTCCCAGTCAAGGCAGCAGGTAGCCTGGCCCTGCCCATCGCCCGAGAGAACTGTCACCTCAGAGATCTGTGGAGGGAAGGGAGGGAGGAAGCAGAAAATCTGTGGGAAATAGAGAGCATAGGTCAATATCTCAAGAAACTGTGAAAAACATTATCATGTTTAAGTAAAGAATGTGATTTGCACCAGAAAAAAAGAAATTGTTGCTATGTAACTGATACCGTGTCAAAATGTAATGAGATGTGATCATATATACTGTTTTAAGTATGTATATTAATGTAAAGCTTTCTAAATTGTGATGTCCTGTACTTTTTTGTGAAAAGAAAATAAAGTTCTTAAAAATCGAAAAATCGCCAAGATGTCAGCGTCCAAAAACTGGAAGACTTCGTTGCACATCAGCCCAAACAAGGAAGGTGTGGAAACACCCATTCTCTAAGTTTCTGTGCAACGTCCACAGAGACACAGCCTGGAGTGTCATCCATCAGTGCTCGCCGGTGCGAACCTTCTGGTTCCGCAGGGGCCTCACCCCCAACCCTCGCTGTGTTAGGGTGGGCTGCGGTGAGGAGGAGACTGTGACCCATCTCCTGCGGTCCTGCTTTTTTGCTCAGGCTTTCTGGGCCCACTGTGAAGACTGGTTGCAAGCCCTTCCACCCCACTTTTCCCTGACCGCTGCTTTCGTTATATACGGCATCTCTCCTGTCAAACACGTCAGGAGGAAGTTTGACAGGATCTGGGCCGTGGTGACCAGTGGGGAAAGACGCCCTGTGGAGGGTGAGGAACATGGGGGTGTTCAAAGGCATCGAGGTCCCAGCCAAGGCAGCAGGTAGCCTGGCCCTGCCCATCGCCCGAGAGAACTATCACCTCAGAGATCTGTGGAGAGAAGGGAGGGAGGAAGCAGAAAATCTGTGGGAAATAAATAGAGGGCATAGGACAGTATCTCAAGAAGCTGTGAAAAACATTATCATGTTAAAGTAAAGAATGGGATTTGCACCGGAACAAGATAAATTGTCGCTTTGTAACTGTTACCGTGTCAAAACCTAATGGGATGTGATCATATATCCTGTTTTAAGTTTGTATATCAATGTGAAGCTTTCTATTTTGTGATTCCCTGTATTTATTGGTGAAAAGAAAACAAAGTTCTTCAAAATCGAAATCGTTCTTATCAGTTTCATATCTGAAAGGCTTCCCATGAGGAGGCCACGTATTAAACGTTTTTTTTTTTGGTATGTGGGGCTTGCCTCTCCCACTCCTGCATTGACCTGGTATTGCAGTGCCTCCAGGACCAGTGCAACAGCGCCTGTGGGGGTGAGACTTTGGTTAAAAGCAGATGCCAGATCTGCTGCGAGCAAAAGGGCTAGGCACGACTCGCTCAAGCTTCTCTTCTGATATCCCAGCCTGCCAAGCCATCGGACCACCCGGCCTAACTGCTCTTCCGGGGACCCCCTCGTTTCTTTCCCCGACGGGTGACCGGCGGCCGTGGCTCGCGAATTTGTGACATTTGCTTCTCGGGAGCCGCTGAGGGATGGGTGCCGCCTTCTTCCCCCCTTCTTTTTTTCCCTTTCCGCAACACCGTACGTTTCACCAGTGTGTTTACGTGATTTTTCCTTGAAGGTTGCCATTTTACGGAAATGGCTCAGTGTTTGAGCCTTGGACTTCCTTCACTTAGTGGGGGAATCCCTTGGCTTAAAACAGCCCCTCCCGCTTCGTGGGGGCATTTTAGAATAAGGAGTTAGGCTGCCATTGATTTTCTGGCATCCGGGTTTGCAGAGAGCGTGTTCATCGTAGGTGGCATGCTATGTAGTTGAGAAGGCAGCTTACCTCTTTGATCACGATTATTGAGACATGAAGTATTTTAGTGTGACCCCTTTCAGGTACAAGCTTCAAAGATCTCCGTACCGATTTATTTTTAGAGTCGGGGTCACTTGGGGGGGAAAAACAAACTGTACACTTGCCCCATGTTGCTCTGAGAGAACGGTCACTCCAGGTTTTCATGGGGTGCTGTGCAAAAGCAAACGGTGAAAGAAAATCTGCCCGATTCCCAGGTTTCTGTTGTCTGGCTTCTTAAATACGGCCGGGATTTCCCCGAGATGTCCTCTTTTAGGCTCCTTATGTCGGACCGTTAGGCTTCCTTAACGGTCGGAAGGGACGGGCAAGGGAGGAAGGGAGGGCTTGCGTTTGAAAGTTGGGGGGCGTGGTTATGCAGATGAGGCCAAGAAATGCTTGAAGCCGGCTATTACCTGCACAGTGTCATGTCATCTGTGAAGCTGGCTTCCAGATCACGTACTGGTTCGAAAGACCCTGTTTTCCAGTGCAGACCCGTGTGCCCCAAGGGTCTGCGCCCATGTGAACCCACTGCTTGCGAGGGAGACTAGGGGGAGACTTTACCACTCCGAGTGGAATGTCTGTCTCTGACATGTGGGGCCTTAGTCCACAGTAACCCTCTATCGCTTCTGGCCTGTGGCTCAGATCAAGTGTAGTTTCTGTTCTTATCAGATTAATATCTGATAGGCTTCTTATAAGGAGGCCATGTATTAAACATATTTTTGGTATGTGGGGCTGGAGCAGGGGCTTGCCTCTCCCACTCCTGCATTGACCTGGTATTGCAGTGCTTCCAGGACCAGTGCACCCCCCCTCTGTGGGGTCAGACTTTGTTTAAAAACAGATACTGGATCTACTGCAAGCTTCTCTGAGGCTGTCAGGCTGCTGGAGAAGAGAATGAAGTTCCTGGGGGTGTGTCCTAGAGAAGCGAGGGAAGAACCAGGATGTCACCATGACGGGGAAGGTGCTGCTCACCAAAGTCGAGCTCTTACCTGTCTTCAATTATCTGGCTTCTCCCTTCTCAATCCCACACCTTGTTGTGGCGGTGCTGAGGAGGCTGATGTTTCACTTTCGATGGGGTGGGAAGCGGGAAATAATGTACAGGGGGGAAGTCTGTCCCCGATATTGCTGCAAAGCTGCTGTGCCTTTTCCTGGCCTCTGTTCTGAGAGGCTTTGCGACCGCACCTGAAGCGTGTACACCTGGGCTTATTTTGCCAGCCTTTAGGTAGGTAGGGAGGTGTTCAGACTGTGGGGCATCAGACCCAAGCTGGATGTCCCACTCTCCGACATGCCCTGCAAGTTATAGGACAGTTCAAGGTTTTCTAAGATGTCACCCAATTGGCCACATTCCCTGCCAAGATGTCAGTGTCCAAAAACTGGAAGACTTCGTTGCGCCTCAGAACAATAGGCTGGCCACTGTGGGCATTTTAATATCAGCCCAGAGGCTCAGAGGGTTTGGGAGCTTTACCAAGAAAAAAGGAGAGCAGAGCCAGGAAAGCGATCTGCTGTGTTCGAGCGGCGATATGGTGGAGGCGCAACATCAAAATAAGGAAAGGAGTGATGCCTTCCTCTTTGTCTGTATTGTACACCGCAGCATGGTATCTTCGGGACTATCTGCTACTTCAACAGAGAACCTACAGTGCAGAGGAAGTGAAAGCCTTTTGGAAAATGAACTCTTGGCCGAGACAAGACTGGCTTAATCAGTGCTGTTCGGCGGTACCATAGACTCACCAGCTCAGACTGAGGCCTATTGTTTAAAGTATAGTCCGCCCTGTACAAGACTACGGAATACCTTGGAAGAGGTGTATCTGTCTTCATGGTCTGTAAAATGTAAATGATCGGTTTTCTGTTACCTGTCATTTCTAACTTTTATTGCTTAGTCTAAGTGTTGTTCTGGTATTTCACAAAATTGCATATTACTATTTTGTGAATGGAATGTCTACATTTTTTGTACTGCCTTGAAGATTTTGTATCAATATTTCTTAATAAAAAAAAATGTGTCAGAAACAATCATTGCCATTAAGAAAAGATATTCCAAACGTATGAGATTCGATAATGTTTTTCTCACTATTTTGATACGTCAGAATGTTTTGCAATACAATTTCCTAATGGTACACCGCGCCATCCAGGCAGCCAGGAGATCCTACAAAAAAAATTCAGAAAAGACTAAAAAAACACTCGTTCTAAAGCTGTCATGGCCCCAGAATCCGGCGCTGAGCACAAAAATAGTCTATTTAGCTTTGAATGCTAACCCTAACCCTACAGTAGCTGGGGCATCAACTGAGCCATTTCGCAATCTGTCTATGAATCTCTCCAGTTGTCGGATTTTGATATAGTCCCCAAAACAAAATAAATAAGTGAGAAACAATCCCAGCAATTGAGAAAAGATGTTCATCACTTTTTCGATACATCGGAATGTTTTACAATTTCAAAATAGTGCCATCTAGGTAGCAAAGAATTTTTGAAAAAAAATCTTTTCAGAAAGCACCAAAAAAACACTCGTTCTAAAGTTGTCTTGGGCCCCAAAATGTGGAGCTGAGCATGAAAATGGTCTATTTAGCTTTGAATGCTAACCCTAACCCTAGCTGGGGCTTCAACTGACCCGTTTCGCAATCTGTCTATGAATCCCTCCAGTCGTCGGATTTTGATACATTCCACAAAACAAACTGAAGAAGTGAGAAACAATCGCAGCCATTGAGAAAAGATGTTCCAAATTTACAGGATTCGTTAAGGTTTTGCTCACTTTTTTTGATACGGCAGAATGTTTTGCAATACAATTGCTTAAGGGGGAGCTGTGCCATCTAGGTAGCGAAGTGTTCGGCAGCTAGAAGACATTGGGCTGTCAGCACAGGCAGTGCTGCATGGCCAGGGCCTGGGAGGTCTGCCATGAAAAAGGGAGAGCGGGGTCTGGAAAGCAATCTGCTGTGTTCAAGCGGTGAGATGGTGGAGGCACAACATCGAAATAAGGGGAAATGGGATGTACAGTAGGTTCTGGCTGTACTGTACACCGCGGCACGGTTTCTCTGGGACTAATTGCTAATCTAACAGAGAACATCCAGTGCAGAGAAAGTGAGAGCCTTTTGGAAGGTGGACTCTTGGCCGAGACAGGACTGGCTTAGGCAGTGCCGGTCTGCAGTGCCCTAGGCTCATCAGCACAGACTGAGGCTTATTGTTTAAGGCAGTGGTTCTCAAACTTTTTGGACCAAGTACCACCCCTAATCCAACCAAAGCATCCAAGTACCACCTACAAGTCATGATCTCATAGGAACCTCAGAAATTCTCAATGACCAACATGAGCGCGCGTGCACACACACTCACACATACATATAATAAATATTATAATAATAAACTTTATTTGATATAGCGCCTTTAAAGGTGGCTTCTCAGAGTGTTTTACAGAAAAAAAAACATTAACAACAACTAATAAAAAAGCACCATTTCAGTGAGAGGGGTGAGCCTGTTTAGTTGAGCAAAGCAGATGTGAATTAATTTTTCGAGCCTTGATACAATTCACAACAGAGTCTAACAGATTTAAAATCGTCAGGCATTTTCTTGACGGCAAAGGTCTCGCGGTCTCTCGGTGGATGTTGTAATGCGTACATTAATTTCTGGAGCAACCTCTCTAATTCGTGCAACTACACCGTTATGTCGGCTTGTCATTGCTCTAGCACCGTCTGTACAAACTCAGACCCATTTTATCCAGTCGAGGCCATTCTCTTCGATAAATTCATTCAGAAGCTGAAATATGTGCTCTCCTGTAGTTCCTGTTGGTAGCGGTTTACAGAACAGAAAGTCTTCATGGGACATGCCCTCAAACTCGTATCTAACGTAAACGAGCAAATTGGCCAAATCGACTACAGACTCATCTAATTGCAGTGAAAAACATCTGCTCATCTTAACGCGCTCTATCAGTGTACTTTTGATATAATCCTTCATTTCAATAATTCTATGAGTGACCGTGTCTTTCGGAGGGGGCAGCAGGTCGAGCTGTTTTTTCTCCACACATAATACGTGTCAGCTCTTTTGCCAAGGTAAATAAGGTTCTTCAAAAATAGTGTAGCTTACCTGCTTTAGCAATACGCAAGCTTGCACTTTTCCGCGTTTCCGTTTTTATTTCCGTATTTATTTAAAGTTTTTATTTCATGCGCATGGGAGCGAAACACAGAGACGCTCGGTGTATTTTTCTCAAATTAGAACAGTTCTTAAATATTTTTCTGTTATCACGCTTTCGTGTGCTCACAAGATTACCTGCGTTCGTAGCACGTATTTCTATGCATTCCTGTGTTTACAATGTTGGCATTGTTCCAAAATCACGCACATTCTCCTTTCTCCCTATTTGCTGGAGATACAGTAGCTTTTTTTAAATACAATTGGTCACTTGCATCCGTAGCACGCATTCCTATAGAGTGGTATAGAATTACAGAGCATCTCGTGTCCACTGAAGTATTAGCGCGCACTGTATCGTAGTACGTAGGCTGCGTATTCGACACGTATTAAAATACAAAATATGAAAACCCGTCCCAATTTTTCATCGCACACGACACAGTTCCAGGGTCATTTGGCGTACCACTTGGCGGCACTCCATGTACCACTGCTGGTACGCGTACCACAGTTTGAGAACCACTGGTTTAAGGTATACTCTGCCTTGTACAAGACTACGGAATGCCTTGGAAGAGTTGTATCTGTCTTTATGGCCTGTAAAAATGTAGAACCTTTATTGTTATTTGTTACTTTTCGTTTCTAAATTTTATTGCTGATTCTATGTGTTATATCTGTGTTTTGCAAAAGTGATGGGATTGAATATGTTTATTTTGTGGATGGAATGTCTCTATTTTTTGTACAATCGAAGCCATTGACAAGAGCTGTTCCAAATGTATTAGATTTGACAATGTTTTGTTCCCACTTTTGATCCGACAGACTCAGTTTTGCGATACAATTACTGAATGGCACACAGCATCATCCAGGCAGCCAAGAGTTTTCGAATAAAACATTTTCAGAAAGGACCAAAAAAAACACTCATCCTAAAGCTGTCTTGGGCCCCAAAATCTCTCTCTCTCTCTCTCTCTCTCTCTCTCTCTCTCTCTCTCTCTCTCCTGCCTGCCTGCCTGCCTCCTTGGCCTCTTGGCTGGGAGTAGGTACTCATGGCCTGCCCGCGGTGCTTGCTTTCTTCCTCGAGACTCGGAAGCGCTATCCGCTCCCTCTCTCTCCCTCTCCCTCTGCCTCCTTGGCCTCTTGGCTGAGAGTGGGTGTATGTGGCTTGTCTGCAGCACTCAGTCTCTCCTAGAGACCCGGAAGCACTTTCCGCTCTCCTCTCTCTCTCTGTCCTCCTGCGCCTGCACCTAGCTGGGCTTTGCCCACAAGAACAAAGGCCAGGGTTCCCTCGCTGCTCCTTTAGCAGCTATACCCACTATATATAAAGCTATATAAAGAGCCTTCCCGAAGCGGTGGCGGAGAGTATCCTTGAGGAAGACGAGGACTACTTTGAAGCCGCCCTGGAGCCGGGACTGATGGTAGGGCTGAACCTGTCCAGCATTTTCACTTTTCAGTCCCCAGCGAGACCTGGAGGGAGCCCAGCATATTCCCCCCAGGACCCAAACGAGAGGAGTTACATCTAGGCTAAACAGTACCCAGATGTAAACTCCCAAGTTTTCCACTGTAAGTACAAAGAGAGGAGGTTTAACTTTCACTAGTTTAATCATGACTGTGAAACTAACCTTCCTAACAACCAACGTGAGAGGGCTGAGAGACCCAGTGAAAAGACGGGGAGTCTTTCATGATCTGGCCTCAAAGTCTTTCTCAGTTTGTTTCTTACAGGAGGTCCACCTGAAGGATGAAAGCGACAAGCTGACATTCACCAGGGAATGGACGAAGGGAGAATCATGTTGGAGCGTAGGAGGGGTCCACTCTTCCGGAGTGGGAATCCTCCTCGGAAACACAGAGATGACGCTGGTTTCCTCCTTCTCGGTGGTGCAGGGCCGGATCCTGGTCGCAGACATCGACTGGAGGGGGCAGAAGTTGAGAGCAATTAACGTCTATGCTCAGACGGAACCCTCTATCCGGAAGGAAGTGTTTGCTGACCTGGCCAGCTGCTGCACCACCAACAGACAGGTGGTACTCGGCGGGGACTTCAACGTCGACCGGGAGAAGGGGAGCGACGCTAGCTCAGCAGAGCTGGAGTCGCTACTCAAGCAGTTCTCCCTGGTAGACGGCTTCAGACGGTGCCGCCCTAACGACGCCGGAACGACCTGGAAAAACTTCCGGGGAGTGTGCAGCCGCCTGGACTACATCTTCCTGCACACGACCTGCTCCCTGGAGTCGGCGACGGTGTCCCCGGCGTGGTATTCCGACCACGAGCGCTTGACGGTGGTGGCTAGCACCAACCTGCCGGCATTCGGTCGTGGGTACTGGAAGCTGAACCGGGAGATACTGGAGGAAGACGACTTCAGGGCACTGTTCCGGAAAGACTACGCGAGCTGGGTCGATCTGAGAGACGGCTACAGCTCCGTGGTGGAATGGTGGGAGTCGGTGAAGGACAGGACCCGAACCCTGGCGCAGACGTACTGCAGACGGAAGGCGGCCAGGGAGAGGAAGGAAGCTGCACGACTCCAGAGACAACTCGAGGAGGAGTACAGCTCGGCTAACGGGGGAGGAGCCTTCAATTCAGCCCGAGCACGGGACCTGAAGGAGAGGCTCCACAACCTGCACACCGAGAAAGCCAAGGCTTTCCTGGTAAAGGCACAGAGGGAACATTATGAGAATAATGAAACCTGTTCCTCTTATTTCTTAAATCAGGTCCGAGGAGCCCAGAAAAAGAGGGTGATCCACAGCCTGAGACGGGGAGATGGAGAGGTAGTGCTGGACGAGAGCAACAAGGTAGAAGCGGCCACCGCTTTCTACACGGAGCTCTTTTCAGAAAAGCGGACAGAGGTGGAGGCAAGCGATGCTTTTCTGGAGGGGCTGAAGGCACGAGTACCGGAGGAGGTGAGGAAGGACTTGGAGGGTCCGATCACGGCCGAGGAGCTGAAGGCGGCGCTCTTGTCCATGGAGAATGGTAAGGTGCCGGGGCCGGACGGACTCCCCAAGGAATTCTACACCTGCTTCTGGGACACCCTGGCGGCAGATCTGGTGGAAGTGGCGCAGGAGATCTTCCGCCGGGGGAAACTCGGAGACACCATGAGGGAGGGCGTCATCTCCCTGCTCTTCAAGGGAGGAGACGCCGCCGACCTCAAAAACTGGAGGCCGATCACGATGCTCTGCTTGGACGTAAAGATCCTGTCCAAGCTCCTGACCGGCAGACTGAGAACTGCCCTCCCCCACATCATTCACAGAGACCAGACGTGTGGGGTGGAAGGGCGATCCGTCAGCTGGAACCTCCAGCTGACCAGAGACGCCATCGCCTGGGCCGAGGACCGGAACGTGCCCATGATGGTGGTCAGCCTGGACCAGGAGAAACCCTTCAACAGAGTGAACCACAGCTATCTGTTCAGGGTGCTGGAACGCTTCAGTTTCGGAGAGAGTTTCAGCCGCTGGATTAAGATACTGTACTCTGGGCAGCAGAGTGAACGTGAACGGAAACCTGGGGGATTTCATTCCCCAGGAATCCGGAGTATGACAGGGCTGCCCCCTTTCACCCCTTCTCTATGTTCTCTTCACAGAGCCCTTAGCAGAGGCGGTGAGACGGGATCCTGTCATCGACGGCCTGGAGATTTTTTTTTTTTTCTTATAAAATATACTTTATTCGGAAAAAAAACACATCTCAAAAGGAAAACATCTCATACAATAACACTCCACAAGTTAAAACAACGGCGGAACGGCGGTGATTGTCCGTTATCAATCCATGCAAGGGTGGGCGGATTTGCGCTATTATGAGTGTCCCTCCAAACCCTACCACTTGCTGTAACCCATTAATCCCTGTACAGGGTCCATAGGCCTTTCCAGCGCTCCTTTGCCGTGGGGAAACCCCATTTAGCAACGTCGCGCTTCATCCTCCTCCTGAGGTCCGCCAGGATCCTCTCCTCCAGCTCCCTCGCTCCCCACTCGATGTTGTGCCGGATGAGATTGTTCCTCGCGTCCCACAGGCCTTTCTTTGTGAGGGACAGCAGCAGCCACAACAGGAACTGCGTCCCCCTGTCCAGTCCGGTAGGTGCCGGCCCCAGCAGAACGTACTGGTAACTGAGCACCGCACCCGTCCCCAGGAGTTGCATGGTGTTGTCCATTCTGCCCCACACCGCCTTGGCGAAGGGGCAGCTCCAGAACACGTGCTCCTGAGTCTCCTCGACGAAACACGTGTCCCGGGGGCAATGCGGATTCCTGGTAAGCGAGTGTCTGTAGAGGACTTCTCTGGTAGCCAGTCTCTTGTGTACGGCCAGCCAGTTGAGGTCCTTCAGTTCGTTGTCCAGTTCTTTCGGCTGCGTCCGGAGATACCGGGAGGCACAGGGGAAACCCTGAAGATCTCCCAGTACGCCGACGACACAACGCTGTTCCTGAGGTCGGACAGGGGGTTGAGGAGGGCCCTGCAGGTCATGGAGCAATACTCCAGAGCCTCGGGGTTGAAGCTCAACCACCGAAAGAGCAAACTGAAGTTCTTCGGGCCCTGGAAGCACAGGACAATGGCGCTGGAGGGTCTCGAGCTCTGCACAGAGCCCCTCAAAATACTGGGGGTTTCCTTCCAGAGCCAGGACAACGAGACCAACAACTGGACCGAGAGGATCGTCAAGGTGAATGCGAAGCTGGGTCTGTGGAAAACGCGGTCGCTGTCCTACACAGGGAAAGTGAAGGTGTTGAAAGCAGACGTCCTGCCGGCTTTGGTTTACCTGGCGGTGGTGTACCTGCTGCCGGCCAGACTCAGACGAGCGCTGCAAGGGATGATCTTCGGCTTCGTCTGGGGTGGCAGGTACGAGTGCATCAAGAGGAACCGGATGTGTCAGCCGGTCGAGGAAGGGGGTCGAGATGTCCCACATTTCCCCCTGAAACTCGACTGCATCTTCTTCTGCAACCTCTGTTGGGCGCTGCGGGAGCCCATCGGCCACAAGTACCAGTACTTTGTCAGGCTGTGGCTCTCCGTCCCGATGAGGCACTTGGTCCATTGGTCAAACACTGGGCCCAAGGCAGAGAGGCGACCGGAGTTCTTCACCCAAGCTGTCAAGTGGAGCAGGAGGTACGAGGCCACGAGACAGCTGGAGCTCTGCACCAACCACAGAGCTCTGTACAAAGAGGTGAGGGGGCATCTGGTCGCCAACGAAAGGCTGCAAGTTCCCAGACAAGTCTGGGAAAGAACGCAGCCGAAAGAACTGGACAATCAACTAAAGGACCTCAACTGGATGGCCATACACAAGAGACTGGCCACCAGAGAGGTCCTCTACAGACACTCGATCTCCAGGAATCCGCATTGCCCCCGGGACACGTGTTTCGTCGAGGAGACTCAGGAGCACTATTCTGGAGCTGCCCCTTCGCCAAGGCGGTGTGGGGCAGAATGGACAACACCATGCAACTCCTGGAGACGGGTGCGGTGCTCAGTTACCAGTACATTCTGCTGGGGCTGGCACCTACCGGATTAGACAAGGGGACGCAGTTCCTGATGTGGCTGCTGCTGTCCCTCACAAAGAAAGGCCTGTGGGACGCGAGGAACAATCTCATCCGGCACAACATCAAGTGGGGAGCGAGGGAGCTGGAGGAGAGGATCCTGGTGGACCTCAGGAGGAGGATGAAGCGCGACATTGCCAAATGGGGTTTCCCCACGGCGAGAGAGTGCTGGAAAGGACTTTGGACCCTGTACAGGGATTAATGGACAACAGCAAACGGTAGGGTTTGGAGGGACTCTCATAATAGCGCAAATCCGCCCACACTTGCAATGATTGATAACTGACAATCACCGCCGTTCCGCCGTTGTTTTTATTACGTGGAGTGTTAATATGTGTGAGATGTTTCCTTTTCAGATGTTTTTTTTCGGAATAAAGTATCTTTTATAAGAAAAAAAAAACATTTGTAAATGCTCTTGCAAATGTACTGTATTAGGTTCAATAATGTTTGATTACAACTTTTGATCCAACGACTCAGTTTTGGGATACAGTAAGTAATATTTCTTATTTACTCAGTGTCTTGCTTTGTAGGGAATCCCTGTGAAATGTCAATGGGAATATGCTAATTCTGTTTTTAATGTCCAGGAAGAGGGTGGGTTTTCCTTTCTTTGACCATCAAGATTCCATCAAGTGACCTGATTACATTTCAAAATAAGTTCATTTCCGTTATGAACTATAATTTCATGATATCACTATTATGAACAATAATGGTGATTCTAGCACCAAACTGTAGATGTTGTGATGTAGAGTAATCTAGTGATGTAGTGATGTAGAGTAATCTAGAACAGCCCCAAGACAGCTCTGTCCTAACAGAGCAAACTCTTTTCCTGCATTGAAGTTAATCCGTATTCAGGTCAGCTGATACCATTCTTGGTCTATGATATGCAAAAAACCGTCAGACTTTTTTAAGAAACAAAACATCTTTTTAAATCACCTGTCTGATCATTCGGTTTGCTTGACAAAAATCTTTGCAGCCAGTTTTACAGTATGTTAGAGACAAACAAGAACAGTGACCTGTAGCTTGAGCATTCCAATGGGTGTTTTTTTTTTAACTGATGAAGCCTATTTGGGTTCCTATTTTTTTGCTACCAAAATAAACTTTATTCTACAAACCACATTTCACAATACATACACATTCAAACAAATTATTAAACTAACACCAAAGAAAAACTGCCTAAAAGAGGTGATTGTCCATTATCAATCAGTGTAAGTGGATGATGGGGCCAGATTTGCACAATGAAAGAGTCCCTCCAAGCCCTACCACTTGCTTGTGTCCATGCCATTTCCCTGTCCCAGCTCTGAAACTGCGGAACAGGAGCTCAGGGAACAGGAATTTCCTCTTTAGTCCCTGTACAGGGCCCAAAGTCCCTTCCAGGACTCCTTCACCATTGAGAAGGCCTATTTGGCGATGTCACGCTTCATCCTTACTCTGAGGTCCGCCAGGATCCTCTCCTCCAGCTCCCTCGCTCCCCACTCTGTGTTGTGCTGGATGATCCTCGCCTTCCACAGTCCTTGTTCTGTTATGGACACAGGTAGTCAAAGCAAGTACTGTGTCCCCTTGTCCAGTGTGGTCGGTGCCAGCACCAGCAGGATGTACTGGTAACTGAGCACCGCTCCCGCTCCCAGGAGTTGAATAGTTTTGTCCATTCTGCCCCACACCGCTTTGGCAAAGGTAAAAATATTAAAATGTCTCCAACACGAAGATTATCTCATTGAGTATTAGGGGACCCCCGATCCTGTAATGACACTAATTACTGTAGTGGAGTAATATTGGAAACATTTTCAACACAGGCTGGCCTGCTACCTTCAAGTTCATGTAGAGAAGCCCCTTAGAAACCTTAGCCTGGTCAGAAGTGCATCAAGCTAAAGAATGTTTTGCTTGATAAGAAAAGAGATAACTGTGGTAGATCTTGCACCTGTTCCTTGCTGGGGTGGGCTCCAATGTCCCGCATGACCCTGTACTGGATAAAGCCTTTAGAAAAACAATTGGAGGATGGAATGGCCTAAATACTGTATGTGCTCATCGATCTGCACAGGATTAGAAAGTACAACCTCATGGTTTTCTCTAATCATTTCAACAGAATGGTGGTCGACATTTTCATAAATACTCTGCCTAATGCTGTATACAATTAGTGCTGCTCTGGCAGCAGTGATATGTTTGAATTCATTGTTAACAGTGGTTAGGTGTCTCTCCTTGTTCTCTTGCAAGGCTAGTTCCAGTTCTGCTTCTGAGAGTGAAATTGCAACTTCCTTTTGGGGGCTCTACTGATGATTTCTACTGAGGATTTTAGCCAAAGCAGCACAGGAGCATTTAACAAGACTTTTAATAATTTTAAGGGCTATGCTAAAGTTTAAAACATATCTCTCAAACGGTCTGGAAGAAGATGGGGAAACACAAACCATAATTTCTATGCCAGTAAATTTAATGTCTCCATGAACAGGAAGGTAAACTTTGACATTATTGTTTAATCATCAAACATCAATCCAGACATCTGTAAAAAATGCTTGATTTGGACAGTTAAGTTCATACATAGTGTAAAACTGAGGATCAAATGTGTTAGGTGTATATAGTGATATTATGGACTGTTTAATGTGATTAACAGGCATCATAACTAGACAGAAACAGCCATCAGGATCACATCTAATGCCATAAACAGTGCCATTAAGCCTTCTTTTGGTCACTCAGAACACTTGCTGTTTCATTTAGCCCACAGCAATGAGCAATGTTTCTATATATATATACAGAATTTTTAATCTGTAAACATCCATAAATCCATTCATTTTCTAGCCACTTCATCCAATTCAGTGTCACAGGGAAGTCAGAGCCTCTCAGGGCACACACAAACACAAACACAGATACAGACACGCTCACACAAGGGCTGTTTCTTCCCAGAAGCCAAATAACCTACCAGTATGTATGTGGATTGCGGGAGGAAGCAGGGCATACCTGAACAAAGCCCATGCAAACACGGAAAGAACATACAAACTACATACAGATAACACTCCAAGTCCAGAACACCCCAGGGCTCCAGTGCTGCAAGGCAGCAATGCTAATCGCTTCACCACCATGCCTCCCTCTGTAAACATTAGACAATTTGAAATGAGTATCTCCCAACAAGACACTATAATTATTTTCAATGTAGGAAATCAAGACATTTAGATGTTTTAGCGAGTTAAGGTCTCATAATCTAGGATATCGTATTCTAATTAATCCTAATGCAGCAGGGACTGCTAACCTGACATTTTAGGAAAGGAAATTCAAAGTACCAAATATAACAGCCCCAGCAGAAGAAACTGGGGAAATGATCCAGTATTAGGGAAACAGCACAGCAACTAGGAGAAAAAAGTATCAAGTATCAAGTTATCTTGGTTTACTAGACACGCTCCCCGGCACTCAAATATTGAGCTCATAGAATTATGGAAAAACATAAAAATATTATTAGAAACCAATGCGCTGAGCTTTGAAAACAACAGCAATTCTCAATTCCAGTTGGAAAACTAAAACAAATATTGACTAAGATGGAAGGTAAACCAAATGTATTTCAAAATGGATTACATACAGCCACAGTATTATAATATACAGGGGCAAAGATATCAGACTCTTCTTGGAGGTAAATAACATCCTATATGTGTATAAGAAAAGGCTGATTGATTAATTGATGACTCGTGTTGGAAGAAAACTCCAAAACTCCAAACTGTCCGATACCTCTGGTACAGGATAAAATAAAGGACTGTCTGTGGTGTTGAACACACACAAAAACTCTTACCTTGGAAGCATCAACATCACTTTAGAGAACTGAACAGAAAATATTATAAATACATGCCTTACAGATTAGCAATTTAAGAATATCAGTGGAACAGGTATCTGGGGATGGAGTTCAGGCCACAGTATTATTAAAATCATCATCATCAGCAGCAGCAGCAGCATCTCTGGACACTCCTCTCAAAGCGCGTCAGAGGTAATGGGGATTCTCTCCCACCACCAATGTGCAGTCCCCACCTGGATGCAATGTCAGCAAAAGTGTGCCAGTACACTCACCACACCTCAGCTATCGGTCAGGAGAGGGACGGAGTGATGAAGCTAATTAATAGATGGGGATTATTAGAGACCCGTGATTGGTATGGGCCAGTGGGAAATGTATCCATGATACAGGGGTGATAAAGTAAACACGTAGTTGACCTAAAAGCCTTTGAGAAACAACGGGATAACTGGCTTAGCAAGCTACTAGCAGCCAAACTAGCTGGAGGGACTGAATATGTTTCTCCCGTTCTAAAGCTTTCTTTTCACTGATAAAATCCGACCGTGTTCAGTTTTTACAAGTAGCTATTCATGTATCCAAGTCATTTATTTAAACCTTTAAAGTTAAAGTCCTTTAAAGTTGTCCTTTAAAGTTAGTGCCAATCAAAGAGCTGCTGTCTCAGCTCCTGTGAAAGCGCTCCTGGTTTATGCAGGATATTGATGCGTCCTAAGAGAGGCCGAGAGTCCAGCAGTATAGAAAGGAAACATAACTGAAGAGAAGGTCATTCAGCCATCTAACCCATTTGGTAGTTAATTGATTCAAGGATCTCATTCTGCCGTTTCATGAAATAAACCCCAGTATCAGCTTCAAAAGTCTGCTGTGCCTTTAAGAGCAGAGGAGCCGCACTGCACTTCGGGAAGGGGAGGAGATCTGCTGGGTTGTACGCAAGTGGAAGTGAATAGGAGAGCTGCACGCTGTTGGTGTTTGAGGCTGCGGAACTGTTTCATCCTCAGTAAGGTAGAAACACTGCTGGACTGAGAGCCCTGGTTCAGTGCGAAGGAAGTTTGAGCTGATCGACAGTGGAAAGAAAGGACAGTGTGAATAAATACGAATAGGAAAGCTAAAGTACACTATATGGTCTGTACAGGTATGTGTGCTGGGATAGACTGAGGAGTGTGTTTGTCAAGTGATGTATGAGGTTTTTGAGCTTCATTAACTACAACATAGAGTTTGAAAATCCCGTCTGTGGACAAAAAAAAAAGTTCTTCTTTCTAAGGCTCACTTTATTGAATGTAAGCAATACATTAAGTTTTCAAAGTGGACTCTTTTCGATAGACGGAGGAATATTGTGTTACTGAATCATTGTGTTACTGCTTGTTTTAGAAGGGCAGCCGCTTGTAAAAGAAATGTTATTTTTTGGTGGACATCCATTCCTTGAGTTCTTTCCCAATGAAAACGTTACAGGGGCTCTCCTAGTCTCTGCCACTGGGGATTTCCACACTGCTATGGTGAGAAGCTCAGTTGAGAATTTGCCTGTGGAAGGTGTCAGAGAAGGTGTCTCTTTCCAGGTGTGAGGTAGCGAGAGGTGACTGAAATATTAACTAACTCCCATCTGTTGCGTCTGTGTATGAAGCCTCTGTCCCTTCAGATCTGTTCTGTGCTGTTTGTATTGTATTATTTCTGCTAATCTTCTCCTATTATTTTCTCTGTTACTGCTTCTCTTTTCACAGGAATGGCCTCACCCAGTAGTCTCCTGTCGGAAGAGCAGTTTCTGTGCTCTATCTGTCTAGATATATTTAACAAACCAGTCTCTACTTCATGTGGGCACAATTTCTGCTTGGCCTGCATTGAAGCGTACTGGGACAGTAGTGACGTGTATCAGTGTCCAGTTTGTAAGAAAGCTTTCCTAACACGGCCGGATCTCAGTGTGAACAGAAGCTTAAGAGAGATCTCTGAACAGTTCAAGAAGACAAGAGCCAGCAGTGCTGGGATCCCCTCCACTAAACTAGGTTGGGTGCCCTGTGATGTCTGCACTGAGAAGAAGCTCAAGGCTGTGAAAACCTGCCTGGTCTGTCTGGCCTCTTACTGCGAGACTCACATCCAGTCTCACTATCAAGGAGCTGCTTTCAGGAGACACAGGCTGATTGACCCCGTGGAAAACCTTGAGGACAGGCTGTGTGAGAAGCACGAGAGACTCCTGGAGCTGTTCTGCAGGACAGACCAGACCTGTGTTTGTCAGTTCTGCACTGAGACAGACCACCGGACGCACAGCACTGTGGCTTTAGAGGAAGAATACAGAGAGAAACAGGTGGGTTTTAAGACTAGAATATGGCTTACTGAAATATTATTCTCAATGTAAGCCTGGACATATTCTGAATAATCATAATGGAAATCAATCTTTAAGCTCCGCGTTATAAAGTTAGCCTTCGTTTTTTGTAATTCCTGCGTCGCAAAAGTTATTTACAACAAATTTACCAATCTCTTAAAATTAGATTCTATTTTAGATACACAAATGTGCACCATAAAGAATTTCTACATTTAATTATTCTGCCATAGAGCTTTCTCTATTGATCTGAAACTTATATTTAAATCTATAACAAAGTATGAATATTGTAGCACTTACAGATTCGTGCAGGACCAAGGACAGGTGGAGATGTGATAGGAAAACAAGCAATAGCTTTTATTCTTCTTTATAATGCCGACCACAGGATTTACACACACATTAGGGGACCAACAGAACATGTATACAGGTTTAGGGTGGTAACTTGTTAACAAACTCTACACACTTTACTAAGCTGCCCGGGACACTTAAACTAACATAACTCTATTTACATGAGCAGGGTCAGCTGCTGGTCATTGTGCGGACTCTCAGACTCCCCCCGGCTACAACTCCCAGCCTGCTTTGCGGTACCCTGAGCGCCTAGGTGCACTTCTCCTCACCACCGGGCGAGGGCGCTACAATATATTGTTGTGGGACTGAAATGTGTCATGATGATGCTTATTTAAGGCCACATGTCCCCTCTTTGTGTTTAGTGTGAGTGTCTGTTGATCATTTGAGTGTCTTTGGGTCAGTAACTGTGATGGAAGTGCTTTTGTTCCCTGTTGGCCTTTAGACTCAGCTGCGGAAGACTGAGGCAGAAGTACAACAGATGATCCAGGACAGACTGAAGAAGGTGGAGGAGATCAAACAGGCAGTGGAGCTCAGCAAAGTGAGTCCTGTCAAGTATCCTATGAATTCTAAGGCTCAGTGCACTACAGATTTACTGTAGGAGTTTCTTTCAGCTGTTAATGAACCTCGCTTTGTGATATCAATCATGTCTTCTGTGTGTTGCCTGTTGTCCCCTCAGAGCTGCGCACAGAGAGAGATCGAGGACAGTGTGCAGGTCTTCACTGCTCTCCAGCGCTACATTGAGAGAAGCCAGGCTGAGCTCATTGAACTGATTGAGGAGAAGCAGAGAGCAGCAGAGAGGAAGGCAGAAGGACTCATCAAAGAGCTGGAGCAGGAAATCAACGTGTTATTGTGGAGAAACAGTGAGCTGGAAAAGCTCTCCCACACTGAGGACCACCTCCACTTTCTACAGGTCAGCTCACACCGTTGAAAGGAGAAGACACGATATTTAGAGACCAAAGAGAAATAACTTTGTCACCACATTGACAGCGTTCTATATCATGTGCTAGTTTTCTTTGTTCAGACTTGCAAGTGCTCTTATTTCCTCACAAGGCTTTAAAACCTCAATGAATCTCTTCTCCTTCCTGCTGTAGAGATTTCCATCCCAGAGCTTCCCTCTGCAGACTAAGGACTGGGCTAACATCACTGTTCAGCCTGACCTTGGTTTGGGGGCTATGAGAAGAGTTGTGTCCCAACTAGAGGAGAGACTCAGAGAAGAAATGGAGAAAGTGCCTGAAATCAGTGAGTATAACTGTGTGTCAGTAGCTATAGTCTAGTATCGGTTTGTTTATTGCATCAGTTTGAGTTACAGATTTAACTCGAACTGGGTTGGTTGAGAGAACACTAGCTTGGCCATACAGATGAGATTGTATAAGGTAGAATAAGACATGGTTGCAAGGGGGTGTGTTTTGTTGTCTGAATTTATACTAAGCTAGCCACATGGGAGCCCAACTCCTGACCCAGAGGGTTGCAGTCAGTCCAGGAGGTTTTATAAGTCCATTTAAATTAGAAGCACATTAGGAACCAAGGAAAGGTTTCATTTTGTCTTAAGTATTCAAATAATGGCTACAATCAAATAATGTAGGACTTAGGTGAAATGAAGACCACTGCCGTTCCTGGTCTACATTTGTATAACCCAAGTGAGCTGATATCAGGTTTCAAAGAAACATCGTCACGTGGTATTAAGATGGATGTTGAAATATTGTGTCAGTCTTTGTAGCCTGTAGACAGCTCTATACAGAGCAGCAAAATAAACATATCGCTCTCAATTAATTAATATTGAATAGTGTAAAAAATGTTTTTGATGTGGTTTTAATTAATTGATGATTCGTGATTGACACAAAGTCACTTGAGGGATAAACTCAAGTGATTTTGTTGCAGACAAACTAAATTGTTGGTGAGGACAGATTAGGCACACGTGATCACATGCTTTTGATCTGATGTGATCAAATCTATTGGATTTCAGTCCTGGTGAAAAGAAAAACACTGAAAGGACAAAAATGTGCCACATGTCAAAGGAACAGTGTTCCTTGACTATTTGGAGCAAAAACCTCTGGTTGATACATCTGCAAGTCTAGTCCTCTTTGTTAACAAATCAAGATTTTGAGACAAACCTATCTGACATCAGTTAGTGTGCACAGACAAGCACAATGATTACTTAGTTGTTGCATACAGTGGACCAGTTGATGTTGATGGAAAGTCCAAATGCAATGGTTTGGGTAAGAGTTTCTAGTTGCTTATTAGCTCCACTTGCTGGGATTGATACCACCTAGACCGTATGGAGCAAGTTTGATCAAGTCCTGAGACTACACGTGCTGCCCTTCTTGTGGGATTATCCTGATGTGGCAACACTCCAGGAGGAAAACCATGCCCTTACACCTTGGAGAACAAAGGTTATCTTGCAGATAGACAGTGTAACAGTAATGTTGTGGGTATGTCAGAGTAGACCTGAGCTTTCTTGAACATGTATGCTATGAATTGGCTCATGCTTGTCCAAGGTTATTTAAAAGGAATAGGAGGGAATCCCACAAGGTAGCATCTGCAACGTGGTGCAAAGCATGTGTCACAGATGTGCAGCTTGTGTTGCTTCCAATGTGGTCACATGCTGATAGCCTTTGAGTTTCATAATATACCCTCTGTGGAACAATCATGTCGATAACAAGTGCCAATCAACATAATAAATGTCATTCGAGTAGGGAGCTGCATAAGCATTAGCATGCATAGGCTGCATAGGAACAGGTACAGGTTAAAAGAAAAGTAAGGAGAGAACTTTTATTTTTAACATTTCTGCATAGAATGAACCTTTAACCTGTTCCATAATAAATGTAATGTCTGTTCAATAAAATGCAAATACATATGCAACAGCAAAGATTTGGTCATTTTCCTGACAATAACGTTGTGAAATTTGTTGCAACTATAAGACAAGCATTTCTGTCAATGATCAGAGCACTTCTGCTCTGTCTGGGAGCTCATGGCACCAGGATTTTAAATTGTACAAAAACTAGGTGTTAAACACAACTACAATTCTCACATTTTTTTTGTCTCCAGAATTCCACAAGGCACGCAAGTATGCAGGTAAGGGTAATTTAATTTAACTGTTTAATTGTGTTGTTAAATGCAAGACCGTAAATAATGTGTGGAAAAATGTGCCAGTACAGCTAAATGCATAAAGTAGGGACAGTAATTTTCTTCTCCAGAATCTCTAAAAATCTAAATCCACAATAACTTCAGAAGAAAATAATACAAAATTGACACATTTGAAAATGGGATCTGTGGTTGGAACCTTAGTATAAAGCTACCATATGCATCCAAAGTGCCGAATTCTCAACATAACAAACTGAACCACACTGCCAGAAATCGGACCCAGAAGCCCTGTTGGACACCCCTTGACCTATCCTAGAGATGGTATGGAGAAAGAGAACTCGTCTTTTCTAGTGAGAAGGACAGTCTGGATGGGTATCCCTGCATCAGTGGTAGAATGATTTTAAAGTGTTGAATTATGTATAGTGAAACAGAGTTCCAATTGATTTGTCTTGGGTTGCCAAATACATCTCTACTCAATTTCAGTTTGCTTCCTTCACCAAAACATTTATCTTCATACATATCGCAAAACTCACTATTGAAAACTACATCCTGTCTAGTATGTGAGATAGGATGATAGCAAGAAGTTGTTATGTTTACAGTTATGTACACATGTATTATCTCTCAGCAAAGTAAGCTTAAAATTATTGCAATTGTGATAATTTTATTTCATTAATTAGCTGCCAGTGCAGTTGGATCATTCCCATGTGATTCACTGTTCCAGCTAGTATAGTATGAAAATGCCTCGTCTACATTTCAGAGAAATAAAATAACTAGTAGCTCTTTTATGCCTGTTTTGGTAGAGACCTTTCCTTAACAGTGCAGCATTGGCCAAAAGCCAAGAGAGTGAAGCGCTTTGTCTGCAATGGTCCTGTGATCTTTGTCTCTTAGAGTTGGACTAATTTAGGATTGCAGTTTAGTGCCCACCAGAGGGCAGCAGCTATTCATTTAGGTTTATTGCAGTAGAGAGATTTTTTAGCTAGGAGCTAATTGTTTATTGCAATTGATATTTGCCTAGTATACTAGTTTAGTGTAGAGCTGCATACTAGCTATGGGACTATGCCCGTATGTAATTTTCAATGTTATGCAATTGAGCCTATTCTTCCATTTGTTAACAAACAATTGGTTGTCTTATTTACTTTGGTGAAATGGGATCCTGACAGGTATGATGTCATGCCCAGGTGTCAAACCCATAGTCCTTACTGATGAACCCAGCCAGGTCTCCTGAAACATAAACACTAAAGATCAGTCTTGTCTATAGGCCCTAACCTCCATCAATAGATAATATGACCAAGAAAGTGCTTTACAGTTTACAAAACACATCTAATCATGTTTCGCATCTCTATTTTAACTAGCAAAGGAACCCAATACAATTTCCAAATCACATTCATTCTCATGTCCAGAAGAGCGCAGTTCTTACATTTCTAGAAAACAACACTTACTTTCTAGAAAATATGCCCAACAGTTCAACTCTAACTCTCTAGATTAGAGGACCCAGACACCTGCAGGTGTTTACTGGATCCTTATTTGAACTATTAAGCTGCTAGATGGGGATCTTTTAACATGTTAACATTATTGTTGTTATCGCACAGTAGTTCAGGAGGCAGTCGAATTACAATCTTACACTTCTGCTTCCCTGCTTATAAAAGTTTTGTGATCGAACATGGCCTAGCACCACTGCCTCACCCCAACATCACCATTGCAGCAGTTCTCCCTGGATTACCCCTTGTAAGTGAGGGGGAATGTGCCAGCTCTGATCTCCAACCAGCGCTGTCATTCCTACAGCCAGGCGAGAATCAGTGTGCTTGTTTCTTTATTATTAGTCTTTAACAGAACAACTGAATAAAACACAATAGTTAAAAGGCTATATCCAATATGTTTGGGAAATGAAATGACATAGATAGAATAATCTTTTTTGTGGTTATGAAAAAAAACTTAGCCCACTATCTGGATTTGAAAGTTTAAGTGTCTTAAGTTCACTACATTTAAAAGCTTTCACAACAACTTAATGTATCACCTTACAGATTAAACAGCAGTATAATATTCCTTTCTTTCCTTTCCATTTATTTAAGAGATGGATGAGATGTATGGTACTTTCTTCATTATTGTTTTTTTTCTCTGCTCCACAG
Source organism: Atractosteus spatula (assembly GCF_055471065.1). Lineage (NCBI taxonomy): Eukaryota > Metazoa > Chordata > Actinopteri > Semionotiformes > Lepisosteidae > Atractosteus > Atractosteus spatula. The sequence goes on along the minus strand of NC_142710.1, from coordinate 14,618,250 downwards.
TTGATGTGACTCTGAACCCCAATACAGCCGCTCGCTGGCTCATCGTGTCTCAGGACGGGAAACAAGTGAGACACGGAGGCACAGAGCTGGATCTCCCTGACAATCCTGAGAGGTTTGATCATTGTCACTGTGTGGTGGGAAAGGGTGGTTTCACCTCAGGGAGACACTACTGGGAGGTGGAGGTGGGGAGGAAGACTGACTGGGATTTAGGTGTTATTGGAGAGTCCGTCAACAGGAAGGGGCAGATTACGTATAAACTTCAAAATAATTGCTGGGTTTTGTGTCTGAGGAATGGGAATAAATACTGGGCTAATGGTGTTATATTCCCTCTGAATTTAAAGCCCCTGAAGGTGGGGGTGTATGTGGATTATGAAGAGGGCCAAGTCTCCTTCTACAATGTGGAGGCCAGGTCTCATATCTACACTTTCACTGACACCTTCACTGAGAAACTCTACCCGTTCTTCAGCCCCAACAAACATTATGGAGGCAAAAATGCAGCCCCACTGATCATCTCTCCTGTCAACGACACAGACTGAATGAAAGGAGGAATAAGAATACTAAGCAATAAGAGAAGTAGTGATGATATCGTTTTTATTAGCTTTCTCTTATGTTACATGACAATCTGAAATGTGTGGAATGTGAAAAGGAAGCAACATTCACAAATTTGAGATAATAGCATCCTCCTTTGACAAGTCACCACTAATAGAGAGATTTGTTTTAATTTATTTAATACGTAGATAACATAAACAAAATGGTATGATTTCTTTTTGAAGGAAATAAAACATATCTATCTGACATCAAAGCAGTGAATTAATATTTTAGTCTGTGTTCTTATACATATTGTTCCTTATTGAGCGATTTCTCAGACAGTCACAGACAGAATGTAATTATAGCGTTTCAGTGAGTCAATATTCCCCTTCCTACTCACCCATGTTTTTCTCATCCATGGTTTCGCATATTGGTGGTGTCAGGCCAAGTCTGGTGTATGACCGTCTCTAAAGCTCAGCTCTATTCCCTGCATGAATTACCCAGTTTAAGTTGGGATTTGTGACATTTCATCTGTCTTCAGATTCATGACGTCCTCCTGAAGATTACTAATAAGTGTAAAGCTACATGGTGTATGTTTATTTTTATAGTATTCTTTTCTATAATGATATAATGGAAATGTGTGCAGTAATTTCTTAATGTTCTGTCATGTACTCATATTATTTGTCATATTTCTGTTCATTTGCATGGTATATTAGGAATACCCAGAGTATACTGTATATATGGCATAGGAGTGCTTTATCCCTATAGATGCATTTTGTTCAGACAGCTCAGAAATGTATCCCCCACGATAAAGGAGGACTGCATGTACAGTTGTCATGGGTCAGTAAAATGTTTATTGCTTGTGCAGCTGGATTTTAGGGGTCTTGATGGAAACTCCTAGTTAGATCCTATCCTGGCCCATTTACCAGGAACTGTGCACTGCTGCTATGGTGCCAGCGGTGGGATGTTGGAGGCTGGGGGCTCCATTATACCTATTTATAATTTAGGGGATCTTAGGCAGAAGCATGGAGGGTACCAATGGTGTGGGATGGGGTTTTTGTGTTGGGTGAAGGAACTGTTATATCTTCTCCACAATTTCTGTAGCGGTTAACCAAAAACATCTACAGTATGCTTGGTCCTGAGTTTCATATGTCCTTGTTACATATATAACGGTTTATGTAATGTTTGCATTGTGTTTTACGCAAGCAAACCAACTTAACTTAAAAGCAAGACATTACTGTTATGTATTCCACCAACAAAATGCAAACTGTATTTGTCCGAGACATGAGAAATTATAAACCCTTCGTAAAGAAGTACTGGTGTCATTATTTTATTTTGCGTGATTTGCAGGTATAACTAAATAAAAAGCTAAACCAGTATGGAGTTTCAAAACATAACATTTCACTTTTATGATATTATATAATCTTATTACACTAGTATTATATTACTAGTATGTTTACAGTATAAATTCAGATTTATAATATATAATGTCTAGACAGCCACCTTCAGTAAGGCATGGACACAGTGTGTAGCTCCAGTGTACATCACTGTGACCTACTGCAAGAGCTGGAAGCAAAGGTGATTTTATTTTTCCCTGCTGTGCAGAGCAATGAAGCAACAAAGAGTGTGGGGGTGAGAACAAAAACAAAATACAATAGCTCTTTCTGCTTTGGACCCCTGAGCCCAATACTTGGGTCTGGGGAATGCTGGGATACTGAGTATTTTTAGCAGTGGTGTCCCTAGATAAGCTTTGAGAGATTTCCACTTGTGTGCTGTAATCACTCTCACTTGGTCAGTGTTATACTAGACGAGCCTTGATGGATTTCAGTGTAATTCTATTGGCTGTTTTTCTTGTTCTTGTTCTTTTTCTGACACACTTATCCAAGCTTTTTAAAAAAAAAATTCTGTGTATATTCATTCTCAATTTGGGTTCCAGTGTAAACCTATTTTGACTATACTGCTGAGCAGTTTCCAAGGCCTTTTGAATTAATCAAAAGGTTAGGTTGCACTAGAAAGTGGAATAATATTTTGTTTAGGCCTGTAGTGGAGAAAAGACTTTAAAGGTACAGTAGCTGGAAGAAAGACTGGGAAACACTAAAACCCCTTTGTACCTCTGCCAGACAGAAATCCTACATGCTGCAGTGATATTATGGTTTTGAGTTGATCCAGACGAGCAGCAAGCAGTCAATTAAGAGAAATGCTTTCTCTTCCTCCTCTTCTTCTCCGACTTCTTCCTTTTTTTTTTTTCTTCTTGGTTTTCTTGAGAATCAAAAAGGAAAAACAGAGTTAAAATGATGCACCACACACTTTATAGCCCTTGACGGACAGTTTATGCAGTGACCGAGAATGAATACCTGTTAAAACCTGGTACTTTGTAAATGTGTTTATTGACTCCAAGCTGCTTTTTCTCATGGTGAATGGACATGGCTGAGCTTGACTGAAGGTTACTGGTAATAATAATAATAATTAATAATAATTCCTTACACTTACATAGCACTTTTCTTGACACTCCACTCAAAGCGCTTTACAGGTAATGGGGATCCCCTCCACCACCACCAGTGTGCAGCCCCACCTGGATGATGCGATGGCAGCCATAGTGCGCCAGAACGCTCACCACACATCAGCTATCAGTGGGGAGGAGAACAGAGTAATGAAGCCAATTCATAGAGTAGGCTAATTGACTTCTGTAAAACTGCCCCCAGTGTGTGTATGTATCTATGAGTTAAATGCAATGGACTGGTGTCTTGTCCCAGGGTGTCTCTTGCCTTGTGCCCAATGCTGTGATAGACTTGGACCCACCATGACAATGAATTGAATAAGCAGTTATCTCACTGATAAAGAATATTTGGTGATTAGTCATCAACGTTCTTATTAGTCTGCAAAGGAACAAGTAATAGGTTTATTCCATGCTGAAAAAAAGAAGAAAGAGAACACAACGTTTCGGCCGTGGAGCCTTCTTCAGGTGTGAGAGAGACAGGGCAGTAGGCAAAGGTAAAGTAGCGGGAGAACAAAGGTTGGGAGGGAGGAGGAGTGAGAGGCGGGAGCAGGGGACAGAAAGAGAGGCCAATCAAGAGGTGTGAAGTCAGAATGGGTGCAGAGAGGTGTGAAATGAAACTTCCAATGAATGGAGAAAATTTAAAAGAACAGTAGTCTGTTGTTAAGGGAAGGGAGAATGTGTGATCCTAGCTGCAGAATAATTTTAGTTTCGGTGGTCTTTCTGATGTATGAGTTCGGAAAACCGTCTTTGAGAACACAGACGGAGAGATTAGATGGGTCGTGGCCGTCAGAGGTGAAATGAGAAACATTTCACCTCTGTCTCTCTCACGCCTGAAGAAGGCTCCACGGCCGAAACGTTGTGTTCTCTTTCTTCTTTTTTTCAGCATGGAATAAACCTATTACTTGTTCCTTTGCAGCCTACGCATGCTGACGCAGCTACCCACCTGTTCTTATTAGTCTGCCTTTCAGCTGTCGCACAACTAACCATTAACAAGATTGACAGATCTGAGCTGATTCAACATCAGCAGTCACTACACTCTGTACAACAATGGCAGCCCCACACGTGCCCCCCAAAAACTGTACACCCTGGACGAGACAACACTCCGTTGCAGATCACACATACCTGTAGGCAAAATCACGCACAGTAGGGCCAATTTTAACCTACCACCATGTCTTTGGACTGTAATAGGGAACCCCCTCAGACATGGGGAGAGCATGTGAACAGATAGCACCCCAGGAATGGAACCTGGGGCCCTAGGGCTGCACCACTGCCAGGAAAATGTATATATAAAAGTAAAGCATGAGCCAAAGGGATGATACACACAGATGGTAGACATCTATTTTTAATACATAAAGATGTCTTCATTTAGGCCTTGTTTCAATTACATCCCATGTCCACTTTGTAAAGTATACAGTACTTACTCTCCTTCTGCCACGCGGTGCTTTATCCGTATGATTACTCTTCTGGGCAACACAGTTCTCTGAATCCTCTGCCTGTCCCGTCTGCAGATTGGGAACACCGTCGGTAGCATCTGGAAAATACGGATGTTTAAAAGGATTCAACTTTTTTTTACAAGCAGTCCTGCCATCCTCTTCTGTGCCGGTGTGAGGTAAAACATCATTACAATTTAACAACAACAATTATTATTATTTTTTATTACATATAATTAATAATTTGGCACTTGTCAAGAGCCCATTCTTGTGGCAACATGTCCTGCCCCTTATTTTATTGGAGAAAACAATGCTTTTGACAATAACTTCTGACAACAGTGGTAGCCACTGCTCTGTCAGCATTTCTGTAACTGGAATGGAATTGTGGCAGCATTAAAGAAACATAGAAACTGAAAAGTTACATACAATTAAGTGTAGCACTGATCCATGCAAGACCTGCCTAAACAACAAGAATGCCCATTAGAATGGCGGATTTGTGGAGTTTTCACAATTAAACTTGATGCCCTTCCAATATGGATACAGTGTTAGTGTGGTTTTAAATACCCTGAAATGTTCCCTGAAAAACTCAATTTTACCTCCATAAAGCTAGACCGGTTATAATAATGGGTATTGGACAATAACTGGGAATGAAATAGGAGATTATTACAAACGGGTACATACATTTTCAGGTTTGTTACATTTTCGAACTCCCAATCGTTGAGCAGTTATTTTTCTTGTTTTACTCCTTGCCTCATACGGATTAATTTGTGAGTAGTGTATGTGATTTCAAATGTCTGTGAACTGATGTTACTAAGTTGCTGTCAGGAAGTTACAGCTGATGGGAACTTACAAGACAATGAAAAACAAATATTTTTTTACAATAATGATAGATGTTGCACATACCATGATCCCCATTTTCAGACACAACTCTGTATAAAAGCAAGTATGCATCCTGGGACCTGAAAAATGACAGCTGCTCAATAATGTGATTTATATATGTATATAATATATTGTATACACTATAATACACTAGTAATACACAATATTATACTATACTACACTAGTATATATACACTATTCTGCATAATAGACTGTATGACAAACATTTCATGAACATATCATAAGATCAGACCACATTTTTATGCGCAATGCAGAAATTCAGGTAATTCCAAATGGTTCACAAACTATTTATTGCAACTGTACATTGTGCAAATACTAAACATCTGTCCGACAAAGAGCTTAGTCAAATCTAAAGACCTAAGGAGAGAAAATTGACTATACCTTATGTAATGTATACTTGTCTTCATAATGATCTGATAGTCCTGAAAGCAAACCAGTAAGTAGAGGTTAAACATATACTGAAAAGTAGTCACTCTGTTTTGCAAAAAGTGTGAGGAAAACTGAGTGCTAATTCTTTAATCAAACTTTTTTCATTCACTCAGACAAGCCCTGTATCAAACAGAGTAATGTGCTCGGCTGAGGGTGTGACACACAGCCTCACCCCAGTAGGGTGAGCTTAGGCACTGCTTCAATGGTAGTGGAATGGGAGTGTTTCCATCCATTGTTTAACTTCTCCATCCAATACAGGCTTTTTGGGGAGCCAGAGTCCACACAAAAACTGGGTGGAAGGCAGGATACACATAGACAAACACACAGACATACTCCCACCTGGTTGAATTTTCTCAGAAGCCAAATAACCTACCGGTATTCTTAATCTACAGTCTTTGGACTATGGGAGGAAACCAGAGAACCCAGAGGAAACCCACACAATCAAAGTCCACAGAGATACCCCCCCCCCCAGGGTGCCAGTGCTGTGAGGATGCACTGCTAAAATTGACTGTGTTGTTTTTCCACACCACTGTCTGCAATTTGTCAAACATAATCATCCTGTTTGTGTGTAGGGGCGTAGGATGTATAACTTCATAAAGATCGATTTAATATACATCTGTTGTGTCTGGTTGTTATTGGGGACCAGAAATGTTTCGTTCCTGTCATTGCAATATGTATTTAATGTTTCTGTTCTTGCAAGCTCAGTACAATGGGAATTGAATCCTAGCAGCTCTTGGTTTTGTTTTGCTTTCAGTGTTTTTGACATCATAAATGAATTTCAGTAGATACAAACAAACCCAATGTAGTTAAATCAGGAAGCTTTTTATTTGGCTTTTCAGGATCTAACTGAGGAACTCCAATCATAACAGCAGAATGATGCCGATAGAACCCCCCCCCCCCCTTGGAAGCTGCTGTACAGGCAAACATGGGAAAGAGGGGAGGGAAGGAGGCGAAAATGAAGCGTGCAGCTGGATAAATTAGAATCATGAAGTTTCTGTATAGATAGGCAGAGGGCCGAGACCAGGGCTTGAAACTACCATTTCAGTAGTTTGGTCAAATGGATAAATGGTCTTTATAATGTGGGTTCGGCAGGGATGACAAAGGCCAGGTCCCATCGGCCTCAGCTGTTCTAATTCGTAATCATTCCTGACATCATATCCTCAAGTAAAGAAATTAAAAATATTACACGTAAGCCCTTCTCTCCCTCGGCCTTTTGCATCTCTCGTGCAGCCCATCTCTCCCTTTGCAGCTGCCCCTTGGTCACTCCTCACTCTGCACGGGGGTCCCAAGCTCCTCATCCTATGGCTAGGGGGTATCCCTCAGCTAAACAGGTTAAGCCAAATTTAATATGACTAAAACACTAAGTAAACATTTTCAAAAAACCTTTCTTGTGTGTTGTTATTTCTAGTGAAACCACAGTTGATATGGAGTTAGTCTTGAGGATCTGCTGTAAGATCACTTTTAGCGCATGTCACTGTTGAATTTACATTCTCTTGCATTAAAGCTCATGTTTTATTTGTCTTGCTATACTGTATATCCAATAATGCAATTTATTTTTAGATAATCTAGTTATTTATTTTTTTGTGTATGATGACATTTTCTCCATATACATACATTCTCGTGCTGCTCGGGTTCCTGGTAACTAGGCATGGACATCTGAAAAGAACAAAATCAAGCAAAACATTGATGGAAAAGAATTTAGAGAGTGTGTATCGGTAATAAAATCAATAAATGCTACTACAGTCCTTAGGGGAATCATTGATTGTTATGACAAAGACACAGATTACTGCTTATTTACTATTAATTTCCTCACTTTGTGGAAAAATCAGTAGGAATGTGTCATCAGTACCCTGTAGACAAGATTCTTGCAAGCATCTCTACTATCTACTCAATTTGTTGTTACAAGGGTCCAGTGGTTTTTGAAAAGACTGTTTGTTTAAAACAATAATGCAGCACAAAGAGTTGTAAAGAAACTGACTTCATATAATTGATCTTTACAAATAATCCAACAGAGTGATAAGTGTAAATGAGTTCATAGTAAACTTCAAACACAAAAATCAAAGAAAAAGAAATTAAGATCAAAAAGTGAAATTCACTGTTATCTTGAATTACTATGGTGGACATTAAGATGTGTCTGTAGATTAGTAAATTATGGATAGGTATTAAAATGAATCTGTGCAGTTACATTTTCACATGCAGCAAGAAAGAATGACCATTGTGATTACATATAACTAAATAATAAGCATTTGACACAAATAATTGGATTTATACAGTATAGCGTTTTGCATCATAAAGGAGACCAGAGCATTTTATACAATATAGGGAGAAACTGCTGTACCAGTTCAATTCAGGAGGAACTGAGGCCAATTTCCTCCCTAAAGTTGTATAAGCCCATGGTGGAAATCAGCCAAGATACTAGGATTCACACCTGTCAATTATCATCCTTATATTAAAGAATAAGAGCACAAGGGGAACATACTATAACACTTACTTTAACTTCTGTGTCATCAAAAATGTACCATTTTCCATCATGCAATGATTTAATGTTTGCCACATAATGCCCTCCTCTGTAACTTCCTATGTGATTGCAAAGAGCATACAGTTCGTATTTTTGAGGTTTCTGAAAGACAAATGTTTTGAAGATATATAAATAAACGTAGGAAGCAACACCATGAAGATAATAATGTTCTGTTGCTCTAAATTATGCAGTTTGAGAGGAGAACAAGCCCTAGATTCTACTCATCAACCTTTTCCCACTTCCACACAAGTACGAGACAACGCAGATCTCTGCTCAGCAATCCCATCTTTACTCCCCTTCCAGCTGCAGCTCCTCTTGTCCAATCTGAGTATTAAGTTCATACTTAGTATGAAGACAACTTCATACATATGGCCAGGATGTCACCCCTAAAGTCAAATGAGTCAAATCCGAAGGCGTCCTCGCTCAGTAACGATACTGGGATTGTTTAAATCCCGTGAAATGCATTAAAGAAGTAAATGAAGCAAAACAAAATTGTTTCAAAGCTGCTTGCTGTGGGATTCAGTTCAATTTATTTATTTTGAATCTTCTTGAATTTAAGCATTGAATATACATAATCTCTGTCACAGGAGGAATGAAACATTCTAGGTCCTCTGTAAGGGTCTGACAACAGATGCCTTTCATGCCTAACGAAATGCAAATGGAGGCTGCATGAGGGAGGACACCCCCCCCCCCTTTCCAACCAATGATTTGTCACTGTTGCAAAATGGCACCAGGCTTGAAAATGTGTCTGCATGCAGGCTGAAGAGTCCGCTTGCTTGGTCCAGTGAAGGCAAACAGAAAGGCACAAGCTATGGATGTGCAGGCAGACATAAGATGGATGAAACGGGGAATACGCTGTGCAGCTGTGCATTACAGCAGCCCGTTAGCTCAGCTTATTGAGGGGTTCAGGTGTCACACCTTTCACAAGACAGGTTAAAACCTAAACACATTTTAAACATGTCTACCAAAACATTACAGGTTCGATCCAGATCCAAATTGTATGCTGCTATCTAGATGTTTTCCTAAACAATTTCTTTTCTCTTCACCAACTATTATCGTAATTATCCCCATTATTTCTACAGTATTATAACTTCTTTGTAGTTCTTTTATTCACTATATCTAGATGTGTTGTTGCACTAATTCCAAAAGTACGTTGAATTGGGCTTTCAACAACTGCTTATCTTCATTAAAACAATGTGGATTTTGTGAAATTAAATGCACATTACCATTTTAAACTGTATCGTAAGAGGAATGTTCACTAGACACTCTATCTTCACATAGCTCTCTTGATAGAAGTCGTAATCAAATCTTTTCAGATGTAGACTTAAAATATCTGGCATTTCTCCTAAACAGCAACCCTGAAAAAATAAGCAAAATGAGAATCTTATATTTATATGTTAAACATATTTTTTTCAAAATCATAAAACATCTAAGACTATTTTCCAAAAACGCAACTGATATTAAAACAACCAATGCGTGTATTGGTAACCAATCATTATGCATTCAATGCCCTCCAGTTTTCTCTCAATTTCTATGAAATCATTTGCCCCTTGAAAACCCAAGAAGGGCTCAACCAAACGTTTTACACCAACAACATGAATTCCCACCCTTGGTAAAATGTGAAACAATGTTTTTTAAACAAAAGAAAATGCCTGTGTCCCTCAATATTTTCCACAAATATTGCAAACTGAAGTATATACAGTATTGTATATATTAACATCTGTGACAAATCAAGTACTCTTCATCAAGTGTATGAATCACAATGAACTAATGTGTACTAACAATGTGTATTATAGTCTATTAAACGATAAATATTGGATAAGATTAGATTTCCTTATGTAGAATTCAGACAGCCAGGCCTTGTTTGACTCCAACTGTAACCAGTTAAGCTCTTCAGCTGACTGGGATTTTTTCGGACAGCTGGACATCCGAATGTGGATTCTGAGACTGTGAGTGTATACCATTTTCCATTCTGTGGTTAAATTAATTTTGTTCACTTAAACACTTGCATTATGCTGAAGGTACTCAATTATAAAAAAAAAGAAATTGAGTTGATTGGACAAAAGGTACGACATTTTCAGACCCTCTTGGAAATAAGAAGATTGAAAATCAGTTAAATAATTGACTGGTCTTTAAATTCCAAAATGCATTAGAAATTGAGTAAAACATAGTTTTAACATTGGCAGAAGGGAAAGATCCCATACTGTATGTCCAGAGAAATTGAACAAATCAAAGTTCTTAATTCTATCTCTTTGTATAGATTAGAAATATTAACATATAAATCATTCTATGTTTATATTAATATACACATACTGTATAAGACTGAAATTGACCAGAGGCTTGGGATCAGGTATGAAGTAAATCTTCATGGTTTCACATAGCAGTTACAATGTAACAGGTTAATACTGATGTTCATGATGGATTGGGCATCGATCTGAGAATATTGGATCATGGTAGAAACCAAAATCATGTTCACAATCCTAACCATGACAACACACCATTTCTGTGTCGGTTTTGTCTTCACAATTGTCGCAGTACAGCTGGTCTTCTCCTGTCATTTGCGAGGTTCTGAAAAATTCTTCAAGAGCATCTTCCTGCGAAGAAGGACAATGAGGAAGATGGAGAAGTACATCAGCGTGTGGAAAAGCGGAAACGTTTGGTAGATTACTTTGGTATCTTTGGTAAGATCCTAATGGATGCAAGAGAGAGACGAATATGTAGAGTATGTGACACAGCTGGCCTTGCTGAGGGAATGGGAGTCTAGCTGTGAGGATACGCTGCCTAAAACCTCCTCACTTTTATGAGGACTGAGCTAGTCTCCTGCAAGGGTATAGATGGCAACTTATATATAGGCAAGCTGAAGTGAATGAGATTTGGGTCTAGCCATCCCCCAAAAGTATCAAAATGCCAATAGTTGCACATTGGCTCAGAAACCTTCAGCTGTTTCTCTGTTTAAACAGTTATTAATCAATTCCCATTAATAAAATGGGTTTAAAATGTAATTCTGTTTTAAAATCAACATGGTATTAATGCATTTAAACAAGAAAGGAACAAGTAAAGTTTTATTCCATGCTGAAAAGAGAAAAAACACCTGAAGAAGGCTCCACAGCTGAAACAGTTGTTTCTTTTCTTCTCTTTTCAGCATGGAATAAATCTTTATTCAAGTAGGTAGCCTACGCATGCCGACGCAGCTACCTACTTGAACTTCTTTACATAAGAAACACCTGCAGAAAGAAATAATGTTGTTCCCAATCATCTAAATATTTTAGATACCTCTCTACATCAAATAAAATCGGTTTCTGTATTACGTATATGTCCATCCATCCATTTCCTAACCACTTCTTCCAATTCAGAGCAGCAGGGGAGCCAGAGCCTATCCCAGAAAGCAATGGGTGCAAGGCTGGATACACCCTGCATGGGATGTCAGTCCATCACAAAGTAGACACATGCACTCACAACAGGGCCAATCTTCCCAGAAACCAGTGAACCTACCAGCATGTCTTTGGACTGTGGTGGGAAATCCAGACATCCAGACACCCATAGAAAACCCATACGAACAAGGAGAGAACATACAAACTCCACACAGACAGCATCCCAGGAATTCAACCCAGGGTCTGAGTGCTGCGAGGCAGCAATGCTAACCACCGCACCACTGTGCCATCCCTATTATATCCTATACAATAAATAAGGTAAATATGATATATATAATAGATATGGATACTGATGGAGCTGGATCTTACTTACAATATTGTAGAGCTCATTGTGTTGTACGTTAACAGACAATGGAATATCCAGGAATTGACTTTTATCCTCCTCTGACAGATAGTTGCATTTCAAACACTTTGTTGTATGTATTAAAGTGCCCTGAAAAAACTGAAGACATAAACAAAACCAACTGCCATTGAACAACTCGAGATTTGTTTCCTATTCAGACATTTGTAATGAGGACTGGCGACACTGAATAAGAAAATGCATTTTAGGGGCTTGCTTTTATGGTGGACTCAGTCTTCAGTGAAAACTGATGCAGAGAACTGACATCTTTCAACACAAAATCTAACATATTTAAGTGCCCAGGAGCAGACCAGCAACCACAATGGATACTGTGACACAGAGATTTAAGTGTTAAGTGATTTAGTGAGTTTAAATTAACCATGACATATGGAGGCAACATAGCAATGGCAAGGCAAATTATTAAATGCAGCTATTAATTATTAATTAGCAGGAAGTAATTTAGAGATATCTGCAAATAATTTCTAGATATCTATAAATGATTCAAGATGGACATCATAGGAATATCTTCAAGTGATTTAAAAATATATCTCAATCATTTGCAGACATCTTCAAATATTTAACGATATATTTGAATGCTTTTAGTAATATCTAAAATTGATCACTTGGCTTCCCATATACAGGAATCATTTACAAGATAGATGCGGGATACATTTCCTATACAGTATATGGCACATGTGAGTACAGGAACAAGTAAAAGTTTATTCCACGCTTAAAAGAGAAGAAAAGTAACACAACATTTCGGCTGTAGAACCTTCTTCAGGTATGACACTCACAGCCGCAAAGACACTTGTAACATTGTTCCTCTCACACCTGAAGAAGGCTTCACAACCGAAACGTTTCGTTTTCTCTCCTCTCGTTTCAGCATGGAATAAACCTATTACTTGTTCCTTTGCAGACTATGCATGCTGACGCAGCTCCCCACCTGAACTACAGTACATACAGTATAAAAGTACAGGAACAGTGGATTAAAGATTGCAAAGTGTATTAAAGCTGGAAGGTAAATAAGCAAGCATTATTTTCTTGTGCAGGTACTGTATATGAGTGCCAATATTTGATTGTTCACCTGAAACGTGATGTAACATGTTCTGGACATCTCTTTTTGTTTGTGTACATAAAGCCAGTAGCACCTGCTGTTCTGTTTCTAGTTTATGAGTAAAGCGAAGTTTGACATACCTTTGAGGCATCTCTGCTGACTGCATTTAATATCCTCTGGAAAAACTCCTCGGCATCTCTTTGCTCATAAACTGAGAAAAAAAGTATATGCTTATCATAATATCACTCAAGGATATGATAAACATTAACATAAGGCTTTAACTCTCGTTTTTACAAGAAATCCAACTCACATCATTCTGCAAACCAATGCTAAGTAAAGAACATACATTAAAGTACATAAATAAAATGTACATAAATGTACATAACATCATTATTGCAAGATCTATACTGTAAATTTTTACATCGTATTCTAGAGCTCTGATTATAATTCACTCATTTTCTAATTAGATAAATATTGAAATTAGGATTTCTGTAATTGTTCTAAACTCTTTAAATCATTGTTTTCTTGTTGCAGTATACGTTATTTAATGCTTTATTGTTTCTTCCTAAAAGTAGATATCGGTTTTCACAACCTGAGACTTATTTTATCAGATAGACGGTAAGTGTAGGTTTCTTTCATCCTTATCCAAACCTATTCATTTTAAACAACTTTAGCTGCCATTTCTTTCATTTGCAGGTGGTTTTGAACACAAGGTCCGCATTCAGGGGCTTAAAAGAATGAAAGAAACTGAACCTGTTTAGTCCTGATCAGGGAAGGCAGTGGGGGCAATTGCCTTAAGGCAATAACCCAGGTAATCAGGATCCTCGACGCCACTGACAAAGTCAACCCAATTCTTTATCAAATGACAACAGTCAAACTCAAACGAAGCGCAATACAGGAAAGTGCATTTAAAACAGAGAACAGGAAGCATTTCTTCACCAAAAGGGTGGTGAGGGTGCAGCAGAACAATCTACCCAGCCAGGTTGTTGAAACCAATACCCTGGTTTCTTTTAACAAATGGCTGAATGAGATCTTGCAATCAGGATGGGGGGGGCTCTACTTTAGGCCAAATGGGCCAAATGACTTTCTTTCATTTGTAATCTTTTTAAGTTCTTACATTCAGAAGTGCCCCCAATTCAGAGAGCGTATGACCTACCGTTTACTATCCCAAGACTCCTGATGATGCCCTTTGTTTCAACACATGCGTGTCCCTGTTCTAGTCCTTCAAACAATGTCCTGAGCTGGAATGAGACACTTCCTTCGCTCTCCTCCTCCATCCTGACAAAACGTGAAGTTTGAATTATGTATCAATACACACAAGATATTTTAAACATTAATTTAAAGATAATATGGGACATGTTTAATTATGTAATTAAATTAAATTTATTTAACTGAATAGGTATTTAATTTCATAGGTGTGCAATGATGAGTTAAAGAGAAATTAAAGCATCTTAACAACTGGCTCTGTGGAATTCAAATCCTGCATTTCTGCAAGTAGACCTGGTTTTAATGAATTTATATGGCTCAAATACGTAACTTTAAATATAACAAAATACTAAAGGAGGAACATTCACCACAGTATCCATCCCTTCTTCACCTGAAAACAAAATTAACAAAATACAATCTCCAAAACAAACAGCAACACAGTAAAATATTGAAGTGTTTCCAGACCCATTTATTGCAGTTCTGAATTCTGGGGTCATGAAGAAGACTTGCAGCACTGTGTTCAAGTAGCATGTTGCTCCTTGGTTTTTCAAACCATTGTAACCTGAAACAAATACAAACACATCCGGTATTTTGTCAGCAGCCATTTAATGGTCAGCACCTGCTGTATTGCACCCTGCTAATCAGAACTGGCAGCCCACTGGAGCTCAGCAGGTGTGAGCCTGGCTGGTATCTGAAGGGGAGACTCCTGGGAAAGCTAAGGTTGCTGCTGGAAGATTTGTTAGTGGGACCAATAGGGCGTGTTTGCCTTGAGATCTGTGTGGATCCTAATGCTCCAGTATACTGTAGTGATGGGTACATGATACTATAAAAGTGGCACCATCCTTTGTGTGAGACGTAAAACTGAGGTCTTGACCCTCTGTGGTCATTCAAAATCCCCGAGTATCTCTTGAAAAGTGTAGGGGTGTCCTTCCCAAAATCTTCCCATCATGGCCTCCGAATAATCCCCGTCTCTGAACTGGCTTCATCACTCTGTTCTCCTCCCCACTGAGAGCTGGTGTGTGGTGAGTGTACTGGCACACTTTGGCTGCTGTCCTATCATCCAGGCGGGGGCTACACATTGGTGGTGGTGGAGGTACTTACATCTAAAGAGCTTTGAGTGGAGCGTCCAGAAAAGCGCTATACAAATGTAAGGATATTATATTATTATCAAATTTAACACAAGAATGCTTTACTTTCGGGCAGCATGGTGCTGCAGTTTTTCCATTTTAGCATAGAACCCCAGGAACTGAACTGAGGGCACCAGCATGCAACATTGTGTTTCTCCTGTTTTCAGCACAGAATTAACCTTTACTTGTCCATTTGCAGCCAAGCACTGACACAGCTCTGCACGTGAACACCAATAAAAATATATGTTTTTGTTTATACTGGAATACTAGGATGAGATTCCTTACAGTTTGTGGTCAATCTTTGTATCCAGTCGAAAGAAAGAACTTCAAAAGTGTCCTCCACTTTTGAAGTTCTCATGCTGCAAAGCTATGTAAATTGAAAACAAAGTTAATGAAAAAATGTATACCCAGCACATTGAAGCCAGTTAAACCAGGGCTTCTTTTATTCCTTCACTCTACCTGCAATGCTGGAACCATGAATCTGAGCAGAGGACAATGAACACAACTGAGCAATTGATTAGTAGTTGTTTTGTCTAATATATATCCATGAACAGTATATATGAAGTCCAAGTACATTTCTTCCTTTCTGTACTTATGAATTCTGTGCCTTCTAATCATGTGGAAAGAACAAAGCTCAAGTCTGGAGATCATATTAATCGGGGTGTTAGTTTGCACTGAAGAAAGGTCTGTAAAGGGCAGAAAAGTTGACAAACAGTTTGCTCTTGCACGTTTTCAATTGCTCTACAAACAATGCTGGGATTTGCATAGAGAAGCTGGAATGGGAGATGTTCTTCTAGCTGTCTCATGAGCAATTGAATGTAGATCATCACAGATAATAAAAGGTCATTAATCATGTTCAGTCTCACCCTTTGTTGGCTGTCCTGCTGGGTCCTGGTCCTCAGTGCCGTCATTCATTTGCCCAGTGAAATCATCAGCAATGATACATGAGCCCATCCTCTTTCACACCCAGTCTCCCGCTCCTGCAGAGCAACAGGGAGTCCTCTGCTCAGAGGCTGCAGAAATGAAATATGTCATATACACGCACATAGCAGCTACAATACTTTGTATATCCGAGTGGATCATGGATAGTCACAAATGATCAATTCATCAAAATGATGTCAAAAACATTGCTCAAAATGCAAAAATATGCATGCCTTATTTTTCTGAAAACATGCATGCATTAATAGAGTGAAAAGTTTCATTTGATGCCCATTGCAGGAATAAAGTGAGCGGTCAATTACTTTGTAAGAGGTATTTCTGTAAGAGGGTGGCAAAATATTAAGCGAGCAACCGAAAGAAAAACAAAAACGACTGCTAAGACCATTATGTTAGATTCCCTGAATCTCAAGCCACAACTCTAAGGTTTCATGAAGGTGACCAGCCTTAAGTACAGCTTAGTGCACACCTCAAAAAGACGTCAACCGGTCACATCAGCTCTCTTTCATAAAATATCTATAATTTTACTGCACATACTCACCCTTCACTAATTATCATGGGGCATTACAACCTGAAACTGCTCATGTGTGATTAGTTTCCATCCATACTATACTAATCTAGCAAGAGTGTGTAATAACACTTTCATTGGACCAGAGATGAAAAACGTGCAGAACTCAAGAGAAATATTATAGGAGGTGATGAATTATAACACCACAGCGCACCCTAATGTCCACAAAACTAATCACATGAAGGATCACTTGGCAGCACAGTCTTCGGTCACGACATGCAGAAAGGATAAAGCTGTTTAGGAAACGAAAAGGGAAGAGAAGGAAATGTCACTTGTTTGATTGACTTACTCAAAGACAAAGGTGGTCTAACGTCTCCGCCCGTGTTTCCTACAGAATCCTACTCCTCTGCAAGCTTCTCAGTCCTTGACTCACCCCACCATCAGAACCTGTTATGGTTCCTTCAGTGTTGGACCTGTCGTTCTCTGTCTGTGTTCCTCTGTACTGAGGTTATGGAAAAAGAAATATCGAGCACTTAATAGCTCACATACCAAAACCGAATTAAATACAGTTTGAAAAATTTTAATAGGAAATTCATGCAAGGCAACTAATGGAGTGTGTGTAGGTGGTCCTTTCCGTCTATATGCATTGAGACTCCATTGTGTCCGTTTCATCAGGTTTGTTCACACAGGATGGCAGGTGTGATAACTAGTTCAATTTTCGTTTTGTTTTTTTTGTCTATAGAAAGACCCTTGTCTTGCAGCCCTGGGTTCAAATCCCACATTCCAATCTGTGTGGAGTTTGTACATGCACAAGGATACCCTTCTGATGCTCCAGTCTTCTCCCACAGACCGAAGACATACTGGTACACTATTTAGGAGAAAACTGGCCCTTTTGCGCAAGTGTGTGTCTGTACAGTATGTGCTCTGCGATGGAGTTCTAAGTGTACCCGTTTAGCCCCGTTGTTAGGCCCCAGCCCAACCTCCAGCATGAACTGAAAGAAGCAGTTAAGAAACTCGGAAATATACTTCGTCCAGTACTTTAAAATCCTATAGAGGGCAGCAAATTTTACTTTTGGTAGGTTGCAGTTGAGAGTATTTTTACTTACTGATCAGGAGATTAGCTCAGTAGCTAAATTCTTTGAAACTGGTATTAATCTAGCGTCCTAGATTATTACAGAGGTGCGCACTAACCGCGGAGTCATCTCCGGTTAATACGCTGCTTTCAAGTCATTGTAATTGACCCAATAAGACGTGAGGCCACTTGCAAATAGTCGCATGATTTAATATTATGAACTGCTGAAAAAAATATGGCTTTTTACATTCATCCTGACCTATTTAACCCATCAAAATGTGAATCCTTAGCATGAATTTCTCGTTCGTGCCAAAGAAAACGAATTCAGGGATGTAACCAAGCTACCTGTCGCCATTAATGTTACTGTTTGCCGCGTATATTATTGTACAAATCAGTAAGCAAGTTAACATTTGACGAGTATAATCGAATAACCAGAAAAACACAGAAGTGCAATCAAAATACTTACATAATCACGCAGCTAAGCTCCTTGAAAAAGAGTAATTTGGAAATTACCTTTGTCTGGGACTCAACGACTCAAATTTGTTTTGTGGGATATATATTTTCCCAAGCAGGCGAAAGAGTCTTGGGATATATCCATTTACAGCAGCGATCTTTACACAAAACACAGTGCATAGCGCTTCGAAGTAAATAGAAACCTCAAGTTAGAAGTCGTTAAAGGGAAAGGCAGTTCTGATGAGAGTTTTATTTCCACTTTCGTTTTCAGTACACACATCAGATTATACTGAGGCGTCGCGTTCTTAGATATACAGTATTACTTTTTTATTTTCAGCCAAAGCAGATCTTCCTCTCGTTATCTTATAAACACAGACCCCCCCACTAATTTATCCTAGCAAGCGACGGATACAAGGTGGAGTACCACCTGGGCAGGATGCCAAGACCAGTTTTCCTAGAAACCAATTAAACTAGAAACTCCACGCAGACAGCACTGCAGGTACTGATGTAGTCAGTCTTATTACACACGATTCCATGTTTATATCATGCAAACCATGGAACAAAAAACCGCAGGATCAAAGTTCCCTTTTCACATCGAGAACACCCACGATAAAGTTAATGCAACGTCTTACGTGTGTCACGATCGCTACTCCTCCTCTTAGGGCGCTCCAGCTCATCCTCGTTCTGCCTCATTCCCCGCACCTGTTCCTTATTCCAGCCCCTCTTCAGTTCCCCCTTAAAAGCCAGACGCAGACGTCAGTCGTAGCTTTACGTTGAGTCCCGTTTCGTGTGAGCCCGGGTCCTGCTGTGCCTGGCTCCGTCATGTTTTTAACTTTCTGTTCCTGTTCCCCCCCCCCCCCGCCGGTCCCGAGCCGGTTCCCGTTTTTATTCTCCCGGATGGATCGCCTGGCCATGGACTTAAGCTTCTGTTTCGGATTCCCCGTTTGGACTTCTACTTGGATCACCCGCCCCGGACTCACTTCCCCTGGATACCTGCACACCAAGGACACGCCCCCTGTCTCCTGCATGACTTTTCCCCCAGTGTTTCCAGAGACAAATTAACACAAAGTATAAAGATATACTGGTGTGTCAATATGACAATAACAAAATGGACTTTAATTGTGTTAAAAGAGAAGATAAAGCATGCTCACAGAAAACAAACAAAGAATATGTCCTAGCCTACATAGTGCTTCATCTTTATAGATATTCCACCTTGAATATGCAAAATCGGTGTAGAAGGTAATCATTATTTCCCAATACATTAGCTCTAACAACAGCAGACATTGACCCAGGTGACAAG
This sequence comes from Atractosteus spatula, assembly GCF_055471065.1. NCBI lineage: Eukaryota > Metazoa > Chordata > Actinopteri > Semionotiformes > Lepisosteidae > Atractosteus > Atractosteus spatula. The sequence goes on along the minus strand of NC_142710.1, from coordinate 14,598,521 downwards.
TATGAGTATGTTGATGAACCTACTGCTCTAAGTTATTTAACGTCCACATTCATTTTACTGTTGAACAAATCAAAGTATATTACAGTACAGATATCCCATGTTGACATATTCCAGGTAGAGTTGCTGACAATTTAAACCTATACCTTTACTGCTAAAGCCAAGTAAAACAAAATCAAACATTAAACAAACACGTGGTTAAGTGGTACGTTTTGTGTATTTTGTGGTTATTATTTTCCTAAGGCAGGTAGTACCAACGCTGAAGCCACTGTATGTTCAGGCTTCATATTCCAATAAAGGTAACAGGGTTTGAAGTATTGAGGCTGCATAACTGTTTAATTAAGCAACTTTATCATGAGATGGAAGAAACACTTTGAATTGGGCTTTTTGTGACTGGGGTAGAAGGCTGCTGACTCAATGGGATTCACAAGCATCACAGTTTTGTTTTTTTATCCTAGGGCCTGTGGCATATGGAGATAATGAGATTCAGCTACAACACTGTATGAACAGATAAGATCTCAATGTTTGGTGCCTTGCAACCTTCAGCATGCACTACACGTGGAAGGAAAAAAAATGGCAATTTTTGTATCACAGAAACATGGAAATCATTTTGCAAATCATCACCACCCACAAACCTGCAAAACAGATAAGACAATTCAATCTGGCCTAAGCTGGAGGTCATGGACTGAAGATCATCATTATGTCTGCATACTAATGAAGAAAAAAATCAAAAAGTCAAATTCCATCTTCATTCACGCTCTTCTGCTTCTCCTTCCACCCGGCAATTTCAGTACCACAAAGATATGAGACCTGTCTTTGATCTGGTAATCGGAAAACGTGCCGGAGTCCTCCAGGTTCTTATCCGTGTATATCAACCGCAGCTCATCAGGATTGCCTAGGAAACAAAACAGGGCAAGTCAACCAATGCTGCACCAAACGAGTTGCATCACCACTGTTACCATTCTCAGGTGAAGATGCTTGATTCCGGGGTCATTTCTAAGAGATGGGATACATGGACTCCATCACCACCAAACCTTTCTCGGCACCGCACAGTGGTGGGTGCAGAGGTTAGCCTTGCAGCCTTGGCGCCCCAGGTCCAGTTCCTGGGCTGCTATCTGTGCGGAGTTTGTATGTGCTTCCTTTGTTCATGTGAGTTTTCTCTGTGTGCTCTGGTTTCCTCCAAAAATCCAAAGACATGCTGTATGGGTACTGTAGGTTAACTGGCTTCCGGGTGCTTGTGTTTGTGTCTGCCCTGAAATGGACTAGCATCCTATGCAGGGTATATTCAGCCTTGTGCCTGTTTCTGGTAGGGCTCCAGCTCCAGCTCCCCCTGAGACCCTGTACTGTATAAATTGGAGAACCTTTAGGTTTTTAGCAATGTTAACCACTGAGCTACCGTTCTGTCCTCAATGTGTTATGTTAAATAAAATTAGAAACTGAGGAAGGTAAGTGATATTCAGAATGTGCTGATTTATGGTTGGATGTTTATGTGCCTCAAAGTTCCCAGTCTCGTTGTAATAGATCAGATTAGCATAAATACAGCAGGGCCATTGGAGCTATACAGTATATTCCTATGGGAACTTTAGACTTTGGATGCTTGGTGTGTGGGGAGTGTGTGCATTGCCTTATATGATTCCAATCTAGTTGTACATTCCGTTGTATGCAGGTGAGGGAAGTATTCATAATAAGCTCCAGATTGTTTGAATATAGCTTGTAATACATGAATTAGTGAAAAACTCTAGCCAAACATTAATAGCTGTTCAGCATTCTCTACAGTATATGTTACTAGTGGGTTTTCACAGAGCTTGAGCCTGTGACTAGAAAGCAAAATAAGCTAATTTCATATAGTACTGAAAATGAACATTAAAAAACCCATCATGAAATATTTATGAATAATAATATTTGAAATCACACCAAAGCAGATACATGTCCACTTTAATAACAAGACAGAAATGTGTGTTATAATGCAAAAGGTCTAATGAAGACAAATTTAAATGTGTAGTATAAAATACAGTGCTTCGGAACCAGAAACACTGACAAATTGCTATTCATCACCTAGCAAATAATTATATCAAAATTATCTGACTAAGAAGTAATTTTGTAATAATACATACTCTCTCTTCAGATTGAATCCTTCCTATACCTCTTCATAGTCTCTGGTCAGTAGTCTTGAGTAACTGAAACAGGGTTTTGTTGCTCTGCTGAACCGATAGGAAATAGTATGTTCTGTACCTGAATTCCCAGGAATCTTTTCAAATATTCTCTTCTTGAACTCCAGAATGGTGAGATTATTCATTTCTTCTTCTGAATGCCCCACATCGATGGCCTTTTTTTCTCCTTTGATCCCAACCACTATGACTTGGTAAGTCTTCCCCATGTCGCAGCTGTTGTTGTTGTGTTCTGAGCTAGCTGTGTTTCTGGCTGCGAGCTGTGGTGACCTGGCTTTTTTTTGGTTTCGCTTTGCTCTTATCAGGAAGTGCAGACAAGATATACAGTACATGTTGTGACTCCAAGACATTTTGATTTTACCAATGCTTGTGAAGTTAGCCATCATATCATCACTTGTTACTACCTTGCTTATGCATATCTTCAATGTAGAAGGAGGTAGATTACCTGCAAAAGGGACATGGACATTAGTAGGAAATTTCCCAAACATTTGAGAAGAATACATTTAAAAAGAATACATATCTTTGCTCCAGGTGCAGTATAAGTTTAATACGTAAAAGGTGCGTAATTCAATTAATGTATAAGTCTTACACCCTGCAATGCCTTCATTGTATTAGTTCTCACCCTTTAAGGTTTCTCTTTCCAGGAAATGAGATAAATAGATTTACTGTAAGTGAGCGTGTTATCCAGAAGTCACGAGGTCTGACTTAGATACAGTATGTTCTCTGTAAAGGAAACAGCGCTTTCCTGCAGGATCTGCACAAAAACCAACAGGGTATTAGCAATTAATTTCAAATCCCAAAACAAGCATAAAGGTGCTGAATGTTCAGAGTAAAAACGTTTCAGTTTGAGGTTAACCTGACCACCAGAAATGTATATAACATAATTTGCAAATGAAAAAAACTGTCAACAATTAAATACTGTTTGAGGCAACATGAAATCATTTCATTTACTGTTCATTACAAAACTAAGTAAAAGCTCTTGCAAAAGTATTAGATTCTATAATGTTTGGTTGCGACTTTTGATCCAACTGACTCAGTTTTGGGATTCAGTTTACGCCCCATCCAGGCCTCGGAGAGGTTCCGTAAAAAAAAAGTCCAAAACCTGAGTTGGGCCCCAAAATCCAGCGCTGACGTTAAAAATTGTCTAAGTAGAGAACTGGGCTGACTGAAACCTCGTACTTTCCCGAGGAATGAACCAGGGAGCTGCTGCTGCAGGGGGTGTAGATAGGGTGGTGGGAAAGAATATACAGTGTCCTCCAGAATTATTGGCACCCTTGGTAAAGATGAGCAAAAAAGGCTATGAAAAAATGTCTTTGTTGTTTAGTAGCTTGATCTTACAATGAAAATATGAGAGAAATCTAACCTGTCAGCGAGGTAAAATTATTCAAAGACAAATTGTGACACGTGTTTATGAGAAAAGTTTTTATTTTTTTGTATGGATTTTTTTTCTTTGAATAACTAAGAATATAAGATTTTATTTATATATATATGATAATATAATATATAAGAATGTAAGATAGGGTGGTGGGGAAAAAATGAGCAAAAGGAAATCCAGAAAGTGAGATATATATATATTGTGGTTCAGGTGGGGAGCTGCGTGAGCATGCGTAGGCTGCAAAGGAACAAGTAAGAGGTTTATTCCACGCTGAAAAAAAGAAGAAAGAGAACACAACGTTTCGGCCGTGGAGCCTTCTCCAGACACCTGAAGAAGGCTCCACGGCCGAAACGTTGTGTTTTCTTTCTTCTTTTTTTCTCTCATCAAGACTACACACCGGCACACCGCGCAGGAATGAGAAACGCTCTGCTCAGGCAGCACCCTGTTGAATCCGACTCTATCACAATATATACAGCAGGAGAGCAGAAGTAAGTGACAGAAGTAGGGGAGATTTAGATCTAACCTCCTTTCTGAATGTGTGTTACAAACTTAGATTGTAAGTGTGCAGGTTAAGAATTAAAATAAACTGCATAATATTGACTGTTGTGCACTAAAATAAACTGGGCCATCTTCAGTTCCCTTTTGGGCACACTTCACAATAATAACAGGGCAGTTACTGTACCTATTTGAATCCTCAAAAACCTACTTGAACTCTCCAGTATTAAACCACCTGTTACTGAAAACATTATTTCTGCAGCTTCTGCCTTCTCTACACATGTGAGCACCTGCTACAATATACAGTACAGCTGAGCCCTCTTTGATCTGTTGACTAACAGCCTTGAGGAAGGCAGGCTGAAGTTAAACTGCACCCTCATTTTCAGTTTCTAGTGTACTGTGTGTTTAAAAGGATATGCTATTTAAATAGACTTTGGACTGCATTGCTACATACAGTAATATACTGTAGTTATTTGTTATTGTTGTCTGAAGGTGGAACTCCACCACCATTTTTCTGTTTTTTTTTAGCAAATGTTTGGTTAATTTTGTACACAGAATGAATAAGCACATTACACCACTAAATTTCATAATGTTTACTTATCTGACCTCCTGTTTCCTGGTTTATAAAACACAGTGCTTTGAGGATATTCTCGTTCAATGTACCATTGTCCCTCTAGGTCTCACTCCAGGATGAACCTTTCACCATAATATACGACCTGAATACCTGTCTCACCTCAGTGGAGGTTTTAAACAGTCCATGCTTTCATTTATCCATCCGTTCATCTATTTTATAACCACTTTATCTAATACAGGAATGCCAGATCCTACAGATTTACATAATTTGGATGAACCAAAATACCCTTAATTTATTTAAAAAATCGTTTTTGAATATGAAAAAGTTATACTGTATGTAAGAATAAATTCTGCCAACAATAAAATACAAATAAATAGGAACTAATGTACTAGTAATGGATCAATCGAGGAAAAAGAATTCAAGAGCCTGTAAATCACACGTTTATGAGATACGGTTGTATATAAAATCACATGTGGTGTCATTTCAATTATTCATCAATTACATTCTGTCAGGGGAAATGATTTTGATTACATTTGATGTAGAACGTTTGTATAGAATACATCCATACCACATTCTTTTTTGTTTTTATTACAATACACATTTTCCCTTAAAATAATATAATGCCTCTTTCTGAGCTTTCTGAACTTCCATCCCTTCGTCCATCCATTTTCAAGCACTTTCTTCAATTCAGTGTCATTGGGGCTCCTATCCTGGCAAGCAATTAGCGCAAGGCAGGATACACCCTGGACAGGACACCAGTCCCTCGCACACACATACAGACAAACACACAACACCAGGGCCAATTTTCCCAGAAGCCAACTAGCTGGTAAGTTAGTGGATTGTGGGAGGAAACCCACATGGACACTGGAAGAACAGTAACCCAGGGCCCCTGCAGTGGAAACCACTGTGCCACCATGCTGTCCTCCTTTCTATTATTTACAATTAAAAAGTAAATGTGCCAAATTATTTTTCATCACATAAAAATAGCAATGATAACATTTCAGTAAAGTACTTCAAGGGTGCACAATGTTGGAGCCTTTCCAACGTTGCTGAGTTTGTTGTTGTGACAGAGCTTCACTTTCTGTTTTGATTTCTGATTCTGATTCTGATTATAGGGACCGATTGCATTCACAGGCCACAAAAATTCCCAGAAAGACATATTAGATACCAAAGGTTAAAAAAACTATTCAAAACATTGAATAAACATTAAAGTTGACTTTGATATGACTACAGTTGATACTGTCTTTCAAGATTCTCAAATTTATATTCACAGTGTAAAATTAAAAATCACTTACTACTCAGCTCAGAAACTGTCTAAAAATCTAGTATAGTTCTTGCTTTCTTTTTCTTGTGAAAGTAGGTACAAATGACAATTCTTAAACTGACAGCTGTGGGTATTAAAAAACCCACAGCAGGGTGGTTTCAGAATGCCTTTCACATTGAATCACAAATTTCTCTATACATCATGGAATCAATAATCTGGCAATAATCATCTAGGTTTATTCTACTTAAACACCTGTGCTTTGACATAATTTGCAGCTACAGCTGGGGAGTTTTGCTTGCTTAAAGTACATTAGGTTGCTTAAAGTATATCAAAACAAATAAACCATAACTACAGCCTGATTTGATCTGAAGTGAGTAAATGAACAGAAGCAGCAAGTCTTACAACACCATGAAATTGACACAGGTAAATCAGAAAGATTTACACACTTCATGACTGGATTAAGTAGCACGGTAACACAGTTGCAAACTTGATGCCTGGCACTGCCAGGCCCTGATTTGAATTGCTGTGTTACCCCTATGTTAGCATGGCTGTCCTCAAGGTGCTCCGTTTTCCTCCCATAGCCCAAAGCTATACTTTTTTTTTTTTAAGCGTGCACTTTCCTATTATATTAACATTACTTTATTAACCCTTTACAATTTCTTGCATTAGGAATTATCTTTTCACATACCCCAGCTTGCTCTCCATGAGACACACAGACAGGGAGAGAAGCTTGGGGTCAGAGCGCAGGGTCCGCCATTGTAAGGCGCCCCTGGAGCAGTTGGGGTTAAGGGCCTTGCTCAGGAGCCCAACGGAGTAGGATTCCTCTGCTGGCTGTGGGATTTGAACTGGCAACCTTCCAGCCACAGGCGCAGGCGCAGATCCTTAGCCACAGAGCCACCGCTCCACCGTACTGGTAGGGTAATTGGAATCTGGGAAAACTGGTCCTGGTCCTGGTGTGGGTGTGTGTGTTTGTGTCTGTGTGTTCCCTGAGTTGGGCTGGCGTCCTGTCCAGGGTGTCTTGCTTTGATTCTGTTGCTTCTCCACCAAGATCCAGTTTTGGATACAGTGGTTAGAAAATGGATGAATGGTTGACTGGACTGAAAGTTATCAGTACAGATAATGTTGTATCTTAAAAAATACCTTTTCATCTTCAGATTAACCCTACAGTACATATCAGTGAGCCAGTGCAGATTGTTGTTTTGTTTTTTTTTCAGAAGAAATGTACAGTAAGTTACATCAGCATGCCTATTATTTTCAGACCACTAGCTAGAAATCTATCACAAGCAGGGAAAAGCCTCACAGAAACTCACAGAGAAACATTCTTTCTGCCACTTTTGTGAGGGAAAGCTTTATTCGTTTTTATTTGCTAAATGATCTTACAATAATTATTTAAATCCTTTCAAGTTCATGGGAAAGGAGAATTGCAGGTGGCTTTTCTCTGCGCCTTCATGATATGAAATAAATATTGTTGCTGTTAAATGAACTGATGGAGATGTTTCTATGTAAAAAATAGAAAGCGCAGATATAAGGTATTTAAATATTTCCAACGCAGCTGAAAATTAATATAAAACCTGTGGAATCTGTTGAATTTCAGTACATTTTAACGTGGTTGTTTGCAATTGGCTTTTGAGTAGGATTTGTCCATTGCTTGTTCAAACTTAACCAATTATTCAACTTGTTAGCTGTTGTTATAGAATCACATTACTGGACAATATCTGAATTACTGGAAGAAATCTGAAAGATCTGCTGAGAGAACAAACATCCTCGAATATATTTATTTAAAATAAGTGTTAAGATTTCCAGAGAACCCATAATAAAGACATAATATGTTTCATCCAAGATCACAAACCATATCCTGATAGAATTTTACCCACTGCGATTCACAGGGTATATTTCACAGCAGGCTCTCTGTGCTAATGAAAGGAGTAAAAACATCATTTAAGCCTGTAAGGATATTTGGGGTAGTCAGCTGAGAAGGAAGGCTGTAAATGACGTGTGCTCTAAGCCTGGTACAATTTGACAAGACCAGTGTGGACTGTATGACGCTAATTCTTGTAAAGGGCCTGCCCAGTCAATCCGAAACAGAAAGTGTTTTACACGCCTCGAGGAAACTGATATTTGCAAACACATCAGCAGTGTACGTTGGTGCCGTGTTTGTGTTCTGTTCATTCCAGAGGGCAACAAACACCTTTTTTTCACAGAAGTAAGACTTCTGCAGCAGTATGACGACCCAGCAACAGAACAATGAAAAGCGCTACGACCCAAAGGACAAGACCCTCAAGTTTGTGAACAGGAAGGATGAAATCAGTAAGTGTTCTTCGCTGATGAAGTTTGGAAAATGGAATTGTGTGAGCTTGCGTTGTTTTCTTTAAATAGCTATGTTAACAGGATCCAATGTGGTTCTCAATTGGTAGAAGAAAAATCATTTTAACAGTACATGCAACACTATACCATGTATAGAAAAAACATATAAAAGGACTCTGATATGGTGTTCATGAGACATTTTTTTTTATAAAAGAAACAATAGGTTTATTCCATGCTGAAAAGAGAAGAGAGAAAACACAATGTTTCGGCTGTGAAGCCTTCTTCTGGTGTGACAGGAACAATGTTACAAGTGTCTTTGCGGCTGTGAGTGTCACACCCGAAGAAGGCTTCACAGCCGAAACGTTGTTTTCTCTCTTCTCTTTTCAGCATGGAATAATCCTATTGCCTGTTCCTTTGCAGACTACGCATGCTGACACATCTACCCACCTGAACTATTTTTTTATAAAACAGCTTTCCTTGATGGGTTTAATACAGAATTCAAAAGAAGAGGGGTCTAAAAATAACTCTGTGTTTCTATAGTTGAAAATGGTGAAGAAAAAAGATGGATGAAGACTGAGAACGCATTACAATCTCTTTATTCTTATTTCTGAATTTATTTTCGTGGATTATGCTATGAAATAAAAGCATTACAGTACTCTGGGGGTACTGTTATGCTATGAATCTGAAATAGACTTGATAGCCAGTACATGTACTGGAAAAACAAGAGCTCAGCATTTAAGAAATCAAAACCAGCCATAAAAATAAAATGTTCTTCCTGGAATTGCTTCCAACTGTTTATATAACTCTGCACCCTCTTTTTGATCTTTTCAAATGTTTGCAGCTTCCTTGTCAATGATCAGATAACAGGAACTTAACTAGGTGCAGGTGACTATGAGACAAGACTGAAGAGAAAAAAGCCTGTTGATTAGTCTGGGAATGCAGCTTCATCTGTCCTTCTCAGATACACAGGGTGTACTTTTATTACTGTGTGACGAGAATGCATGTGAAAATGCACACGTTTCCATCGAACAATAAACTGATCGGTAATTACGCAAACCTAACAACGTTACAAGTGTCTTTGCGGCTGTGTTTACGGCGGCCACTAGTGGTCACTAGTGGTCATTACAGTCATTACGGTCTATGGGACAACCTGTCACAAGTACAGTATAGGAACAAGTAAAGGTTTATTCCATGCTGAAAAGAAAAAAAGACAATGTTTCAGCCGAGGAGACTTCTTCAGGTAAAGCTCTACAGCCGAAATATGGTGTCTCTTTTCTTTTCAGCATGGAATAAATCTTTACTTGTTCTATTGCAGCCTATGCATGTTGATGTAGTTAACCTACTTCAAACCCACTCAAATCAAACTTCATTTGTCAAATGCACAACAATACAGAATGCAGCAGTAGTTGCTGACAATGAAATATCCTTGAACATATGTAGTATCATTTGTTTATTATATGTTAGCGTAGCGTTTATAGGTTCTTTTCAGAGCAAAGAACCAGTAAAGACGTGATTAACTAAGCGCTAGCTTTATTCGTTGTCAACCACAAAACCAAACGCAAGCTCTACACGCACATGAGGAGACCGACGGAACACGTACACGTCTTTAGAGTGGTAATTACTTAACAACACGCTATACTCTTATAAGACTACACAGGGCACTAGAACTACTAGGACATTATTTACACAGGTAGGGTCAGCCGCTGGTCATCGTGCTGACCCTCAGACGCTCCCCGGCTACAACTCCCAGCATGCCCAGCGGTACTACGAGCGCCTAGGGGCGCTTCCTCCTCACCACCAGGCGAGGGCGTTACATTATTATAAATACCAAGTGTGTGTATTTTATGTAGCCATTTGCTGTTTCAGATGAGAAACACAGTGTACTGGAAGGGATATATGTATATAATGAATAGCCTCAAAATAATGCTAATCTCCATAAGGAGGTAGCCTTACTCCAGGAGTTTCCAATCCTGGTGGGTCCACACACCTGCTGGTTTTCATTCCAGCTGAGCCTAATTAATTAAAGGATTCCTTAAATGAAGTAAGAAGTTGCTTGATTTTTCCCCAAAGTTTGTACTTTGTTGGTTATGTATGCAAAATATAATAGTCAAATGGTGACCACAGACATACTGAAGAGCTGAAAGTGAGCAAACTGTTAAGGGTTTGATCATACAGCTGGGAGTTCGGCTGGAACAAAAACCTGGAAGTGTGGGGTACTGCAGGACAAGGATTGTCTACACAGCATTCTTATTATCTCACCAGTCATACGAATTACAATTGTTTAGCTAAACAATATGCATTGTTGTTTGTTAAGCTCTTGATGATGATCCTGACATTCTGAGGGCAGAAATGTCCTGTGGACATGCCGTGACTCCAAATTCATTGACAGCTTGGTGTCGAAGTCTGCTTGACCAGGTGAGCTGTAATATGACATGCTCTTCATGCATTTGTCTGCTTTTCAAAGGATCTTCATCTGTGTCACAGAAATTGATGACCTCTCTACAGTGTGGCCTCCTTGCAGCAGGAAGAACTCTTAGAGTATACAAATCACATCTTTCTCACAAAATAAATGAAGCAATGACTCAGTGGGCTTTATCACTGTAACTTACAAGTACAAGTACAGAAGCACAAGAATGGGAAAAAGTTAGATTTTTTTAAATCCTTTTTTTAAAGATGTCTAGCATGTGCAGTTAGAGAAGACAGTATGCTGTGAATGATCCTTTTGGTGTATTTTCTGTCTTTCTAAATTGGATAAAAAATGATAAATTCTTCAGAAACACAGTAAGCACAATCTAGGTCAGTCCTCACTTTCAGTTCACAGTGTAGCCTTTAGCCTCATGAGCAGAGCCCCAAGTCTAGTAAGAGCATCATTGTAGCATAACAGTCTCATAATCTGATTGTCCCGAGTTTGATTCTCATACAGGACAGCAAAGCATTGTTTAAACAGGCCACTTGGACCACATGGCAGCCTCTCCAGCCTCTCCATATTCATGTTACTGTCCCAAACTTCTTTTGTGGTGCTCCAGGGACAGTACAAATTTCTATGCCCAGCCCTGAAGGATGGAACTCTGCAGAAGTGCGGAGCAGTGTGGTCGTACGAGGAGGTTCGGAAACTGGCTGTTCTTACTGCTGAAGAACAGCAGCACTTTGAGGAAACTCTTGCAGCTCTGGCAGCTGCAGAGTACTGTGAATATAAGTCAGTAAGTACTTTTCACAGGTGGATCTTTGCTTATATGTTGTGGCCATGACAGTAGAAGATACTGCAAATTATGGAAATAAATGATAAATCATCGATTCCAGCATTTGAACTTGGTTTTGATTCTGTGAACTAAAATTGTCTCAGAAAGCTTTATCTTAGCAAGTACATTTGATGTCTTAGGCCTTTTTACTGGTACTGTATATGACTAGAGAGAACACCATTGACTTATTCATTCAAATGACTTTAACTGCAGTTAATAAAGGAAGACTGGGGCAGCCAGCACTAGTGTTACATTAGTTTCATCTGACCTGCCACTAGAGGTCATTCAGGCCTCTATAACATTTAAATAGATCTGTTAGTGGTAAATTAGTTAACTAATGAGCTAATTGGTGTAGGGTGAGAATCACATTCTCACATAGGTTTCGTTTTACCCAAGTACATAAAGAGATTCTTGGTGCTAGATGGTGTTCGGCTGTTAGGTTAGTTTGTTTTTTGTTTTTTAGCTTGAAGAGCAGACCTAGACTAAAACCTATGCCCAGTATTTTTCTTTCAGTCCAGGTTTGTCCATTTACTTGAGCCTCAGGAGCAACCTGAGGAGAGTGTTGCTGTCATAAAGACATTTCAAATACACAAATTGTTAATCCATATTGCTTGAAAGAACTCCAAAAGGAAAGTCCCACTATTGACCATTCATAAAGCCTTTAGCTATATAGCTAATCACCTGAAATAGTATTTTTCCACAACATATTAATTTTAAGTCTCTCATTTTTAAAGGTGTAATAAACCTCTCTTCTACTGTACATATAAGAGAAGAATAGAATAAATTTCTACTTGTCTTTGTTTGCTTCTCGCATTGACTGAGTCAAAACAGCTGCAGAGGACCGCAGGAAAGCTTTGCGCTGTGAGTCAAGCGCTGTTTTCTTCTTTTCCCTTTGAGTGCCCTGGCTGCCAATCCTTCGTGGAGAGAGAAGATCTCACCAACCTGAATGTCCACTGTACGGTCTGCACCGCAGAGACAGGCTCGACGTTCGAGTTCTGCTGGCAGTGCATGAGCCGCTGGAAAGGGCCCGGCCCGCGGTCCGACCGCTGCGACAATGACGGATGCACTAATAAGGAGCTCGAGCTCCTGCTGAAGTGCCCGATGACGTCCTTGCCAGAAACCGAAGTGACCGACTGCCCCTCCATCCGGGCTTGCCCCACATGCGGCCAGCTGGCAGAGCACAACAAGGAAGGGTGTAAAAACGTGATCTGTCCCCGGTGCCAGGTTGAGTTTTGCTTCGCCTGCTTGGAACTCACCCCCGTATGCTTAGAGACGAGCTCCTACTTCACACGGTGTTCAAGAGGCGTCGTGCCGCGGCAGAAGGCGATCCCTGTTTGGAATCGTCACGCGTTTTGAGAGGCATTGCAATAACATGAAATGCTCAGGAACGTCTTTTTTTGCTTTCCTCTTCTCTAGCGAGACAATAGAATAGTCCGATTAGATCATTTGAATCACAAGGCTTTGCAGACTTTTCACCATTTTGAAAGTTAAGGTTATGAGGCGTAACGACTGTGGTGAAAAATCTTGAGTACTGTAACTGCTTTGCAAAACATTGTAAGGTAAAATGACATGCACAGAGGTTAAGACAAACTTTGTGGTTAAAAAGACAAGGTTTAACAGTTTAAAAGGAAAGTATGGAAAGTATCATGGAAAGTTGATATATGTCTGTGATGACTTGCCATAGTTTGGATTAAAATGACTGTGAGAAAACTTGAACTTTGGAGTAGGGTTGCTACAGGCATGGGTTTGGCACAATAAAAGTAAGTTACATTTTTCACTCATCTTCAGTTCATGTCTGATTACTGAGGTTGAATAAAGAACATTCCCACAGGAGAATACAACAGAAATATATGCTGACCAAGCAAAAGTTGCTACACTTCTTGTGCAATCGGTAAGGTGAACATGTAAATGTGCATGGAGCGCTTGGAGCTTTGCAACAAAATCTACAGCACTCATTGTCTGTTATTTTTGGGGAGGACTGTTTCTGTTTGAATGCAGTGATGTTTTTAACGTGGCCCTCTTGGTTTAGGAGTGCGTACAGCAATGTTAATAATAATGAGGTTAGAATTTTTAGATGCAAGACAGGCAGAACATACAGTACTTAGTGTTGGATTAGTACTGAGTTAGACAGTACAGGAATTGTCATACAAAACTATGGCAAAATAAAAGGTTTAAGAAAACTAATTAAATTGGGTAAACTCTCTCAAATGGGTCATTTCAAGTGGGAAAAGAAGTATAATTCATGTCAGAATGGGATGGGTCTCGTAACCTTAACCCTAGTCTGGCCTCGACTGCATCCTGTTTTCAATACCCTTATAATTGTGAGAGAATTTTTCAAGTGAAAAAAATACTCAGAGTCAGTTCATAAACAACAACAGTTCAATACTCATAATTTTTAGATGCTGATGTAATTTACTCAGTCCTGCAATTTTACTATAAATCCCAAGTAACCTTATCAAATTTCTATTTAGTGCATGTCTTTTATTTATTATATGTCATATTTTACTTGCAATTCTCTTAACATTCTTCTATGATCTATGAATAATGATCTCTATGATAACTGTTTCTAATGACAATATGACAAGAGCAATTTCTTTAATTGGCTCGTTTCCTCCATAATCATAAGTTCATTTAATCAGTAAATGAGTTCAGTCCCAAGACTAAGTGTTTGAATTTCACAGTTTTATTGTCAACAGAGAGACATACAGTAGGAAATGATCTCCTACAGCAGGCAAGGCAAAGCCAAGAGCAAAGTCACAGCAGGCAGGAGACAGAGAGAAATGTTTGGTCATTGGTGAATTGAATTGAATTGAGAAAGAGGAGATAACAAACAACAAAGCATGGCAGAGAAAACAGAGAATCCCTGAGTAATAAAATGCAAATACAGCAGGAGAGAGACAAATTAGCAGGACAAGTGGTGTAGAAGATGATTTAAAATGCTCATTTAAACAATTATCACCTCAGATCATCAGGCAGCATAAGAGCACTGTTACTGATGTTTAAGCAGAAGCCTCAGACTCTAGTGTGATTCTTTATCCAGTTCCTGAAACTGGAGACACGGGTGTAGACGCCAGGGGAGTTGGGCTGAGCACAGCCCTTCCCGAAACTCACAATCCCAGCCTGAGTCCAGCTGTCACGCTGTTTGCAGACCAGAGGGCCACCAGAGTCACCCTGGAGAGAGAATGGGACAGAAGGCACACAGAGACATTTGCTTTGAAGTATTAGCTGACTCCACTGTCATATTGCATTTTTAGATAGATAGAGATAGATAGATAATACTTTATTAATCCCGTAGGGAAATTGATGTGTTTAATAAAGTATTATCTATCTCTATCTATCTAAAAATGCAATATGATGGTGGAGTCAGCTAATACTTCAAAGCATTAATGCAGGACAAGCGTTGTAGTAAAAGCGTTTTTACTACAGCAGAAGAGATTAGGTTCCCTTTGTCTGTCTCAATACATCACGGTTGTAGGCAGTCTCCTTCCTTATCCCTGTGCTTTCCTGAAATTATCTGCAAGTGACCAGTCTGACTTGTTTCTAAGGTAATACAATGATAAAGGAGAATAACTTGAAATAGCTAAAGACCATCCGTCCTTCACCACCAGTTCAAGGTTCAGGGGGTAACGATCACTGTTCATAAGAACTCATTAAGACATTAATTATTTCAGTGCTGTTACTGATAAACCCAAGCCATCACTTGTCCTGGGTAATTAAAATATAAATATTTTTCACCCCAACTGAGATGTCTCCCATATAAGAGAGAATCCACTTCATCCACCAGCTACAGTACAGCTGTAAAGGATGAAATACAGCAAACACCTACAGTAGGTGTTCCTTCTCTTGCTGAGTTAAGATGAGTTAGGAGCACTATTCTGGAGTTTAGCCTGCATTAACACCCCTACTCTTCCAAACAGTACCAGGGGACCTTTCAATCATTACGATGTAGTAAAGTCCTGAGTTTAATGTCTCATCCTATGGTTGTCATCTCCTGCAACACAGTGACAGCAGTCTCCATACTAGGATATTCTGTTGGAAATTCTAATCCAGAATGAGGAGAGTCCACTAATATCACTTAATGCAGCAAACAAAGTTTCCTTATGCCAAGACTGACTGGGTCCAATAGTTCTTTGTTTTTGAGATCTTGAGGTCACATCAGTCAGTAGATGTGATCACAATCAATCTGAACTCATTAAGACAATAACTGCTTGTCAGGAACTCGAGAAAACATTGAGGTATTTGTGTTGAGACACCATTTACATCTTTTAGACAATGTGGGGAAACAAAAAGGGCAAACAAATTGTCGGGATACATATCTAAAAGCACAGAACTAAGGAGATGTTATTTAAAATGTTATAACACAATAGTAGGGCCTCCTTTAGAATACCGTTACTGTTTTGGCCCCCATTCTCTGAAATCAGTCCAGAAAAGAGCAACCAGATATTGACCAGAATTCCCTGGATTTAAGAGAGGTAAGGAACCTGGCACAAGTAACCAGAATCATCAAGGGAATTGACGAGGCCAAGCCAGAAGACTTCTTCAGAATGGACAGTAAAATTTGAAAGGGCACCAGTAAAAACCACATGGAAGCCACAAGAAGGAATGTCTTCTTTACTGAAATGCCCTGTTTGTTTCATTCATCTGGGTGAGATCCACCCATCCATTTGCTTCAGCCAATTCAGGATGACAGGAAACCAGAACCTATCCTGGCAGGCAACAGGTGCAAGCCAGGTTACACCCTAGACAGGAAACCAGTCTATCACAGGGCACACATACAGACACACACAAAAACACACACTCACACTAGGGCCAATTTTCCCAAAAGCCAATTAACCTATCAGTATGTCTTTGTACTGTGGGGGGAAACCAATCAATGAACTGCTATCTACAAAATATTATAGATTGAGTGAATGCCTTCCTCATCTTTAATAATAATAATAATAATAATAACAATAATAATAATTCCTTATACTTATATAGCACTTTTTCTGGACACTCCACTCAAAGCACAAAGCAAAGGACTCCCCTCCTCCATCACCAATGTGCAGCCCCACCTGGATGAAGCAACAGCAGCCATAGTGCACCAGAACGCTCACCACACACCAGCTCTCAGTGGGGTGGAGAACAGAGTGATGAAGCCAATTCAGACACGGGGATTATTAGGAGGCCATGATTGGTTAAGGCCAAAGGAAAATTTGGCCAGGATACCAGGGTTGCACCCTTACTCTTTTTGAGAGTCAGGACCTCGGTTTTACATCTCATCCAAAGGACAGCACCTTTTTATAGTAAAGTGTTCCCTTTACTATACTGGGGCATTAGGACTCACACAGACCACAGGGTTGGTGATTGGTGGACCCCTGCTGGCCCCACTAACACCTCTTCCAGCAGCAACCTTAGTTTTTCCCAGGAGGTCTCCTGTCCTGGTAGTGACCAGGCTTACGCCTGCTGAGCTTCAGTGGGCTGCCAGCTGTGAGTTGCAGGGTGATATGGCTGCTAGCATGCAGGCTTATTTGTAACTGTTCTTACAATATTATGAATAAAAACACCAAGAGCCCATACTTCTGTTGGACCAGAGCATTAGATCATGGGTAGTAGCTTTCAGAGAGGTCACAAATACACAAAGCCTGGCTCACCTTGCAGGCGTCCTTTCCTCCTTCTTTGTACCCAGCACATATAATTTCTGGTCGAATAATGTAGACTTTATTGTACATCTCCTGACAGAGCTTGTTGTCTATGATGGGAAGCTGGACTTCCTGAAGAATAAAAGGTGTCGGCAGTGGAGCTGAGGAAAGAGAAAGTGTCTGTGCTCTTAGTCTTGATGAGTGCCGCATCCCTCAACCATCTTGAAAACTCTGAGCAAGACATAGAGTACACTGAAGTTCCTATGAGTGAATGAATGGTATGCTGTTGGAACACATCGTGCAACTTCATCTCCCTTCGGCCATGCACACCACCCCACTGGAGGGCATCATGTGAATATGGGATTACTCAGGATTGTGCTTTCAAAAAAGAAATAATCTCCCTTCCCTGGAGATAGGATATACATAAATTGCACTTAGAAGAGCTACTATAAAAGTACATCAGTACTCTCTGCCACATGACTCTTTGCCAGCAATGGTGTTCCTAATGGAAACCTTTTGATTTCCACCACAGAAAAATTGGTTTAAGATGTAGCCCGGTACAATCTGGAATGTCTCGACTGTTGAATCATTCCCAGCATTAGCTATATATATTTCAGTAGTTCAGTAGATCATAACAAATGGGAGAGAGAGACAAATATGAATAAAATATCTGGCATGACTTGCCTAGTTGAAGGAGCTGGTCTGGGAGAGATACTGTACATGAAAGGAGTGTACTGTTTGTGAAATTTATGCATACATGTTTTTGCATGTTTTTTATACATTTATACATAGGCAAGCGAAAGAGTGTGAAATTAGGATCTAACCTCCTCCTGGATTTCTATTAAACTCTAACTGCTGTTATAATTGTTATAATGTCTCTTGCAAACAACACGTTTTTAGCCTTTTTGTTTCCTCCACCTCATCTCCACCTGTGTAGCTGCCGTTTGGTTAACTCCTCTCTCTGACTGGGGGATCCAGCCTCCTCGTCCCGTGACCAGGGGGGTTTACTTTAACTAGTGTTTAAGCCAAAACGTATTAGATTCAATAAACACTTGATAAACATTCACCAAGTGTCCGATTTGTGGATGTTAATATTCCTCAAAAAATGACAATTGGTGAATTCCAAAAGCAGGCAACCAATGATATTAGACATGCAGTAGCATCTGTCTAATATCAGATAGCAGAACAGATAAACCAATGGTTTTGTAAAGTTTGCTCTGTGACCAGAGATCTGAACATTTTCCATTTGTCAAAACTGGGCTTTGCAGTCGTTTGATAAAGGGTGTTGGGAGTTTGAGGTAAGATTTCACATGTAGACACATGTTCTGTTTCTTCTTGTTCGCTATGCCTGTGTGTAGTCATGCAGAAAATAGAATATCTAAATCGAATTAGTCTTGATTTGTCATAAATTAGTTTTTTTTATCTGAATTCTAGAAGTCTACAAATGTAAAATGTAAAAACAGTGAATTTTCATCTTAAGAACATTTTAATTTGCACTAAGTTTCTGGTTTCTAAGTCTTCATGAAAGCTTTTGCTTTTTCTATGATTTACATATATTTTCTTGCCTCAGGGAAATGATCGACAGATACGGCATCTACAAACTGAAAATATCAAAACAAAATCCTTTTTATTGACATTTTATTGACATAGGTTAGAGAGTTTAATGTAGGAGAAACTGGGATGCTGCTGATGTTGTACAACATTGATTACATTGATGTCTTTGTAGATAATGCAATCTAATAAGCTTCCACATGCTCAGTTGCATTAAATAAACACAGATTTGAACTCAAAACATAACCTCAGTTGATCAGGGGAGCCTCCGAGCCTGGATTTTGAAGGGACTTGTTGGAAAGATTACAGAGAAATCTCTCAAACATGACTTTGTATACTACAAAAAAAATCTTTTTACAACTGTTTTTCAAAACAAATCCCTTCATTTAGGTACTGGAAAGAGTAGCAAATGAAACAGCTCAGCAGCAGATTGTGTCCTACCTTCGTCTCTGATGTTCCCCCACCCAGTAGCCCAGCATTTGCTGCCCGGAGGGAATTTGTCAGAGCTCTGGGCCAGGCTGACTGGCTGGATGTATTTGCTGTAAGACACTGCCTTGTCCAGCTCCACCAGGGCGATATCAAACTCTTTTTGTGTTCTGGAGTATTTCTCGTGTACAGCGATGCGCCTCATGGGGTATTCCGTTTTGCGAAAACTGGGGATGACCGATTTCTTCAGTTTGGACTTTCCCAGGACCACCATAGATTTCTTTAGTGCAACCTCTCTGAAGAGCAAAATCTGATTATTCATCTTATCTGTTCATACGTTTTCTAACCAGTTTATTCCATACACCATACTGGTAAGGGAACCAAATCTGGAGCCGGAGCCTGTCCCGGCAAGCAATGGGCACAAGACAGGATACACCTAGAACGGGATACCAGTTCATTTTCCAGAAGCTATCATTTACTTGAAAGTCTCTTATCCAGGTGAGGGTCTAAGCATGTAGGAGCACTGGGTTCAAAGCTAAACTGGACAGGATGTCGGTCCATTGCAGGCAAGAGATACAGGGGCAGTGTAGAGATTAACCTAATTGGCATGATGTTGTAAGGCAAGAGGGCCTGGCACAGCACCTGGCAAATTACCCCGTGATAATAAGAAGAACTTGCAAACTCCCCACAGCAAATCTGAAAACTCAGGAACTAGGAGCTGTGTGACAGCAGAGCTAACATCACACCATTCACTGTGTCACTCTAAAAGCACTTAAAAAATAATCTTTAAAAAATATAGTATAATATATACTGTAGTGTGATAAACAGTCAGTCTATATATTCACCTAAGGGGAGCCAGCTGTCAGTCATTACCCTCCTGATCTTTGACAGCTTGGCTCCAAGATATAGAAGAGTGCTTCTTTTGTCAGGGGTGCGAGGGAACCAGATAAAGAGTACTTCTTGAATTGTCCCCCTCCGATGAATCTTATGAATTGAATTATTTAAGTATTTTGAATTTAATTTCACCATGCACCCAGTCTTAACCAAAGACCAAGACTGTCAAGACATGTCAAGCCACAGGAAGTCTATTTTTTGTAACAGACTCCGAGTCTCCGAAACACTGAAACGGTGTATTTCGTCTCTTCCTGTAACAAGCAGCAGCAAGAAAAAGATTATCTCACAGAAGCAGATTAGCTGCTGTGGCTTGTGGTAATGTCCTCTGACACAGACTTGCACACTGTGACACTCACTTGTTAAAGCAATGCGCTGCAGTGAGCACCCAGCGCTCGCTGATCAGGGAGCCTCCACATTCCAAGTAACTTCCAGGTTTCCCACTGACAGGAATGAGCTTTAAATAGGCCATCCAGGGCCACTTTCCCTTTTTTGCGTCGTGACCTCCTACTATCGAGCTCTTGGACAGAGGAGAGCTGGACACTGCAGCAAGAGAGGGGAGTCATATTGAGAGAGAAGACATTCAGAGATCATTACCTTCCTGAATTTTGACAGCTGGGCTCCTGGATATAAACAAGTGCTTCTTTTTGTCAAATATGTCTCAGTTCAGGTATTTCTGAACTCTGGGATCCGTCCATCCATTTTCTTACTGCTTTAGCCAATTCAGTTTGCTCCGGAGTCGGAGCTTGTCCCTGCAAGCACTGGGCGCAAGAGAAGGAAACCACCAGGGACCCGTCGCAGGGCAGAAACACTGAGACAAACACGCTCAAACTCACACCACGGCCAATTTATCCACAAGCCATCTAACCTACCAATATGTCTTTCGAATGAGGGAGGAAACCGGAGCACTTGGAGGAAACTCAGGAGGAGAGCATGCAGACTCCATGCAGATACTGTAGCATCCCAGGCTCAGAATTAAACCAAGGGCCCCAGTGTTGCAAGGCAGCAACACTAACCTGCCATGCCACCCTGCCACCCTTGTTCACTCTTAAACAATGCAAAGTAACTACCTTGTCTCTTGTCTCTTGTTTCTTTCTCCTGTAACACTGCTGGATTCTCTTCCCTTTTGATAATGTGTATTGTTGTTGTGTTTGTCTGTGCCGTAAAATGAATTTCCCCTAGGGGACAGTAAAGCTTGAATCGAACTGCCATTTGCGATATGAATATGCCAATATGCTTGATGATAAGTGTGGAGAGCAGAACAGTAGAAAAACAGGTCCTCCTCAAAATTGACCATGGATGGGGTGGCCTGATTGTAACATAACAGGGAAATTAGATCTGCATGGCCAAAACCAGCCAAATCAATGCTAGAGAAATGGGACTTTCCTTGAATCCTGAGGACTTTTTAGATCATGATGCTCTGAATTAAAAACACGAATAAAACCACATATCAATCCACACATTTAAAAATAATGGCATGCATCTCATTTGATCTTTCATTTCATCTCATCTTTCTGATTAGTTCTCCCTTGGTTTGTGTGAGTGTCTGTGTCCCATACTACTGATACTTATGTGCCAGTGAGCTGTAATGCTCCCTCTTTCACTCAGCCATAGTCTGCTGTGGGCTGGTCAGTCTGGAACACAAAGCCACCCATTCAAACACAATGGGGTCTGGACTAGCCAGCAGCTAACACTCAAGAGAACCTGTACACTCTTAAACACTACCCGGACAATTGCCAGTGTGCCTCCTTCATCAAACTCATTTACTGACTACTTACTAAAGTTTAACATCTTCACTGAGGTGCTTATGTTTCTAGGAGTACTGTTCAGTACTGCAGATGTACAGTAGCTCTTCCACCTTTTAGTCATTCTGAGGGCATCTGGTTTCAGAAATAATTGAGTGAAATAGAGCTACAGTATAAGTAAGCGACTAATTGGTAATTTAATCAATTATAAGAGAATACTGTACATTTATCTACAGTAAATAGGGAACATTTTTTATGGAGTGGGCGGTACTTTGACAAAGCTCTAGTGTTCAAGATGTTTGCAGATGTCGCACCCATGACACATACATCTGGACTGGAGCTTCTTGATGTAATGGTTTCACAATAAATCAAGGGGAGAAAAAGGCGACAGTTTTGCAGTTGATAAAATCAGTTGTTTCGGAAAGGAAGAAATGACTAGCTGGCACTAGCGGTGAAGTGAAGTAATGGCAAAGACTCAGAAGTCTTTCCCCGATGGTGAATTTATTACTTTATTATAACACTTCAGACATCTTTAGCAATAGTAACCTAAAAATGTAGTGGAAAAGTGTGTTGTTCAGCTTTCTGGAAAAATTGATGAACGACTCCACGATAACAGACAGCTCTTCTTTCAATACCCAATAGCAGCTGATTAGAGTGGTGATCTGGGCAATCGTGCGCAGTTAGTGATGCTTTTCAGAGGTGAGCATTGATTGTTTTCACACTGTGTGTGGTGGAACTAAGAGAGTTAAACCTTTCTGAAGCCGAGTGAAACACTGGCCTGCTGTGGCTTTCTCTTGCAGGCTTTACAACAGGTGGAGCCCTACTAATAATTGGGGAGAAAGAATAGATTCGAAACAATAGTGCAAATAAAGCAAAGAAGCAGCACAAACCACTTATAGGGGACATGAGCTGGGTTTCGCCCATCAGGAGACAAGCTACTTTTCCCCCATTGATTGTTGTGCTGCTGGAATAGTGCTCAGAGAAGTGCTCCGTATGAGCTCAGTAAGAGGAAACGCATGGCCAGACGTTCTGTGTCTGAATTTGGCTGACAGACAAATTGAAGACACCGTCGGTGGTGATCACTTCTGAATCCAAATCGCCCCATTTTGTCAGCAAACACAGGGGAAAAACATCTTTGAAGGCAGACAATGTCACGTCTGTTGTTACGAAATTTGACTGGAGGGAACTGAGGCATGTAGAGTATACAGAAGTGCCTTTGGTGAACATTAGGCCACAAAAGTTCATGGAGGGTGTTAAAATACCAGAATTCGAAGACTCAGAATGAAGGGTGGATCTTGACAAAAGTTGAATGTCTTAGACCTGGGACTTCTAGGTCCTAAAAAGCTAGTGACTGCACAGTGACAAAATTGAAGGTATTCACAACTAAAGTATAATTGGAAAAAACATTCTCCGAGTATTCTCAACTATTTCTCATCACGTATGTCCATTTTAGGAGAGCTCGGCACTGATATGTAGTTTAGTGGTATTGAATATGTACAGTAGGTATAGTACTGTAAGTGTAATTTTACTTTGCAAGAATGTGACCAGTGGTCCACGTAAAAACTTTAAAACAGACATAATTAAGTAAAGCCGTTCAGGTGGGAAGCTGCGTCAGCATGCGTAGGCTGCAAAGGAACAAGTAATAGGTGTATTCCGTGCTGAAAAGAGAAGAAAGAAAACACAACGTTTTGGCCGTTACAAGCCAAGAAGAGTGGTCGATAAATCCAAGCGAGGTCGAATCCAGGTAGTCAGAACGAAGTCAGGCAAACAATTCTGAGAGGGGCAAGATGAGAGAGAGGTAGAGAGAACTCCAAAGCCGAAGAGTCGTAGGTGAGGGGATCCAGAAGGGGTAGAGGGTAGAGGGTAGAGGGGGTTTGAGGCGAGCTCAGGAGGTGGATGAAATCCTAATACTGAGCACTGGTAGCAGTGAGCAGAGGGTTTAAATAGTTGCGGGGAAAAGGTGTGGAATGAAGATTGAATCATTTGGAGTTCATTGGTGCGGGCTGTGCTCGTAACACCATTCATTTGAATTTTCACAAGCAGGGTAGATCTTGTCTGAAAATCTTCTCCAAATCTGAATCCCTGTGTCTTCTTTGTGAGAAGAATGAGTACAGGAATTATCCAACAGAGGTTTTTAAAGAAGCTCGTTATGGAGCATGTGGCTCACCCCCTGTGTTATGAATGTACACTATACCTATCTGGTAGACATCTCTGGTGTAATAGACTCAGGAAATCTTTCATCCTTTCTGCAATCTCACAATGTAGAATAACTCTCTTATCTCCTTAAAAAAGTATTTTGCTGTATTCTTTTTTTGTAGTTTTGGGCTCTAGCCAACACAGCTAGCCATAAAACAGCTTTCTCCCCAGGAAAAAGCTTGATAATAAAAGCTTGAACTGAAGCAATGCTTGCAAAACTGAAGACACTGTAAAAATTAATCTTCACAGGTATAATGGACATTGCCAAAGAAATACTACTGTATATGCAAAACCATGATTTTCTTCTTTTTATTATTCTTCTTTAGAATGACTTATAAGTTTATCCATCCATTCTCTAAATCACTTTATCTGTGCCACCTCACCAAACTTTTGAATATATTTCATACAAATCATTTTTAATTGTTTACTTACCTACAAAAGTGCTCAGGACAAGGAGCCCAAAAAACAGCTGCAGAAGTAGCATCTTTTCCCTCCCAGTGTCTCTAGAGGTCTCTGAGCAATACCTATCTCAGAGGAATTGCGTTAGGTGTAGATAGATCTGTGAGATTATATTCTCATATTTTTATCATGTTTTGTCATGATCTAGGTGGGTTTTTTCAATTCTCTGAAAGAGCTCAAAGTGTGGTTTCACATCTCATCATCTCATATCTCATTCTCAACGTACCCCAGGAACCACACATGCCATTTCTCAGATTGCTGCGGAATCACGGGGGGGGGGGGGGGATTTTACAAGAAACACAAAACTTTAATTTGAAATTCTAATTAATAACCAACTGATTACAGTATTAACTCTGGTTTAACAGGTGTAGGCAATTGTGTGTTGTTTATAAGGGCTTTGAAGTCCTGGACTAATGATACATCCTTAGTGTTGTACAGAAAAAATGGTAAATGACACTGGACACACTGTCACACTGGACACCTTATATCTTACTGTCACAGGACAAACTGTCTCACACATTAAATCTCACAGACGCTGGAAACATGTTCTTACTGGATAAACGTAATCCAATAAAACCCTAAAAATGAGGTTTGAACTGTGAATCTGCTAATATAGTCACATCCTGTGTGCCAATAGCAGTCGAGCGAACAGAAGAGGGCACTACAAATACAGTAATACAAAGAACTCAGTTTTAATTGTACACAAAATGTTACTGTCAAACCAAGAGTTATTAATACTTTTAAATCACTCATTAACCAGTGTGAGTATTATGGACACACACATAAAATTCAAAGCAGCAGAAACACTGTAGCAGGATGGTGAGACGAAGGAGTGCAGGCAAAAAGAGAGATGTGTTTCTTCTAGACTTGATGCAACCACAGAGCAGGAGAGGAGCTTTCTCGTTGCCTCAGGGCAGGACTCACATGCATAAGCACATGAAGAGGTGCTGCAGACATTGTGCTGTGTTGATCTGGTACCAGCAAGGAAGGAATGACTTCCACTTCATGAACAGAGAGCAGGAGGCACAGGAAGAACAATTCCACAGGTTGTTGATCTTCCTTTGTTCTCATTATTTTCTGTTCCTATAATAATAATAATAATTAATAATAATTGCTTACACTTATATAGCGCTTTTCTGGACACTCCACTCAAAGCGCTTTACAGGTAATGGGGACTCCCCTCCACCACCACCAATGTGCAGCCCCACCTATGCCAGGGATCTCCAATCTTGTTCCTGGAGGAGCAGTGTGTCTGTACCTGGGGTCCTCAGTCTTGATCCTGGTGGGCTGGCATGTTTACGGGTTTTCTGTTTATAAGCACTTGTTATAACCTTGATAAACTTGTTAATTAGCCAGCATTTCAGGCGCTGGTGCTTTAAAGAGACCTAGAAAACCTAGATCAAGATTGGAGACTCTTGTCAAAGACCCTGATTAAAACAGAACTTTGCATTTACTATAGGCAAACTTTCAGTTCCAGTACGTAAGATGACTTTGTGTCTTACCCTGATCTGCAAGCACTCGACAATGACAATTATTATAATAAAAATGATGAAGAGACAATCATTTTTTTAGTTAATGAGGTTGAGCGGATGTGTTGAGCAAACAAATTCAAACAGTCAATTCTACATTGGTAGTTGATCTACACACCGGTTATCATTCCTGTTGCATAGAAATTCTGACTCATTTAATCTGCACAGTTGACAGAGGAGATAATCAGTGTGGGTGAGTTTATAGCATCCTTATTGAAAGAGAGGCTGAAGTATGGGTAGAGTTTCTCAGTGAAGGTGTCAGTGAAAGTGTAGATATGAGATCTGGCCTCCACATTGTAAAAGGAGACCTGTCCTCCCTCATAATCCACATACACCCCCACCTTCCTGGGCTGCGGGTTTAGAGTCAGGATGACAGGGGGGGCGGCACAAGCAATGAACTTGTTTCCATGCCTCGGTGACACGGTCCAGAAACCATCTTTAGGGGTCAGCGCTTTCATAAAGTTCTTTCTGTTGACTGACTGTCTTGCAACTCCTAAAAAACACTCTCCCTTCTCCCCCACCTCCACCTCCCAGTAGTGTCTCCCAGAGGTGAAACCCTCTTTTCCCAGGACACATAATGATTGAAATCTCTCTGGATTGTCAGGCAGAGCCTGTTGCTTGTCTGCATGTTTCACTTGTTTTCTGTCTGCAGATAGGATGAGCCAGGGATTTACTGTACTGGGGTCCAGGCTTACATCAACTGTGGAGCAGAGAGAATACAGTACATCATAATCAAAAAATCTACAACTCATTCAAATAAAACTATATGATGAGTAACATAAAATGAAAATGTTTTTGATTATTACGTGACAGTATGTTGATCTTCGAAAGTTTTGTCAGCCATCACAGAGCAACAGACATAAGATATATGTATTCAATAATTTCTTGTCAATTCAGAGGCCTGATGAAATCACTATTTATCTTTAAGTTAATTATGGTATTCTTTAGTTGATATTCAGATATTTTCACACATTTTTTTTAACTTCAGATCACTGGAACGTGCAGTCTCTGGTTTCAAAGGAATCTTTGTAAATACGGATCCAGATAAACATGTACTGCAATAGTATGTTAAACACGAAGAAATAAACTGCAAGTCCCAGGAGCTGACAGACTTAGTTACTTATTCTAGTCCACAGTCAAGGGTTTTAAACTGGAAGGATCTTCTGTCACATTTCAGCACAAATGGAAGAGCTTTTGCTGGTGTGTTAGGAATTTGCACAATGTAGAGCTCTGTCACACTACAGGGGAACAACAAACATGAACATCTTGCTAAGTTGTTGATGTGCTTTCAAACAGCCAGATTGCCAATTAATAGTTCAAAAAGTGTATTTTAACATTTAATGAAGTAGGTTACTTAAGATAATATATTGAGAACAGATTTCTTCGGCCACAAGGAAGTGTGGTTGCTATTATTAAAAATGCAGATGTTTTAGTGTTTCCTTCTTATAGAATAAGCATCTAGGTGAATGGTTTAAATAGGAGCAGTGCTTTGATTTTTCGAAAACATCACAAACTCTTAAAGAAAAACAATCTCACCTGCCTGACTGCGTATTCTTTGAAACTCTGGAAACAGAAGAAAAAAAAGGATTAGAAACAGAAATGGTCAAACATACATGTGATTCAATTCAGTGGTTTTAGAGTTACAAATACAAATTACAAAGTCAGTAACGAAAAAGAAACACATCTGGCTCTTCAGTCATCACTGAATGTAGTTTATGTTTTAATAATAATAATAATTCCTTACACATACTGTACCAGTCAAAGGTTTGAGTACACCTCCTTGAACCCAGGTTTTTCATGATTATCTGTGCTTTAAACGGTAAAATCTTGTCTATAAACACTTAACTTTTAATTACATGATATGTGTACTTATAATCTTAAGTGAACTGCATTGAAAATGTTAATTTTTCATTGTCAATAAAATGAACACCCAAAGCAAATGGATTTCAGTCTGAAGCCTAGGTTAGTCAAAAGTCAGAAATGTGTATAACTTGGTGTTAGAACACTAAAAGAAGTTTAAAATTGTCTTTGTTAGATGTTCTCACAGTTAACTAGTATGTTACCTCATTTACCTTTTGTCACCAATTATTGGTAAACAGGTGAGGGTCCACAATTACTTTAAGACAATCTTTAAGACAAATTGCATCAGTAACTGCTGTGTACAAGACTATTAAATGATATGAAGAAACTAGCACTCATGATGACCAAAAAGATCAGGCAGGCCAAAGGTGACCTCAGAATCAGCAAATACGTTCATTAGAGTTACAGGTCTGCGAAACTGGTGACTAACTGCCCCTGAAATACAGGCTGAGCTCAATGCAACTAGAAGTACAGATGTTTCAACATCAACTGTTCAGAGGAGGTTGCGTGAAGCTGGCCTACCAGGAAGAATTGCTGCAAAGAAATCATTGTTAAGAGTGCAGAATAAGAGGAAGAGATTTGCCTGGTCCAAAAAACACAGAAACTGGACCTCCAAGGTCCAGTTTCATGCAACCTCCTCTGAACAGTTAATGTTGTAAAACAACAAAGACTTCAGGCAAAACTCTGTTGCTTCACTCTATCACTACACAATGAGCTGAAGTTCTTCTCTCACTCAAAGAAATAGACATTTTCCAGGAAGAGAATCCAATACACACCAATTTCTGATAGTCTTTTCACCTCTATTCTGACTATGTCTTTCAGCTGACACACAGCCTTCTTCAAATCCCCCAGGTAGAGGTCAGAAAGAACAGTGATGCCTGACCAGTCCTTGGTTTGCTGAGTTGAACACAGAGACTGGAAACTCTATAGCAGGAAAGAAGAGAAAAAAGTGCACCTGTAGTGTGACTGATGATAAGGAATAATACACTAAGATCTTCTGTGTTTATTAAACATGAATTTTGTACAAGATTGTTGAACTGAATAATACATTGTTGAATATGGTAACAATGTGGATTAATACAGTACCTTTTTTTAGGTATTGCGTCTGCTCTTTACAGCTGTACTGACCTGTAGAAAGAGGAGGTGGTCCTGAGTGTGGGAGAGTTGCTCCATCCCAGTGTTTCTCTTCTTTAACTCAATGATTTCCTGCTCCAGCTCTTCAATAATCCCTTCAGCCCTCCTCTCTGCTGCTCTCTGCTTCTCATCAATCAGTTTAATGAACTCAGTCTGGCTATCCTCAATGTAGCACAGGAGATCAGTGAAGACCTGCACACTGTCCTTGATCTCTCTCTGTGCACAGCTCTGAGGGGACAACAGACAACACTCAGGGACTAACAGGGTAGTACAAGAGAATAGCACAGCTCAGTTTTCCATTTGGAAATTCCCAAAAGCTCCTATTTATCCACACCAAAGATCAAGACAGCAAATGCAGAAGACACTGGTAAAGTACATTGAAATCATGAGAAATTATAGTGAAACATAAACAATTATAGAATATCAAGCCTGAGAGCTTCAAGGCTTTGAGTATTCCAAAAGAGCCCTGAAATCTCTCTCAACCTGAGAGAATTGAAATGATGACCAAAAACAAGCTGCCTAACTGTAACAGAATGACTCTTTATAAAGAGATCCCTTCTGCCACCAGTTTCATTTCTTGCTTGTTTTAACCCTCCTGACAATCTCAAGGCAGGTGCTTAGTCAGCATTCTAGAACTGCTGTTGAAACCCTGGACCACAGCTGTACAGGACTGGAGTTCTGGGTTTCTGTCTTAGTTAGACTGATGGGACTCTTGTAAGGACTCACTTTGCTGAGCTTTGTGGCTTGCTTGATCTCCTTTACCTTCTTCAGTCTATCCTGAATCATCTGTTGTGCTTCTGTTTCTATCTTCTTTAGCTGAGTCTGTGGACAAAGAGAGTCACTGCTGCTGGCACACTGACATTGGGCTGGGCAACACACAGCTGGAATTAAAGCCTTCTTCAGGTTATGGGATAATAGCTCAATATTTAGTCAGAAACTGAAAAAATGACATCAGTTTTCATTGTTTTGTAATACATACAATAGACAAACATCACAAACCCCTGTACACTCATGAGCAATGAAATATTGTATTATGAGGGAGATGTACAATATATTTATATTCTCCTCTCTGAGGATCCCTGGTATGGTGGAGGGTCTTGTGTCTTCCAGTGATCACCGGAGCAATATTGACTAATACTCTAATACTCCTGGTAGACAAACAAGTCTGAGGTGAGGTTTCTGAGAAACAGGGATCCACTCCAAGGCCCCTATATAGGTTTGAACTGAAAACATGACTTCATGCTTAGGATGTGGCTCCTGGAACAACAATAACAATAATACATGTATACAACGCTTTTCTGGGCACTCCACTCACTCAGAGTGCTTTAGAGGTAATGGCCCCTCCATCACCAATGTGTAGCCGCTACCTGGATAATGCAATGGCAGCAAAAGCGTACCAGTCCTCTCACCACACATGAGCTATCAGTGGGGAGGAGAACAGGACAGTCCTGGACTGAGGGAGTGGTTGAAGGAGCAATTTGATGAACTCCTCAACCTGGTGGATATCCCCCCTTGCACTGACTCTGATTGAATGAACACTGTTGTGGTCCAGGGGCTGTGCGCCAGTAAGACTGGCTGTGAGAGGTTTAGACATCTTAACGTTGTGTTTGTGCTACCTTTTCAATGCTGTCTGGAAGGTGGATGTAGAGTCTCAGTATTGGGAAAGGTTTTTGGAGACTGCTTATGCAGAAGTTTAAAGTACATTCTACTACAGTAGGTGAAGATCAAAGGGCCACACCATGACACACCAGTTATATCTCCTAACTGATCTGGGGGTGCTTTGGAATCACTCAACAATTTACAAGACCTCTACTGTCCCTTCAATGACATCGTAGGAGCAGAGCAGTAGCTCTGTATAAATAAAATCAAGATGGGCCAAGAGAAGAAATTCAGTTTTTAACATAGCATACCAGCCAGTCTGATCTCTTCCACTATAAGATTACCATCATCATCAAGCAAGAGTACTACATGTGAACAAACAGGAAGAGACTGGTTTATTGAACTGATTTTAGCAACTTCTGGACACTAACCAGACATGTGCAAATAATTCCCCACTGCCCCTGAACATAGCATACACAAGAAACTAGAAAGTATCTTTACATGATACAGTCTGAGGGATCAATCATGTATTAGGAGTTTTGCAGGCAGAATTTGTATTAAAACATTTTCTGATTAAATTCCCTCATCTGCAACATTAGAACCCTATTCCAGTTAGCAACCATTACTGACAGACATTTTTCAAAATGTGTATAGAAAAGAGACCTTTTATTTGTACTTATTATTACCTGAAAATCAACACTTTTATCTTAAATGCTTCTGTAGATGCTTTCATTTAAACTTTTGACTTATTCAACACCTCTGAGCCACTGCAACATCTGATACTCCAAGAGTGCAACAGCTTGTCTTCCGTTTTACAGATATAGCATTGGGTATCAGAACAATGTGCGGTTATCTTAAATTGGCAGGTTTAGTTTAGTAAAAATGGGCCTCTCTAACAGCCCACTTGGATGCCTAAAACATGACAATGATTGTGTTTTTGTAGTAAATGCAATGCTGTTAAACAGGGTTCATTCTAAATTAAAAAATTAAAAAACAATAATGCAGTTTACCTTTTTCTCTGTCCATTCGCTCTCTGCACAGATAGTGTCGTGTGTCCTGTGGTCTGTCTCAGCGCACTGCAGGCAAATACAGGTCTGGTCGGTCCTGCAGAACAGCTCCAGGAGCCTCTCATGTTTCTCACACAGCCTGTCCTCAAGGTTCTGCACAGGATCCACCAGTTTGTGCTTCTTGAGTGTTGCGACTCTCATATGAGGCTCCATGTGAATTTCACAGTAAGAGGTCAGACACAGCAGGCAGGATTTCACAGCTTTCAGTCTTCTCCCAGTGCAGATATCACAGGAGACTTCTCCAGGTTTAGCAGTGCCCTCCGTCAGAGCGCTGACTCTGGTCTTCTTGAACTGCTCTGTGATTTCTGCCAGGCTTCTGTTCACACTGAGGTCAGGCCTAAGAGGAAAATTCTTCTTACACAGTGGACACCTGCACACATCACTTCTGTCCCAACACACTCCAATACAGGTCATGCAGAAGCTGTGTCCACAGGGAGTGGAGACCGGGTTGGTAAATATATCCAGACATATAGAGCACAGGAACTGGTCTTCAGAAAGGAGACTGCTAATGGAAGAAATGTCTGAAAACAAAAAGTCGGCACAGAACAATTAGAGAAGATCAACAGAACACAAGAAGCACAGCTCTGATGGGACACAGGGCTTCGTGCAATGTCTCAGCATCTTGGTGCCTTAAATTTGGGTATTTTAGAGAGGTTTCGAAAAGAGAAATTGTAGTGAAATATTATCTCCCTTGACATGATAAGAAACATGCTTTCTTTATAACGGGAACTTCCGCCACTTCCAAAGAGTTATGCAATACAGCAAGTTCTCTGGCGATACAGAAAAATACGAAGAAGCCAAGTGAAAATTAATTTTCAGAGTTTTGATATTTAGAAAAGTGGAAATTGAAAAGTCTTGAGGGCCTTAGTTTCTTCCCTTTTCAGGACAAAAACCAACAAACCTAGGTTATAAACACACCCCTATACCCCTTGCCCACCTTTTAATTACTGTAAAATGGTAGCCAAATTTGGTATGTGAAAACAAGGTGAGCCACCAGAGGGCAGCGATGAGACATTCCAAATGCAGCATTTTCAAGAGAAAACTGAGGAATGGGCTGCACCTGAGGACACCAATTCCTATATAAGACTTGGAGAGTAGAAAGAGATAGATAAGACTTTATTGATCCTGAAGGGAAATTGATGAGGGTTGTCTACTCAGACTTACACAAGTCTCCAACACGGTGTAAGCATAAATCTCAGGGAGAGATTATTAGCAAGGGTATAGAGGAAAATCATCTGGATTTGTCAACAAATAGATATTGTACTTTTAGTTTGAGTAGCAGACTCAATCGTTGTCATGCCAGCCCGCCAGCAGGAAATACGTTTATTGAGCAGACAGGACTAAATGGGATTTTCCGATGCTATGTGTTTGAGGCAAAGAGGGAGTTCAGTGAATTTTTATTTGGAGCATAAGGAGAGAAGGAATAGTAACATTATGGTTGTTCAGGACACTGCTTAAACGCCGATAATATAGGCACAGTTTATGTGCAGATACCCCTGCTATGGTACCAACTCAGGGGGATCTGTTACAAATAGCAAACAAAAGTTCAATTGCACCTGCGTAAAAAAGCTGAATGCTAAACCTTTGGACTCAAGTGTAGCTATATACACAAATCAGAAGGTGAATACTGGCTTCTTATGGCAGGCTGCTGCAATTACAACCCTTTCTACAACTGGAAGGCACAGCTATTAAGATTGAAGTTCACTGGTGAAACAGGAGTTAGTGGTAAGAGCTCTGTATCGATAACAAAATAGTACTGCTGCACCTTTTGAAGAGCAAAGATGAAGAAACTTTGAGGGTGTTGAAATGTATAAAATCAGTTCAATCGGTGCACAGGTTCTAAAAACGATAAGAAATCAGTTGTGGGATTGGTTGAATTTAGGATAAATTCTTGGTTGATTCTGAACCCTATTTTTTGTATTATGTTTAATAATACTTGCATGCTTTTTTCTAGTTTTTGTCATAAATATAATGGCTTTTTTCTCAGACGCACTAGGGCTGAAATTGCTCTGATCACATATTTTTATAAGCACTTACCTGAATCATCTGATGAACATTTGGTTTTCTTAGTATGGCATGCTGTGGTAGCCCTTTTTCTTTTCATTTTAATCCCTGGAAAAAAAAATTGATTCACGCTCAATATCCATCACAAGCCATTCAGGGGTACAAAATCCCTGTCAGGACAGTCAGCTTTATTCTTCATTAGTTTCACTCTTTAAAACCAACACCTCTGGAATACAGCCTCCATTTAAGTCACACAGATCTAGTAAGTCAAATTGTAGTTACACTGCAATTAAACATTTAGGTATTTTAATTTTAAAATTACGATTTCACCATCCATCCATTATCAAAATGCTAGAAAGTTTCCCAGCAGCAGAGAGCCCAAGACTCAACTAAATACGGTAGAAAGTGTTTTTCATATTCGTTATATTTGTAGGATTGTAACATTTCTGCAGTTTTCATATATTATATCAGTGGGGCGTAAATGTGAATCTTGCAATGAAAGTTTAATCAATAACTTCTCACAATAATGTAGTTCCGCAGACTAGATTACTAGCTAGTGACACGAAAATCAGGTAACTTTTCTTGTAAAACCTGAAAATAAGTTGTTGAAAATAAAAATAATCTAATGGAAAATTCTTAATTTTATAGATTTATAGGTGAGGTACTCACAGGTTTCGACGGCTGTCACATTAAAGAGCACAAAGTCAAAATTTCAGCATCTAGTTAATTCCCACTGTAATCTGCAAAGCAGTTTGTATTAAAAGTCTAGAGAAAGAGAGTCTAGAGAAAGTATTCACTAACAAGCTAAAATAAATACCACGGTCCTACACCTACAAAGTCACACTCAATCTGCGGTCCACCAGTCAACAGAAATGATTCAAAACCATATGGGAAGGGTGTGCCACAGTCCAGCCAATCACAGTCCAATTTCAGGAGAACCATTCAACCAATTAAATTTGAAGAGTTGTTTGAAAATCAACCAAACAGAATTAATGAAGCGATGTGCCAGTCATGTAATTAGTATATCTTGAGAAGAAAATGTTGTGATGCGTAAGGAAACATGTTTGAAATCCTGTACTGATCAGCTTCTGCAGTACTCCTACATCTTATGTTCATGTCTCAGATGAAAAACACATCACAGTTTTGCCCAGAGAACACCTGAATACAGTGCTGAAGCTGAGGAAGAGGGCTTAAGCTCCAGGTAAAACATTTAGCTCCGTATTCAAACTGTCCTTTAACTCCATTGACAATCAGACAAACCAGAGCTCATTACTCCCTCACACAGTGCCAGGGCTCTCAGTAGAGCAGTGTTTTAAAATCTTAATCAAGATGAAACAGTTCAGCAGCTCTTACTAGTGACAGGGTGCAGCTTTGCAGGTCACTTTCATTTCTGTGAAGTGACTCAGTGGAGCTCCTCCCTCTCCAGAGCTGCTGTGCTCTGTTGCTCGTCTGTTCTGAAAAGAACAGTATTAAGCCCCTTTCCACACACATGGGTTTTCACCCCCTTTCAGGACCCACTGGCATCAATCCTGAAAGGGAAGGCTATTTTATTTAAATGAAATAGAAACTTCCCTTTAAGAGCACATGAAAGATATGGAGGATAAGAAAACTATAAAAATCGCAAATTACATTAGCCTCTATAACTTGAACATTGTATTTGATTGTCTGTTCTCCTGCATTGCAATCCATAATATATGAGAAACCATATGAGATATAATATGAGATACTGGTATTTTATGTCTGATATTTATACAAGCCATGTGTTTCAGACTAAGGAATAACATTTTTTTCCTTTCGATAAATAGGCAGCATGTCGTGGGTCGAGAAAGGATAAACTTTTGATAATATTAGCATATCATAGGGAGGTGAGTGACAGGTACTAACACATGGACCCGGGATTTGAGATGAACTTTGCCTGGAATCAGTGTCATCGATAAGGCCAAACGTATTCATTAAATTGTACTGGAGGATATTAACTGCTGAATTAAAATTGTGGGTGATGCCACTGCTCTTGCTGCCGTGTCCAGAGGGCGAGGGACATACGTCGTTGGTGTGACAACAGCACTGCTTGCCCTTGTTCCCAAACAGCCGGGGTGACTGCAATTCTTCCAGGTATTAGAGACTGCAGTGGAAACTGTGGCCAGGGCAACTGTGCTGGTACTCCCAAGGCAGCTTCTTCTCATGAGTAGTTCAGGTGGGTAGCTGCGTCAGCATGCGTAGGCTGCAAAGGAACAAGTAATAGGTTTATTCCATGCTGAAAAAAAGAAGAAAGAGAACACAACGTTTCGGCCGTGGAGCCTTCTTCAGGTGGAAGCAGAAGAAGAAGAAGAACCTGAAGAAGGCTCCACGGCCGAAACGTTGTGTTCTCTTTCTTCTTTTTTTCAGCATGGAATAAACCTATTACTTGTTCTTCTCATGAGGGAAGGCATGACACAGATAAAACATCTGTGAAGACATCTGACCCTGTGGGGGAGGGGCGGGGGGACCAAGGGATCAAGGGATGTTTTCTGTTCGACCTGCCATCTACCAGTCAGGTTATTACTCTCCCTGGGAGTGTAAGTAAAGGAGGGGGGGGGAAGGTGGCAACATATTAGTTTCAGCTGACCTGCTGCTAGAGCTCGTTCAAGCCTCAACGACATATAAATATATTCACACCTCTGGAGTGGTGGTGAATAAATTAATTAGGTAATTGGTGAAGGGTGAGAGTCACATTCTCCCATGGGTTTCATTTAGTCTAGGTGTTTAGGTTTGATATACAGTAGAGTACTGTAGGTGTTTTCTTTTGTTTGTAGACACTGAAGACTATTAGTAAGCTAAAACAGTAGTTTTGTGCTGTGTCCAGGCCTCATGAGCTTTGACGAGAGGTTGGTATGTCACAACTTGGATGAGGTACTCTCATAGTCTTCTCTGTTCAGTAACTTCAACATGACTTAACACATTCTTAAAAGTTGCAGTAGCTGAAGATCACGTTTAAAGTTAATATGTGGCATTATACCTGTTCTTTCATGAACATGTACAGTAGTTCATGTACTTTTTAGTGTTTTTAGTATTTTAGTTTTAGTATCATGTGCTTATTGGAATGGATCTTATGCCATTGGTTGTCAGACTACGGTTGTGAGCTGGGTATTCTACTGGGGTGGTTCAGAGTGCAACACACTAGTGTGTGGTGATAAAATTGAGGTTAATTACCTAGATCCATCTGTCACATTACAATAGACATCTTGTGAGTGTTTTCTCTGCTATGGGAGGACTAATTATATGAGAAATATATACAGTATACTGTATACAGAGCCCATAGAAAGCCTACACACTCATTCCAAAGTAAAACATTTTTGTGGCCTGAAATCAAGACACATTAAATCTGAATCTATTTTACCTTTATTAACACATTGTAACACAATCGCCAAGCAAAAACCAAATGCTCAAATATTCTGAGTAGTAATTACAAACGCATACCTAAAAATGGATTTCAAGTGCAACTAATGCAACAAATGACACATTTTTTTAATAAATCAAAAACTAATATTCCCCTGCAATGCACAATGAATTTGCTGACACCTGTACAACGTAATTCTCAGTCATAATAGAATTTTACATATACAGTACCATTATCTTGGCTTGTAGGAAGACAACAAACATGCGTTTTGGGAGAAGAAACAGAACAAAATAAAGAATTCAACTAATAGGCGCTTCTCAACACATGAATAGGATCAGCTCTGGGGCCCTGAGTTCAATTCTTGGGTGCTATCTGTGTGTAGTTTGTATGTAGTCTCTGTGTTCAGGTGGGTTTCCTCTGGGTGCTTTAGTTTCCTCCCACTGTCCAAAGACATACTGGTGGGTATTGGCTTCTGGGTTTGGAGTCAGCGTGTACATGTTTGGATCTGTGTGTTCTGCAATGAACTGGTATCCTGTCCAGGGTGTATTCTGCCTTGTACACATTGTCTGCTGGAATAGGCACTGTTTCCCACATGACCCTGAAGTCTATGAATCAGTTAGAAAATGGACAGATGGATGTTAACTTAACTGTGTACAGCCAGTATCTGCCACCAAAAGACGTAAAGTAGTGGAGGTGAGATAAGAACTGATTTAGTAAAAACAACCCTAATTGGTTTGTTCCTAACAAATTCACTAAAGAAAAGCGATCAACTTCATAGAATAAGACGTTAACCTGGGGATGAAACAAACCGGTCTGAAGCTGCACTGTATAAAAGAGCTGGGAAACCCCTAACAGTCCTCCTGTTCGGTGGGGAAGTCCTAAGACTGTATTGCTTTGAGCTGTCTTTATGGAGCTCAACAAAGGCTGAAACTGCAAAAGGGTGTTTCCTGCTCTTCCCCACATCAATTCTAACTGCTGTCTGCCAGGTTAAACCAATCAGATATTTCGCAGCTGAGAGGAGGCAGCAGCACAAGGTCTTTCATCCAGTCAGTGGTGCAGAAGACTGGATAGATCTTCTCCCCCATAATGAAGTCCATTCCAGTAAAAGTGTAGATGTGGGCCCAAGGCTCCTCTCTGTAGAAGGAAACCTCCCTTTTCTCAATATCCAGACATACCCCCACCGTCCTGGGCAGCAGGTGCTGTGGGAGGGCAGTTCGGGGGTCAGTGAGTGCTTTAAAACAAGAGGAGTTAGAACACAGACACCAGTAACCTGTCACGATCGCTAACCCCTCCTCTTAAGGGCGCTCCAGCCCTTTCTTGTTCTGCCCCATTGTCTGCACCTGTTCCCTAATCCCGCTCCCCCTTAAAAGCCAGACGCGGACCTCGCTCCTGGTTCCTCATTGATTTCCGCAGCGCGAGAGCCCGGGGTCCTGCTGTGTCCGGCTCCGTTATGGTTTTAACTTTCTGTTCCTGATTCCCTGTCCCGACCCGGCTCGTGCTTTTAACCCCTGGATGGATCTCCTGGCTTTGGACTCGACTCTCCCGTTTGGATTCCCCGTTTGGACTTTGGCTTTGTTTGTTCGCCCGGACTCACTTCCCCAGGACACCAGCTCACCTCGGACACGCCCCCCTGTATCCTGACCCTTTCCCGCATGACTTTCTCCCTCGTGTATCTTCACTATTCCGGATCGCGTCATCCGCACAGGGCCCGGAAGGAACTGCTACGTGACATACCCATTCTGAGGAGTGAAGAGGAACCACCCTTTCCTCCTGGCAGACTGCGTGGTGACTCCTATTATCCACCAGTCATTCACCTCCAACACCCAGTAGTGTCTCCCTGAGGTGAAGCCCTCCTTGCTCAAGATGCAAGGCCAGAAATCAAATCTCCTTCTTGTCACGCCCTCTGCAGCCAGAGGGCGCTCTTTCTCTGTCCTGTCCCTAGTTTCCGGTCTGCTGTCCTTCCTGTCCCTCTCTTTCCCTTGGGCTATATATTTCCGGGTCTTGCACTCTGTCCTCGCTCAGCATTGACGTTCGGATGTCCTGAGACCCGCCTAGCACCAGGGCACCCCACGTCCGCTCCCTGAGGGCATAGGTTTCTATACAGCATTCCTGAACTCTTTGCACTAATGAGCCCGGGCCTTTTTCCCGTCTCGCCGCTACGCTTTTTCCGCTCTCCTGCTCCCCACGGTTAGTCCCTTTGGACGTCCGTGACACTTCTATTGTCAGGGAGATTCTGTTGCTCTCCTCATCTCACTCTCTTTCTGTCCACAGAGGTGAGGTCTGGGTGTGCCGTATTAGGGTCCAGAGTCACATCAGCTGTAGGCAAGAAAATCAGGAGAACAATAAAAATTAAAGCTGCTGTTATAGTTTCAAAGTCGTCTTCTGGTCTATAATCACCCTGACACACATGTAGTAAGCTGTGTGTTTTGTACACTGCAGAGCCACAGGACCTTCCCAGAGAGTTCACCAATATTTTACAAAGTGCCTTGATTTATAACTAGGGGTTCAAATTCAGTTCATAACATCTTCTGCTTTCTATTCTATCTGGGTTCTAGCATACATATGTTTACGTGGTCTAATTAGGCCTGGTTCTGGGGTGTTTTATAACTTTTTTAGCAGAGTAAATCCTTTTGGTAATCAACTGTAAAAGACACTGAGAAACATCCGGTGTAATATAGGCATAACTAAGAAAATGATTAGGTCAATTGTTTAATGTGACTATCCAGATCGGAAGAAAAACCATACGACACAAGACCCTCCAGTGACACCTTCTGTAGGTTATTGAATGGTAACGAGGTGCATTCTAGTGGAGGAAAAGGAGCACATCCTTTCAGTGGAAGCGCAAAATATATTCACTCCTGCCCTAGAGAAAAAGGTTTTAAGAACATGGATCAGTAACCTCAGTCAGTATTGTATAGCATGTTATATTTGACGGATATTCTTAGTCACACAAACCACGTATGTCCATTTTGGGAGAGCTTGGCACTGATATGTAGTTTAGTGGTATTGAATATGTACAGTAGGTATAGTACTGTAAGTGTAATTTTACTTTGCAAGAATTTGACCAGTGGTACACGTAAAAATATTCCGTGCTGAAAAGAGAAGAAAGAAAACACAACGTTTTGGCCGTTACAAGCAATATAAGCCAAGAAGAGTGGTCGATAAATCCAAGCGAGGTCGAATCCAGGTAGTCAGAACGAAGTCAGGCAAACAAATCTGAGAGGGGCAAGATGAGAGAGAGGTAGGGAGAACTCCAAAGCCGAAGAGTCGTAGGTGAGGGGATCCAGAAGGGGTAGAGGGTAGAGGGTAGAGGGGGTTTCAGGAAAGGAGGGCGAGGCGAGCTCAGGAGGTGGATGAAATCCTAATACTGAGCGCCGGTAGCAGTGAGCAGAGGGTTTAAATAGTTGCTGGGAAAAGGTGTGGAATGAAGATTGAATCAAAAAATCTACAACTCATTCAAATAAAACTATATGAAGCTTAACATAAAATGAACATGTTTTTGATTAGACAGTGAGAAGGTGGTTTCTTAGATCGGCCCCTGGTTCGACTTTGGCCCAACCATGAATGATAGGTGTAGGTGATAAAGGAGGCATTCCAGCACTTGCAGAGGCTCCTTGCTCCTTGCTGGTCTCCCTATGGATAAACAGGATGCTACAATAGCTTTTTCAAGCTCCTTTCAAGCTCCTTCTATAGCCCTTAAAGCAGGGGAAAAAGGAAGCTACTCATGTTACAGTGAACAAGTAATGCTCCCCATTTTAGAAAAAAGAATAGCCTACCTTAATGTGAGCATTGGCACTGAGAAGCTTACTTGAGAACACTTGTGATTTGTTTTGAATGTGTTGACACTGCTGATAGTGTTGATGACATTTTTATTCAGCTCATTCAGCAGTTCAGTCAAGTCTGTGAAGCCACTGGTCATCCTCTAATTGGTCATATTCACCATGTTTAGATGACTTGAGACTTGTCTGCTCTTCTTTCTGTTGAAGTACTCAAAATACGGGGCGTCCCACAGAGCGTGATGTGCTCGCTGACAGCTTTCAATATTTGAAGGAAAACTACGAGCTTGATGGCTCGAATGTGAATGTTTAGCAATCGTTGATCAAACGCACGTCTTCTAAGGATTCGTGAGAGTATCCTCAGCACTGTTTTCGCTCGGATATACTTTGCATTTGCTAAGCTGCCAAATTGGACGAGAAAATGCCGGAGACGCACTCAGTGCAGACTGAGGTGGGGAAGGAGGCGTGGCCCTTCAATGCTTGACAGCTGAAGGACGTTCAGCGGAGGAGAACCTATCAGAAGTCGCAGAGGCTAAAGGAGAGCACCCGGCTCCCAGAGCTCCAGACCCGGACCTGGAGGATGCGGGCATCGATCCCGCTACCTCTCGCATGCTAAGCGAGCGCTCTACCATTTGAGCTAACCCCCCTTGCTTCAGGCGTCTCGGCATCATGTCTTACCGCCTCTGCCCCTCTTACCGGGCACCGCCCGCTGCCCTTGGTCTGCAAGGCAGTCCTTTCAAGTGCGATGAAGATGGTTCTGAGAGAATAGTTGCTGTAAGTGTCTCAAAAGAGCAGGAGAGAAAGCTGCCCTGCCCCGAAACTCACGACTTTCCGATGATGAGATTATGAGGATGCGGGTCCCTTTTTCAAATCCTGGAAGAGCCCGTTAGTGTAGTTCTATTTCACCCCCACACTGCTGGGAATCTCTCTCGACGTATATTCTAATGACAAACCATGCAATGAACTCTACAAGATTGATCAATAGCAATTAACTGAAAGTAACGCTGTATCTGGAGCTCAACCCATGGTTAGCACGCAGCTTCGTGTTTAACTAGTGTGTTACCTCTAGACCTATTGCAACAAACCAGGCCGCTGCCCCTCATTTGTAATGAATCCAAAGTATCAGCTGGTGCCCTGTAGTCGCTGGTGATGTAGGGGGCTAAGAGCAGAACACCAGGTATTAGAACGTTCCTGAATATAGTGGAAATAATATCCTCAGTCAGAAATGAACTTGCATCAGTCACTTGATTTCCCTAAAATTGCTTTATAGACACACCACAAATATACACAATGAAGTTGAATTAATTCATGTTTATTAATCAGTGCAATTTAACAATGTATTTTAATGTCTATAAGATTTGATATTTCAGCTAATAGATGTAGAGCCTTTAGTATGCAACAGTGAATTCCTGGAGAGCAACGAGAACAAAAATTAAATACATATTTAAATTCAGTGTATGTCTTAAATGTGATCTGGCCCCTCTGACTGTTAATTTAATAGATTTGTTGAAATTTTCATTAGGATGGTACTCTACACTTTTGAGTGTGAAAAGGGATAGGATTTGGGGATTCCGAGTGTAACGTTCGTAGGCCAGTGTAAGGACACGTCCTCTTTTTAAAAGTCATTATTTAAGACAGTTGTGAACAGTCTCACTTCTCCCACTCACTCACAAGGTCAGAGGAGCAGATCGTTTCAGGTCATTTTAGTTCACTGTAGTTACAAAGGTCTCTCCTGTGTAGCATTTTTGACTTATAAGTAAAAAACAAATAATATTTGCAAATTAATTGTATTTGCAGCTCTAAAAAGATAAACTTCAGAGACTTCTGTAACAGATCTTTTCAGGTCATTTCAGTTCAGTGCTGCTTCTCCAAACCTTGGGAATGAGTCTTAGGAAATTCAGAGCAGCGTGTTGCTCGCCTCTCACTTGCTCTGCGGACCGGTCCAGTAGGAGCCGCACAGTCACTGTGACGTGTGCCCTCCTACACCGCCTTGCAGTACAGTACAGAACAGGAGGAGCCTCCTCATCGTCTGCAAGACTTTCAGCACTCTGGCTGTGTAGAACTGGACCACAGCCACAGGACAGAGAAGGGGCGGTGTTCCAAAGAACTATCGTAAATAATCACTTTTAAAAAGACGTAGAAGGTTCTTTTCTTGAACGTACCCTTACATTTGCCACCACAACTTAATTCTCTGTACCCCCAAATCCCCAATATCCCTGCTTTCCCCCGAGAAACACAAGTGTAGAGTGTCCTGGCACCCTTTCAAACTGCTAGGCGGTGCAGTCGGTTACAAAATAAAAGTGATTCCGTTATTGAGGCATCGTCATTCCCTGACACTTCCATGGCCCAGTGTACAACATTGGACACACACCTTTGGAAATGTCCGAGAGGACACATTTTGTGGATATCAGACATGAACGGCTGTTAATAAAGACCCTGCCCTTCACAAGCACTTGAATGTTCATTCAACCTCTGGGCGAACCCATTTCCAATTGGGGCTCCTTCTGGCC
The DNA here is from genome assembly GCF_055471065.1 of Atractosteus spatula. NCBI lineage: Eukaryota > Metazoa > Chordata > Actinopteri > Semionotiformes > Lepisosteidae > Atractosteus > Atractosteus spatula. The sequence goes on along the minus strand of NC_142710.1, from coordinate 14,555,361 downwards.
AGTATCTATTAACACAAGTAGCTCCAGTTGTTGGGATGCTGGATGCTGGAATGACAGATGACCCAACTGGTGATGTGCTTGCGTGAGCCTCCGTTAACTGGTGTCATGGGATACCAGCTCTCAGGAGATTACAGCGAACAACAGTCTGCAGCTTTATTTCTTCTGCCAGCTGGAGATAATCAGGGACTTTACCAAGCTCCCTCGGTAACAACAGCACAGCGAGAGATATTACAGCAATCTACAGCTAGTCCATATTAGGAGAGCAGGACGAATGACTGGAGACAGTTCATCACATCCTTTTACAGAATACACTTGGTTACAAAACAGATCACAACCCTTCTGCCCTTTCTATTTCCACATAGGATCCAAGAACAGTCAGAGTAAGACTGCAAGGCTTAAGGAGTTGTTTCAGACCTTGCTCAGGGAAATGAAAATATAATTAATATTAATATATTTAGAGGTTTTGCAGTCTTATTTTCCAATAATAGAAAAACACAGAGAAAGCAGTTAATTAGTACAAGTACACATCTCATTTCATTTCAAGTACACCTGTACCGGGTGCCAACAGCGTCTGAAAGCGATGGTCGAACGGGGATTGATTTCTGTTGTTTAAGTTGTGGTACGTGTTGCCAACTAAAGTTCAAACGCTTTCTACAATCTTTGGCTGAACGTGGAACTTGTAGGTCAAACTAATGTGTTGTGACTGAGGATGCCTCTTCTTCATGTCTTTGAACAGCTTCCGGTCCATTTTGTCCAGCAGCCAGCCCAGCAGAATAACATGCTGGATTCTGGGGAGCTGCGCGATGGCCCTTACACAGGCAACGACCAGACGGGAAGAAGGTTTCATCAGATGAGACACAGGTCTGGAGATGTTCACCTTCACCAGGTTACTCAGGCGCCCCAGACAGTGGAACAATTCCTGCCAGCCTCTTTCTGTGGTGTTGATGCTGTGGTCTATAATGAGTTTATGAAGTCCAAGGAAATGGCCATTTTGGGTTGCCTTTGCTAAAAAAATAGATTTATATTTACTTATTACATGGAATAAGATAAGATAAGATCACTTTATTAGCCATATACAATTTCTTGCATTAGGAATTTGTCTTTTCACATACCCCAGATTGCTCTCCATGAGACACACAGACAGGGAGAGAAGCTTGGGGTCAGAGCGCAGGGTCTGCCATTTATACAGCACCCCTGGAGCAGTTGGGGTTAAGGGCCTTGCTCAGGGGCCCAACAGAGTAGGATTCCTCTGCCGGCCGCGGGATTTGGACCGGCAACCTTCCAGCCACAGGCACAGATCCTGAGCCACAGAGCCACTGCGCCGCCCATAGGTTGAATACAGTTGTGGTATCGCAGCTGTAGGTAAGGACAGCTAATCAAGCATTTTAATTCATTTGAATGTCATTTCCAGGGATGTTTCAAAACAGTAGTATCAACCAAGATAATGTTTTCCTGATAGATAGTATTCTTAAAAAATAATATTGTTTACACCTAATACTACTGAGTTTATATATATATTTCTAATAAAAACTTCAATTGCATTGAAAAATGAAATGCACTATTTTTAGAAATAGAACTACTGTTCTATTACAACACAGTCCTAAATTAATAGGATAACAATTCTGTCATGAAGCTTATCAAAAATGAGAAAAAGCTCTACTTTATGATTTCCTATGCCTGATTAAAATAACTAAAAGCACTCACTTTATTAAGATCTTTTGAATGTTTTATAAACAGACATAAAATGTATCCTAAGCAATGTATTTGAAAAATTACATAGAAAACAAAAAATATGATAAAGTAGAGAGTACTGTTTCTGAACCTTCTGGCTGCGTTCTGTGACCCATCTACTTCCTAACCAGAATATCCCACACGGGGTCACAGGGGAGCTGGAGCCTATCCCAGCAAGCAACAGGCGTAGGGCAGGATACACCCCGGATGGCACACCAGTCCTTTACAGGGCAGACGCACACACACTCTTGACTTAGGCTAATTAACCTACCAGCATGTGCGTGGAAGCCCACATCAACACAGAGAGAACATACAAACGCCACACAGATAGCATCTTAGGAACTTGTAGCGGCGAGGCTTATTAATAAGAAAGAATTAAGTGTTCTGAGCCTTCCCAAATGAGGCCCCATTTCTCTGTTCATCTCTGTGGTGCAGCCACAGAGAGACTATTCATGCAGGGTGATTTAAGGTCCTAGGACAGCTCCCAAAGGGGGATGCACTTAGCTAAGTCTGGCTATCATGATCAATGGTCATCCATTGGCGCCTATCTGTCTAGGGAGTGCCAGATGGACATCTGGACCGCATTACTAAGTGTCAGGAGTAAGTGACTCATATCTCACCGTGGTCAACCAATCAGGGACTGGTAGGGCCGAGTAACCCACGTGGGACTCTGATGCCCATGGAACTTTCAGCCAATGAATGAGCTGAAGTTCCTCCAGGTAAAAACAGGCAACACAGAGAGCCTGAGAGATTCAGATTCAATGAGAGCCGAGCCTGAGAGATTCAGTAAGATTCAGGAGTGGACTTCTGTGGACTGTTCTAAAGGGAATTCAAAGGAGAATTCCAGGGCAGGACGGCCCAGGAGCAGAAGGCTCCCAAGGGCAGGACATTCTCGCAGCGCGCCTCCTGACCATCCTGAGACTCAGCCCGGACAACCACGGAACGGCCAGTGTGTCCGAGTGCCAGAACTTTCCTTTGTTCTAAGAGTCTAGAGCGGAGGTTGCCAGAGAGTAACCAGAGGATCCACCCGAGGTTAGCACCAGCAGCAGGCCTCGTGAACAGGTCAGAACTGTGGACAACTGAATCACTATTCAGAACTAGCTCTTCATCAGGAACGAACCGGTCCTCTTCCTGACTTGCTGGGACCCACAGTCATCTTTTCTCCTGTGCACAAACTTTGCTAGTTAAAGCCAACACTAACTAGCCGGTCAGTGAGCATCAGCAGTGCACCGTCGCAAGCCGCACAGCACAGCCTGGCACACAGCCAGAGAGCGCGGATTGGACAGCAACAGCCTGCAACTGTTTCTTTGTGCCCGCAGGAGATCTGAATCCCCAGAAATTGGATGAGTATTCAACTTCAATGCATTACAGCTCGAGAATTCAATTGTTATCCCAACCAGTTGATATCAATTTAATTCCTAAGAGTTATGTACTTGTTTTGAGTATCTAATGTAGAAGTTATAACCAAGTTCATTTACGAAACGGTCTAAATGAATGATATACCGAACGTATGTCCTCTTGATATATGTAACTCTTCGTAACTGATTGAATATATACCTTTTGTATTCTGATAACCCTCTCGATAAGATCTGTTAGGTTTATATGCATATTCTATGTATTAATAAATGTATCCTCGTGTATTAGTACCTGCGTGTGTGCGTTGTTTGAGTTATGTCGCATGGTTGGATTCTAAAGCCATCAAAAGAATCACAAGCTACAATTAATAATTGTCTCAGTAAATGCCCAAACCCTACAGAACTGGTGCCTTCAGAGAGCCACTATGATTACATATTTGGCGTCCCTGAACGGCTATGAAACATTACAAACTGAACCCAGGGCCCCAGCACTGACAGGTTTGATTTAGTTATTTTTACACCATTTGAAAATCATACAGTAGACTTGTCATAACAAGCACTTATTCTGTTGCAGATCTATTCTAAACATAAAGGATCTTGGTACAACTTACCAAATGTGACAAGACTGTCATCGTTCAAACAGGAGTGCATTCGAAGAGACCTCAAGCACGGCAGAGTTTGACAAGCTTTAATAATCATCTCAGCTGCCTCCTTCATGCCTCTTCCAAATGGCAGATGCAAGACTTCAAGGTTTTTAAGTTTCTGCAGTGCACAAGCTGAGAACACAGATAATTAGCAGCACTTATTTACTCATATCTTTTCAGGACGGCCTATCCCTTCAGGACATTCAGTGTCTTTACTATAGGTACTGTACAAATATGTGCAAGAGGGGAGTGAGTCAAGACAAACTGGAGGTTCTTGTCTGGACCACATTTCCCAGACTGCTGTGGGGTGTGAGCTGCTGCCCGCTGTCACTTGACCTGCTGGTGGAAGATTATTGGTCAGGTGTCAGATCACAGAGAAGGAAGCTCAAGCTTCCAAAAGTCAGTTGCTGTGCTTTCTGCCATTTGAAGACAGACGGCAGATCCTCCGTTTAGCTTTGTGCATCTGAGGGACCAAGAGAAAGACACAGAGGACAGAGCTGCAAGCTTCTGGAAGTCTTTAGTATGAAGAGACTCAGGGAAACGTTTTTTTTGTGAAGAGTCACAGAGAGAGAGACTGGAGTTAAGAGTTGTTTGGTTCTTTGAGGAGGGCAATTAGCTTAGCTGCCCTCTCCTGATAGTGAGGGACTGAAAAAGAGCTAGGCTTTTACTTTGAGTTTTTTATTTCCTTGCACTATAAATAAACAGTACTGTTTCTGAGCCTTATATCTGTATGTCTGTTTCTCTGCATTAGCCTGTGTTTCAAGACTGTTACAACAAGTCCAATGGACAGTCAAATGTTTTCATCATTTGGTTTTCCATCACAGGGCACATATAGATGCCAGCTGTAGATACTTAAATGTTTTATAGACACACATACAATACAATATCTATGTGATGTATTTAAAAGAACTAATAATTCTGTAAACCAAATTCATCCATCCATTTTCTAGCCATGTTATCCAGTACAGGGCTGCATGGCAGCTGGAGTCTATCCCAGCAAGAAACAGGTGCCTGGCAGATACACCCTGGATGTATCTAGATGTGCACAGATCTATATAACCCACCAGCACGTCTTTGGACTGTGGGAGGAGACCAGAGCATCTGAAAGACACCCACACTAAACCGAAGAGAACATGCAAACTCCCCACAGACAGAACCCAGGTCCAGAATTAAACCCAGGGCTCCAGAAGTGCTAATGCAATGACAGGCAATGCCAATGTCCCAGCAATACACCCCAGGGAGCCACCGTGCCACCCATGCAGAGCAAGCAAACTGATTTTAGGTCAACACAATCATGCCCAACATCTCGAAGAAACTGGAGCTGAACTGCATATCAACCAATCAATTAGCCTATATTAAAAAAGTCATAGAACTTAAGATCAAATCATAAATATGTTACAGTCTCATTGTCAATAAGACGAGTGGTTCACATGAAAGCTTCAGTAACTCGGTGAGAACTGCCTGGCCTTTCGCAAGTTAGTTTCCACCTACCGAAAGCTGGCATTACTTCCACAGTGTCAAACACTTCATTACACAGCTTCAGCACTTTCAGATTTGTGAATCTCCCAAGCTGTGCAACTGAGAAAAAAACAAAACTTTACAATTAGCAGAGATCACAACTACAACTGTTAGAGTGATTGTTTACTTGATAAAAGACCTCTTACATTTTCTCTTCTATTACAGATGCAGCCATTCAAAATGGGTGCGTTATTTTGCGGCATACCCCGGTGGGCGTGTCGCGGTATCACGCAGTGTCACGCAGTGTCACGTGGTTAATCGCGCGTCATTTGACGCTCTGCCGGAAACTATCCGGCGTCACCTTGTAAAACCGCCAGGGGGAGCTTAACCTCTCATGTACAGCATTTGAGCCTTTAATTTTGAACAGTGTATTACAGCATGTTAATCTTCAGTCATTAAAATGTTGGTATATTTTATGAAAGCAAGATTGCTCAGTTGGACAAAAGTACACAACCTACCTTTATCAGAAATATTTATGCATCAAAGCCTTTACCGAAGATATTACTAATAGTATTAATAATGGATGACTTTGGACAAGCTGTATACTCAAAGTATAATTTCTTTAGCACATTTGTACAAGCACTTGGAATCTGTCCAAGCCATACTTTGTCAGGCATTTTGTTTTACTTCAACGGGCATAAAAACTTCCTTGCTTTTAACAGGGCGTTTCATAATTTCTAACTACGAAAATGATTTAAAATGCGACACCTATCATTCAACTAGAGCTTAAAATATCACAAGGAAAAATACACACCGGTATTCCATTTCTCCCTAAACATTGTAAGCTTCGAAGTCTTTAACTAACGTGATACCGGAGTCAACAAGCATACTTTTAGAATTTGATTAAAAGGGAATATAATATGGAATCGCGTGTCTCAAGAATTTAATAACGGTATGATTATATCCGTGTACTGCGGCAGGGCTGTGTAGGGCTGTTTCGCCTGCCTGCTCATGCGAGCTGTCTTGTAGCCGACTGGTCTAGGTGCGTGCCTGCCAACGGGCAGGTTGTGTGCTCGAATCCAGCTGGTGCTGGACCTTCCAGTTTTATTTATTTATTTTTTAATCGCGTAACATAAACATATTACCGTATGCAAACTGTACTGTATACAGTATGTATATGTATATTTAATGTCTTAACTGTGCCCGTTTAAGTATTGAATATTCATATCTAATTTTACCACTGAAGGGAAATCTTAACATAAACATACAGTATATGGCTGGTCTCGGTACTTTAAAGAAAACATACACACCAGTATTCCATTTCTCCCTAAACATTGTAAGCTTCGAAGTCTTTAACTAACGTGATACCGGAGTCAACAAGCATACTTTTAGAATTTGATTAAAAGGGAATATAATATGGAATCGCGTATCTCAAGAAATTAATAACGATATAATTATATTCATGTTGCAAAAGAACTGCAACGGACATAAAAACTCCCTTGCTTTTAACAGAGCGTTCCATAATTTCTAACTACGAAAATGCCAGGTGAAAGGATTTGTAAACATATTTTGTTAAAGCAAGTCAGTTTTTTCTGCAACACATAAAATACATTTTTCCAAGAAAGTTTAGCCTTTGTCACTAATGAAACCACTAAATAAAGACATAAATATAGAAATCTTAAGATTTGTTTTATTTAATGTTGGTAGCAGGATGAACTGTCAGAGTGTATATTTTGCTCGCAAAGTTGCTGCAAGATGTTAACAGTGAAAAAGGTATTTAGAAATGAGTTATTTCAAGATGAAAAAGAAAACATACACGAAACATGGTTTCATTACGACCAGAATCAGTATATGTATATTTAATATCTAACTGTGCCCGTTTAAGTATTGAATATTCATATCTAATTTTACCACTGAAGGGAAATCTTAGTAGCTGAGCATAAAAAGAATAGGAGTATACTGCAACGCGTGTGAAGGCCATAAACGATATTAATTTTGGAACATAAACATACAGTATATGGCTGGTCTGGGTACTTTAAAGAAAACATACATGAAACATGGTTTCATTATGACCAGAATCGGTCTTGAGATATTTTTAACTTGATTTACAGTATTTGAGAGGTATGTCTTAACACCGATACTACAGTGCTTATGTACTGCTCACGTATATGTTTCTAGGTTTATATTATGCATTTCATACGGTCAAATTACTTTTGAGCAACTAATAAGAAGCGCGAAACGGTATGCATTTTACTTTCGTTTTGTGCTGGGACCCGTGGATTGATTAGAGATATCAAGTACATACAAGTCATTTTTTAAATGTTGTAGTTCGTCTTGAAAAAATGTTACGAGTACATCATCTATCAACAATCACACAGGTTCTGTTTCCATATTGCGGATTTTGGTTAGGTATTATCAAATCCAGTGGCGCTGTTAGTTTACTGAGTCCCATGTCACATGGTCTGTGATTGAAGCCAGTTAGACCGGTTTAATTCGTCACAGCCAGCACTCTTCAGGTGTGAGGGTCTTCTGCTCTGAATGAAACGCTAAAATGTTTGTGTATATTCTAATGGTAGTGGGGGCAGGGTGTGTGGGAACAGGTTTGGTTGAAATTGCATTAGAGATCTATGTTCTTCACACCTGAAACATTTTCTCTGAAAGCATTTTCTTCGCAGTTTAACCGATCTTGTTACAGCATGTTACAGTTTACTTTTATTAACCATATTAATTTTAAGTGCTTAATGTAAAATCTTGTAAAAATATATTTTCATTTCATTGTTCAAATATACATTAAGTCTGACTATCATATAATAAGTTAAATACAAAACTAAAGAAAAAATAGGGTTAAATATAATTCAAAATATTTAGCTAACAATGTTAACTGTTTATGAATAATAAAATGTATTAACTAAGGAGTAGGATGGCACAGTTGTTAGTATGTTTTTTGTTTTGTTTCTTTTTCATAAATACAACAGTAGTACCTGATGTCTCAGTGGCTTTCAAAATTAAATTATGCAATAAATAACCACATGTAAGACTCTGATGCTTAAAATGTTTAGGGAGAAAGTGGAATACTGGTGTGTATTTTTTCTTTAAACTACCAATACCAGCCATATACAGTCTGTAACGTAGGGATTTCTATACGTCTTTATTTAGTGTTTACATTAGTGACAAAGGCTAAACTTTTAGCTTCAGTAACGTGTACATATCTCCCCTTTTTATAAAACGACATGGTTGAAAACTGTTCCAGAGCCACTGTTGTTTCATCAGTGAAAAGTACATCATGAAATGCCTCTCCCTGTTCAATCCACTGGAAAAAAGAAAAGGAGCATAAAGCTTCTGATGGTCATAAACGATATTCATTTAGGAGCAGCATCAGAGGTATGTTTTTAACTGCACTGCATTGGAGAGAATACCATAGTGTGTTTTTTTTTTACTCCCTGGCGGAAACTGGCTTCCAGAAGAATCAGTATGGATTAAATAAAACTTCACTCGCACCAAACAAATGTATATTTCTAAATATCACAACATGATCGAATTTAAGTCATTTTAATAACAATGAATAGTCACCTATGCGTTACAATATAAACATTTATATTGATTTAAATCGCGTTTAAATCACCTTTATTTAAAACCCATAAATAAAGCTGATACTGTTTAGACTTCCAATTATTTAAAACTGTATTAAAGCAGCACGATACACAATGCAACGTAAATCGCTATCTTTGTCTTCTGTGTAATAATGTTCACCTCTCTGTCCAGCAAATTTACAGGTTAAAAACAATACTGTTAGGCTGGGAAAACGATTTTTTTTAAGAAATACAAAATGAGATATAATGATATGTTCCGGCTTAGACATTAACGAAGAGCATAACGCGTGTACTGTATACACTGCAAGTACAACCCCCCTCTCTGCAGGAGTGCTGGCTGTGACGAATTGAACCGGTCTCACGGGTATTTTCAAAGTAGGAGGCGAGATTTCCAGCGAAAGACACTCCCCCCCCCCCCTCAAAAACCCAGTAAGTACAGTACTTACTAGTTAAAGGCTAGGCTCCCGACTACGGCGAAAGGAACCCTTCTTTCATTAGAATACAATGAACATATTTTAGCCCTGAATGAATAAATAGCAAACATGGTTTACATAAAAGACATTTTTCCAAGAAAGTTTAGCCTTTGTCACTAATGAAACCACTAAATAAAGACATAAATATAAAAATCTTAAGATTTTTAAAATGCATGACTTTGCTAAAATTTATTTGAAAATAAAAACAATTACAACCGCCAGGGGAGAGAGAGAACAGGGGAGGGATGTTGGTTTTGCATAAGGGGCGGGGCTATGGAAATTAGGTCTGTTTGGGAATGTGTAGTTACATGTTCTGGCTGTTTGTGAATTATCGTTGTTGAGTATGGAGTGTTGAGGTATTGATTTTGTGTAATGCTTTATGTTGAAAATTGAGGTGGATTTTGTTTATGATAAACAGGATAAACTGGGATGGTAGGAAGGTTTGGTTTTGCATAAGGGGCGGGATTATGATAATTGGAGGACTTTGCGAGAGTAAAATGGTTTGATATATTTGATTTTGAATTGTGGTTGTTATCTCTGTTTTTGGTTGGTATTATGTTTATATGGTTGTTTTTGTTGGTTGGTTGTTATTATGGTTATTAATAATACGATCTATAGTTGAAATCTGAGCCTAAATAAAAAGAAAAAGCAAGTGATTAGGTTTATGAGCAATCTAATTACTTATTCGTTTTAAAACGCTATATAAAATAAAGTTTATTATTAATTTGCTGCACAGAGCGGTGAATATTATTATGCATAAGACAAAGATAACGATCCTGATCAGTTTAGAAATCTGTGTACGCTGTAAGGTTTTTACTTCTTAAACTTTTAAAATACACGTTTTGAATAGAAAGAAATCCTCTTCCTGTTACAGTATGTATAGCAAACCAGCACGTCTTTTTTCTCCAATCAGAGGGGTGTCAGATGGTGTCAGCCAATCACCATTCTGCGTTGGGTAGCAACGGGTGACTGTTCTCAGGCGGAAGATGTAAACAGCTTAATGTTCGTGTTAAATAATTTTTTTAAATTCAATTAAACGGGCACAGTTAAGACATTAAATATACATATACATACTGTATACAGTACAGTTTGCATACGGTAATATGTTTATGTTACGCGATTAAAAAATAAATAAATAAAACCGGAAGGTCCAGCACCAGCTGGATTCGAGCACACAACCTGCCCGTTGGCAGGCACGCACCTAGACCAGTCGGCTACAGTCAGCTCGCATGAGCAGGCAGGCGAAACAGCCCTACACAGCCCTGCCGCAGTACACGGATATAATCATACCGTTATTAAATTCTTGAGACACGCGATTCCATATTATATTCCCTTTTAATCAAATTCTAAAAGTATGCTTGTTGACTCCGGTATCACGTTAGTTAAAGACTTCGAAGCTTACAATGTTTAGGGAGAAATGGAATACCCGTGTGTATTTTTTTCTTTAAAGTACCAAGACCAGCTATATACTGTATGTTTATGTTCCAAAATTAATATCGTTTATGGCTTTCACACGCGTTACAGTATGCTCCTATTCTTTTTATGCTCAGCTACTAAGATTTCCCTTCAGTGGTAAAATTCAATATCTACAACGGGCACAGCAAAGACGTTTTTACTGTAAGTCTTTCTACGACAGACCAACGGACCACGAGTGCCCCTGTCGGTCAACCAATCACTTACTGCGGTGCCACGCGTCATCTTGCGTCATACTGAGCGACGTCACCTGCGGTACGTGTCTGTGACGCGCACTTTGAATGGCTGCATCTGTATGTCCAGAAATAGAATACCCTCTGAACAGTTTGATCTGTGAAAAGGTTGTGCAGGGGAAATAAACCTAAAATCACAATTTATTTTACCTTTATTTACACACTGTAAAATACGTCCTCCAAGTGAAAAACAAATGGTCAGACGCTCTGAACAGTAATTGTGATGAAAATGAAATAGAAACTCTGGCTGGACATCTTCAGAATGAACAGTGAAATGTGAACCAAAGAGCACAGAAGGAAACTACTGTATGAGAGTGCAGAACAAGATTCCCAGGCATGTTGTTGAGGACAATGCCCTGGATTCAAGTGTTTCATAGCAAAAGCGATTAAACTACTCATGCAAGTTACATTCTGTCTTATATTTCTAATTGATTTGGGATGAGCTGTAGACTTTTGTTTTTATTTTGACATTATTTTGTCAGTAATATGTGAAAAAGTCTAGGGCAGAGTGACTAGTTTTGATAACCTCTATAAAACCCGCTGGTGTGGATAAGAACTTCTAGAACAACAATCTGGAATGTGAGCCATCAGAACATGGCACAGACTCATTGGCAGAAGGAAACGGCTCACCAAAAGAGCTCAGCTGAGAACCGGTGAACACTATGCAGCCCAGTTTGAGCTCCTGCAGGCTAGCGCAAGGCAGGGCGCCGATGATGCCTTCCAACCCAGGACAGGAGTCACTTTCCAGTACAAAGCTGGACAAGAGTGGGAAATGCGCAAGAAGCCACGCTAAAACAGAAACAAAAAACCGAAAACCACCCATCAGCAGCTTCATACCGTTACTGGTGCAGACGATGACTGGCCACTCCTCCTGAAAACCACAGCCGCTGGTTCTTTCACCAAGCAGGGCAGTGCAATCACGTTGCAATAATACAGTAGGATCTTTCCCAATAATAATTACTGTATATTGATTTGACCTCAGCATTGTCCTTACCTTGATTCATTTTGGTCTTTGTATTCTTAATTTATCTGCTTGTGCCTTTTCAAACAATGCTGTGAGAACTCCTAAAGTGCACTCTATTCCTTCGTCCTTTAACTTTCCATCAACACTTTTGTAAGACTTACATTTTGGTTATTTGTAAGCATTAATGTAGCTTCTACTTGTCACACACTATTGAATTTATAAAGGGAAGGCTGTAGTTGATTACATAAATGAGTTTGGAAATTTAAGATGGAATGCAGTTAAGGCAGATATTTAGATTCATGCAGCAATGTTTTTTGCATTTGTATTGCTCCAAGGAACACATCTGTTCGGTCATGTTAAGTGTTTTTAAAGACAAAATGGTTTGATGTTTTAGAAGAAAATGCAGTCCAAACGCCCATATTTGTTTGCTCTGGCACAATATTTTCGGAATCATGTTTTGATAACCTAAGAAACAGTGCTTCCCAGTCTTGGTCAGGAGTAGCCATTCATTCCAACAGATCTTTGTTAGTCTGACTCATCCATCCACTCTTTTCCTAACCACTTATTCCAATTCAGGGTTAGGGTTAGCCTTGTAGCGCAGTGGCCCTGGGTTCAATTTCAGTGCTGTCTGCATGGAGTTTGCATGTTTTCCCTGCTCTCATGTGGGCTTCCTCCAGGTGATGCAGTTTCCTCCCACAGTCCACTGGCAGTGCTGGTAGGTGAACAGACCCCGATCTGAGTGTGCATGTATGCTTGTATCTGTCTGCTCTGCAGTGGGCTGGCATCCCATCCAGGGTGTATCCTGCCTTACCCCCGTTGCTAGCTAGATAGGCTCTGGCTTCCTCACGACCCTGTACTGTATAAAGCACTTTAGAAAATGGGTGGATGGATGGATTAACCTGATCTTACCTAATATAGTGTCTTCCTCTTGTATGGTAATATTCAAGTACAGTTTCCTTAGAGTAACTACCTTGCTGAATCCAACTGGTAGGGCACACAAAATTCCTGGAGATGGACCCAGTACTAATTTCAGTTCCTCCAGTTTTGAAAATGTGTCCATTTGACGGAGTAGTAATTCTGGAAAATTAGAAAAGGCGGTTTATTCATTAAACTGTAAACTACCAACAGACAACTTTCTGTAGTAAAACCGTGTTCAATATTCGTGATTTCGCTTCTTTGCACAAAAGTGTTTTAAGGTTATACAATGTTATTAAGGTTATAAGGTTATACAAAGGCACAGCTGCGTTAACATGACTTAACAGGATTCTGGAGCAGTGCATCCTGGGTAATGCTTCAGTTGTTCAGTTTCCTTCAGGAAAGCGTTAGAAGTGGCTTGTGTGTGGACCTGTTACCAGAGCAGTGCGTGTGCGTGACTCAGTGTTGTGCTGCCAGATAAAAGAAATGTTATTAAAACAAACACCTTCCATGTATCCCTAAGCTATCAGTTTCAATTCACGTTCCTGTCAGTTATTCCTGTGAGGTAATAAACGTCATTACAAGACGATAGTGCTGCATTTTTTAACAATAATAAAAACGAGATCTAAAAGGAAAGAAAATGCACACAACAATGAAAAGAACATCCAGTCCAGAGTCCAGTACATGGTAAGCTGTTACATAGCAGTGATCTTATTAGTTTGCACATACAATAATTAGAATTACAGGGAGGACGGAATGCTTTTCTGAAGTTTTCAGTACTAATTTTCTTTAAAAATACTAATAACTAATATCACTGATTTCTGATATAGTTAAAAGTTATAACAAAACATTATTATGGTTTTGTGAACTGTGGAACCACACATTATTTCCCTGCAAGGCATTAAGTTCCATGTTTGAAAATTCACCATCTGAGGAGACCTCAAGGCACCTAACCCTCATAAATACCGAAGTGTTACTGTACACTGTACTAGTACACTAGAGGGCACAAGTGAATTTCAAACTGGCTTCTTTATGAAAGCAGCTGTAGGTGTGTGGAACGTGCTGCCCAGCGATAGTGCTGAAGCCGATACCTTGACTTTATTCAAGACAGCTGGATGAGGTCCTCCAGTCAGGAAGGGAGGCACTCCTTTACACAAAGGGATGTGGGAGCATGGAACAAGCTAAATATTCAAGTTGTTTCACAAATGGAAACCACAGGGAAATACATTTAAAAATGAGCATGGGAGACAATAGCTCACACAAAGGGTGGTGGGATAGTTTTCTTTCAGGAAACAATTGGATGACATCCTGGGATCAATTCACTACTAGCTGCCAAATAAAAAAGGTCAGAAAGCTGTCCAGCTCACGAGGAAAGCTATTCTACACCACACTATTTGATATATTAGATCTAAATTATACCTAATTACAGGGATTTTTAAGTGCATTTAGAAAATTATACATTATTCTTATTACTAAGATGCTAATTAAGCATTGTTTTTCCTCACTGCTGAAAGCACAATGCTAACATGCGTGAGTCTAAAATCATCTGACACAGCATGATGGCAGAGTGTTCTGTACATTGAACACACTACAGCAGTCTGATTCCCATGGATTCTTATAAACATAAAAACAAATTCTCAAAGTTTTAAATAACTTAAATAACATAGCCTACGCAGAAAAGATCTGCAATGTGTTTAGAAATTCAGTAGGTATCTTTGTTATTGAATGAAGAGAAGCATCCTAATCCATTCTGAAACAGTCAAGATATCCTTGAAAGGGAGTTTCCTGACACTTGATCCGGGCCTGCTGACCACACCGTTACAACACCACTGACCTCTTACCTGGAATGTCTGCTTTCGTGCACATCAGAGTTAAGGACCTCAAATTGGGCAGTGAGGCAAGAATTGCCTGCTCTTCTTCACTCATTCTGTTGGATAACACAAGCAACCCCTTGACCTTTGCTGCATATTTTTCCAGAACAAGATGCAGTTCTTGAACTATTCCTGAACTGTCCAGGACATCCAGAACCACAGAGTCTGACAGGAAGAACAGCAGGCTCAAGTTTCCCAGCTCTTTCTCCGCCAGTTGTCTCGTCTGCACGATGGACACATGCAGCAGGGGGATTTTATATTCAAGTCTGTTGTAAGCCGAACACAGCACATCGATAAACTCCTCAGGTATGGGAGCAGAGAAAAAACTGATTGCCAAATTAAACAAATGATTAAATGTCCTTTTTTTCATTCTCAATCTCTCAGGATCACGAAATGAACCAGCGAACTCCTCTTCAACAGCCGGTGGTTCTGTTATTTGAAAGCGATCCTCATTCTCATTGAGATAGGTCATTTCCTTGAAAAAATGGAGGTGAAAGCTCTTGATCCCCTTAATGCTCTCTGGATACTGATTTATGAAATAAAACAGTCCGTGTAATGGAATTTGGTTGATGAGAAAGGTTTTCCCTTTCATGCCCTCTGTGATTATTGGCGAACAGGACGGTAAATACAGGGAGTCAATCAGCATTCTTAAAACCTGGTTGAAGAGAAAAGTATCTGTAACAGTGATGCGTAAATCTGGGGCGGCATTCATAACATGCAGGAGACTATCAATATAAACCGGGATCTCAGGGTGATGAGTATGGAACGCTTTGATTGCCTTGTCAGCACTAAAAGCAGCGTTCTTGTTAATCCTGTTCAGTGTATAGTCTGTGACGACTGTAGCTGCTCTTTCTGACCTTGTAGAGGTGAAGGTAAGGAAATGCTCAAAGCATAAAAAAGTAGCTAAAGAATCGATCTCTTCTAAGTATTTCTGACTTTGTTCCCTCTCCTCAGGGACGCTGGAGGTCATGAGCTCGTTCATGCGCACCGCGGCCAGATACTCCTGGAAACAGACGTGAAAGACCCGATACACTGGCTGGATTCTCTGGGCTGTGAGTCTGTTCAGAAGCCCCAGCCTGAGGGCCTCTGGCTCCTTCACTCCCGCCTGGAGAAGGTCAGCCTCTGTGAATTCAAACTGCCCACGGAACTGCCCTCTCAGACAGAGCTCCCCCACGCTGGACACCGTGTTGACGCAGACACCCGTCTGCCCGTCTTTCCTTATGAACTGCAGGTAGCAGTCGAGGAGGCAGATGCCGGTAAACTCTCTGTTGGGGAACTTAATCCTTGACACACAGGCTGCTAACCCAAAGAGGGGGGTCTTGATGATGGGGCAGATGGCAGGGAATGTATATAATCTTTTGTAAACATCCTCCACTTGGACCATGTTAAAAGACAGCACACTCCGTAAGATGCGAATGGTGCCACGCAGAGGAAAATCTAGGATAGCGATCAGGAGCTCAGCATGCTTCCGGATAAGGTAAAGGCTTTGGGTTCTTACACCAACGATTACTGGGATTTTCCACAAGTGGGTCCGATGAATCAACTCCTCTATCAGCATGGGAAGAGGACTTGCATCCTTCCCAAATTCATCAAGCAGGAACAGGACACGTTCTCGATAATGACGGATCAATTCCTGGAAGGTTGACTCTGAAATACCCAGCTCCTCTTTGAGAAGATGATCCCTAAGTATTTCAGTCACGCTGAGTTTTTCAGGGGCACAGTTCAAGGGAATATAAAACACTAATTCAAATCGCCTCAGAATGGGACACGCCCCCTGAGCCCAGAGCAGAGCTATCATTTTCAGACAGGCTGTTTTCCCACTCCCTAGCTGGCCCTCTAACACTGTGATGTTTCGCAGGTCTCTCAGCACTTCAGGTAGAGTGACTCGAGCAAGAGGAACGTTCCTGAAGTCCTTCGTCTCCATGACTACCTGCGTGTACAGCAGGCGGATATCAAAAGGAATATGGATATCGGAGAACGGGGAGGACCTGCTGAACTCCTTGGTTGCGTAGGCCTTCTTGAGGAGGAATTGCAGATTCCTGGCTTCCTTCTCCAACATATTTAATTCCAGCCGAGACTCTGAAATAATGATTAAAAAAAAACAACTGAACGAAGCTTGCATAATGATTCCTTGAATTGCATGTTAATCCTACGAACTGGTAAGTTCATCAGTCAAATGAAACTGAACTAAACACCATGCAAGACATTTACAAATGAACTGCAGGAAACTTACTGTATATTTTTCCCAATGCTACTGTCACTATAGAGTGATACAAAAATGAATAAAGTATAATGAGTGAGTAGAATACAGCTCACAGAGACAAATACATTAGGTTTGACAATACGGGAAGTATTGTCAAATACCAAATAAACTATTTACTACCTGTGGAAGATGATAGGAGAAGCCGGGCAGAAACACCAGTATCTTGATTGAGCTCCTTAAAAAGAGAAGACAGGCATCTCTAAATACACCGGTACACGCTGAAAGACAACTAGTTTCCTAGATTGTTTTCTCAAATGCTAATATAAAATAAAGCCCTGAAATCACTGATGATATTTGGGAAACTTTGTGTTAATATTTCTTTTTCATATCTTCCTTTCATGATATCACTTGATACCTCAAATTTTTCATGCGCTTTCACTTCCTGAGTGATATCTGATGTTTTCTCTAAGATTAGTGATTTACAGTATTTGGTCTTCATGCCTGATGCCCCTAAAATAATGTCTTGGAAAATCCCCCAAATTTCCTGATGCCCTGTTTTCCTGATAGTGATTCTAGTTTCTTTCTTTTTCACCATTTAATATTATTTAGCTGGATTTTGCATACGTCTTTGTGTTCCTGTTTTTCATAGAATTTTGCAATGAGTGGGAAGAAAGTTTTCTGATTAAGGTTTTAAGTTTTTAAATCAAGACAGGTTCTCTAATCACTCTCCAATCACTGTGCTGATGGTTGGAACAAGATCCAGTTCCAACCAAGCTTTCAGTTACACACTTGAATCCTTTACTGGCTCAGCAAGAGGATTAATTTGAAATGACAACATGTCTGGTCGCTTTTAACACTTACTCATAAGTAATCTCAAATTCCAAAATTTGGGGTAGAAAAATAAAACTTCTAAAAATACTCCAATGAATCATCATGTTATTTAAATCAAGGCTTCAGTTAGGTAATTAAGAGGGTGAGGAATTGAAAACAAGCAGCTGGATACTCAGGATTTTTTAATTGTTAGATGTCATCTGCTAATCCTCCCTCCTTTTTCCTCTATAGGTCTTTGATCTCAGTAACTCTCAGGTCTTTTTAGTGCTCCAGCTGATTCTGAGCAATTTGGAAACAGATAGCACTCCAAGGATCAGAGCTGAATAATCAAGACGGAAAGGTGAAAGTTTTAAAAGCTATCCAAACCCTTACCTTTTTGAGGCTAATGGCAGTCTCACTTTGTTGAGGATTTTGACCGATGTTAACAATATATTGGCATCTGAAAGCAGACGTTTATTTGTGTATTAATAAGATAAGATTAATGAGGTATCTTGACACTTTATAAAGATATGTAAAGGCCTTAAAAATCCTTCCTGAGGAAATTCAATCCCATTACAGACAGATGCAAAAAGATTTACAATTCTATACGTCTGGCTGCTTCCATTCTCAAGCTCACAGACTGATGAGAAAATATGCATCTCTGAAAGTGAAAACTTGCAGAAAATGGCTTATGCTACTCAGTGCTGCAGGACATTAATAACTGGATGTAGAAGTTTTATTGCAGGTGTCCGACAGGTTGATTTGAGCAAACTCAGTGACTCTTAGCAACTTCAGAAAATCTGTTCTGTGGAAGGATAACTTACTGTGAGAAGATCTTCTGATGCTCCTGTACTGGATCAGCTCCTTCAGGCCAATGTGAAATCCTCCCACCACAATGAAAACACTGAACAGTTTCCTCGTCACCTAGATACATTTTCAAGTTACATCTACACATCAGAAAGATCTTTACAAGACTGACTTTTTTCTACATAGACCAGACTGTTGTAACCTGCTGCTGTCTGGTACAGAAGACTGCACTACAGTATATCCAGACTTCACCCTGTTCAAAATGTTGAAACGTGTCTCTCAACTTGAATTAAAAAGAACAATACAGACTTTAAAGCATTTCTTCTGCTCCACAAAACATTAAAGGGTCTAGCGCCCCTTTATTTAAGTGACCTGCTAAAAACATTATACACCAAGCAGAGCACAGTGGACCCAAGAAATTACAAAATAACTGCTGGGGGCAGTGTCTTTAGCTACAGGACCACTAAATTGTAGAACTTCCTGAAACAATCTAAGAGATACCCCTGTGCTATCACAAGTTTTTTTTTATCGTTTCACTGCTGTAAAAACAAACTTAATGGTTGGATTTAGAGGATATGGGAGATTACTCGCATGTGCAGTACTTGTGAAAACATTAAAAAGTGTCCTTTATCACAATTCACAAACCAGCCCATTATTGCAATGCGCTCTCTCACCATTTAATGTTCCCACTGCCTGGACCCCAGCGCAAGAACACGATACTGAACGTGCTGCACCCAAGTTGGCAGACCCAGGAAACCAGCCTGGACCTCACAGGCTTTCCAGATTTAAGACAATCAATGTATAAAAAAAACTCATTAGGGGAAGGAGGGCTGGGGGGCGTCGCCACTGGGGCCTGGGACCTCCAGAGGTTTCTTGTCACCCACCGGGGGGGGGTTGTTTTCTTCTCTTTCCTGGCCACATGGTCAGGTGCCGTTTACCTGCTATAGCAATCTGTAAGGCACTCTGTGGCATTCTTTTACAAAGGGCTCTAGAGAAAACAAAAGACTGATCGACTGATTTAAAATTACCAGCCACACCAAAATTAGTCCACTAATTCCACAACAAAAACACTGATAAAAACACAACAAGAACAGCAGACTTTAGAAAAAACAGTTGTGATTATATATGGGATGAGCACACCAGTGTTTCTATTAAAAATAAGAAAATTGCTACTAAACTGACATGTATAAAAAGCTTGACGTCGGGTGAGCACAGATGCAAGATGACAGTGTTGTCGTTTTTAGATTTTTAAGTTACCATCCTTCACCTGTGTAGAAGAAGCCAGCTTTCGCCAGTTTGGATGGGACTGCAGCTGAGTCGCTTGGCCATTGGAAGTAGGACTCCATTCGAGAGCACTCATTCTCAAATATGCTACGAAGGATCTCTTCTGACGAGGCTGTGGGGACGGAAATGGCCTTGGTGAGCGTATGGTAGCGCAGTGGGGGGCACTGCTGGCATGCAACACTGAGCCAGAGGTTCAACTCCTGGGGTACCAAAGACATGCTGGTAGGTGAACTGGATTCTGGGAAAACTGGCCCTGCTGTGAGTGTGTGTCCCCTGTGATGGACTGGGTGTCCAGGGTGTGTGCCTGGGCAGGTCTTGCACCTGTTGCTTGCTGGGACTGGCTCCGGCTCTCCCAAGACCCTGTACTGGCTGAAGCAGTTAAAAAATGGATGGATTGATATAATAATTCTAAATCCTGTTGAGTCTGGAGTAAAGTTCAGGTTCTCCAGGTAGTCTTTGCTAGACCAGTCATTCTGTACTCACCTTTCCGACACTGATCTGCTATCTCAGTTTCTTCACTCACTTTGTCGACAAAGTAATGTTTGGCCTATAGTCACATAAAAAAGAGTAACAGCATAATTAATGAAAAATAATAATCCTGAGTTTGTTTTAGTTAGGGTCTTAAAACCAAATAAGATGAAGAGACTATGTAAGATCCTCACATGAAGGACTGAAATATTTCAATGAATATCTCACACAGTCAGGTATTTAAGGGCAAAAATTTAAAAAGTTTAGTTTCAAGAAATCAAGTCAATCTAATGTAGTAATTTAATATAAATGATCAATGTTTGATACCCATTGTTAAATGAATACTAAATCATCCTGTATATGATTACCATAGTTTGCAGCTCATAATGACTGAATAGTTTGTTCATTTTTACACTGGTTCCATTCTTCACCCGTCTGCTCCTACTGTATTTAGTACCACCACCTACACCTTCTCATTGCGTTTATCTTGTGTATTTGTTTATCGCCGTTGTGTTTCTGTAAAGCGCTTCGAGAAGCCACCTTGAAAGGAGCTACAGTGGTGTGAAAAAGTGTTTGCCCCCTTCCTGATTTCTTATTTTTTTGCATGTTTGTCACACTGAAATGTTTCAGATCATCAAACAAATTGAAATATTAGACAAAGATAACACAAAATGCAGTTTTTAAATGAAGGTTTTTATTATTAAGGGAAAAAAAATCCAAACCTACATGGCCCTGTGTGAAAAAGTGATTGCCCCCCTGTTAAAACATAAATCAACTGTGGTTTATCACATCTTTGAAAAGCTGAGTTCAATTTCTCTAGCCACACCCAGGCCTGATTACTGCCACACCTGTTCTCAATCAAGAAATCACTTAAATAGGACCTGCCTGACAAAGTGAAGTAGGCCAAAAGATCCTCAAAAGCTAGACATCATGCTGCGATCCAAACAAATTCAGGAACAAATGAGAAACAGTAATTGAGATTTATCAGTCTGGAAAAGGTTATAAAGCCATTTCTAAAGCTTTGGGACTCCAGCAAACCACCGTGAGAGCCATTATCCACAAATGGCGAAAACATGGAACAGTGGTGAACCTTCCCAGGAGTGGCCAGCCGACCAAAATTACCCCAAGAGCGCAGCGACGACTCATCCAAGAGGTCACAAAAAACCCCACAACAACATCCAAAGAACTGCAGGCTTCACTTGCCTCAGTTAAGGTCAGTGTTCATGACTCCACCATAAGAAAGAGACTGGGCAAAAATGGCCTGCATGGCAGAGTTCCAAGACGAAAACCACTGCTGAGCAAAAAGAACATAAAGGCTCATCTCAGTTTTGCCAGAAAACATCTTGATGATCCCCAAGACTTTTGGGGAAATACTCTGTGGACTGACGAGACAAAAGCTGAACTTTTTGGAAGGTGTGTGTCCCATTACATCTGGCGTAAAAGTAACACAGCATTTCAGAAAAGGAACATCATACCAACAGTAAAATATGGTGGTGGTAGTGTGATGGTCTGGGGCTGTTTTGCTGCTTCAGGACCTGGAAGACTTGCTGTGCTAAATGGAACCATGAATTCTGCTGTCTACCAAAAAATCCTGAAGGAGAATGTCCAGCCATCTGTTCGTAACCTCAAGCTGAAGCGCACTTGGGTTCTGCAGCAGGACAATGATCCAAAACACACCAGCAAGTCCACCTCTGAATGGCTTAAGAAAAACAAAATGAAGACTTTGGAGTGGCCTAGTCAAAGTCCTGACCTGAATCTGATTGAGATGTTGTGGCATGACCTTAAAAAAGCGGTTAAGGCTCGAAAACCCTCCAATGTGGCTGAATTACAACAATTCTGCAAAGATGAGTGGGCCAAAATTCCTCCACAGCGCTGTAAAAGACTCATTGCCAGTTATCGCAAACGCTTGATTGCAGTTGTTGCTGCTAAGGGTGGCCCAACCAGTTATTAGGTTTAGGGGGGAATCACTTTTTCACACAGGGCCATGTAGGTTTGGATTTTTTTTTCCCTTAATAAAAACCTTTATTTAAAAACTGCATTTTGTGTTTACTTGTGTTATCTTTGTCTAATATTTCAATTTGTTTGATGATTTGAAACATTTCAGTGTGACAAACATGCAAAAAAATAAGAAATCAGGAAGCGGGCAAACACTTTTTCACACCACTGTGTATAACAAAAATTATTATAAACTGTATAAGACAGCTTTGTCTAATATAAAATCTTGTCTACTGTATACTCGTACTGTTATTCCGTGGAATCCAACATACGAACGGACATGTTCTAAAATCGCCCCTTCTGAGAGTCTGCTACGGAGGTAGTTGCACCTACAAAGAAAAAAATACATTTTTCAGTTGGGGATGGGGGGGGGATATTCAGTTGATTTTCTCACTTTTAATTTTTCCTCAGAATCATCTCGGCTGACTACTGAACAATGCAGGCTACAGGCGGATTCACTGGCAGTGCTTTAGAGTGGGCAGCATGGTGGCACACTGGTCAGCATTGCTGTCTTGCACCACAGGGTTACGATTCCAGTGCGAGTCTGCGTGGAGTGTGTATGTTCTCCTTGGGCTTCTGTGCGTTTCATGCGGGTGGCCAGAACAGAAGGAGCCTGGGCAGGAAAGGGTCTGTGTGACCTGAGCAATAGAGAGACAGAGGATCCTGTGTGGAGCCATAAAGTCTGGTTGAAATATACTTTGCAGACGAGTTTTTGGGATTTTCAAGGCCAATAAGCCCAATAAGCAGCCTAGCTGCCTGGATATTAGTATTGGAGAGTGGAGAGAAGAGAAGAGCTTGCTACACAGTTCAAATTGGACCAGAGCTTTTTCTCTGATTAGATTTTGTTCTGCTGGGAGATTAGCATCACTACACTGTAAAACAGGTTCGACCGTTCGGGTGCACATGTGACTCTCTCCCTGGGCCACAATTATAAAAAGATCATTAAAATGTCCCCATGGGAACATCACATACTCTATATTGGGTACCAGGTTACACATGCTGTCTCATGGGAGGCAGTCCCATTCCTCTCCATTATGTCAGATACCGAGGACAAGGGTACAGTTGTCTAGGGCTGAGAGACCACTGGACAACACACACTGTCCCAGAAAGTCCTACAAACTTCCACTGGGCTCATGTACGGTACATAGGGCATTCACTGCATGCATCTCATCGCAGAGGAAGCTGTTTTCCCATGGTGCGTGAGTAACGCGTGTTGTGCTCCTGGAACTCGGTCACGCTGAAATGAGCCTGTAACGTGTGCAGCAGTGCTCTCAGGGCCTGAACAAAGTAGTAAAGTGCACTCAAAAGCTCTGTAGTGACTAGACACTCATATTGTTTAGGCAGATCTGTTTCAGGCTCCCATCAGTCCACACAAAGGCTCATTGCATTGATTCATGGCTAAAGAGGACTCTGCTCCACTGCAGGCAGGTGCACCAGAGGTGACCGACTCCAGCTTCCAGGTTCCAAGATGTAATGAGGTGGCTGAGCGCTGGTGGAACAGGCAAAGTCACTCAAGTACAGTGTGTCCTAGACAGCCATGAATGATGAAATAAGATGACAAAGTTTTAATCAATATCCAAAATCTGTATAGTAGATATCTTAAAAACCTAATATTTGATTTTTTTCTGAAGCTTGCAGGCATTCAGGGTTCTAGTTTCTTTTGATGCTCAGTGTTGATGGTCACAGAATTTAGAAGTTACACCTCAGCACCAGAAGCGGAGGGCAGGGCAGCACAGTGGGCGCAGGGGTCAGCACTGCTGCTCTGAGCCACTGTGACCCTGAACTGGATAAAGGGGAACTGAAATTGACGCAATGACCTGGAAGTGATTAAAGTGCTAATCGGTGGGTGTGCTATATCCTCCCTGTCTTCAAACAGCGAATCCGCATCGCTTACTCTGGAAACCACTTGGCGTGCTCCCTCCAGGGGTCACTGGCCACCTCCCAGTCTCCCAGCCGCCCTCCGCAGGAGAAGCACTGCACGTGATCCTTAACACCTGCAGCCGCAGAACAAACAGCAAAATCAAGAGCATGCGTGACCTCTTCCACGGTCTTATATACAATTATATATACTGCAGTAGTTTGCAATTCATTGTCTCCGAGGTACTGCAGCTTTTAAGAAAAACTCAGTGGTGTGACTGGACTACTTTGTAAAACCACCAGGTGGAGCAGTGAAAGCTTAATGTGGCATGTGGAGCATTTGGGCCGTCACCAGAAAACGCCTGGTTTTAAACTGTCAATGCTGAGGGACAATCTTTTTCCAGTTACAGTATTGTAAGTTGTAGACAGTTTACACTTTTAATAATTTTAAGCTATTACAGCATGTTAAATATTGAACAAATTAAAAAGAACATACATTTGATAAAAGGAAGATTGTTCAGTTGGATATATAAAAAAGTTTATTATACTGTAGCTTGTGAACGTGATGTGCCTCTTTCAGGTTTACATCCAGAGAGAAAATCCAAAAGTACATTTTGGTAGCTGAAAATAAAAACTGGTATAATGTAATTACATACCTAATGTACACACAGTAGATGGTAGTGGCAGCTAAATGCAAAACATTTAATTCCACCTTCTTCATGAATATTTTATGCATTAAAGTCTTTAACTTGGTGCCTTACAGTAGGTTATGGCTTTAACGTGCTTGTTCTAATGAAGTTTATGTACTGCACTTCATAAAGTTAGTCTTATTTTCTAAGAATACATCATAAGAACACTACTTGTGCTCCAGCACAAGAGAGAGTGTGTGTGTGTGTGTATCTGGATGAATCATTATAAGTGATGGTTTTGAGATAAAGAATTCCGTGAAGAAATCCTTCAAGTTAAACAAAGGAGGGAACAAGGGTTATGTTTATAATTACCAGTAACTGGAGACCAGCTTATCAACATGTTGAAACCGTGCCATGTGAGTGAAGACAGACGTGTTACACCTTTAAGTGAGCCAGTGACTGTTGTTGACTATGTTGTGTGGCTCTGTAGGAATTATTCTGTAAATTGAAGAGTCATAGAGGTGGAAGTTCTGTATCGCCTCTTTTTATATTTGTAAAAGCTTACCAATTTAAATTATAATTTATTATTATATTATGAATAATAATGAATGACCACGGACAAGCTGTAAACCGCAGAGTTATAGAGAAGACGAGCCGAGTCTGGTCTTTTCAGCTTGGAATGAACCTTTAGAGCGATCCTTTTGGCTATATTTTTTACATAGCCAGATGTGTAAAAATAGTTTTTTATAGCTTGTTGTGAACACGATGTGCCTCGTTTACATCCAGATCATCTATATTTTGTCTCAATACAAATTTCTGCAATGAGAAACTTAACTTTAAAATATGATTAAGAAAAATATTTCACACATACTGCACTGTAGTGGCTTTGAAACCATACAGTATCATACTGCATATACCATATATTTATAAAGTATACGGACACACTGCCGTTCAGGTGTGAACCAAAGAAAAAATATCGGCTCCACAAAATCCTGAACAAGCCCCCAGATACGCTACATCCCCAATATAGTTGCGGCAAGGTGAAAGTGGGAAGCTGATTTTTTAAAACTTTTATAGAAAATTAAAAATAAGAAACAATGACATGTCCCTGCCCAAGTTAGACATTGCATGACTTTAAAAACTATAAAAACGTTTTTAGATAAATTAAGTAAAAACACCACTTATTATGCACAAAAAGGAGATGTTTTATCTTCCTCATGATCAGCTTACAATTAATTCATTGCTTACACTTATATAGCACTTTTCTGGACACTCCACTCAAAGCGCTTTACAGGTAATGGGGACTTCCCTCCACCACCACCAGTGTGCAGCCCCACCTGGATGATGCGACGGTAGCTATAGTGCACCAGTACACTCCCCATACATCAGCTATCAGTGAAGAGAGCAGAGTACTGAAGCCAATTCATAGATGGGGATTATTAGGAGGCCATGATTGGTAAGGGCCAATGGGAAAAAATTTGTCCAGGACACCAGGTTACACCCCTACTGTTTGAGAAATGCCCTGGGATTTTTAATGACCACAGAGAGTCAGAACCACAGTTTTACGTCTCATCCGAAGGACGGCGCCTGTTTACAGTAGAGTGTCCCCGTCACAATACTGCTGCCTTAGAACCCACATGGACCGGAGGGTGAGCGCCCCCTGCTGGCCCCACTAAAACCTCTTCCAGCACCAGCCTCAGCTTTCCCAGGAGTCTCCCATCCAGGTACTGACCAGGCTCACAGCTTAGCTTCAGTGGGTTGCCAGTTGTGAGTTGCAGAGTGATATGGCTGCTGGCAATCTCTGTGAACGATGCATAAAAAGTGTTTTTAACTATCAAAACCTGATTTTATGGATTATAAAGTCATGCAATGTCTAATTTAGGTAGGGACACATTGTTGCTTATGACACACAATGTTACATTTTACATTTTTGAGAGACTTTAGAATGCTTTGACTGATGCATTAAAAATGTAGCATAATGCACTAGGGCTGGGCGATATGGCCAAAAACAATCACGATAAAAATGTTCATATCAGTCGATATCGATAATTATCACGATAAATGTCAAATCATTATTTCTTTCAAGTTTAAAGGCAGATTTTTTTTTCCTGAGTGAAAGTTGAAGAAACCAGACAGTTAATTGGTAAATTAAACAACTCTTTATTTTAAGAACACAACAAACACTTGCCAAACAGCAGAAACATTAAACAAATCTGAGGTAGAGAGTATTCAAGTCTTTTTTTATGTCAAAATATGCATGAGTAAAATTTACAAAATAAATCTTAATAGAAAAATTAAATACTGCAGTGTGATAAAACACAGAAGATGGCTCAGAATGCAAAGTTTAAAGTGCTGTTTTGTCTGATCGTAAAAAGCCAAAATATCTCCAAATTACCGAAGTTGAATGACCTTTTCTGTCGACGATGTCATCGTCCTTCGAGCTGGTCGTTGGCAGCACTACATTTGCTTCAGTGTTGCTCATTTCTCCGCTCTAACTACAGTCCTGTCAGCCACCACCGTGTGGGTAAACAACACCACGTTAGCTGCCCGGTCTGCAACACGCACGCGCACTCACGCAGTATTTTGTGCGCATGCAGCATAAACATATATATCGAACATTTATCGAACTTTTGTTAAAATTATATCGCGATAATTATCATTATCGAATTATCGCCCAGCACTATAATGCACTCACGTTCTGAACTTGTTTACACCTGGGATCCGCTTTATTCAAACATTTCTAAAAATGCAACCAGGTACAAGACATTGTTTAAATAAAAGCTGTGAAAATCACAAATCGTGATTTTTAAAATGCATGTGGTTTGAAGGCGGTCATTTTTCGCAAAGTTATTGACATCTGAACATATCGTGTCTCAAATTTTAATAAGAAAGCGAAGCAAAAACCAGAGAAAACAAATGACTGCAAAAGATACAAGAAGTTTGAAATCATCAAGTTAATACTGTTAATAATGATCGGATACATTATTATAGTTTCAGTGGTCTTTTTAATACCAGTTATTCTCAAGTACAATTATAATATATACGATTTTGTTTTAAAGGCTTCTTGTAAAGGCTTGTGTTAAATTGCCCCACTGAATTGAGTATTTTGAATTGAACTGGTTTTTACTCCCACTGTTGACAGTATTCATGTTATTTCATTATTAATATCATTTAACATTAAATGCTGCGATATATAAAAACAATTAATGTAGTGCACATATTTACTATTTTATTTTTTAAAAAGGAGTCTGTTTGTTAGAAGAAAAACATTGGAGGACATGTTTAACCACCTCACTTCCCAAAGGAAACATGAGCCATCACCTTTAAGGGTGCAGGCAAGCACAACTACAGTATATCCAAAGGTGGTATTTGACCCATTAACATCTTCAAACTGTTACCAGGGTACAGACTTCAGTTAACTAAGGGAAGCACGCTGGGAAATAAAGACATTCAAAATAAAACTTTAAAACATCCTCTCCCTTGTCACAGAAATATACCTATCATAGAAGCCCCGAGAGAGAGCTTTCACCTGAGTAAGGTCTTTATTTCAATATCGCAATACCGGGAGCCCTGCTGTCACTCTGCTGAGTGCGTCAGAGACTCAACTTGCTACAGGCAGCACAGGCTTTTTATAAAGATGTTGTAATGCAGTGGAAAAATACAGCACTTAGTCCCTTTCTAATACTTCCCCTTTCCTTAGGACAAGAAAGATTACAACATAGAAACAATCATAGAGACAAGAAGGAAGCGCCAGTACACATTTTTGCAAAGCTCAGCAACTGCATTCGGCTAACTTGGTAATCTAGACAGTACGTCCTGTCTTGACAAACTGTCTTCTGACAATCTGCATATAGCACAGCAGTTACATTTGTCATATTTTCCTAAGGCTCTTTACATTTTAAGAATCAATTTACTTATTAGATTTCCATTTCACCCTCGACTACTGAAGAGGGCCTTCCTCTGCATTCTATGTTCAAATTTCTAATATTCTAATTCAAATCACTAACATAGAATCAATTCAGTATCTTACCAGTATAGAAAAATCCACAGTCAGACAGCACAGCTGGCTCTGTGTTGCAGTAAAAGGGCCAGTTGCTGAAAGTCCCAAGCCTCTCGCTGTCTTCTGTATAACCTACTGGACCACTGCTTTCAAGACTTTTGACCCGGATGTCGTACTTATTAATGTTTCCCACTTCCAGCCCCTTCTGGAACGCACAGTCCTCCTGGTATTTTTGGTGCAACTGTGTGGGGGGTTGAAAGCTTGCGATAGTGACGACAACCCCGCAACAGAAACACTGCACAGCCGATCCATATCCAAAGTAAAAGAACCCAGCACTGGCCAGCTCTTCAGGCACAAAGGGGGAAAGAGAGGGATAGCTCTCAAATGATTTCAGCCTGGCCAGTTCGCTCCTCATTTTGTAATCATATCCCCGTGTGTTGTCTTTGACAGCTGCTTTCAGACTGCGGCTGTAGTATTCTGAAGTCGCTTTCTCGCTAATATTCATAAAACAAGCGCAATGCAGTTCCCAGTCCTCCAGTTCAGTTTCAGGTTATCAGCTTATCGGGCTCTTCCCTGGCATGTGCCATGCTCTAGGAGAAAAACTGAAAAGGGTGGGTCAGAAAATGCTGTTTAGCAACCAAGACTCATTTCAGCAATGTGTTAGTCGGGAAATAAAAAGCAAATATACAATTATGAAAATGTCAAGTTACAATTACTCAGGTTCTTCTTTTATAGCATCAAGCTACATTTTCAGCTACGTTCTCAGGCTTTGTTCTCCGAGTTGACAATCGTTTCACTACATTTCCAAGTCTAACCTCATCGGGAAGAGCCAAATTAAAAGCCACAGTGATCCGAACACCACCGATACAGGATCAGCCTAAAACAAAAGAACAGCGCCAAAGACTCACCTTCACCTGCAGCTTCGCAGCGGCAGTAGAACACACTTCAGGAAGAAGTGGAAAAATCTACACAATGAGGAAGTAAGCAGTTACTGACCTTTATGAGGACAAAGTTCCTCTTTGAAGACTCAAACAGTACAAAGCCGTTTTATTACATGTGCACAGAGGAAAGATAAACAGTGATTCAAAATCCAATGCAAAGTATTGAGAAACGGAACCTTAGGCACTTTCACTACAATTGTTTCACCGCATCCGACAGCCTGAAGTGAAAAAGAAGCACAACAATCAACACGGTTCGAGATGCCAGATCGCCTGGGATGTTTGCAGTGTTTCAGGTTCATAAAGAGCTCAGAAGTAGGCTGTTCCAGGGAAACAGAGCTAATCAAGCATCCCTGCTGTGCCTCCAAAGCCTTCCTTCCACCACAAGGAAGCAGGACTCCTTGTCCAGCCAGCCCCCAGCCCTCGCACCCGCTGCCGGTCCGCCCATGGCCAGGATCTCCAGCTGCGGAGGAGCAAGCAGCAGGACTCCTTGTCCAGCCAGCCCCCAGCCCTCGCACCTGCTGCCGGTCCGCCCATGGCCAGGATCTCCAGCTGCGGAGGAGCAAGCAGCAGGACTCCTTGCCCAGCCAGCCCCCAGCCCTCGCACCTGTTGCCGGTCCGCCCATGGCCAGGACCTCCAGCTGCGGAGGAGCAAGCAGCAGGACTCCTTGTCCAGCCAGCCCCCAGCCCTCGCACCTGCTGCCGGTCCGCCCATGGCCAGGATCTCCAGCTGCGGAGGAGCAAGCAGCAGGACTCCTTGCCCAGCCAGCCCCTAGCCCCTGGAACTGTGGCAGCCAACAGCACATCGACTCCTCACAGATACAGCAGCGCAGGTCCAGAATTGAACCAGGACCCCAGTGCTGACCACTGCAATACCCTTCTGGCCTGGAGTAATACTGTAACCTTGCAAAAGTTACAAGAGAGACATGTATAAGCTGTCTAGGACTTATGTCTCACTTCCAGCCCATGAACAACATTTAAACCATTAGATTATGTGCATTTTAGTGGATACCTACCTTTATGCTGGTCCCAAGGCACTTAGGCCTCAACTTAATTTAGGTTAACAAAATGGTTAACTGTGCAGAAAGCAGTTTAAAGACTTAAAAAAAACAAAACACCTGAAATTTAAATTCAACTACATTTATTACACATTTACAATAAAAAATATTGGAATACCAGGATGGCACAAAAACAGTTACAAAAAAGTCACAGGGGGTGGATAAAGTAAAACCGATCATGTTCCGAACACCCAAGTGGTAACAACACACCACAATCTTAAATGTTAATAAAAGGTTCAGTTAGTCTGTTCTCAACAGTGGGGAAAAATAAGTTTTGGTGCATTTCCAATCCTCTCTAAGCCACCCAAAATGTGAGCAGAAAAAGCAGCAAGGTTTGAAGGTTCAGTACGTACCTCTTAAAACTGGTTTATAAGATTAGAGATGTTCCTGCACGCTCAGAAGCACACGCCTTCAGAAGTGAGCCCTCCCATGATGTTACATAATCAAGCACACATAGTCCTTCCCAGCTCTAATGGTGCAGTAACTGACATGTCATCATGTTTGCAAATGCGAAGATCAAAAAACATCCATAACACCCAACTGAGGTAGAATTTATGGGGAATAATAATTGTGTATTCAGCAGACTAGAGTAGTCTTGTTTTTGAAGGGATTTTAATAAGGAAAAAAATCCATATTGGGGGTAATTTAGTGCTGGGTAGGATCTTTGAGATGGGTTCCTCTTGCCTAGATGTCTGGAATAGGTGTCAACTTTGTATAAAAGCCCCACGAGAGAGGAACACCACACCATGCAACCCTGCTGCTTAGTCAAGAAGAGGACGATTATCTAGGCCCGTGTTTCCCCAAAGTGGAGTACACACAAGGTTTTCAGTTCACTGGGCACACTGCAGAATTTTTTATTTTCCTTTAAATTTTAATTGTTTTCTGCAACTACAAAAACTGATAATTTGAGAACAGAGTACAGTAGAAATACGCTCACATTTTAAGTATTATATTTTGTACGATAAACGCATTCAGATTTGTTTGTTTACATCATACGTGCAGAAGGAGAGAAGTGGATGTCACCCAAGGTTTATACAACACACACAGGTTGGCTCAAAGGGTGGAGTTTTGACATTGCACACTTGGTGTCATCGCTAACACAGCTAACAGCCATTCTGCGATGTTCTGTTCGGGTGTATATTTTACACGCGCACAGAAAATAAACTTGCCTTTAACATGGATCGCTGGCTAGAAACGGGCTGTTTGAAACGTACAACAGAAAATAATCAAGGACATGCAAATGTTAAGTGATAACCGGCACAGAAGGTAGTGATATATCTGCATCAGACACAAATGAAAGTATGAACCCATCCAACCCCAAACAATTTCAAGACAAAAAATACCAGGGAAAGCCTTTAGAATTTTTCAACAATAGCTCAAAAATAGGCTATTTTATATTTTTACTGAATTATACAGCAATCCCATTAAACAGCTGGCTCCAGACTGTGGCCCAAGTCCTTATTCCCAGAGGCAACTGAATACAAGCAGAACACAAACGCAGAAAAGACCACCTGAGCAACCAACGCTGCCAGGATGACATCCGCTCCATCTACATTAATGGACAAAACAGTGACCTCAAATTAGAATCGGCTTCATACAGTCCATGAAGGGGAAGCCCACTGTACAGGGATTCAAACTTTGTCCTAGCTAATGCCTCCACTGGTTAGACTCGCGATTTCAGAAGAGCTGCACCAAGGTCCCACACTTCAGCCCTAACCATAGAGGACGCGTCTCAAATCAATAGTTCACAGGAGGCCTTGGATGAACAACAAACAGCGAACAGTGAATTCCCCACGTCACTAGACCCAGGCCCAACGAGAGAAGACTTAGGGCAACAACAAAAAAAGGTTGCACCTGCTGTCGAGAGCACAAGACACTCAACTACCATTAACTTACTAATTTTGCTCAGATTTTAACTCGTGAGTCAATTCTTTCTGCATTTCTGAAAATGGGGATTTTCTGGGACCAGTTAAGTTTGGCAAATATTGTCTGCAAGGAAAAAAGTCTTTGCATGTTGCTTTTTTTTAATTCAAATATTGGAAAGTGATCCTTCCGAGTCTCTTGGACAACCTAGACAATTTGGCTACTATAGTTTTGAGATGTAAAAAGCTTGTTACCTTGTCGTCTATTTGCAAACATCCGCAATTGATGCTTTTTGCATCTCAATCTTCAAAAAGTTCTTAGGACAAATTTAGAATTCACTATTGTCTGAGTTTTTATATTTCTAAGCATATTTCGATTTTTTCCCCCCCGAAGAGCAGGGGGTTCCTTGGTCACCTGGCACTAAAGTGTGAATAAACAGACCTCTTAAGCCAGCAATTACAGCCAGGCGAACTTGGCTCATTCTCCACGCCCTTGGTCTGCATCTCAAATCATTACACATGTGGAGTGCTATCCTACTCTCCTAACTTTGTCACCTCGCAACAAAGGAAGAGGGTGACATAAGAACCTGATGCTATCATTCTGTCTGGCAGACTGTTGGTCAGAAATAAAATAATGAAACTCATTCCTCGTTTCAATATCGGTTTCTAAGTTTTTTTTCCATTGAGGACATCGAAGTGCTGAGGTTATTCTGCCAGAGGATGCAAGATTCCCACACCCCTCCTTCCAGAAGCAATCCACCCCAGCCTACAAGACCTGTTCAGGGCAGGAAGACTAGAGGACCCCCCTCCCCAGCCGAAGAGCCAGGGGACAGGTGGAAGATAGAAGCTGAAGATGATGTAAGACCTGTGGTTTCGTTTCAGTCCAGCATAGACACCAGGTGCTCAACCGGACACTTCCCACAAATACTCCCCTCTCAATTTATTCCAGCTATTTTTCAGCATGACGGTTGTGTGTACACCTTGTAACACTAATCACTAGCAACACTGATCAAAGGAAAGGCCCGGGGTAGAAAATTGGAGTGGCAGCTGGTGTCCATAATGGACATGAATCATTATACAGGCATTCTGATTTTTATGGCACTCCTCATTTCTCAATATGACAGAGGGGGTCCTCGGGGTCCCTATAACATGCCAATCTGCCGCTCAATTGCAACCCGAAAACAATTTGAGGCCATTTCCTGGACACATCTTAGTGATCCAGAGGAAGACAGGGAAAATGACCAAAAACCCAACAGGTCTTGGCAGGTTCAGGCCCTACCCATCTCTGACACCGTCGGGGACTACAATCGACACATGGGGGGGTGGGCTTAAGATAAGAGATAAGATAAGATCACTTTATTAGCCATATACAATTTCGATTAGTCTTTTTCCCAGACTCCAGCTTGCTCTCCATGAGACACAGACGGGGAGAGAAGCTTGGGGTCAGAGCACAGAGTCAGCCATTTATGCAGCACCCCTGGAGCAGCTGGGGTTAAGGGTCTTGCTCAGGGGTCCAACAGAGTAGGATTCCTCTGCCGACCGCGGGATACAAACCAGCAACCTTCCAGCCGGAAGCGCAGATCCTGAGCCACAGAGCCACTGCTTCGCCTGATGCCCTAATAAAGTACTGATTTGCCACACAAAACAAGGAAATGGTTCAAAAACAGTTCTTCCATTTCACTGCCATTGTGGTGGTGAACAGTTTTCTGCCACACAAGGAATTGGCGGAGACTCAGCTCTCAGGCTCTGACACAAACATTTTAGAGAGGAGCTGTGCAAACGGCTCAGCAGTGCGGGGGCTGAGCAACAGGAGGCTTCAACAAGCACGGCTCCAATGAGGGGCAGGTAGAGGACAGGTGTGGCATCGGAAATGAGTGTTGTTCATGCACACGCATTATGGAAACCCTTGGGGTTAGAATATGGGATTGTAAAGGAAAAAAAGGGGACTGAAAATTGTGATGTTTATGCAAACATCAATCTGAAATAACAAAACGATATCCCCACTAAATTTTGCTCATAAAACTCGTTTGGTTCACATTTTGGAGAGGTTGTGGGGACCCCTGGACATGGTTGGCTAAAAACTCATGCAGAATTTTTTAGCATTTTTCACAAGTCTCAGATTTTTATGCAAAGTTATAGACATATTGGAGAAGGCCAGAACAAAGTTAAAATTATCTACAAGTGCTACAACTTCAACATTTGACAATGGAAAAGAGACATTTTCCACTCTAGGGTGTATACTGGGTCAGGGATATAAAAGGTTTGATGGTTCAGATTTGATGCCCAATGGGTTACACTTTGAATTCAAACTCTTTAAAAGACCTGTTCTATACATGCTTTCCCAATAAAATGCAAGATGTATAAGGGTACCTGCTTCCACGTGGAAATTAACCTGGTAGAGCCTGTGACACTAGAGGTTTTAAGTACAATGGCCTGACTGCAAGAGACACCAACAGACAATCAGCAAGCTGTGTGAGAACTTCACCCAGTCCAAGCGCTCTGCTGACTGGACAGGCATAAAAACAGAACAGCACTGTGACAGGAGTCTGTCACGGGGTACAGATAGCACAGAAAATACAATATTCATACACCTCCCATTGAGTGATTGCTAGATAAGTTCCTGAGGGTGCACACTCAGGGCTTGACTAGTAACTGCTATTACTTAATTTCATATACATTCACGTACATAAACATACCTAATTTCATATACATTCAAATACTTGAACACAGGTATGAGTGAGTA
Source organism: Atractosteus spatula (assembly GCF_055471065.1). NCBI lineage: Eukaryota > Metazoa > Chordata > Actinopteri > Semionotiformes > Lepisosteidae > Atractosteus > Atractosteus spatula. The sequence goes on along the minus strand of NC_142710.1, from coordinate 14,520,000 downwards.
TTGTGGTGTGAATGGAGAGCGCTCTCAAAATGGATGTTACTCACTGTTTGTTTGGTGTCAGTACTTCTGGGGTGAGTCAGCCTATGGTGGCCCCAAAAGGAAAAACGTAACCCCAGTTCTCAAGGGTTATTTATGGAAAGGGGAAAAACCACTGAAGTAGAGAAATGGTTTGCTCCAGAGGGGGAGGGGCTTACAAGCTATTTAAGCTGGCTCATCAGCTCAAGAGTTTGTTGTTGGTGGCGAGATAGCGGACTTACCTTTATTTGAATAATTAGTTTTGTTTTCTGGTTTGGGGGACTGGGAGCACTGTAAACAGACTGCACTTGTTTGCTTGGGTGCTTTTGCGGCGGAGCCAGTTTGAGAAAAAACAGACCTACATTGGGCTTGCTCAGGCCATTGTGTGACAGTCAATAATGCCGGGATGAGAAACCCCACACCAGCTTTCTGAGATGAACAATACAACACTGACAATGGTAAGTTCAAGTATTTTTTCCTCGTTTGTCAAACAATACTAACGTTGGGCAAACGTTTGAGGTCAAATTCTTCCATGAGGGGGGTACCTTTAAAGCAGAGATAATGGCACCAAAACATGTTTGGCACTCCCTCTCTCTAAATGCCCTGGCCAAATACAAAGACAGTATGTACAGTCATAACTCAAACTGAATTAAAAACGACATCCCAGTTAACATGGTGGTGCTTGAGATCCTTGCATTTAACCAACGAAAGGGCAAAAAAATCAGTCACATGACTGTGGCAGAGTTTCAAAAGCTTAACCTATCAGCAACAAACCTGAATTTACACGATGGGCTACCTCAAACTGTCAGCTACACGACTGTATGTCGCTTAAGGCACTATTTGGCTTTTTAGTTATGAAGGCGCCATCTTTAACCGCTCTGGTGCCAAGCCACAGCGAATGAGAGAGACCCTGAGAAAGAAAAAAAATGAATCCGGAGAAAACGCTTGTGTGCCCTGGTGGTAAGGGGAAGCAATACATCAGTAGCTCCTTCGAGGAATTAGGGACAGATGTAGAGTTAAAATCTGAACGAATACAAAAACTAGATGTTAAAATCTTGACGAACAGAGCAATGATGGAGATCTACAGATTTTCCGGAGCCAAAAAAATCAAATAGGAAAAAATTGCTTTTTGATATCCTAAATCACAATTTAGGATCTAGGTCTCAGAAGTGAAGGTGGAAAAATAATATTTTCAGCAAGTGATTTGTTTGTATGTACAGAGGATCATTAATAAGAAATCCCGCTTAAGAAAAAGCGGAAGGGAAGATTTTGACCACCAGATCTTTGCTCTGGCCCTAGTAAGAAAGGAGAGCAGTGAAATTTCAGCTGCAGAAGATGCACAGCAAACAGCGAGCACTAGCTCTGCTTGTGATGTAAGATCAGGAACGAGTGAATTAAGTGACAAAGTGCACTAATGAGGAAGTTTATGAAGTAGGAGCACAGTTTAAAAAGTACACATTTTGAATGCAGGAAACTAGATGAAAGAGCTAGGTTAGAGACGGAGAAAAAGGACTTATGCTTTACAAGACTGAAGCTGAAATTCAAGCTCTCAAAAAACTAAGCAAGGTAAATGAAAGGACATGGAAGTGTTAGGAATGTGAATAAAAGGCTTAAACGCAGGGATAGTAAAATTCAAACACTTGAACAAAACGTTGTGGAGTGTGAGCAGGCAGTCATTTTGAACAGGAAACAAGTGAGTTAAGAGAAGGAAAAGGCACAGCTAGAGAAGAGTATTGATGAATTGCTGGAACAGTTGCAAAAGCTGAAATATACAAAAAGGAATCACAGAAGGCTGCGCATTACAGAAGCAGATTTAGCACATAGGGTGAGGGACCTGAATGAGCAGGTATAGTTCTGGCAGGGAGAATATGAAGGCTTGAAAACAGAGATAGACAGGATAGGGAGTCACAATATTAGCATGTATGAAAAAGGCAAGTATAGTGATGCTGTAAGAGAGGCTTCTATGGATTTAGTAGCAAACATGGGCGTTAGTGCACGAAAGGCTTCTCAGATAGAATAGTTTTGGATAAATTGGTAGGTATTCAGGTAAATAACCAGGTGAAAAGTTTTTGTTAATACATTGGTGTGAAAAAGTGTTTGCCCCCTTCCTGATTTCTTATTTTTTTGCATGTTTGTCACACTGAAATGTTTCAGATCATCAAACAAATTGAAATTAGACAAAGATAACACAAGTAAACACAAAATGCAGTTTTTAAATGAAGGTTTTTATTATTAAGGGAAAAAAATCCAAACCTCCATGGCCCTGTGTGAAAAAGTGATTGCCCCCCCTGTTAAAACATAAATCAACTGTGGTTTATCACATCTTTGGAAAGCTGAGTTCAATTTCTCTAGCCACACCCAGGCCTGATTACTGCCACACCTGTTCTCAATCAAGAAATCACTTAAATAGGACCTGCCTGACAAAGTGAAGTAGACCAAAAGATCCTCAAAAGCTAGACATCATGCTGCGATCCAAACAAATTCAGGAACAAATGAGAAACAGTAATTGAGATTTATCAGTCTGGAAAAGGTTATAAAGCCATTTCTAAAGCTTTGGGACTCCAGCAAACCACCGTGAGAGCCATTATCCACAAATGGCGAAAACATGGAACAGTGGTGAACCTTCCGACCAAAACTACCCCAAGAGCGCAGCGACGACTCATCCAAGGTCACAAAAAAACCCCACAACAACATCCAAAGAACTGCAGGCTTCACTTGCCTCAGTTAAGGTCAGTGTTCATGACTCCACCATAAGAAAGAGACTGGGCAAAAATGGCCTGCATGGCAGAGTTCCAAGACGAAAACCACTGCTGAGCAAAAAACAAAGGTTCGTCTCAGTTTTGCCAGAAAACATCTTGATGATCCCCAAGACTTTTGGGAAAATACTCTGTGGACTGATGAGACAAAAGTTGAACTTTTTGGAAGGTGTGTGTCCCATTACATCTGGCATAAAACTAACAGCATTTCAGAAAAGGAACATCATACCAACAGTAAAATATGGTGGTGGTAGTGTGATGGTCTGGGGCTGTTTTGCTGCTTCAGGACCTGGAAGACTTGCTTGTGGTAAATGGAACCATGAATTCTGCTGTCTACCAAAAAATCCTGAAGGAGAATGTCCGGCCATCTGTTCGTGACCTCAAGCTGAAGCGCACTTGGGTTCTGCAGCAGGACAATGATCCAAAACACACCAGCAAGTCCACCTCTGAATGGCTTAAGAAAAACAAAATGAAGACTTTGGAGTGGCCTAGTCAAAGTCCTGACCTGAATCCGTTTGAGATGTTGTGGCATGACCTTAAAAAAGCGGTTAAGGCTCGAAAACCCTCCAATGTGGCTGAATTACAATTCTGCAAAGATGAGTGGGCCAAAATTCCTCCACAGCGCTGTAAAAGACTCATTGCCAGTTATTGCAAACGCTTGATTGCAGTTGTTGCTGCTAAGGGTGGCCCAACCAGTTATTAGGTTTAGGGGGCAATCACTTTTTCAAACAGGGCCATGTAGGTTTGGATTTTTTTTCCCCCCTTAATACTAAAAACCTTCATTTAAAAACTGCATTTTGTGTTTACTTGTGTTATCTTTGTCTAATATTTCAATTTGTTTGATGATCTGAAACATTTCAGTGTAACAAACATGCAAAAAAATAAATCGGGAAGGGGGCAAACACTTTTCCACACCACTGTATCAAACACCTGGGAATCCAAGCTGTCCCATTGCGCCTCTAGAAAAACACTTCTCTACTACCCAGCAACTCCCCTGCATTCTGCTTACACCCGAAGAGGATATATGAGAATGATGACTGACCACGGTACAGTAATTACACTGCTAAATTAATGATGGTTAAATTGAATAGCTCAATTAAAACCCTAATGGCCTATTCTATTTTTGTAGGTACATGAAGGAACCGATGGGCGTCAATTATCTTGCAATCATCTTGCCAAGAATATTTAGAACAGCTGGAACAAACATTAACACCAACCGCTGCCTTCGTAGCACAATGGTGCACAAATGATCAAACGCTCAGTTAGAAGCAAGGGAGATTATGTCTGTTCGTGGACATAAAAACGAGGAGTTACTGGAAACCCCATTTTAATGGCAGAAAGCGCTGAAGTGATATCCTGGCAGGCACCGAGACCAGCGGCAGTGGGAATTCTCCCCCAGCGAAAAAGGAAATGCCCAACGAACTAGGGATTGGACGGTTTTTCCATGCTCGTACAATCGATGGAGAAGTTCAAAGAAATGGGCACAAGAAATAAACAAAAAACAAGTCATTTATTCCTTTAGCATATTGGCTAGCTAATGTCCTCTGTTTGCTAGTTAATGTTACTTATGGTCCTCTTAATGTGGATCATGGTCGCCAGGCATACCAGCCTCAAGTTAATGTTTAAGCAAGATAACTTTTTTCAAACCACTCCACAAATTCTCACATGCAAGTATTCTCCAATATCAGAACAAAACCATAAAGTTTGTTTCCACAGCTGTGACACTATTGTGCAATAAACCAATAAATTAGTGAACTAGCAGGAACCCCAGTAAAAACACCCGGCCAGCACAGCATGTCAACATCATACATTTTTACCAGAAAAATCAAAACAAAACTCTACAAACCATATAGCATAAGAAAAAGGACAATCTAAAATTGAAACAGTGCATTTCAAACCCAAAAGTGACCGTGGAATACGCACATAAAAAAAATAAATTCCCCTGGTGACGCACCATACAAAATGTGCTCAAACAAATCAACTTGTTGCGCATTCCCATTCAACTTTTTTTACAATGAAAACATAAGTAGAAAGCTGAATCTTGCCAAGATATCAAAACCCATTATTCTTACTGTTCAAAAGCAAAGGAATCCACAACCTTGTCCACCCAGCTATAAAGTTTTTGTAAAAGATACATCCCTCAAGTGCCGCCAAATCTTGTAGCTTCTTCAAAACAATGTGACAGTTTGTATGTCTTTTTGCTGTTCTGATTTGTGGAAAAGGTTGTCAATCTGTGAATTTTTGACCACTAGAAACTTATGGTGGGTCTAAAGCTGCCCAATGATAAGTTGGAGTGGTCTGAAACCAAACCAGAAGGAGCGCACCTTTCCAGACGCGCTTCTTGACAGCGCACATTTTATGCACCTGTACAGCCTACTGGAAAAAACATTTTTCTTTTTGGGATTTTGCCAAGAAATACTAAAAATGGCAAGCAAAGCACCCAAAAAGGCTAAAAAAGCTGACGGCTGCCCAGGTAATCGAAGGATTATATCAGAGCGATCCGGGAGAAGAATCGGATGCACACTCGCGTCTGGACAGCGCGGATTCTTTTACAGAAGACGCCTTTGATGAAGGACTGGATCCACTGCTGGATTTGTGAGTATTTGTTTTATTTATACAATCCAGACCTTCGCTATTATTAGTTCTAAAATTGTTATTGATGTTTATATCAAACGTTACCCTGAATATATGAGAATGAGAAATACATATCGCGTATATGCTGCAAATGAGAAAAAGCCCTGTTTTTTTTTACTGCAAATATTGAAAGATGATCCCTTCTGAGCCTCTTGGACAATGCAGACAAGACAAAAGCTTGGCTATTATAGTTTTGAGTAAAAAGCTGTTGTTTCCTTGTTTGCTATTCACAAGCATCCGGAACTGCTGCTTTTTGCGTCTTACAGTATGCTGGGCAAACGTTCCGAGGTCAAATTCTTCCACAACAGGGGTACCTTTAAAGAGCAGACGACTGCACCGAAAATTTTTGGCACGCCCTCTATTTAAAGCCCTGGCCAAATACGAAGACAGTACGTACAGTTATAACTCAAACTGAATTAAACTACACATCCCAGTTACCATGGTGGTGCTTGTGATCATTGCGTTTAACCAATGAAACAGGGCAAAAAATAATCAGTCACATGACTTTGGGGCCGAGATTCGAAAGCTTAACCTATCGGCAACAAAGTGAAATCTACACGATAGGCTACCTCAAACTGTCAGCTACACGACTGTGTTATGTCGCTTAAGGCACTATATTTGGCTTTTTAGTTATGAAAGCGCCATCTTTAACCGCTCTGGTGCCGAGCTGCAGCGAATGAGAGAGACCCTGAGAAAGAAAAAAAATGAATCCGGAGAAAACGCTTGTGTGCCCTGGTGGTAAGGGGAAGCAATACATCAGTAGCTCCTTCGAGGAATTAGGGACAGATGTAGAGCTAAAATCTGAACGAATCCAAAAACTAGATGTTAAAATCTTGACGAACAGAGCATGGATGGAGATCTACAGATTTTCCGGAGCCAAAAAATCAAATGGGAAACGGATGCTTTTAGATATCGTAAATCACAATTTCGACCTAGGTCTAAGAAATGAACAGGAAAAAGAATATATTTTCAGCAAGTGATTAGTTTGTAGGTACAGAGGATCATTAATAAGAAATCCCGCTTAAGAAAAAGCGGAAGGGAAGATTTTGACCACCAGATCTTTGCTCTGGCCCTAGTAAGAAAGGAGAGCAGTGAAATTTCAGCTGCAGAAGATGCACAGCAAACAGCGAGCACTAGCTCTGCTTGTGATGTAAGATCAGGAACGAGTGAATTAAGTGCCGTAAAGTGCACTAATGAGGTAGTAGTGAATTAGGAGCACAGTTTAAAAATGTGCATAGAATAATGGAAGAATGCAGGAAACTAGATGATGAAAGAGCTAGGTTAGACAAGAAAAAAAGAGGACTTATGCTCTATAAGGCTGAAACTGAAATTAAAGCTCTCTCAAATAAATTAAGCAAGGCAAATGAAGTTAGGACATGGAAGTGTTAGGAATGTGAATAAAAGGTTTAGACGCAGGGATAGTAAAATTCGGACACTTGAGCAAAAAGTTGTGGAGTGTGAGCAGGCAGTCATTTTGAATGAAGAGGAGAAAAGTGAGTCAGAGAAGGAAAAGGCACAGCTAGAGAAGAGTATTGATGAATTGCAAGAACAGTTGGAAAAGCTTCGATATGCAAAAAAAAAGGAATCACACAAGGTTGTGTATTAAAAAAGGAAATGTGATTCTGAAGCAGATTTAGCACATAGGGTGAGGGACCTGAATGAGCAGGTACAGTTCAGGCAGGGAGAATACAAAGGCTTGAAAACAGAGATAGACAGGATAGGGAGTCACAATATTAGCATGTATGAAAAAGGCAAGTATAGTGATGCTGTAAGAGAGGCTTCTATGGATTTAGTAGCAAACATGGGCATTAGTGCACGAAAGGCTTCTCAGATAGTCAGACTAGTTTTGGATAAATTGGTAGGTATTCAGGTAGATAGATTACCAGGGGAAAGTTTTTGTAAATGTTAGAAGCGAGGCAAGTTTCTTTGCAACATCTGAAAGAAAAACTGTTGCAAGAAAGTAATTTAACCCTTGCCACAGATGGGACCACTAAATATGGAACTGCAGGGATTTCTTTCCAGGATGGTAGCAGAATGCATTTAGGACTCAGAGAGCAGGCATCGGGTTCAGCTCAGTGCATATTTGGCACAGTTAGAGAGATGGTGAAAGATTTTGTTAACAGTGGAAGCAAGGATTCGGATGCAACACGTTCTGAGAAGGAAATTTTCTGCAAAATTACAAATCTAATTGGCGACAGGGCAAGTACAGAAAAACAATTTAATGAAATTCTGGCTCAGTACAGAACTGATATCTTGCCTGAAATAGTAGATGGATTTGATGACCTCAGTGAGACAGACAAGGCTAGGATCAGAGTTATCAATGAGTTGTTCTGTTGATTACATTTAATTGATGGCTTGGCACATCAGGCAAATGTTACACTTTCTGTCTGGGAAAGAATGATTTTTGGTGGTGAAAAGGTGGGCAGTGTTAGTTTAGACTGGATGCATAGAACAGTAGGAGAGAGTGGTACAGTTAGATTGATTAGATCAGTGTGCAAAGCCATCCATGAAAGAGGGTTTGAGAAAAGTGGCAAATCTGTGCAGTTTAGATCTTTTTTGTTGAGTCAGGGCAAATCTGATCATGTCCCTCTGGTTCCCTTTAAAGGAAGGGAAACTAATGCAATGCTCCACAAGCCAGCTGGAGTTTATTTTTTGCATGCTGAATTGCTGGAATTCATGCATGATATACGTAATAAAAATAAATTAATAGAAGCAGTGTTTGAGGATTTGTGTAGGTCAGTTTATTGCAGGATGCAGAGCACTGGGAATTATTTGTAAATTAGTGACAGACTCTGGGGGGGAAAAAAAAGAGCATGTTTTGGAAATGAATGCAAGATACAGGGAGCTAGTGTGTAAACTGAAAGAATAGCAGGCTGATAGCAGTAAATTAGTCAAAGATGAGGTATGCTTGTTTATCGACAGAGGTACATTCTGGACCTGCTCTGCAGAAGCTAACAGAACAGAGGAGCCCTGAATTTGAGGACATGACTAGACAGGCTGTGGAACTGATCCTTGCTAGTTCTGTAAAGGTGTGTTGAAGGATGGTAGCAGATCATTTGGAATATGGCAGGTATGATGACGTTTCAGAGGAGATGTTTGAAAAGCTTGAATCAGCACCCAAGACGGATGTTAGCTGTGAGAGGGATTTTGGAATCTTAGATAATTTACTTAAAGTTAAGGCCAGAGCAACAGCATTGGCTGTCGAGGGTATGATTACGTTCAAGGAGTACAGGTCTTGGCAGTGGCTTGAAAAACTAGATTCTGAAAAGAAGGCAGAAGTTTTATCTCAAGCTAGAGAATCAGTTAAAGAGCAGAGGGCTGTGTTTTGTGAGAGGATGGCTAGGAAAAGAGATGCCAGGTTGCAGACACTTCGAGAGAAGAAGGAAAAAAAGGAAACAAGAAGAACAAAGGAAGTACTAGCGGTAGAGACAGGAAAGTATGGGGGACTTTGGAATAGCGAGGAAGAAATGGATGAGCAACTGAGGAATTTAGATGAGGACAAGAACTGCTTCCAGCAGTTGAAGTTTAGGAGATTTGTGATAGGAATGAAAAATGAAAATGGAGTTTTCAATTTTTCAAAGGACGGGAAAAGGCTTAGTCTAGAACAGCTGATTGTTAACTTAAGAAGTGTTGTCTGCAGGCCAGAGGACATCCCAGCTACATCTAGAGAAGACAGATTACTGTCTGGCACCATCAGAACGTAAAAGGCAGAGTTTTTAAAGGAGGCTGTTAAGCAGCATTTTAAGGCTGGAGATCTAGGTAGAAAAAGGGTTGGTATGGAAGGATTAAGAATTCCTATGTTAATTAAACCAGAACACTTGTTAGGAAAGAGAGTTAGACATGCTTTTGATGAGAAAGGTAGGAAGGTGTGGTACAAGGGCACAGGTGCTGAAATGAGACTAGGTGGCCAGGAGTATATTTTTAAAATAAAATATGATGGATTTAGAAAAATGTGGTGGTTTGCTTTGTGGAAAAATTGTATGGATAGTTATTTAGAATTGCTTCCTGTTAGTGCAGAGCACTTTGTAGGCAAGAAAGTAGAGCACATGTTTGTGAGTAGTGAAGATGGGAGTGAATGTTGGTGGCCAGGCAGGGTAGTAAATGTAAATAGAACAGGAGACTTGTTTGTTGTGGATTATGTAGAGGAGGGTGATGAAGTTAGCGGCATAATTGAGTATCCATTGTTAGATGATTACATGGATAATGAGGTGAGGATTGTTGCTTAGGTTTCTTAAGCTCCAGGCTGCTGCTAATGTTATGCTGTGTCTCAGATGCAGATAATTTTGAGGAATACGAATAGGAAACATCTTGTAGCCAATGCTGATGTGCCAGGGAGGCTGGTGAAAAGCTGATCCCTGGAGCCAGCACTCTAAGATGTCTGTATTTGTAGATACCTAGGGAGTAAATTAATTTGAAAACATGCAGATTATGGATGCCAATGCGCCAGAGAGGTCAAATGGCTGATCCCTGGAGCCAGCAATATGAAATTAATCCTCTATACATAACTGCCGATGTAACTTCCCCAGGCCTTCTGATAGCTGGTTTCCAGCACTGTATTATAGTTACTTGTTAGTCAATTTTATTTAAAAAAACAAAGTTATAGTTCTCTACCAATGCTATAACTTCAAATTTTGACTATGGGAAATGTAAAAAACAAAAACATTGTTTTTTTCTGCATTTACAACTCTAGGGTGTGTACTGGGTCAGGGATATAAAGGTAATGATGGTTCAGACTTGAAACCCAATGGGTTACCTTGAATTCAAACTCTCTACAAGGCCTGTTCTATACATGTTTTCCAATAAAATGCAAGATATATAGGGGTACCTGCTTCCAGGCGGAAATTAACCCTGTAGAGCCAATGGCACGAAGAGTTAACCTGTTAGTGGCAAGGACCTTTTTTCCACCTGGAATTTCCTCCCCTTAAACACTGTTATACATCTGCCTGGTTCAGGTCTTAAATTGAAGCTAACCCCCTTGGCTTTGAGTGTGAACAGTCAAATTTCTTATATTTCTTAATGTGTCCACTCAGCAGACAAACGTATGAAAAAAAACAGCAGGTGGAAATGGTCTTAAGAGGACAGAATTTTCAATTCTAGGCCTGTGAATGTCCTGGGAATGATTTGAAAACCTTGTTCTAGGCGACTACTAGCTTGGATAAAAATCTGGGACAAATTAATCAATTAGAAAAAAAATCTACATCATGTTTTGTGAACACTGGACCTGGAATGAAATTTCACACAAAAAAAATCATAAAAATATTGAAAAGAACAAAAACCATTGCAATTGCTATAAAAACCTTTAGACATTGCTAGAGAGCACTTATCAATTTTCAACCACTTACTACAAAGTCAATAACATTCAATAACCTCCAGGTCTGGAGATAAGCTAGTCTAGGCTTCTGTGGATATATATCGTGCTTCAGAATAAGGTACAAACATGGGATATATACATTTTTTGCTGGTTTTTACTTTTTCGGTCTTGTTTTGCTGGCTTATTGAGTACCTTATCGATGCATTTGTGAAGTGCATCATCAGATAAAAAGTTACTTTGTGATCGATCATCTTTTTTAAAGCTCCGGTTGTCCTTTTTCAATAACATGGTTTTGTTGGTAAAAACTATTAAAAATTACATTGATGACTGCGTCAGTGCTGCCACATGCTCCAACGACCAGCTTGAACACTTCAACTTCCACCCGTGCCTCACATAGTTAACATCTTCCACTACTCTTCCGTTTCTAGACATCAACTTCTCCATTAACTACCCCCGACTCTCTACTTCGGTCTATTACAAACCCAAGGATTCACATACCTATCTCCTGTATAGCTCATTTCACCCCAAACACTAAAAACTCTCCCTTTTTCACAGTTCCTTCGGCTACGACAACATCAGTTTCTAGAACCAAACCCTCAAAGTGTACAAGTGATTGGTTTATTCCATGCTGAAAAGAGAAGAAAACGTTTTGGCCATTGAGCCTTCTTCAGGCCTAAAAATGTACTCCTTTTTCATCAAGAGGATACCCTAGTAGTGTGATTGACAGGGCCCTTGCCCGAGCCAAAAACACCCCTCGGACCATCAACTTGAGCAGGAACTCCTGCCGTAACAACCGCATTCCTTTGGTGCTTCCTTACCACCCTAACACACTTCCTATCCCCAAGACCATTAACGACAACTTTTCTGCTCCGGATTTGTATACAGAATACAAGATATGGATGGAGTCGTACAGATGTTTTGAAATCGCCAGTGGATCTACAGAAGCTCCGGATGCCGTGAGACGGGCTACATTACTGCACTGTATCGGGGCACCCGTGCAGAGGATTTTCGCCAACCTCCCTGGAGAAAAAGGTACATATGAACAGACTGTAGCTGCCTTAGACGCTTACTTGACACCGTGGAGAAATGTGGTTTTGGAACGGCATACATTTAGGCAGAGAACTCGGTCTCAGGACGAATCTGTTGATGCTTTTGTGAATGCACTAAGAGAACTGGCTAAATCGTGTGACTTGGGAGTATTGGAAGCTGACTTGTTAAGAGATCAACTTGTGGAAAAATGTGCACATAAGAGACTGCGTGATAAATTGTTGCAGGAGGAAAGTGCTGACTTTAGAAAGAGCTCTTACAGTCGCTAGAATTCATGAAGCAGCTCAAGCCGAGTCAAAAATGCTTTCTGACCACAGTGACAAAGCTAGAGAGAGTCAAGTTTACTTCACAAGAAACACTGAATGGGGCACTCGCTCAAACTTCACAAACAAAAGCCGAGCAGCCGGACACAGTCAAGCTAGAGATATAGAAGAACAGGGGACGGCTGACATTAAATGTTACAGGTGCGGACTAACAGCGCACAAAGCAGATGAATGCGGAGCGCGAACAGCAAGATGTCCTGTTTTCTTACAGTGTAGACATTATGCACGAGTGTGTAGAAAGAAAGATGGTTCCCATCAGGAAAAGAAACTTCAATAACAAAGGAAGGGATGCAGTATAGTGAGTAGACATCTCGAGACAACAGAACGAGAGAGTAGAAGGCGGGAATATATGGTGTAAGGGCGTGATTTGTGTAGTTAATAAAATAGTTAAAATAATATAAGAACGGCTCTTTATTAAGATACACAACAATCCTACAGGATGATCCCTCCACTGGGGCCCTCTTTTCTGACCGCCCCATCATCTCATATCACCGACCACCTAATCTGCGTAACCTCCTTGTTCACAGCTCCCTTGACCGCCCTCAACAACCATCCACACCAGGCACTTTCCCCTGCAACAGAGCTCGCTGTATCACCTGCAAGTACACATCCAACACCACACTCATTCAAGGCCCCTCTGGACAATTCCGCATCACCCAGAGGGCATCTTGTACCTCCAGCAACCTTATTTACTGTATCTCTTGCAGTAAATGCCCAGCCATCTACATTGGAGAAACAGGAGACTAGGTAACCGCTTCAGAGAACGTTACTGTGCAGATTAAAAATGTCAAAAGAAACAGAGGATGCTGTTATTGCAGCGGAGGGGACTTATGCATTTCACACAGTTAAACCTCATCACAGTTACAATATAATGAACATAAAACGGGGGATATTTTGAAAACCCTCTCCATCCCGATCCCCTTCTCAGATAAGGCAATAGGAAAGTTCCTCAGGGTATCCTCTTTTTTTGATGTTTAAATATGGTAAAACCCTAGAGGCCGATGTACTGTGCAAGCCTCCTCATTCTCAACAGGTGTGCATGATCTATAGGAGCCGGTGTCAGTACTCCTGGTGTCTATTCCTTTCAGCCACGACAGAATACTGGATTTTTGATCATTTGTTCTGTTGGCGAATGTGGCACTAAGCTGTGTCTCTGAAAGCTCGATAGGAGTCTGAACACTCAAGTATTAGCGTGAGTTATATCAACTTACTGTAGCCAAGTACATAGGCTGCGTATTTAACAAAAAACTAATTTTATTAAAATGGAAAATATGAAAACCCATCTCAAGCTCTCTGAAACCTATTGAGCGGCAGGTCTACGTGATGAACTCGACAACTTTGAGAGAGAGGTAAAAAACATGTCCCCAACATTACAAGGTGGATACAGAGGCAGAGAAAAAGGAAAAAACAAGCAGATGAAGCCGCAGAGCAATCAGAGTGTGAGCAATCAGGCCGAGAGAAGTTCAGAATTCCTGTTTTCACTGTCATAGACCGACTCGTTGCCGAAATGCACAGGAGGTACCACTCCTACAAGGACATTCAGCAGGCATTCGGGTTTTTGACATTTCCTGCATCTCCTAACATGAGCTGCGCACATCAGCCACTAATCTCCAAAAGAAATATGCGGATGATTTGGAGGTGGACTTTGTGAATGAAATAGGTCAATTCAGAGAATGTATTCAAGGAAACGAGGACACAAGGAAAAGGACTTAACCTGGACCCACCACACCAACACCATGGTCAAAACAGCACGGCAGTGCCTATTCGTTCGCCGTAGGCTGAAGACATTTGGCATGCTGTCACATATCCAGGCCAACTTCTACAGGTGCACTATTGAGAGCATCCTGACTAGCTGCATCACTGCCTGGTATGGGAACTGCTCCGCCCGGGATCACAAAGTACTGCAGAGGGTGGTGAAGTCTGCGCAGCTTATCACCAGCTGTGAGCTACCAAGCATCCAGGATATCTACTCAGCTAGATGCCTGAAGAAGGCCAAGTCCATTCTCAAGGACCCCAGTCATCCCAGTCAAACTGTTTTCCCTCCTACCGTCCGGTAAACAGTACTGAAGCATTCGGTCAAAGTCCAACAGATTACACAACAGCTTCTACCTCCAGGCAATAAGACTGCTAAACAGCCAACGTGCAGCTCCTTTAGCAAATCACCTGTAATGGCTATATGGACACAGTTTTCATTGTATTCATCATACTGCACTACTTGGACATAATATATTGCACACACCATGGACACGTAGCAGCTCTATTCATATTGAGTTGTATTCAATTTCTATTACATTATCCATTACATAACCTTACTTTTGCGATTCTTGTGAGCTCGCAGAAAAGACTTTCACTGCCAGCAACTACTGCTGCACGCTGTATTGTTGAGTATTTAATAAATAAACTTTGATTTGACATCAACAAGGACACTACTACAGCTAATAAGGAGGATGTTATGTCGCCTTTCGCCTGTAGATGGCTCTCTACAGTCATTTTTAAATGCACTAATCCACATGCAATACTGTAGACATTCTCGGTAAAAGGGAATATCTAAAAGTGACTGTCATACAAAGTGCAATTTGGAAATACTTCAGAAAATCAAACCAATTTTAAAAAAATCAACACAAAATGGTATGTTAGACAATGAGTAAATAAGACAAAGGCAAAACATGAATTCACCAGCATATTTACCACGACCTTTCATTAGAGTCAAAATCTTGCTATATTAAGATTTCTTATAAAATGCATTTTTAAACGGCACATTTGGAACATGGAATATGAGAACATATGGTCAACCGAGGACGAGCAAAGGGTGATCACACTTTCTTTTGCTGTGACCCTCCCTCCTGGTTGTGAAAACGCCTCAATTCTGACACCGAGGTGTGAGACAATGTAACACTCTAAAAATCCTGAAGTACAAGAAATTTCATTATTATTTTTTAAATGTGACCCTCTGAACATGGCACGTGAGGATTTACAGTCACCAAAATAGCACACCTTCTGCTGATTTGCTTTGTCCCTCATTCCTCATTACCAAAACATCTTAATATTCTGACACTAAGGTAAGAGAGACAAAGTCACTCATGTACGTTTGGAATTGGGACACTTCACTGTTGCATTTCTGAGTTATGACCCCCTTTGATCATTGTGTTTACCTGCCTCTTAGCCTGCCTGTGGGTAAATATCACCTCAGACACCCCCTGTCCAAGGAGCTGTGACTGAGGCCCTGAGGAGGGCACTCAGGACGTGCTCAGCAAACACTATCGCTGGGCAAACGTCCCGAGATCGAATTCTTCCACAACAGGGGTACCTTTAAAGCGGAGACGACGGCACCGAAAATTTTTGGCACGCCCTCTCTTTAAAGCCCTGGCCAAATACGAAGACAGTACGTACAGTTATAACTCAAACTGAATTAAACTACACATCCCAGTTACCATGGTGGTGCTTGTGATCATTGCGTTTAACAAATGAAACAGGGCGAAAAATCAGTCACATGACTTTGGGGCCGAGATTCGAAAGCTTAACCTATCAGCAACAAAGCGAAATCTACACAATAGGCTACCTCAAACTGTCAGCTAAACGACTGTGTATGTTGCTTAAGCCAATCCTATTTGGCATTTTAGTTATGGAGGCGGGAAAACGCCCCCCCCAACTCTGGGTGCCTGACTTGACACCATCTTTAACCGTTCTGGTGCCGAGCCGCAGCGAAGCGAATGAGAGAGACCCTGAGAAAGAAAAAAATGAATCCAGAGAAAACGCTTGTGTGCCCTGGTGGTAAGGGGAAGCAATACATCAGTAGCTCCTTCGAGGAATTAGGGACAGATGTAGAGCTAAAATCTGAACGAATACAAAAACTAGATGTTAAAATCTTGACGAACAGAGCGATGATGGAGATCTACAAATTTTCCAGAGCCAAAATATCAAATAGGAAACAGACACTTTTTGATATTTTAAATCACAATTTTGACCTAGGTCTAAGAAATGAACAGGAAAAAGAATATATTTTCAGCAAGTGATTAGTTTGTATGTACAGAGGATCATTAATAAGAAATCCCGCTTAAGAAAAAGCGGAAGGGAAGATTTTGACCACCAGATCTTTGCTCTGGCCCTAGTAAGAAAGGAGAGCAGTGAAATTTCAGCTGCAGAAGACGCACAGCAAACAGCGAGCACTAGCTCTGCTTGTGATGTAAGATCAGGAACGAGTGAATTAAGTGCCGTAAAGTGCACTAATGAGGTAGTAGTGAATTAGGAGCACAGTTTAAAAATGTGCATAGATTAATGGAAGAATGCAGGAAACTAGATGATGAAAGAGCTAGGTTAGACAAGAAAAAAAGAGGACTTATGCTCTATAAGGCTGAAACTGAAATTAAAGCTCTCTCAAATAAATTAAGCAAGGCAAATGAAGTTAGGACATGGAAGTGTTAGGAATGTGAATAAAAGGCTTAGACGCAGGGATAGTAAAATTCGGACACTTGAGCAAAAAGTTGTGGAGTGTGAGTAGGCAGTCATTTTGAATGAACAGGAGAAAAGTGAGTCAGAGAAGGAAAAGGCACAGCTAGAGAAGAGTATTGATGAATTGCAAGAAGTTGGGAAAAGCTTAGATACACAAAAAAAAGGAATCGCATAAGGTTGCGTATTAAAAAAGGAAATGTGATTCTGAAGCAGATTTAGCACATAGGGTGAGGGACCTGAATGAGCAGGTACAGTTCAGGCAGGGAGAATACGAAGGCTTGAAAACAGAGATAGACAGGATAGGGAGTCACAATATTAGCATGTATGAAAAAGGCAAGTATAGTGATGCTGTAAGAGAGGCTTCTATGGATTTAGTAGCAAACATGGGCGTTAGTGCACGAAAGGCTTCTCAGATAGTCAGACTAGTTTTGGATAAATTGGTAGGTATTCAGGTAGACAGATTACCAGGGGAAAGTTTTTGTAAATATCTTGTGTTAGAAGCAAGGCAAGTTTCTTTGCAACATCTGAAAGAAAAACTGTTGCAAGAAAGTAATTTAACCCTTGCCACAGATGGGACCACTAAATATGGCCATAAATATGGAACTGCAAGGATTTCTTTCCAGGATGGTAGCAGAATGCATTTAGGACTCAGAGAGCAGGCATCGGGTTCAGCTCAGTGCATATTTGACACAGTTAGAGAGATGGTGAAAGATTTTGTTAACAGTGGAAGCAAGGATTCGGATGCAACACGTTCTGAGAAGGAAATTTTCTGCAAAATTACAAATCTAATTGGCGACAGGGCAAGTACAGAAAAACAATTTAATGAAATTCTGGTTCAGTACAGAACTGATATCTTGCCTGAAATAGTAGATGGATTTGATGACCTCAGTGAAACAGACAAGGCTAGGATCGGAGTTATCAATGAGTTGTTCTGTGGATTACATTTAATTGATGGCTTGGCACATCAGGCAAATGTTACACTTTCTGTCCGGGAAAGAATGATTTTTGGTGGTGAAAAGGTGGGCAGTGTTAGTTTAGACTGGATGCATAGAACAGTAGGAGAGAGTGGTACAGTTAGATTGATTAGATCAGTGTGCAAAGCCGTCCATGAAAGAGGGTTTGAGAAAAGTGGCAAATCTGTGCAGTTTAGATCTTTCGTTGAGTCAGGGCAAATCTGATCATGTCCCTCTGGTTCACTTTAAAGGAAACCGAATTAATGCAATGTTCCACAATGCAGCTGGAGTTTATTTTTTGCATGCTGAATTGCTGGAATTCATGCATGATATACGTAATGAAAATAAATTAATAGAAGCAGTGTTTGAGGATTTGTGTAGGTCAGTTTATTGCAGGATGCAGAGCACTGGGAATTATTTGTAAATTAGTGACAGAGCCTTTGTGGAAAGCTCTGGGGAAAAAAAGAGCATGTTTTAAAAATGAATGCAAGATACAGGGAGCTAGTGTGCAAACTGAAAGAATAGCAGGCTGATAGCAGTAAATTAGTCAAAGATGAGGTATGCTTGTTTATCGACAGAGGTACATTCTGGACCTGCTCTGCAGAAGCTAACAGAACAGAGGAGCCCTGAATTTGAGGACATGACTAGACAGGCTGTGGAACTGATCCTTGCTAGTTCTGTAAAGGTGTGTTGTAGGATGGTAGCAGATCATTTTGAATATGGCAGGTATGATGACGTTTCAGAGGAGATGTTTGAAAAGCTTGAATCAGAACCCAAGACGAATGTAAGCTGCGAGAGGGATTTTGGAATCTTTGATAATTTACTTAAAGTTAAGGCCAGAGCAACAGCATTAGCTGTCGAGGGTATAATTACGTTCAAGGAGGACAGGTCTTGGCAGTGGCTTGAAAAACTAGATTCTGAAAAGAAGGCAGAAGTTATCTCAAGCTAGAGAATCAGTTAAAGAGCAGAGGGCTATGTTTTGTGAGAGGATGGCTAGGATAAGAGATGCCAGGTTGCAGACACTTAGAGAGAAGGAAAAAAAGATAGAAAAGGAAACAAGAGATATAAGGACAAAGGAAGTACTAGCGGTAGAGATAGGAAAGTATGGGGGACTTTGGAACAGCGAGGAAGAAATGGATGAGCAACTGAGGAATTTAGATGAGGACAAGAAGCTTCCTGCTGTTACAACACAGTTGAAGTTTAGGAGATTTGTGATAGGAATGAAAAATGAAAAAGGGGTTTTCAATTTTTCAAAGGACGGGAAAAGGCTTAGTCTAGAACAGCTGATTGCTAAATTAAAAAGTGTTGTCTGCAGGCCAGAGGAAATCCCAGGTACATCTAGAGAAGACAAAGATTGTTTGGCACCATCAGAACATATTGTTGAAGAAAAGGCAGAGTTTTTAAAGGAGGCTGTTAAGCAGCATTTTAAGGCTGGAGATCTAGGTAGAAAAAGTTGGTATGGAAAGATTAAGAATTCCTATGTTAATTAAACCAGAACACTTGTTAGGAAAGAGAGTTAGACATGCTTTTGATGAGAAAGGTAGGAAGGTGTGGTACAAGGGCACAGCTGCTGAAATTAGACTAGATGGCCAGGAGTATATTTTTAAAATAAAATGATGGATTTAGAAAAATGTGGTGGTTTGATTTGTGGAAAGATTATATGGATAGTTATTTAGAATTGCTTCCTGTTAGTGCAGAGGACTTTGTAGGCAAGAAAGTAGAGCACATGTTTGTGAGTAGTGAAGATGGGAGTGAATGTTGGTGGCCAGGCAGGGTAGTAAATGTAAATAGAACAGGAGACTTGTTTGTTGTGGATTATGTAGAGGAGGGTGACGATGAAGTTAGTGGCATAATTGAGTATCCATTGTTAGATGATTACATGAATAATGAGGTGAGCATTGTTGCTTAGGTTTCTTAAGTTCCAAGCTATTGCTAATGTTACACTGTGTGTCAGATGCAGATAATTTTGAGGAATACGAATAGGAAACATCTTGTAGCCGATGCTGATGCACCAGGGAGGCTGGTGAAAAGCTGATCCCTGGAGCCAGCATCTTAAGATATCTGTATTTGTAGATACCTAGGGAGTACATTAATTTGAAAACATAAGGATTATGGATGCTGATGCGCCAGGGAGGTCAAAAGGCTGATCCCTGGAGCCAGCAACGTGAAATTAATCCTCTATACTGTACATAACTGCTGATGTAACTTCCCCGTGCCTTCTGATAGCTGGTTTCCAGCACTGTATATAGTTACTCGTTAGTTATAAATTTTAACATTTACATTGTTATTCATTGTTCATTGTTATTTATTGAATATGTTTGCTGTTCAGTTATAGTTTATATACTTTTAAGATTATTTTATGATGTAGCTGTGATAATGCCTTTTTCCCCCCCCATCAGGTCCAAAGAAAGTGTATGTCCTCGGCGACTATGTTGAGGGGCCTGGAAAAACTGATGCCAGCAGAGCAGGTGTGGCTGCACCCTGGCACAACACTGCAGCGCAGTGCCCACCAGCACCTGTACCACCTCCAGGCCCTGACAGAGTATATATTACTGATCGTTCACATAGGGACAAATAACATAGCTCAGGGTGACTCCCACTATGACATCCTTAGAGCTACAGTGCCTTGCGAAAGTATTCGGCCCCCTTGAACTTTTCAACCTTTTGCCACATTTCAGGCTTCAAACATAAAGATATAAATTTTTTATTTTATGTGAAGAATCACCAACAAGTGGGACACAATTGTGAAGTGGAACGAAATCTATTGGATTTTTGAAACTTTTTTAACTAATAAAAAAATGAAAAGTGGGGCGTGCAAAATTATTCGGCCCCTTTACTTTCAGTGCAGCAAACTCACTCCAGAAGTTCAGCGAGGATCTCTGAATGATCCAATGTTGTCCTAAATGACTGATGGTGATAAATAGAATCCACCTGTGTGTAATCAAGTCTCTGTATAAATGCACCTGCTCTGTGATAGTCTCAAGGTTCTGTTGAAAGCGCAGAGAGCATCATGAAGACCAAGGAACACACCAGGCAGGTCCGTAATACTGTTGTGGAGAAGTTTAAAGCCGGATTTGGATACAAAAAGATTTCCCAAGCTTCAAACATCCCAAGGAGCACTGTGCAAGCGATCATCTTGAAATGGAAGGAGTATCAGACCACTGCAAATCTACCAAGACCTGGCCGTCCCTCTAAACTTTCAGCTCAGACAAGGAGAAGACTGATCAGAGATGCAGCCAAGAGGCCCATGATCACTCTGGATGAACTGCAGAGAACTACAGCTGAGGTGGGAGAGTCTGTCCATAGGACAACAATCAGTCTTACACTGCACAAATCTGGCCTTTATGGAAGAGTGGCAAGAAGAAAGCCATTTCTCAAAGATATCCATAAAAAGTCTCGTCTAAAGTTTGCCACAAGCCACCTGGGAGACACCCCAAACATGTGGAAGAAGGTGCTCTGGTCAGATGAAACCAAAATCGAACTTTTTGGCCACAATGCAAAACGATATGTTTGGCGTAAAAGCAACACAGCTCATCACCCTCAACACACCATCCCCACTGTCAAACATGGTGGTGGCAGCATCATGGTTTGGGCCTGCTTTTCTTCAGCAGGGACAGGGAAGATGGTTAAAATTGAGGGGAAGATGGATGCAGCCAAATACAGGACCATTCTGGATGAAAACCTGTTGGAGTCTGCAAAAGACCTGAAACTGGGACGGAGATTTATCTTCCAACAAGACAATGATCCCAAACATACAGCAAAATCTACAAAGGAATGGTTCACAAATAAACGTATCCAGGTGTTTGAATGGCCAAGTCAAAGTCCAGACCTGAATCCAATCGAGAATCTGTGGAAAGAGCTGAAAACTGCTGTCACAAACGCTCTCCATCCAACCTCACTGAGCTCGAGCTGTTTTGCAAGGAAGAATGGGCAAGAATTTCAGTCTCTCGATGTGCAAAACTGATAGAGACATACCCCAAGCGACTTGCAGCTGTAATCGCAGCAAAAGGTGGCTCTACAAAGTATTAACGCAAGGGGGCCGAATAATTTTGCACGCCCCACTTTTCATTTTTTTATTAGTTAAAAAAGTTTCAAAAATCCAATAGATTGCGTTCCACTTCACAAATGTGTCCCACTTGTTGGTGATTCTTCACATAAAATAAAAAAATTATATCTTTATGTTTGAAGCCTGAAATGTGGCAAAAGGTTGAAAAGTTCAAGGGGGCCGAATACTTTCGCAAGGCACTGTATGAAAGAACTGATTGTAGCAGTAAGGAGAGCATCTCCTTGTAAGGTACATTTTGCCATTTGCTCAATTTTGCCACGGCTCTGTGATGACTCATTTACGGCTGGAGCGGTGAAAGAAGCCAACCGGGCTCTTTCACAGCTCCCTTCTCAGATGGACCATGTGCAGTTCCTCGGGAGCAAGAGTGCTTCTGAAGAATAAGCAGCCCGTTGCTCAGGCCTTTGCTGCTGATGGGCTTCATCTCAGTGCCGATGGGAAAAGGAGCATTTTTCAGTATATTTCTAATTTTATTTCTCATTATTTTAGAACTTTAGTTTGATTTATTTTACTAGTGCCACATTTTATTTCATAATTAACTTTGTTTACTTTCATTTGTTTATATTTTTATTTTGTCAGATCAAATGCACATTTGACCAAAGTCTTGTAAATGATTACGTTTTACAAGACATGGAAAAAAGTGCAACAATTCCAACACAGTTTTATTATTACTATATTTGTCATTTATACCTTATATTATGTATGAAAATTATTATATTTATAATTTATACTAACACTGTTTTGTATAGATGAAACCTTTCCAAAATGTATAAATCATTAAAGATTATTAAAAACGTATTATTTTCCACGTGTAATATAATTAGGAAGTACAATAAGATGCTAACGGTTATAAAGTGATACGTCTAATTTGTTGAAAAGTTGTTTGTTTAATGATAAGTAAAGGACTTAGAAGTAAAAGGAGATGCTTCATATTGCTTGATTGATTTTAAAAACTAAGTTCTAAATGCAGACGCGATCGCTGCCATAAGCGCTCCAGGCAGCAGAACGTTCGTTCTGTACTGCTGAGCTCCGCGCCTCCTCCCTCTCTCGGTGCTGCGCCCCTCTCTGACGGAGCGCAGTGGGCGGTACGCTGTTTTCAGAGCCTCTGATTGGGGAAAAAAAGACCTGCTGATTAGTTTCACACAACAGGAAGAGAAAACAATGGGATTTTTTCTCTTTGTAACGTGTGGTGTCTTTATAAAATTCGTGTATTTTAAACGTTTAATTAAGAAGTAAAAACCTTACAGCGTACACAAAGATTCTGAGCTGATCACAAGGAAGAAAAATCATCAATTTTTCGCGCATAAAAAGTTGTTTTTAACTCTCGAAACCTGTTTTTATAGGTTTTAAAGTCATGCAATGTCTAAGTTAAGCCGGAACACATCATATCTCATTTTTTATTTCTTTTTAAATTTTAAAAATCGTTTGCCCAGCCTACTATTAGACTTCATGGCCACCTGGATCATAAAGATAGTCTCATTTTACAAACAGAACTTCAACTCCTTTTGCAACTTTCCAGTATTTTACCAGGTGTTTAAAGTGGATTTACATCTACTGAGTGAAAGGAGCTGCTGCAGATTTCTCCTGTCAGCAGAGAAAACCGTCCTGTACACAGCTTCACACCGATGCCCCTCAAACACATCTCTAGCCTCAATAACAGTCCCAGCGTGTCTTTTATAAAAGACACGAGGACCAAAATATGGAACGCTTCACGAATTTGCGTGTCATCCTTGCGCAGGGGCCATGCTAATCTTCTCTGTATCGTTCCAATTTTAGTATATGTGCTGCCGAAGCGAGCACAATATATCCTTCTGCGCGGGCGGTATTTATGGCAGGGCACATGAGATATGTGCTCCAGTCATGGTGGTAGCTGTAGCTAAGAAATCATGATTATTCTTACACATCAACATGTATCATCAGTATTATGTTTAAACAAGTCTATCTTAAGCAGGCCACAATTTAGAGATGATATTCTCCCCATTCAGAACCTTTTAAAAAACTTTTTTTTCCACGGAGGCAGCAGAGAACTCTGGGAGATGTCTGCGCAGCACAGAGACTGAGCCATTAACTGC